>NC_080572.1:246604569-247804569 GCF_030247185.1 Malaya genurostris | reverse complement strand
GTTTTTGTTGCTACTGGTTGAAGGTTCCAAGATCCTTGTAAAGCACAAAAAGAAATGATCGATTTTCGAGCAACGTTTACTTACTCGTCCCGTTTAATATCGAGTTGTAAATTGTTAGGTAAATTAAGTTTTTGTTCGCATAAAATAGTAGTGTCTATATCCTCTTAACTATAAGAGATAGAGAGTTTATATCTTTGGCAAAGTTATTGGATTTGAATTTTTCTAAAACATTGTCGAAGATTACAAATTCCTTCTTTCTTTAAATTAAAAATCAATTTAAAAATTTCAATCAATTTTTCGTACAGTGAGTTCTGGAACATGGCTTGTCACTTCAAAAATATATATTCTGAACTGAGTAACTATCGTAAAGTCATCAAACAACTCAGATCAATCGTTATAACATAATAAAAGAAAGCAATAACATATGATCACCACTAGCAGCAGTGGTGCTAGATATAACACATGGATCAATAAGTCCCGATACGCTCGTAGTAAACCAGTAACCACGTCTTTCTAGAGTACTAACCTTTGCTTGAAACGGGTCAAAATTTTAAGTGGATCCGACCAGAAACAGCTAAGTTATCGAGGTTGGAGTAAAGTCGTTTTGTAGTTTATTTAAAAAATGAAAAAAAAAAACGAGTTTCGTGTTTTGATAAAACATTGTTTTTAAATGGGTAAAAACACCGTGCAAGCGAAACAATGGATTGAAAAATGTTATCCGGACTCTTGTCCATCAAAAGCAACGATTTGTCGGTGGTTTGCCGAGTTTAAACGTGGTCGTACCGACACAAATGACGCGGAACGCTCGGGTAGACCTAAGGAAGTCGTTACACCGGAAAATGTGAGTGAAGTGACAAAAATTATAATGAAAGATCGTAAAGTGAAGCTCCGTGAGATTGCTGAGATGACACAGATATCATATGGAAGTGTATTTACTATCCTTCATGAAAAATTGAGCATGAAAAAGGTTTTTCCCAAGTGGATGCCGCGATTGCTTTCGATGGAACAAAAACAGCAACGAGTTGATGAAAAAAAAATTGGAAAAACGGAACCCTAAAAGGTGATAATGTTGATGAATAAAAAAAAATTTTGCAAAAAAATGTTGTTTCCATTGTTAGTCTCGGGACTTATTGATCCATGTGTTAATAAGAAATTAGTCATTTTTCGAACCTTTTGCCGGTTTTCCTTTAAAAACTTTTTGAATTTAAAAACTCGGCAGTTGAAATAAATGATAAAATATTAACATAAAATGATTAATGTTTCAACTTACGCTTTTGTTTGTTGAAATCATTATTTTTGTTTTGTTTTTAAAAGGAAAACGATTTCTTTCGAAATAATTTAAAGGCTTGTTTTTGGCACATTTTTCTTCGATTTATATATTTGTAAGCAATTCCAATCACTTAAATTCTTGGATTGTTGAAACGCTTGGATTGTTGAAAAGCTCCAAAAAAAAGAAATATGCAGATAAAATTTCACTTTTAAAACGCGTACAAACTTTTCTATCCATTCATTGTTGAAAAATAAAACATAATAAGTAAAACTGATGCGGTTCATTTGAACAATAAACTTTGTTGTATCATTACACAAATAAGACCACAGATAAAATGAATCAAATTTTTTCTCAACATAATCAGGAATCAGAACTAATCGGCTCAAGTGGCACGTTATTAGGTGATTTATTTCAACAATAAAATCAACTGGAGCAATGATTTTTTTTTGCGTTTGGCAAGGTTAATTTATTTTAATATTAATCAGAGATCATTGTTGATGTTGAAGGGAGAAAAAGGTTTGAAACAATCACTCTAGCTTAAAATGAAAATGAATCAGATCATTCGATTACTCGATAGATCGTTCGATATTAAACGTTTTAACGTGAATATTAAAGATCAGGAATCAGAGAGAGAAATTGAGAAATTTTATCCGTACTTTGACGAGTAGATGTTGCAATTTCATGGCTCTTAGCCGGAGGCGCAATCGACTCTATTTCATTATTATAAAGCTTCGATCCTTCCGTTTCCATCGGGGATCGAATATGGAAAGATTACAAATTAGATTTGAATGTTAATACTAGAACTTGCTTAAACTTAAGAAGGGTTTTTTTGTCACTTTTTTCCAAGGGGCATGCTAGTAAAATAACTTTTGTTTACAATATATGTAATAAACTTAAATGCGGATTCCAAATTTTAAACAAATTTTACTCATAAATCTTTTCTCAATTATGAACCTTACTGTTGGGTTCCACGGCAGAATAATAATTTTCTTTAACCATAAATCCAAAAACATGATCGATATAATCGAGATTGTTATCAATATTATTCCGGTTTGTTGTTCTGGTTAGTTGATGACCAAACTCATGTACGGATTGATAAGTATAATCAGCTTAAAATTGTCCAGATGAGTCACGGCTATACTTTTGGTGCCTTCGCGTGCCCTCACAAAAAGCCCTGGCGATCGGTATGTTTATTCCGTTCAACACAATCAAAATTGTACACCATTTTCATCCATCATTTATTTCTTGTTATCATTACACTTAGCGTATTATTATTTATTAATAGTTTTATTTGAAATATATTAGCTCTTGATCTTCCTTTCTTTCAACAATATTTTGCCTGATGTTTCTTTTATTTCCAATCATTTTTTTCTGACTCGCTCAAATTCAATTGGCATAAATTTTGCTTGTGGATTTTTCGGTTTTGCTTAGCAGCGACACAACTTCAACAGAGTTGCGTTATTTCATCTGTTTTTCTATCATTATTCAACTAAGTTATTAATTTACTTTTTGTTTGTTAAATAGAATAAAATTATCATCAAATACAATAAAAACAGTAGTATTTCGGAAATAATAGGATAACAGCATGGTGAATAGAGGAAGAAAATCGGAAAACGGCTTTCTACATAAACGAAAAATGAAACTCGCGCTCGATATGTCAATCTACAAAGTGGGCGATCCCGTTGAGAAGAAATGTAACCATGCGATAGATTTAGGCATTTCGGAATTAAGTTGGGGTTTAAGGGTATCTTTCTCATTACGTGAATAAATTGAACAGAAAAGAATTATTCGAGAATCAATATGAAATATGTATAGTAAATTAAATTTAGCCACGATATGCCACGACACCGTTAAGCATCTACGCTATGGGGTTCATGTGCGGGATGTGCATTTACATTACGTTTAAAATGGACTCGGTCGCGTCTGATCACCTAATAGAAATGCATCGATCAATTTTGCCGTTATGTCTGCACCGGGATACACAATTACGGCATGGAGTCCTTTTGTAAAGTATTTGCGTCAATCGACACGCATAATGTGCTGTGAAATAACATTATATAACGAAAGTAAATTTGGCTTTTATTGGATTTTGATTTCTTTGTTTATACAATGATTTCACTTTCAATCCGGCTATTTACATAATATTATGTACTACGTTGCAAAAATGTTGGCAATATGAGGGAGTGACTTTTGTTACTCACGGATGATTTTGGCAATCCAAAACTATTCGAACAAAAGTGTGTGTTATTGCTTTAATTCGCATTTCTGTATCGGGATGTTTATAAATTTAATCATATTTACAGGTTTCTTTTTTTAAATTTCGTATTGCTGGTTGATTAATTTTTCGTTTTCGTAAATTATTGGGAAGACCAGAAGAGTATTGGCTTATGTAGTAAAGAAAGATTTACAGGGATTTCCAATTATGAACTGCCATATATAATTCTCACAATACAAAACAAAACAAAAGAATTAATATTTGTATTATCTCTACCGTGGACTGTTAACAACTTAATGATTAGACAAACAGAACAAAATAGTGTTGGAAAAGAATAAATTATTTCCAGTCGGCGACACAATCTGGCTCATTCCCATGCGTTGGGTTTCTTCTTTCGGCGAATGTCATACTTTTGAAATAACCATTTGAAAGGCACGTCATTTCACCTTCTACCACATCGTACGAATCACGTTTAGTTGTTAGCTTCGGAGTGTTGTGAATTATATCATAAAATTTTTCGAGTTTCCGAGATGATCTTTGCTATCCTACTTTTTAAATGGTTCGTTTACCATCAATTTCACGCCGGATCATAAATCTCCATTGAATCGATTTTTCTTGGCAAAAAATATCAAACTCTAAACGATCGTTGTTAACCTAATCGATTTCATTATTGATGGTCAATTGTGGGTCATGTTTCGCGACATACCCAAAATTCAGTGATGGAGTTACGTGGTTGCTTATCGAACCAACAGTCGCCGCATTGCATTTGCAAGACTAAAATTCTGAGACCAGATTTACAGTGGCCGGGTGAAGTTAGCTGGGAACATGCCTTTTTCGTTAGTGCCCTCCTTGATACCCATCAACCAGCCTTCCTCCTGAAATGAGAAATGTTTGTTAGAAGTAAACAGCGACGATAGCATGCTGTCCAAAAACCAACCTGATCCTCCGGGTCCTCATATTCAATCACGTTGATGGTGTCGCCGACTTCGAAGCTAAGCTCGTCGACATCCTCCCGGACATACTTGTAGGTAGACTTCACCCGGTAGAGCACACCAGGTGGCAGATCGGTTGTCGTAGCGCCTGAAACAGGTGGATTGAAATAAAAAATTGTAAATTATTGCTCGTAGTTGGGGTGGATTTGGTTCCGCGACGTTTAAATGAAGCTGGATGAAGGATATCGCATATAATTTATATGAGGGATTTGCAGATGACTTGAGATTTTAACCATTACCATACAGACAGGATACGAGCGTTTTTGCAACTCTTTTTATGATTTATAGCTATGTAATGTATATGATCAATTTTGTCTTTGGTTTAACCCTAAAAAAATTCTAGGTGCAGATCAACGATCGATAGGATGACATGATTTGCCCTGCTGCGATTGGTTAGTGAAAACATAGGTCGATTCTAACCAATTTTTCAATTGTATGCTATTGAAATACTGAAACGACGTTGGCATATATGTTTAAGTTAAATGTTTCCGAATCGATAGGTAGTTAAATTATATAAATCCATCATCAGACCACTGATTTATTAGCGATCAAAATTATGGCAGAAAATGGTTACGCGGCTATTTCTGAAACTTTTAATTGACAGTGAAGATGAATGCATTTTAATGCCAAAAATTCATCCGATCATCCAAAGACAGTGAATTGGCAAGGTATTCAGTTGCGGACGTTGATACTGAATGCTTACAGAATCGCCGAGATATTAGTAAATACATTTATCAAAAAATGTGAACTTCAGCTCAGCAATTTGAGTCATTTCTCGATGAATATTAATATAAAGGTGCAAATCTGCTTCAAACCGTTGGCTTAATCAAAGATGAATAGTCCTGTGATATGAATAGTACGAAATATATCTCAGGTTTTCTTCTTAGATGTTTTAGCAAACACTAGATTAATGCAGGTGCTTTCAACAGTATTAGCTTGTAGAGCGCCAGTAGTCAATTTGATATACTTACTCATGAAATTAATAAATTTAGTATCATCTTTGTTTGAAGCTGTTGTGTACTCCAAATGTAAACTACAAATTATTAATCCTTTCTGCTTACTGGCAGCACGGTCTTTTGTGAAATTATAAGATAACGAGCTGAGCTCGTTTAGTTGTATTTGATCCTTACTCTAGAGCTTTGCTTTTCATCTATTTACCGAAAGTTTCCCCATAGTATTCTTTTTAAGAGTTTACTTTATTTTGTCTTAGGACTGGAAATCATTTACTGAACGGTTAATTGAGGTGAGATTTATTCTTGGTTAAACAATCATTATAACTTAGAACATTAAAGAAGCGTATTGGAATGTCTTAGGGTAAGGGCTCCCTATTTCATCACATTTGTAAAGACGTTACTTTAAAAAACAGATTTAGCCACCAAAATCACTACGATTTTTTCATCTTTCTGCTTAATTCGCCTTACTCCACATTGGGAATTGATTCACATTCCTTGGAAATTAAAATAATAATTAAAAAATCAGCTAAAAACACTTCTGATATGTTCACTACTGTGCTCCTAATTTCGTCTCAAAGGTTTTATATTCATCCTATCGTTGGTCCTTTATTCATCCCATAAATTAGCAATGGCGACAGCAATCAAAACCAAAAAACCAGGTTCAAAATGTCAGAATTTTCCTTAAAAAGGGCCAGAATTTTCCTTGAAAAAAAAACACGATATATAAAAAAAACAGTTTGGAATCAATTCGACGTTTCGTTTCAAATTTAAATTTTACTCTCTGCAGTTTATTTGGAGAAATTAAAAAAAAAACAAAAAAAGAATTGTTACTATTTAGGCATTAGCCCTTCTAAAAACAAAATGCAGAACCAGAGACGGCATTCATACAGATTTATCTGTATTGTATAGATTTTTGCGTTCGCGTTCGTTAAATCAGATTACAGATTTTCTAAATTTAATACAGATATGTAAAGGTTCATAAAAAGTGAGAAGTAAACTGTTACACTTTTCTCTCAGAGTATCTATTAGTACTTCTTTAAAAGTTTATTAATCAACGGACAAATCACATGTTAAAATGGAAATCTTTTGTGCTAATGTTTGATGATGAACACTGATAAAAATTTACATTAAAATTTGAAACCAATTTGATTTTGATTTGAATTTGAATTTGATTCATTTTATTAGTGAAAACAGATAGAGCAGATACATATTTTCTATGAAAATATCTGGCATCTCTGTGCACAGCCGATGAAACACACACATTTAACAGTGTTATGGAAGACGTATAGCGGAAAGAAACCAGTGCTACTAGATTTGCCACAATGGTTATTTGATTAGTATTTAACACGCTCTATTTGGTAATATTAGAATTCGAAACAGTTTTATTCATATATAAATATCAATGATATAATTAAACTAATGTCACGGATACCAAAAAATACTTGCTGATGATAATTTAAAGAGGAAAAAATAATTTTTGTTATTTAACATTATGAGAAAACTTGGCAACCTTGCGATACGAAATGAGACGAAAACAAAGCGCAATTAAGTGAATTAAGTGCAAATTTCCATCTCATATTTTTCATTGCTTTTATTGCTTATCAGGTAATTTCAGAAGTCTTTGATTGTTGAATAAACAAGTGGAAAGTGAACATTACTAACTATAAAGTCATCCAACATTGAATAGTGGTGTAATTATGTGAAATAGTGATCATGTTTTGAGACGAATCGATTAGTAAATATTCAGAAACATGATGAATTGTAAAACTTCAGACTAAATCAAAAAGTGAGCTTATTTTAAATGAAAAAAGCGATCGTTGAAGGTTTTTTAACTATTTTTTTCAATTGGAAAGTGTGACAAAACCTAGAATAAATGTTTTAAAACCTTCCACAGTTTTGTTCAGTTACTTTTAAAGATATGATTAATGTTCAGTTATGAGGTGAAGGAATGAGATGGAAGTTGGAGCTTAGATGAAATAGGGAGCCCTTACCCTACAACTACCATCGGTATTATTTTTTGAAAATATAAAATGTAATCTGTTCTCTGGGATCGATAAACTGATGTTTAGATCCAGATAAAATCAGATCATTAGATCTTTCATCGGAATATTTCGATCGAATGTGAAAATTTGCATTTTGCAATTCACAGCTTACAGCATTCGCAATATGTTCCGAAACCAAATGACCTAAGTTCGAAACCAGTCCCCTCGTGGTGGTCACATCAGGGCGCTTTATTGTTGTTACAGGTAATATCGCCTAAATTTATACTATTCCGGGAAATATGTTTTCAGTAATGTCAGTAATAAAGCAAATGAAAAGCTAATTATGCATTCCAGTTTTTTTTTTTTTCGTTGTTTGGTAATGACATTACACTGAGATTAAGTTTTGTTATCAATCCAACAAATTCTATATCTTATTTAGATTTCAGTATTGCTGCACTAACAGTTTTTTTGCTTTCGATTTTGATTTGGTTAAATTTTCAACAGTGTGAGTTTCAAGATTCGGAAATTCAAGTTTTTCGGGATTCAAGATATGATTTCTAGCTCTGGATTGTGGAACGTTCGCGAACGGTTATAATGAGTGATCAAAAGTTCTTTTGACATCACGAAACTTAATTTGAGTTACCTTTATTTGTTTTTGCCTTTCTCATATAAAAAGGTTATGCAATCACTGTGAAAACCGACGTTTGAACCGAGGCCCGGAGGGCCGAGTGTCATATACCATTCGACTCAGTTCGTCGAGTACGCAAAATGTGTGTGTGTGTGTGTGTGTGTGTGTGTGTGTGTGTGTGTATGTATGTATGTATGTATGTATGTGTGTGTATGTAACGTTTTTTTGCATTAACTCTTGGGGTACCATAAAAAAAATCCTGAATATTATTTGGATTCAACTTCCGGTGTTATGGGGTAAAATGTGCAAAAAAAAAGAAAATATGAGAAAGGCATCATTACACCACTAGGTGGATTAGAACAGGTTTTTTTTGCTTGCTAAACCTAAGCTCTCGTGTAATCTTTGCAGAAACATATGAAGAACTTTCTTTTGATTGAAATTTCTGGTTCTGAACGGTTCTTTCAGAATTAACGTTTTTGCCCATCACCACATTAAACCTCACATTGGACCTGTCAAGTTTTGGTTTGTTTGGCAAACTGTCACTACAGCATAGAAGTGCTACAGTGGTTGAACGGTTCTTTCAAATGAACGGTTTTACTCATCACTACTAAAAATGTGACTACGATCTGTTAGAACCAAATCAATTGTACAAAGGGTTTCTCTCAGAAGAGAAACACGTTGGATTATCTGGAAATCAAACTGGAAAATAACCAGCAGAGAGTTGATTATGAGGTAATTTTTCATCCCGGTTTTTTTGCGCACAATTCCACTGAACATACTTTGCATTCAGATCTTCTATTACTAAAATTTTTAATCGCATTGAATTGGCAAATATGCTCCATTGATAAAACAGTTTCCATGAATGGTTTCTATTCCGATTCCCAAGTTTTCGATTACATTAGTATTGTAAGAAGGCAACATTCGATATTTTATTTTGTTAACTTCAAGAAAGTTGAGAAAGGCATTGTCACTCGATTTTAATTCATTTTCATTTTTAAACTTTGAATTGATTGCTTTATTATTGTTCGCACCCAACTTGAAATGGTTCAGAAAGGAAAGAACTGAAATTGTTCAGAAAGGAAAGAATTGATTTGAATTATCATTTGAAAAACAAAGCTCATTTCTTGTATGCTTTTTGGTACATCGAACGTACTGTTTCTAAAAAAATAAATTGTTTTAACGATTTATTAATTTTTTGTTGGTTTGATGTAAAGTCGCCATAACTAAGTACAGTTTTTACAATGACTGAGTGGAAACATATATTGGAGAAACCAAATGAATGAAAAACTTACAGAAAAAATGATTTTTTGGAAAAGTATACGCTCAGAGGCAGGACTCGAAGCTGCTTTCGAGTTTCGCCGCCCTAAGCCTTGTGATAGACACAGCTCTAACACACGACTAGGTATGGTAAAGCGTACATCGAACATGGTCTACATCCTTTAAGTTGTTTACTACCTCAATAAAAATGCATTACATAAAGTAGTTAGTTAGTTGTTTATTTTAGCCCGGTTTTAACCTATCATTCGCCGGGGGGTGATTGAAATTACATTTCATATTGGTCGATGTTGAACTATTTATGTTTCGTGAAATTCCAAGTAGATTTTGATGTTACCGAGCTGGTGATTTTTGTAGCCGTGGAAAACATCCTCGTCAGCAGAGATGGCATTTCACCAGAGTGATAAACGCTAGAGTCAGATTTCTGCCACACCGAGGATGAAAAAAACGAAGCACCGCACAAAGAGGAAAGCGCACTTCTTCTCAGTGTCGAATAGACAGCATTTGAGTGTGTGCTTGTGGTTAAAGCAGCTGGCGCGAGTGAAACACATTCTCTTCGCATGAATCGCTCACACGCGCTCTCGTCTAAATACACCCAAGTGACCACTGGCGCGTGATTGTGAGCGAACACTTCTGTGAACTTCAATTAATAGAGAGTAGATCTTGCCTTGCTATGAAAAATTTGCAAGCAAAACCGAAAATTTTACGATAAATTGTTTTATTTTGCTGATTTTGCGTGTCCACGCTTCATCTACGAAAACCATACAGCAGAGTGCTCACCGGCGTGTACACCTCTGTGAAAGTATCTGCATCCACCTCAGAGAATTTATTAGCTAATGCTCTAACACTTTGGTGCGATTCAGTGGAAGAGGTAAAAGGAAATAAACAAACGCACTCATGATGCGTGCACACTTACACAACAGTGGTGTATAAATGTGAAAGAGAAGAGCTCTCGTTGAAGTTGTCAGTGCGAGGGGAGAAATTTTGCTTGCTCTTCGTCACACAGAGGAGATAGACATCTCTGCTCGTCAGTTGAGCCGTGGACTACGTACCTTCACTTGAGCAAAGCAAATGATTGATATTAAATTTCACGGAACATGTTGGCGTCTTTAAGAAAACAGAATAGAGCATTCTCTGCAACTGGGTCGTTGGTAGTAGATTCCAAAGCGAGCCCCATCAATGCAATTTGCTCTTTTTCTTATAAGTATTACTTATAAGGTAAAACGAAGCAATTCTTTTAGTTCATTGTATATTTCATCAGTACGTTGATCGTTTGACAAACCTTCTAAAACAACCTTGAAAGGTCTAAAAAAATTGAAAGCTTCTCAGAAAAAAAAACTTGATGACTCGATGAGACTTGCTTGTTGGAATGCTTTGAAATCGGAAATCAGCGTCCATTCAAGTCCCGGGTTGGCGGTTCAATGCATAGGGCACTGGTCCTACTTACAAACCAGTTGTCGTATGTTTGAGACACGCCAGCCAACTAAAATATAGAATGTATTTCTGAATTTTAATGCTTAAAATTTTGTATAACTAATCGATTGTTGTTTTTTTCTAAACTGTCAATTTTGATTTATCGTGCTGGCAGTTTAGCGATGACACCCAGCAAAGGCATGCACCACAAACGAGCAATGAAACGTTACAGTTGAGCAATGATCTACACCGTAAACGAAAAGTGAAACGTTTCAATGAGGTGTCACTCGTGAAACTGAGCAATGACACAATCCCAGTAAAGTTTCCTGCATGCATGAAAGTAAACAATGTCTTAGTTGTTTCAACCAATTATTGAACTTAAGACGCCTTTTGCAATAAATATTTTTTACTGCTAGTCTCTTCCGGGGACAGCTAATCATTCACCGCCATTGAAAAGTTTCATTATGAAACGTTTCTGGTGAAATGAAGCGAAATTTTGTCCTGCGTTTTGCTGTCTTCGTTCTCCGCCAAGTGACAGCATTTAAATACAACAATTTAGTTTACCTGCACGGAACCGCAAATCAACCTAATTTTAAGTACATTCCACCAATAAACTAATTTTAGGTAAAGTGGCTCTAGGTAGTTTTCATAAGACACGTGCAAAAAAATACTTAAAGATGAGTTATATTTACTCTACAGTTGAGTCGTATTGACTTAATTTCAAGTTAATACGGTTTACTTAATTTTAGCTTATTGAACGAAACTCTCGCTGTTGGGTGGTTTTGCTCTTTGTATTTTGACAACAATTGAAGGAGCGAATGAAAGGAAGTACTCAAAATTAAGTAAAAAGAAGTCAAATAATAGGTAGTTTTTATTTTCCGTGTGTATGGTTATGACAAAATCAACAGGTATGTTAGTTAAATCAACAACATTTTAGTTGAAACAACCAGGGCGTGAAACAACGATTGCCATATTGTAATTTTGTGATCTGCGAACATGACATAACCTCACAAAATGAATAGAATGAACTTTTTTTGACAGCCGCCGATGGTTTAAAAGTTCATCAGAGGTTCACTGTTTGAATTTAAAAATTTCAAGTCACCTCACAATAAACGGATTTATACAAATATACCTACTTGATGCTGGAAACACATTCAGGACAATCGTTTTAGTTCTTTTCACTGTGGAACACGCATTTAACAGGCACTTATTCGTCATTTTTCAATTTTTAATTTGCAGTCGCGAAACAAAACAAACCTCCGGCAGCTGTCAAAGATGAACTTGATTTATTAGGTTTTTCACCGTCACTGCTAACCTCAATCGGATGAACACATTTTGAAAATTCAGCGGTACTGTTTGTAAACAGACTTTTTTGTTTGTTTGTCTGTTGACAAACGGATGAGAACGTTCACGATCCATATCGCCTAAATAGAGTTCCAAAACATTTGTTAACGATTCGTTTCAGATATTTAATAAGTAAAAATGGCTAGTTGTGACGTGTAAAGATCATTGATCAAGATGTGTTCCTCGATTTTGTTTAAACTTGTTTGTAAACAGTACCGCTGAACTGTCAGAGATGAATTCTTGTTTATTTGTGACGTCACGATAAAAAATCACGTGATCACCGAAGTCTTCAATAAATCAATCGATGCGCTCGCAGTATGGAATGATGCGACGTCCTGTTGGCAACAAAACTTTTAAGAATCGATGTACTCGATGTTCGAAAGAAATAAGGGCCGTTAATGCCATCGGCGTGAACTCCGCACTTCATGAGAATAGCTCTTGCTCCAAAAATGGCAATTAGGTTTTGCACGAACATGACATAACCTAACAAAAATAAACAGAATGAACTTTTTTTGACAGTCGACGTGTACTTCTTTACAGTTTAAAAGTTCATCAGAAGTTCATCGTTCGAATGTAAAAATTGCAAGTCGCCTAACACTCAACAGATTCATACATATATCGCTCCTTGATGCTGGAAACACATACAGGGCAATCTTTTTAGTTATTTTCACTGTGGAATACGTTTTTCGCAGGCACTTTTTCGTCATTTTTTTCAATTTTTAACTTGAAATCGCAAAACAAAACAAGTACACGGCAACTGTCAAAGATGAACTTGATTCATCGGCAGTTCATTTATGTCGTCATCGTGCAAAACCTAATTAGGTTTTGCACAATGACGACACAAATGAGCTGTCGATGAATCAAATGATGAAAAGAACTAAAAGGATTGCCCTGTATGTGTTTCCAGCATCAAGGAGCGATGTATGTATAAATCTGTATATAAATGTTTAGTGTGAGGCGACTAGTAATTTTTACCTTCAAACGATGAACCTCTGATGAACTTTTAAACTGTAAACAAATACACGTCGACTGTCAAAAAAATCATTCTGTTCATTGTGTGAGGTTATATCATGTTCGTGCAAAACCTAATTTTGTTGATTCACAAACCCATTGAACCTCGACATGAATTTTCACAATTTGGAAGCGTTGTTCTGCTGTAAACCTATCCATGATGAATTGTCAAAGATTACTGAACAGTACATCAGAAGTTACTTTGACAGTTGGATGACCGGAATGACAGTTATCTTTATCGGAAAATGTGACCCAAAAAAACCTTTAATTGTTTTGTTTCAATTCTGTTCGTTTTACATATAATCAGTCACGAACTTAGTTTAACGTATGTCATTAATCAACGAAAAACAGAATGGAGAAGGGGAGATATAGCAAAAATAGACATTTTCAGAAATTGACTTGCCAAGTTTGAACATGTACGGAACTGGGCACAATTGGATTGCTTACTGAGTTGTGTTACATCACATCCACAGTAGTTCAATTGACAGATCGATTTTCCAGCGAAAAGAGGGTTTTACGTTCGATTCCAGTCTTAAAAGATTTTTGTTTTCATTCGTATGTTATTCATTAGATACTGATAAACTTTAATCTGGTTTAGTTGTCTGAAGAATTATCTTTAAAATTTTGCATCAAATGTTTGTTTGCACATTTTTTTAGCGAATTTAACCATTTGATGGTCATTCGCCGAGATATCGGAGGGTTATGATAGGATTTCGATGAATTTGTTTGGTATGATGACAGATGATTTATGTAGGACAAGCAGTAAAGTTGAAACAAAGATCGACCGGTAGCCAAATTTTAAAATTCGAATACCAGTCATGTGCCATTCCTTCACCCAGCTGTTTGTACCAATAAACAGAAAAACATAGAATAAAATAACTGACGAATAGGAAATACTATTTTCTTTTTATTTTTTTTTTTCAGCGGTGTGAAAACAGAAATGGGAAACTGAAACTTAGCTTGGTGCGAAATAAACAGAAATGTGCATTTATTTGGTTTGAAAAAGAATGTGCATAAGAATCAAGCAATAAATTTATCGAAATCAATACATTTGGAATAAAATAATGTAACCTTTAATATAATCACAACCAAGATTTAAAAAATAATCATCCAATAAATACAACTAATACAAAACTACGATTTTACACTTCATCTACTCGGATTTACCACACTTACCAACGGGGATATCATAGAGTTCATCCGATTTACTGTTATTATTGTTGTGGTGAGTGCTAGTAGGGGTAGTAGTAGTAGTAGTAGTAGTATCGGTGGGAAAATTACTGTTATCGTTTTTGCTAACGTTGTTATTAATGTTATTCAAATTGTTATGGCTAGTGTTGTTAGCAACATTGCCGTAGATATGCTGTTCGGGCTCTGGATGGGACCCGTTGGCAATCAACAACGGTCCGGGTGGGTTGCTAGGTAGCGTGGCGTAGTGCGGTATGCCATGTTGTTCCGCCGAGGATGACGTGGACGAGGTCGACGTAAGGGATGAAGGACCAACCGCATTGACGCTCGTTTGGTTCACGTGGTTATGATGGTAGTGTTGGTGGTTGTGGTGAGTATGAGGATGATGATATGTTGCGGATGATGATAGTTGATGGTGATGCTGTTGTTGATTGTTATTGTGTTGAAAATGGAAGTTATTAGTTTCGTATGGGTTGCCAACATTAGGATTCGGCTTATTTACATTAGTATTACTTGATTGCGAAACAGCAGCGCCAGCAGTAGTAGGCGTTGTGGGTGATGGTGAGCGCGTCGAAGTAGTCTGAAGTTCAACCCCTGCAGCAGGGGTAACAGGAGCAGTAGCAGCAGTAGTAGGCGGTTGACTAGCGGTAGAAACAGCTGCGATAGTGGCTGGCGTGTTATTTTGCGTTTGGCTGCTGGTATCATGATCGAGATCCGTACCATTGGTGGTTACTTTCTCGCTAGTGGGCGGCGAAACAGGCGTTTTAGGCGGTGCGACTGACGGTTGCGGTGGGTCATCGATATTGTTATTATTAGTGGTTGTGGTGGCGGATGTGGTATTTGTTGGGGATGATCGCAAAGCAGCACTGGCGGATTTCACGACTTCTGTGTTCTGATAAGAGGGTTCCGAATCATCCAGATGCTGATCTGAGCTGGGCGAAATTGATGGCGATGGGGATGCGGCTGTAAGTAGATAATAGGGAAGAAGAGAGAAAAACACAAAAAAATAATGTCACACACATGCTTCTGATGGCTTGCCGAGATTATCACTTTTGAGTGGTGAACAATCAGTAAAAGCAGTATCGAGCTAACTTACGATCTTTATCACAGCACGACGAACTACATATTTACACAGCGTACCAGAAGCATTACCAAAATCAACAATTCATTAGCGTGATTATATACAGAAAGGATAATAGATATAGATTAAGTAGAGAAACCCAAAAAGAATAAAAGTGCGATAGAAGCAGATTGAAAAAAAAACGGAAATGTACATAAAAAGCTCGACGAAACATCTAGGATGAAGAAATAATCTGATTGATAAATTATTAAGTATGGTCTAATCGTTGTAAATAAAAGACCATTAAATTATTTTGTCTTGAAAATCCTTAACTCATCGTTCATGAGTTCGTTCAATGTGATAATAGCTCGGTGCAACGTGTACAAAGTTCAGGGAAGCGGTCATTCATTTAAAATTTAGAAGAGATTAAATTGATTTAAAAAATACTGAGTAAAGACACCCACTACCAAAACGAATAGACATATCAAAGCAAATTAACCAATGCTCTAAGACTAAACGAAAATTTAGAATTAACGATGCCCGTAACAAGCAAAAACATTAGAACTGATGAAATGGCATTGGGACATTTTTTTCACGATGATTTTCAATTGTCAGAAAACGCAACATACTTTTCGGGCAGCCAGGCATGAACCTAATTTGGATATTGATTTAGAAACAATAATAAAGATGCACATGAGAGTCAGTTCATCATTCCACTATGATTAAAAACGTGAACGAATCAAATATACTCGAAATAATGCAAAAGCAATGAAAATGCCGATTTTGAAAAGCTTTGAACGAAAACAAAAAAAAGTATACGCATATTGTGTAAATGAAATTTGGTGGAAGTTCGACTGATACACTGCTCAGCAAACAAAAACACAAATTGAGTGGGCATCGCCGCGAGGGCGTAGCTCTTTTAAGGATGGTTGCTGTTTGATGCTAACATTTTGCATGGTAATCGTATGTTTTAATCAAAAATGCATCCTCAAAACAACAACAACAACATCCGAGGGTGATCGATTGTTCGAGTTCCCAGTTCATGTGGAACTTAAAGCCGTCTAATAGCAGAGAGTGTTACTTACGTCCGTTTGCATTGGCAGATCCGTTGGTTATGTTATTTACAATTGACAAGTTCGCTTTCACTGGGGACTGCGGTTGGCTGGATGGAGTTGAGTTAGCTGAAATGGAAGGGGAATAAATCAAGGGTGAACATAGAGATGATAAACAATGTTATTAGTGTATATTTTGATATGTTTAAGGACGACAAAATCTTATACTAGATAGATGATTTGATCCTTCAGCGGCAGCAATCCAACCAGCTGTCAGTCGACTGCTCTGTCGTTCACAGGGTGGCAAGTGAATTAGCGATTTCAATTTCCCGGTTTTCCTGGCGCGCGAGACTAAAAATTCCCGGTTTTTTAACATGTTCAAAAAAACATAGAAAGTTGAGTAATAAAGATTTTTCGGGTATCTCCTTGGAACTACGATTCAAATTCTCATCCACAGTTTGCCCAAACGTTCATCTTCTGAACTAACAGTACAATTTAGCCCAAAGTATTCCATCTTTGTCTTTTACTTCGCCAGTAACTTCGATGTAACAATAGGATTGAAACAAGAAACATATCTTTCCAACGGTGATGAAAGTAATCAGTCTTGCATTTCCCGAAGGAATGAAGCATCAAAATTATTGCAATTTTCTTGAAAAATCAACACAATTCACTTAAACTTCTAGCTTTTTCCAATAATCCTCTTAAGCGCAGCTTTCACATCATATTCGATGATTATTGGTGGTGTTTTATAGTTTTCCAGAAATATCATCAGTTATTTGAAAATTCAATTTAAAGTCTTACAATTAAAATTAAAATAATTATTTTTCGAACTATTCAATCTCTTTCAAGACTACCACTGAATCAGTCTTTTAAAGGCTATCTGGAAAACCAGTTCTTCTTAAAACTTATGCAAGTTAGGGGTATATTCTAGAAATGGGCAGAACCGTTCATTTCAAAGAACTCTTGAAAACTTAATAGTTGTACCGAAAGAATCAGTTCTACTGAACCGTTCTTTCGTTTTTCTGAAACTTTGTATGTTTCTTCGAAAATAATATGAGAGCAACAAATTATATTTTGTAGTAAACAGATTCAATAATAGTGAAGTCTTTTAGCATGTGTTCTACCATTTTCAAAGTTCGCGAACTTCTACCAGATTCCTCAAACCAGCAAACGTTTCGAAAGACAATTCTATTGAGAAGAATAGAGAGCTATCATTCTTCAATAAAGAACTCCAGTTCACTCAATCACGAGGAGAATTAGTTCTTTTGGACCGTACGCGAACTGACCATCTCTAGTGTATTCCAATACTTTTTCAGCCTGGTATAGTATAAGGTTAAAAATTAAAAATGAATGAACTAAAGCACAACACTCCTCCCGCAAACCCGATTTCTTCTAACAACCAGTGGCGTCTCGTGAAAAAATTTACGGGTTGTGCACTGCTTATATGGTATGATATCAGAACCGTTTCGACGTTGCAACTGAGACAGCAATTTGTTTTCAACTTCCATAAGCATAAGCCACTGAAGCCTCTCATGAATCTGTGCATACAAGTTCTCACAGAACCTATTTGACCAGTTGTGCAGTGCACGAAGTGCACATGAGGCCGAGAAGTCATTGCTAACAACATATACGATATTCTTTCAGAGTTTTGTGAATCCTATTGAAATCAATACCAAGATTTTTAAACAAGTATTGTCACAATTTGACATAACTGAGACAAATTTTGGTGAAATTAAGGAAATCATTGGCTGGCAACTAAAAACACGGCTCCTAAAAATTCTTAAAAAAAATATCCATTATGCATACTTATTCTGAAATTTGAAAAAAAAAACACTAGAAAAGGTCCTAAGTGCAAATGACAGTTCCTCTTTCTTTCGATTATTACGTTCCTATTGGCAATCCTTCTATTTTACACTTTGCATAGAATAACGACTGAAACTATCAACTTTCGATTTGCTTTTTAAAAATATGTTGGAAAATACAGAAATACGCCGTAATAATTGAAAGAGAAAATAAACAAAAAGAAAATAAATAAAGAGAAAATAAACAAAGAGAAACTGTCAATATTTGTCGAGATTTTATAGAAATCCAGAAGTATCCAAATTATCCTTATTTTTCATTATGAGCATTCATTGTGCTGTTATTGATGGCAACTAAGAAAGCTCTTATTGATTTAAAATTACTGAGGTGTTGGCTCATTTTCATTTGTTGTATCAGGAAAATCATGATGCTCAAAATCGTTACTAAGATGGGGACTAGTAAAATTTTCCCGGATTTGCACTACAATTCCCGACTTTTTCCGGTTTTTCCCGGTAAAACCAAATTCCCGACTTTTTCCCGGTTTTCCCGATTTTCCCGGTCACTTACCACCCTGCGTTAAGCTACCCAGAAGATGGGAAGAATTTACATGTCGTAAGCAACATGACTACTGTAGATGAGGTTCTATTTCTATTTTGCCTATTTTTGTGATCTCTACTACATGGAATGAAAAGTCCCGGGCCTCTCACAGAAAGGACGTGAATAGTTTCGAACCGTATATATTATTGTTGAGAACAAACCTCTAGATGGCCCAATACCAAATTTTATGACAGTCTGTCCACTAGTGTTAGAATAACAGCTGATCGTGTCAGACGAGTTCTAGTTTTCATCAAGCTATGGAAAAAGATGAGTTTCGCATTCATGCATAGAAGCAACGATGAAATTGAATAATTTGCGGTACGGAATGGTCCACCATCCCCCGTATTTTCCAGATCTGGCCCTCAGCGACTATTATCAATTTCCAAACCTGAAAAGGTTTTTCCAGAGAAAGTAGTTTTCGTCAAATGCTGAGGTAATTGTAAAAACGGAAGCCTATTTCAAAGGCCTTGAAAAATCATTAAGATGCTGAAGAACCGATAGGTCAAGTGTATCGCTCTAGATTAAGATTATACTGTAGAATAAAATAGTTTTCACAGTAAAAATTTCTTTTTCTTTGTTAGGCCCGGGACTTTTTATTCCATGTAGTATATAGCCAGTAACATTCACAACTATTCACAGTCATCGATACCCTTTCTCATACATATATCATTTGTCATTGGAAAGACATTGAATTTTATACTTTGTCCCCTTTTACGTATCGCGTGAAACAGATTTACTGTTTTTGTTTGTTGTTTTACTGTTTCTGTTTGTTGCACACATTTTTTACGACGAATCAGACTCGCCAATGTTGATCATGGCACTAAATCATTACCACGGATCAAACTCGTGACAATAGACCAAAGGATTAAAACTTGACTCTGTATAAAACTTGGAAAGTATTGATGTTTATTGCCTTCAAAAAGCAAAATACCCCACCTGTGGAATAGTAAAGATATTTAATTTCCAAAGGGCAACAGAGTTTTGTACGATAAGGTCGTTTCAGCAACTACAGCATCATTAACGGACATTACTTTCACCAGACGAAATTCTATGAAGAGAGTGGAGAAAGCTTCCTATCCTCTGAAGGAACGATCACCAGACCTCGACGCACAGCAAGTTGCGAAGCTTGTCAATAACGATATGAA
Organism: Malaya genurostris; assembly: GCF_030247185.1. Lineage (NCBI taxonomy): Eukaryota > Metazoa > Arthropoda > Insecta > Diptera > Culicidae > Malaya > Malaya genurostris. Next base: position 247,784,644 of record NC_080572.1, on the reverse strand, counting down.
CGTTCTGGTAGGTAAAAAAAAATACTGTACAGGTTTGTAATCGAAAGTGGCATATACAATGAGGTATTTTTTTTGCTGTTTTTTCATGCGGTTTTCGCTTTTAACACTCAATTTTCGATTTTATCAATAATATATTGTACGAGATTACACTATATTCATGCATTTCTAAGACGTTTGGCATCGAAAAAAATAATCAATTTCAGAATTCAAGTCTCATGAATTTTTGGAAACATTAAAAAAATGTTTTTTTTTATTTTAATTTCACCGAAATTATTTTTGTTGAAACCCGTTTCGCCAAAAGCCATGTCGTTAAGTCTCATAAAATTCTTATAACTAACTAAGTTAAACTGAGATTTAACTAATAAACATAACCTAGCTTTGGGTAAACAAAAAGAATAAACCTAGACAGATGTAATATCTACAGGAGGCTGTTTTTATGCTGTAGAAGGAACAACTAATATATCGTTTGTTTGACAAAAATCGAAGGATTTACTTTAAGTAAAAAAACCCATTTAGCGAAACGATTTCCGCCGAAAATGGTATTACTGATATACTGATGCTCAAGTCACTACGGATGACATATTCACTATTCGGCAGGTACCGAAGAAATATAGTGGATACAACACTACACCGATATGTTTTCCTTAACAACTGAAACTAGGCAAATAAGACTGACTACAAATTTGATGACGGTAGAACAAGTGATCTACTCTTTCGAAAAGATTAAAATGGAAAAATAGTACGTTTAACTCTACGAGTATTGATAGACGATAATATCGAGATATTTCAGCAAATAATCGGGCTTACTTCAGCTTTGAGAACTTTAAACAAAACTAATTATTCGTGCTACGTTTAATAGACTGGGGAATCCGTAAAATTTCGAAAATCGTCGTGGCGGATATTCCCTAGTCAGTCTCCTGACTGTGTTATCATCTGTTCTAGCTCCGGAACCAAGAGTTGAATCCGCATAAAATTTAATAACAGGAGAACATTTTATTTCACCCAATTCAATTCAATATATTCAATAATTGAATATCAGTTTATGAAAATCGGTTAAGACATCTCGAAGAAAATCGAGTGCACATTTTCTCCATTACTCCGAAGTCAGAAGTCACACCTAAAAAAATCAAAAGCAGACTATGGGGCTATATTTTTTTTCATTTAAATCTAATATCGTTTTCGCTTGAAGCGAACTTCAACCCAGTTTCTACCTTAACCGCTGTCAAATGTATGGATTTGGGTTATTTTCAGTCTCAAGCGAAAACGATATAAGCTTATAAAAATCGGCCATATTCAAGGCAAGAAAAGTGCACATTTTTTATTTTTTTGGTCATTATATCCCGTTACTTTAGAGCCCGAGGTAAGATCTGAATAAAAAACAATATCCGGCTATGAGACTAAAAGATCTTTCATTTGAATCTAAACTTATAAAAATCGATTCTGTGTCCACAGAGAACGTCATGTGTACTTTTTTCATTTGATGTACATTTTGTCCCGTTACTTAGGAGCGGAAATCGGATCATTGTTAAATTTACTAACTGGTCATAAAATTATAGGATTAATTCCCTTTTGCTTAAGGAAAGAGGAAATTCAATTTCCAGTTACAAATCCCAATTTGTGATTTTGAAATAAAGATGCATTAGTTTTCGTATCAAAACCTAAAGCCAAAATTTCTTAAATCGATTCGTTAAGCCTGGTACCCTTAATCTTAATAAGCGAGAAGAAAATGAAACCACGTTCGAATGAGCCATCTGCTGGTTTCATCCTCTCGCGAGACATAATTCTGCTCACCGAAAATATAGGTACTGTTTAAAATTTTGATGCCCTGTTGTACCAAATAATGTATGCAAAACCTGACGTAAATGTCCTTACTGTCCTTGTAATGAACGTTTCGCCTTAACTTATAGTGAATCAAGTTTCAATAAGTCATATACAATAGAATATAAATGTAGATATCAATATTTGGGTATGTTTCAAGAATCCGTTAGGCATTTCAAGTCGAAAATTATGTGCCTGGTTTAGCCCCTTCCTTTTTTGTCTGGCTGAACCCTTCACAGACAATGCATTTTCAAAACACAATAATACATTGATTTGATTACTGCTAACTTACGTTTGCCTGTCACTTGAAAGCGCGTTTACAAAGGCCATGGATCTCAACAATTGCTGGTTTATAAGATATTGACCCGGCTTAGCACCGGTCTCCCCTATAAACAAAAGTGCTTACAGAACTGTATTACTGTCTTTAATTAAGGTACACAAATGTTAAATCAACGTTTTGATCAGATTTGATATGCTACCATTATAGCTGGGAGAAGATATATTCCATCACCCATTTGCTCACCATTCAGAACAAAGTATAAATAATAAATTTTAATCACATTTCATGAGATCTCAAGAGCAAATGACAGTTTCGTTTTATTTATTCTAGTTCGAATAGTTTTGGTAATAATACAAATGTTTGTTATTTTGTATTAATATAAAAAATAAAATCTGTCATAAAAGTTGAAATATTATTGTGAAATGAATGAACAAGATAAAGATCAACTGTCAATTGATTTTTATATGCATCTTGAATATTAATGTGTAGGATTCGAAAGCAAACAAATCCTAGGCATAGTGAATGAACACTGTCGGAAAGCTAAATCGTATGACAACGAAATGATAGATCGAGACCCAGAGATTCGAGTGTTATATACCATTCGACTCAGTTAGTCGAGTTCAGCAAATGAATGTGCGTGTATGTGACGAATATATGCATTTAATTTCCTTTGAGATGGATGGACCAAAACTCGCAATCTTTGATTAAAATGGAAAGTCTTATGGTGTTATAGCCTGGAATCAGACTTCCGGTTCCGGAATTACAGGGTGACATGTGTAAAAATAATATACAAAAAATGTGCACTCAATTTTTTAAAGATTTTTAGAAATGACAATTTTCACAAACTTAGTTTCAAATAAAAGGTTTTATAGATTAATGAATTGCCATTGAATTTTAACCGGAAGCGACATCTGATTTTGGAATTACAGAGTGTTGAATGATGAAAAGTTTCATTTCTAAGACTGGGTTTTTATATGAGGATGTAAAGAGGAGCAAATTTATCAGAACTGGTCAGTAAATTTTTCTACCATAAAGGTCTTGTTAGTTTATGACTGAACAAAATTACGGTATATCGGCCCTCAATTCCCGATTCTGGGAACAGCGGCAATATTGGTCAAAAGACATCGCAAAGGAATTTCATCGATTTCTCATAGATAGCTAGATGTTGACGAACTTTGATTTAAATGAGAGGCATTAGATTACATTGACTAAGATTGATTATCTCGGATACAACAATACCTAAACGTCATTTTATCGATAATTTAAAAATGATACGTAATTTACAAAACTGGCCTCAAAACTTTTTCAATCTATGTCTTGTTAGTTGACCATTTTTGAAAACTTTTCCGGTTTTACCTGTCCCCAGTTTTCGGTTCCGGAAGTATTGAGAATAGTGACATAAATTCCAGAATGGATCTTATATCAAAATCTTTGGTAAACGTCAATGAGAAAGGCATCATTTAATAATGTTTACACTACGAGAGGGACCTTGAGTCCTGGGTTTGGTTAAACGAATGTAGTTGTGATGCCGAATCGTCGCTGTGGATATAATTTGTAAAATTATCAAATCGATCCGCGATAAAATGTTTGAGTCACAATACCGGTCAATAAAAAAAGGTTCCATTCAAAAAATGTTTAAAGGCGTCATCGCGCATCAACAAGGTGTGGAAATCATACAATTGGAAAGAAAATCCTTTTTCGCAAAAGCGTCCAAAACTAACGACACACTCACCGGTAATCTTCTTGAGCGTGTACGAGCCTCGTTGCGATTCGGTGGCCAATTTATCGACGATGGCTTCAAGTTCCGAGTAGATCTTTGCCGTTTCACTGTGGAACTGCTGTTCGGAAGCGAACAGCGTTTGCAAGTTCGTCACCAGAAACAGTATTCTCGAGTCGTGCAGTGCCGGTAGTTCATCGTGCAATTCCGTATTGAGTACTTCGTAGGTGCGTTTTGCTTCCTCTAGCTGTTCGCGTCCCTTTGTGATCTGTAACATCAAACGGTTGGATTCATTAGACTACTGAGTATCGTGCTCGATTTTTTGTTTCATATTTACTTTAATATCGTCCTTACGTTTGGCGGCGTTCGCTTGTAGGCCCTGGAAAGAGTGTCGCTGGCTGTCGTAGTCCACCAGCTTCCGACCTCGCTTGTCAACCTTTTTCTGCAAAGTGAGATACAACGCTTGAAGGTACTACAAAAAAAAAACTATGATCAAAGGAGGTCACCTACCCTCATCTCTGGAAACTGCGAGGTGTACGTATTGAGCGGTATCAGCACCTGGTCACCCAGCTTGTGCGAAAAATCCTGGAATAACACTTCGACTGTGTTGGTTTGCGCATACAGTGCTTCCGAGCCGGTCCACTGGCTCTCGTACACTTCGTTTATGGCATCCATTAGGCTTTTGGAAGCGCTCTGAACGGCTGCAAAATCGAAAACAACAAACACACAAACGCCTAGTTTTAGTAAACTTGCTAAATTATGTTTCGATGTAGCAACAAACCTCGCACACATCTGATGTAGTTGTTGAACTCTTTCTGCAGTCTGGTGGCACTGTTCTGCTGGCGGGTGAAGTTGGTCAGGTGCTCATCGAAGATTTCATCTGCTGTGCGGTCAACTTTGCCGAGATTTTGTAAAAGCTGGAACGAAACAAGCGTAGGACATAGATTAGATTAAATTAGGTTACTATTTTGAGCTGTTTAAATGAGGCGAATTATTAGTATTGTTCGTTCGACCAACTCGATTTTTGATAGATATGTGCTGATTTGAAGTGAATGGAATCGCCACGCTTAACATCAAAGGAGTGTGACATGATTTGATTCTGTTGAACCCAGATAAAACAATTTTGCCAACAAACATTTTATGGTTTTGGATAAGACTCAAGTTTCCGGTTTTTTTGTTTAGAGCGGCTCATGTAAAAGTAACAGACATTTCATTTTTCAGTTCCGCTCGAGGACGTGATGTCATCGACATAGCTCTGCGTGACACGATATTTTGGTTGCGCAGCTTTATTAGCTAATAAATATCCACAGTACTGAGTGAGTATTCAGGCCGACACTTTGCACGAAACCAGACAGCCGGGACCGGGACCGGTGTCGGTACAGCGAAGATTTATTTTTCTGTTTGGCTTCAAGTATTTTTAACGTGAAACACCGTCTGTTTTTCATGAATTGTATCATATTTTAGACGAGATCCTGCGCGGTGGAGAAAATTTACCGCTGCCAAGTGCGATGCAAAACTGTGATGGCAGTTCATTCATCTCAATACCATTGCCAAAGCGCCATCATCAGTACGCGTTTTTAGAGAACAAATTGCGTCAGAGTTTCTTGCAGGGTGTGAAAATACGGCGGGAATCGATATTCTATTGAAAGTACTACAGAAATATTGAAAATTTTGAAACTCAAAAACATTGAAGCAAAAATAATTGAGATTTGTCAAATATTGGTTCTTTTCTTATTATGATGACCTCGAACTCAGATTTCAATGACCTAAGAGCTCAAACATCTCACTCGGGCGCTGTTTGATTATCTTGGCGCATTTTTCTGGCTTCAGAGCTAAATTAAGTCTAAATTTCTGAAAATACGCGCAAAACAATTATTGTACACCAGAACAAAACAATAGTCAGTCTGTTTAAAAAGAACCCACTTTCCGTCTGCCTCAGGCTCATACTAAACTAGTTAAGAGGGATAAATATGTGCATACTTATACTAAGAGTCGAAAATTGTCACGTATTTTTGAAGAAAGAATTTACTTCAAATGCCTCATCTTCGGTTTTTTACTATCTTATTCATAAATGATCGCATTCGAAACTAATGAAGAGAGACAAAGCATTTTCGTATTTCACTTCAACAAAAGATAGTTTCAAAGCGAACGTCATTCGTTTCCATACAAGACGAAACCAAAATTTCGTCTGCAAGTACATTCTGTCGAATTTCAATTCTTCAATATATTTTTTTATTTCTTCACTATAACGAAAATCTGTGAAGTTTGACAATAAAGAGTGTCCAAAATATGGTAAGTCAATGTTTAATTTCACAAACGAGTCTATCATTGAAATATTCGGTATATTGATGGATATGTACTTGGTTTGGTCACCAGTCATGGTCTAGACAGGGCTTTTTGAAAAGTTGAATTATTTCGCTATTTTGAATGAATTGTGAATAAATGGCTTTGTATACCCGATTTGTTCTGATTCCTGTATACCCTGAATGAATCTTGTCTCTTTTCAAAATCGTCTGAAAAATGACGGTGTTATTGAACATTTAAATAGGTTCTGTATAGATGGTGCACCCTGTATTGATTCGAATGTCGATACGTACGTCTATTTTAGTATGATCGTGTCCTGCACACTACTAAGTGTTGTGAACGATTTCGAGATGAACAAACCTCATGAATAAGAGGCTCAGGTCCTACTAAAGGATGATTTTTAAGAGGTATAGGATTTGATTTTCAAAAAAATTATATTTAATGTTTGAAAAGTTGGTCGCGGCTCCGTTTTAGATTACCCATGCTCAAGGTCCGATTTTGGCACCTATCTCTAACATATCGGTTGGTATTTCACGAATAATGTTACCGGCCCATAATCCACACAAAACAGTGACATTTTGGGATGCATTGGTAGCTCTTCCAATGCTTCTGGCTGGTCTTCACCCCAGATGCGGCAATTTTGCTTGATGCCGTATCCATTCAACCAGGAATGCGATTCCTTGCTGAACACAATTTTCCGATAAAAAAGTGGATCTTCCTCCAACTTTGCCAGCGCCCAATAATGATTAAATTATAGACCAAACGACGACTCATAGTTAAATGACAGATCAAACTGAGCAAGTATGACAATAACACAAGACAATATTCTCACATGATCTGTCAAAAACAGTGTTGCCAAAAAGATACCACAAAAAAATCACCCTTTATATCCGAGTCCCAGGTAACTCATAATTGATTGCAAGTGTTGCCGAGTTCGACCTACAGTAAAAGAAATCGAAGGTTTGCTTAAAAGAGCGAATATCTCAATGTGAACAATGTACAAAATTTCCAATTAAACAAAGGTATAAGTGCAATATACATACAGTTTCATGCACAGCAGTTTTTGACAGTTAGTTTCATTGCTCATTAAAAATGTTCTGAATAATACAGTACTGCTGTAGAAGCGCGATAATATGATCTTACTCCGTAAGCTGACGTTACAATTATGATTTGCTGCAATAGATCGTAATACTTGAAGGACTATATTTCTTCCTATGTGATATTCGTCTGAAAACAAGAGACCCATGTAAATCGTTGAACACTTATAAAAATCAGCAGGATATATGCCAATATTTTAAGTAATCAGTTTGCGATGAATTCCACTAATTATTTGAGGTTCAACTTCTTCTTGCTTGTTTTCCGATTACCCATTCAAATGAACCCTCTGAAAATTGGTCCTTCCGTCTCCGAGAAAGATATAGCCATATTTTGGTGACATGCAATCACATGTGGAGAAACACAGTAAAAAAATATCCCAAAAATCTCTGTGTCTGTGTCTCTATGTCATGCTTAGAGAGTATGCTACCAATATTCTGCTATTTTCGACACTGCAGAAGCTTACAAGTGGCAGACGAGGTTCGCATCTCTCTGAAGTAAGTTTCAGAAAGAGAGGGAGGGTATTTTTAAGTATTATTATCGGTTCCAGCGTAACTAACGCAGAGTCTAACAAAGTGCCAATTGTTTTAGGGTGTGCTTTTCAGGATTTTTCAATCTTGCTATAAGGAATGAAAAATCAATACTATTGCACACTCATTCAAGCATGAAGAATTGATCATTTCCGCCCTCGGAAAAAATAACGATATGGATACTAAGCACTAAAACATCACGATGGTAAATGAATGGACGTGACCAGTGAACCGATTGCTTCTCAATTCCCAGTGAAAAGAGAATCAAACAGATTCAGTAATTAAACATACACTAAGGTATTTTTTGCGGTCTTTTTTTATGCGTTTTTTATGCGAATTTTTAGAGTTATGCGGTTTTTTTGTGAGAATTTTCAGAGTTATGCGGTTTTTTTATGCGAATTTTCAGAGTTATGCGGTTTTTTTATGCGATACGTAAACTCGCATAAAAAGACTTCAGTGAATTTGATTGGTTTTATTTACATGACATAAGTAATATAAAACTAAATTATTTTGACGTTTATTTTTTTTTGCATTTCTCTATAGAAAGGTAATAAAATTGCTGAAAACCCCTACTTTCGAACGGAGCCTCGGAGCCGACCTATAGTGTTTGTTATATACCATTCGACTCAGCACGACGAGCCCGGAAAATGTCTGTGCGTGCACCAAGATGGCTAAGCAGATTTCAACAACCTTAGGCTCGTTTGAAAGCTACTATCGGCCATTTATTAAGTTCAAAGATCAAATGGCCGTGACTTTTGGTTCCGGGGATATAATGGTATAAGTGACGTAACCAACAAAACGCGTTGTTTTATTACCGCTCAATTTTCTTAAAGATGGCCGAACCGATTCCAACCAGCTTAGCCACTATTCGGCCATTAATCAAGTTTTAAGGTCAAATGGCTGTGACTTTTGGTTTCGGAGGTATAATGGTATAGGTGACGTAACCGACAAAACGTGTTGTGTTTCCACCGCACAATTTTCTCAGAGAATGCAGAGCCGATTTGAAAGTTACTATTGAGCTGTGGACCAAGTTCGAAGTTTAAATGGCTAGCACTTCCGATTTCGGAAATATAATGGGATAAGTGGCGTCAGAGACATAAGGCGTAGTTTTTTATCGCTAAATTTTCTCAGTTATGGCTGAAGCTCGTCGTTACTATTGATTCATGGTCAAGTTCGAAGATCAAATAGCTGTGATAATGGTATAAGTGACGTAACAGACAAAACGCGTTGTTTTTACAGCTTAACTTTATCACAGATTGCTTAGCCGATTTCTACAAGTCTATGCCCGTTTAAAAGCTATACTTTTGAATTTTGGATGAATTTTGAAAATAAAATGGTTATCGCTTGCGGTTCTGAAGATTAGTATAATTGATGTAACCGACTAACTGCACGTTATTCATCGGCTGAATTTCCTAGAATGACTCAACGAATTTCGATTAACTTATTTGAAACCTAACAATATCCATCAAATTTGGAAGGTTTATGGCGAACATTTCCGATTCGAGAGATGAAAGAATCGGTTTTGCAAGACTTAGACTCGTTTGAAAGTTACTATTAGATTATTTTAGATCACAATACTAATGGCCGAGGCTAGAATCCTGCAAATGTTTTAATGAGTCTGAATGGCATTGTCACACCACTAAGGCATTGTCACACCACTAAGTGGATTAAGAAGGTTTATCTCGTTTGCCTTGGTTTTCTATGTTGTAAGAATCGTATGGAATAGCAGACTAGCCTATACTTGAAATATATGCGACAAATACTTAAAACAGTTTTCAGAAGGATTCACATTTATCATACACTCAAATTACTAGGTGATTTGTAATAGAATGTTGCCCAAGGTATGAAATGTAACGTACTTATAACTGAGATATGTTAGAATCTTTATCGAACAATTTATAACAAATGATGCGGTCTGTAGTCACTGAGCAGCCTATTTTCGTAATAATTAACGATGTGCCTGCTTCAAACAAAATCGACTAGTCGAAGGTCATTTATAAACAACTATGAATCACAGGCGAACCAATACTTCTTCAGAAGTCTTGCGCTCATGACTTAAATCTAGTGATCCGGTTTAAAAACAACTTATTCACCTTCAAGACACTTCCGCGGTAGGTGTGGTAACAATTGATTTTTACCCTCAATACCAATCATAATGTGTTATAATTTTAGAACTAGAATTACTCCGTTACTGATCAAGATCAACGGAAATTGCATAGAAAATCGTTACATTTTTTAGCCTGGGATTTGCCAGATATCCTTCAATGTGCAATATCTACTACACACTTAGAAAATTTCGCAGTATTCGGTAATTTTTTACCGAATTTTCAACAGCTGAACGTTCGGTAAATTAATTGATTACCGATCGTTCGGTAATTGCTGAACTGTCAAACAACTACCGTAAACTGTAAACCAAATGGATCTAACAGATTGTTCGGTAATTTTTGTTTGATCGTTTTCCTTTTGTTAAAATTCTGGTTTTTAGGATTTCAAAAAAACAACACATATTCACAAAAACGAATGAAGAAAACGGTTTTATTCCACGAGAAATATAAAAAGTGTCAAATGTTCCGATTGACCGGAATTATGAGCGCCTTCCAAAACACTGCACAATCCGTCGAGTCCAACCAAAATTACCCTTGAACGATTTGTGTTGGCAGCAAGTGGACAAGTGAAACAAAATTATTTTCTGCCTATAAGTAAACAAAAAGATGTTAGTGGCTCTAATGTCTTAGAAACTTTTATCACCTGTACCTCAATCCATTCGATGAACCCTTCAACATTTTTTTCGTTTGGTTAATAAAAAGACACTCACTGAATATTTTAATAACTGTTTGACAGTTAGTTTCATGACAATCAGTTTTCACAGAAGTTCGGTTATTGGAAGATAACTTTACCAAACGGACAGTATGATTTTTACCGTATTCGGCGACTCTTCAGGTTTACTGTATCAATTGTATATCTAATGAATAAAAATAATAATGAAAATTTACGTTAAACTGATCGTTCGGTGAAAATTTGCACAATTGTTGTAAAATAAATCCCATGCACCGAAATATCGGTTCTTTCTATAGATTACCGAAAGTTCCCGTCAAAAAGATTACCGATCAAAGGAATTAAATCTTAGTGTGGAAGTTTTAAAATCAATTATCAACAAAAAACATCAGATAGGCCCGAACGGAAAAGGAAAACGTTAGTCCTACATTTATTGTTACTATAGACCGCACTCTATAAGTCGATATTCGCACTATTGTATAAATTTCAGACCTTGGAATTCAGCCATCATATAATTGATTATTAATTTTCGTTGAAAACAAATAGGACTATTCTGAAAACGAGTAGAAAAATTCAAGAAAATTTTGAAAGTGAACAGATTTGAACTCAAAACTATGACAATCGTAGTTATTAAAAAAGCATTAAAACGAAAAACCGTACTATTAAAAAACCTGTCATTAATTTTCCTATCATATATGTCCTACGTAAAATAAACCCATTTTCACCCTCACATTTTACTACTAACGTGGTAGCCTTCATACAACTTCTTTTTATTGACCACGGGGAAACATGAGATAGGAACTAACCAGCACAGCTAATTATATTCAATATATATATATATATATATATATATATATATATATATATATATATATATATATATATATATATATATATATATATATATATATATATATATATATATATATATATATATATATATATATATATATATAAATATATATATATATATATATATATATATATATATATATATATATATATATATATATATATATATATATATATATATATATATATATATATATATAAATATATATATATATATATATATATATATATATATATATATATATATATATATATATATATATATATATATATATATATATATATATATATATATATATATATATATATATATATATATATATATATATATATATACATATATGGTTGCGGAAACATTTTGAGTTTGGGGTATCTAATCTAAGACCGTTCAAATTATCATTCAATCATGATCGAATGAAGAGTAAAAAAATATTTTGTTTCTAAACACAAAAAATATCTGAAGACTTATCTAAACTATGATTCGTTTTTAGCGATTCAAACGAATTTGTTACATTTACAAAACATTCTACCTAAGTTGCATTCCTGAAATCAAAAACAACAACAACATCAAAACGGTTCAATGTCGATTTCAACGACCCTGTCGAAAGGCGGAAACTACAAATTTAAAACAAAACAAAAAATCGCTCAACTTTCGCCACTTGTGAGGTAGAAAATGAATCTCGCTTGCAGTTTCGTTTTCACCCGGCATCGATTGCACTGGGCACTTTTCTAAGCACCGAACTGTGATCATTGCAACCGGTTCGTTGACTAACCTATTTATATTACCATTCACTTGGCGCGGTGCGCTCATGGCTACCCCCGCATAACTACTACACATGTTACCGCCTGTTTCCGCGGCTGTTGACTTTTGTTTTCATCTAGAAATCCCATGGTAATCCGCTACACTGGAGATAATCTTCGAACTAACAGTTGTACGGTTTGTGGTACACACCAGTAAAATGATCATGATTGAATTTATTGAATTTGTGTTGTTTTTCCTTTGGAGCTGTTACAGGGGATTGCTAATTGCAGTATCGGATTCAAAGGAACTTTCTTGCAGCAAGATATTGAATGCAATCGTGTGTGCGTACGTTTGATCATTGCAAGGAGAGGTTTATTTTCGTTTCTAAAAAGCTCTTCGCAATAGTACAATTTACGACGATAAAGCTATTTTTATGTTAGATGGTATCTTTATGGCATCTAATAAAGGTAGCTGCACCTTTGAAATAAATTGGACACCACTGACCGTTGCAATTCACTGTGGGTGTAGCTTCCGCTAGCCAGTCTTGAGTAAATCCAATGTCGAGACCCTTGTTTCCATTCATTAGTGACCGATAATTATGATTATTTGAACGCACCATGCCTCTCCCTTCCAATCATGGAACAGGCATGGGTATCAACAATGGTAGACAATGCCAAGAGAAAGGTTTTCTCTACAACTAGGAGTTGAGTTGCAATCAGTGTTTGAATGGCCGTGACTACATCCAGTGAATAAAAAAAGGTAATTAAATAAGGCAATTGCGACCGCCACAAGTACAATCTTTCGATATATCCGATTAAACTGATCAAACATTCACCGCAAAGGGCGCGTTTGTTTTGTCGACATTTTGTTCGTTTTCATTTCATCGAGATTAAGAAAGGTGGTGTTTTCTAAACCATGCATTAAACCAGGATGAGTTTTTGCTTTTTTCATATAGAAAAAATATACAATCACTGAAAAAGGCACTTTTCACCTGAGATATACGATTTGATTCAACTATTCGGAATCGGAGTGGTGTGTTTGTTTATTCCTGATTCCCACAAAACAATGGCACTTTTCCATGCTTATTTGATTTAATTATTTTATTATTTTAAGTTGACGGAACCCCCATTCATTTCAGCTCCAGTAATCATCTTTTATATACTCAAACCATAAGTTAAAGTGAGATATGCTGTCTCGGTACGGCTCCATTAACTCTAAGGGTAAGATGAAAATAAGTGCATTCGCTTCGAGGTTTCACGTTGCTACAGTTGTCGAACTATTTTTCAGTGGTATTGCTTCTTACAGGCGAAACGAAGACATTGCATTTGATTTTATCACAAATCGTTGATTGAAAGTCGAGTAATCCGCAAATTAACTTGGTGACTCTACTAATGAGATAACTCTATTTTATATTACACACTTAGAAAAATTTACATCTTTATAGATGCACATAATAGGAGCATCGCGATTCACTTACACTGCCTCAAGCAACCCATTTTATTGGTATTGACAAACTAGGCCTTGAGTACGTAACTGCTAATCGCTTACCAGAAAATCAGTTTTTGTGCGAATTAATCCGATACTAACATGTGATTAGGGTATATCGTACGATAGGCCCTTTTAAAAGTTAAGAAAAATAATGCTCATTATTCAAGTTTTGAACAAGGAATTCAAGCATATTGTGCATAATTTCGTAGATCGGGTTTCCGACTACGAAATTATATTGATTATTGTGTAGATAAAAGTTGTAGAACTGAGCAATGAGCATCATATTTTGTAGCATTTACGAGGGCCTCCCGTACGATATACCCTAATCACATGTTAGTACCGAATTAGCGGAACGAAACGAACTATAATCTGCTCGCAAATATGCAACGTATCATCGTCATCGTGTTTTAGGTAATATTATAATTCCAGAGTAATGTCTTTCCTTCAACTCCAACTCCTTCTAGTTCAGTTACAAATTACCCAGTGAGGGAAATGAAATAAGCGAACCTTCTTCAATCTCATAAATTTGGAGATGTGATGAAACAACTTCCCAGAAGCAACCTGATACAATATAAAGAGTGCCAATGTGATGTACGCGAAATGGGACTGTATCGAATTTCAAAGAGCAGTCATTGCTAAAACAAAGTAGAAAAAGTCTGTCTGCTACATTTGAGCAAAATCGCACACGGTTGAAAGGACCAACATGGCGACTGAATGTTGAAGATTTCTTAAAAGTTCATCAAGTCTCACATTTGCTTCATTTTTTTTTATTTTGTTTGATTCTGGGACTTTTGAATTGAAATTAGGTTGAAAACTTGAACTGCTGCTTTCGTATTCGGGACTCGAATCTAGGATAAGTTGCGTGATTTTGCCCATCGCATAATGCCCACACTTTACACAATTTTCAACATGTTTTTTACACTTGATATGTTATTGGGTTTCGTCATAAAAATATGTTTTTCGTATTTCACCGACTTCAGTACACTTGCTTCTTTATCGAATTGATAATATCAACTGGAAGAACTCGAATCGAATCTTGCCGAACATACACGGCGTACGCATACTGTTTTATTTCATCGGGCTAATTTTGAGAGTTAGTTTCTCGCAGCTCCAGGGTGAGGCAATGACAATGACAGAATAGTGAATCAGCTTTACTTTCCTTCAGTTTCAAAAGGATACTCGTTCTTATCTTTATTTCTATAGTTTCGAAACTACTTCTGGTTGAGTGTTGACGGAACAACGTTTTTCTCTATCTATTATTTTTGATACACAACTAATGGAGAAAAGTCTAACATACAAAGCTAAGATGTTGTTCCCCAACATTTTGCTCGAGAGTTCAATAAAATTTCTGCAAGTCAAAATTAATCTGCTAATTCGGACTAATAGGCTTACAAAAGCTTGTCGATGTTTGTGTGTTCTCATTCAAATGCCATAAACAAGTACATGCAACTGCACACTTGCAATTACATTAAACGAGCTCTTTCTTTACAGGAGCATTCCGCAATTAGATACAGTATAGATACAATCGTTAGTGATTATGTGATTGCATCGGGTGGTATCCAAATTATATTCCAAAAAAAAAAACAGGTTGTAACTCAGCCTCCGAGAATTGTTCATAAAATGCAACACGTATCGAGCAACTCTGGTTATGTAAGATTGAGCTTCTGTGGAATCTTTTGTATCATACCAAATTTCTCAAAAAAAGTACGAATAGTAGAATCTAAGTACCGTTATAATGATGAACTTAAATAGAATCACAAAAATTAAATCGGAGGAGTTAACATGTGTCACACTCATTCAGTAATAGCCGTTCAACCGAGAAGGTTGTGTATAGAAGCGTACAGTTTAATAACGCTGGTTGGTTTACACGCGTTAAATACGACAACGGTTGAACTACAGGTAGAGACCTGTTGGCAGCAGCCGTTAAAACGTATAGTCGTGCTGCATAAGAGAGCCCTAGTGCTGGGCCAAGCTGGTGAAGGAAACAACAAAGGGCGTTTCCCAAACTCTACCCAGGCCGCAATATACAGCCACAAGTGCTGAGCAGGAGAGTGCAAAGGCACATCGAAGAGGAAGAGTGCAAAGGCACATAGAAGCAGGAGAGTGCAAAGGCACACCGGTGCGAAGGCACTTCGGTGCAGAAGCATATCGGTGCGGAGCACTAGGAAGAGGGAGACAAGACAACTCGGTCTTTCCACTGCCATACAACACGCAGGTATACACCGGTGACCTGCGCTGGTTACAGCTGGCGAAGACGAAAGCAAATCGGAATTCGAGTGGTGCTGGATGTCAGGTAGCAGTAGCATCACATCATATTCTATCGCTACAGTGAGCTTCAGCATTGTATCAACGTCCAGATACATCCAACAAGAACATCTAGAGCAACGAGGATCTACACGGCAGTGCAACGGAGATAGACAACAATTTCAAGGTAGAAGTTTTTTCTTTTCCTTTTGATTGAGTACTGTGTAGTGTTGGTTTCAAATTTTATTTTAAAGTTTAGTTAAAAATTTTAATGTGATGGATGAATCCATGGACGTAAATCCTAGCATGAATCCGATACCCCCACGAACGAAAAAATATCAGGAGAGCTCTTCTGGGCCTTGGATAGTCTTTTTTAGACGTATATCAAAGCCATTAAACATTTTTCAAATTAATAAAGGTTTGACATCACGATACTCTTCAATCAAAGAGATCATAAAAGTAAATAACGATAAAATTCGTGTTGTGGTAAATAATTTGAAACACGCGAATGATATTGTCTCTTCGGAACATTTCAATAAAGAGTATAAAGTTTACATACCCTCCAAAGATGTCGAAATTGACGGTGTTGTTACCGAAGCGAGTCTATCGGTAGATGATTTACTCAAGCATGGTGTTGGTCGTTTCAAGAACTCTATGCTTGAGGGTGTGAAAATACTGGAGTGCAAACAACTGTACTCAGTAGTTTATGAAGAGGGAAAAAAAGTTTATCGCCCATCAGACTCGTTTCGAGTGACATTTGCCGGATCTGCGTTGCCGTCCCATGTCTATGTCGATAAAATTCGCCTCCCTGTTCGGCTTTTTGTTCCAAATGTAATGAATTGTACGAACTGCAAAAAATTCGGCCACACAGCTACTTACTGTAGTAATAAACCAAAATGTATTAAGTGTGAAGGGCCTCATAAAGATAATGATTGCAACAAGGAAATTGAAAAATGTATTTATTGTGGGAATAGTCCTCATGATGATATTTCAGTATGCACTGCATTTAAAGTGCACAAAGACAAAATTAAGCTTTCTTTAAAAGCACGGTCTAAGCGCACATATGCAGAAATGCTTAAAACGGTCATTGATGTCCCCCCTTTGGAAACCGAAAACGGGTTTTCAAATCTAGAGGAACCAGAGGACTCTGACTCTGACGAAAATAGTGAAGGTAATTCGTTTATCACTACCCAAGGGTCAGTTAAGAGAAAGAAGTCTTCCTCCAAATTACCAAAAAAGACACCTAAAATTTCATCTTCAAAAAAAGATCCCCGTGTTAAACATAAAAAGTCAAAACCAAAGACTGTGCCTCCTGGTTTGTCAAATTCACAAACCAATCCAGGATCTAGTACAGAAAAAGATAATAATCCAGTGGGCTCCATTTCACAGCCACCAACAGGATTACTGAAGTTTTCGGAAATTGTTGAATGGATTTTCTCAGCATTCAATATATCTGAACCCTTAAAGACCCTCATAATGGCATTCCTTCCAATAGCTAGAACCTTTTTGAAGCAGTTATCAGCTCAATGGCCAATTGTCTCAGGTTTTGTATCTTTTGATGGATAATTTATCACCCGTCGCAAATGATACAATCACTGTCCTGCAGTGGAATTGTCGAAGCATCATGCCAAAACTTGATTCATTTAAAATATTATTGCATAGTCAAAAATGTGATGTATTTGCTTTATGCGAAACATGGCTTACTTCAAACATAGCTTTAAATTTTAATGATTTTAACATTATACGTCTCGATAGAGACTCTCCGTATGGTGGAGTGCTTTTGGGAATTAAGAAATGCTATTCCTTTTATAGATTAAACATCCCTTCAACTTCTAGTATAGAAGTTGTTGCTTGCCAAATAAACATTAAAGGCAAAGATATTTGCATAGCTTCGGTTTATATTCCTCCAAAAGCACAAGTTGGACAGCAACAGATTAATGAAATGGTTGAAGCCCTTCCTGCACCACGATTGATTCTGGGGGATTTAAATTCGCACGGTATTATGTGGGGTTCCGTTTACAATGATAGCAGATCATCTTTAATACAAAACATTTGTGACAATTTTAGCATGACGGTATTAAATATGGGTAGCATGACACGGATCCCAAGACCTCCGGCACGCCCAAGTGCATTAGATCTATCTCTTTGCTCAACATCAATTCGACTAGATTGCACCTGGAAAATACTGCCTGATTTACACGGTAGCGATCATTTACCAATCATCATCTCAATTAGCAGTAGCAATTGCATTGCTACTTCCGCTAGTATTCCATATGATTTGACAAAAAATATCGACTGGATTAAATACCAAAGTAGTATCTCTAGTATTTTGAATTCAATGGAAGAGCTCCCTCCACTTGAAGAATATGACTTCCTCATTTGTTCGATTCTGGAGGCAGCAGAACAATCCCAAACTAAACGCTTTCCTGGGCCAACGACTAACAGAAGGCCTCCCAACCCCTGGTGGGACAAAGAGTGCTCAGAGGCTAAACTCGCAAAACAAAATGCTTGCAAGACGTTTCTGAAACGGGGAGGAGGAATTCCTCAGAATTTTGAAAAACTTATGGTTTTAGAAACCAAGTACAAGAGCATACTTCGAGCCAAAAAATGTAGCTATTGGAGACATTTTGTCGAAGGTTTGTCAAGAGATACCTCAATGAGCACTCTTTGGAACACGGCCAGACGAATGAGGAATCGTAACGTGGGCAATGAGAGTGATGAATACTCGAACCGATGGATATTTGACTTTGCTAGGAAAGTATGCCCAGATTCTGTTCCTACGCAGAGCATTATAAGGGAATCTCCTCCAAATAATGGTTTTATTAATAACCCATTTTCAATGATGGAATTTTCTATAGCACTCTTGTCTTGTAGCAATAACGCTCCAGGGTTGGACAGAATTAAATTCAACTTGGTGAAGAATCTGCCCAACCTCGCAAAAAGACGTTTGTTGGAATTGTTCAACAAGTTTCTTGAGCAAAATATTGTTCCACCTGACTGGAGACAAGTGAAAGTTATCGCCATTCAAAAACCGGGGAAACCAGCTTCCAATCACAACTCATATAGACCCATTGCGATGTTGTCCTGCATCAGAAAATTGTTCGAAAAAATTATTCTACGACGTCTCGACACTTGGGTCGAGACGAACGGTTTGTTGTCAGATACTCAGTTTGGCTTCCGTAGAAATAAAGGGACGAATGATTGCCTTGCATTACTTTCGTCTGACATCCAAATTGCCTTCGCTCAAAAGCAACAAATGGCATCTGTATTTTTAGACATTAAAGGAGCATTTGATTCAGTTTCCATTGATGTTCTTTCAGACAAGCTTCACCAAAATGGACTCCCAGCGGTTATAAATAATTATTTGCACAACCTTTTGTCAGAGAAACACATGCATTTTTCACATGGCGATTTGGCAACACTCAGAAATAGTTACATGGGTCTCCCGCAAGGCTCATGCCTCAGTCCGCTCCTCTATAATTTTTACGTAAATGACATTGACAGCTGTCTAGTAACCCCATGTACACTAAGACAATTGGCAGATGATGGCGTGGTTTCAGTTACTGGACCCAAAGCTATTGATCTGCATAAACCATTGCAAGATACCTTAGATAACTTGTCCGATTGGGCTGTTCATCTTGGTATCGAATTCTCTGCGGAGAAAACAGAGTTAGTCGTCTTTTCAAGAAAGCATGATCCCGCGCAGCTTCAGCTCCATATGATGGGAAGAATGATCCAACAGGTTTTAACTTTTAAATACCTCGGGGTGTGGTTCGATTCCAAATGCACGTGGGGAGGACACATTAGGTTTCTGATAACAAAATGCCAACAAAGAGTAAATTTTCTTCGAACAATATCAGGATCTTGGTGGGGTGCTCATCCGGAAGATCTAATAAAATTGTATCAGACAACGATACTTTCAGTGATGGAATATGGATGCGTTTGCTTTCGTTCCGCTGCAAACTCTCATATTATCAAACTGGAGCGAATTCAGTATCGTTGTTTGCGAATTGCTTTAGGGTGCATGCATTCGACACATACAATGAGTCTTGAAGTTCTGGCGGGAGTTCTTCCATTAAAAGATCGATTTTGGGAGCTTTCATCACGCCTGCTAATAAGATGTGAGGTGCTGAATCCCATGGTAATTAATAATTTCGAACGACTAGTCGAGCTTCGATCTCAAACAAAATTCATGACAGTATATTTTAACCATATGTCACAGGAAATCAACCCTTCAAGATATATTCCTATCCGTGTCAGCCTCCTAAATGTCCCTGACTCAACTTTATTTTTCGATACATCCATGCAGCGCGAAGTGCGTGGAATCCCGGATCATCTACGTTCGACGGAAATCCCAAAAATATTTTCAAGTAAGTTCAGGCATATTGACTCTGAGAAAATGTTTTACACGGACGGATCGCGAATTGAAGAAGCGACAGGGTTTGGTATGTTCAACAATAATGTTTCGGCCTCATTTAGGCTTCAAGAACCTGCATCTGTTTATATAGCAGAGCTAGCAGCAGTTCATTATAGTTTGAGTGTAATCGTCACATTAATTCCAAACCATTATTTCCTCTTCACAGATAGTCTGAGTGCAATTGAAGCCATTCGCTCAAACATGACTGGCAAGACTGAACCGTTTTTCCTGGGCAAAATAAAACAGTGCCTGAACGACATATTGAACAATAATTATCTAATCACTATAGTCTGGGTCCCGGCTCATTGCTCCATTCCTGGCAATGAAAGAGCCGATATTTTAGCTAAACGTGGTGCTATTGAGGGTGAAATTTATGAGAGACCAATTGCTTTCAACGAATTCTAAAGCTCGTCTCGCCAAAGAACACTTGCCAGCTGGCAAGCTTCTTGGGATAAAGATGATCTGGGTCGGTGGATGCACTCAATTATTCCGAAAATATCGACAAAGGCATGGTTCAGGGGACTGGATGTGAGTAGAGATTTCATTCGTGTGATGTCCAGACTCATGTCCAATCACTACACGTTAGATGCACATCTCCTTCGAATTGGGCTCTCCGAGACTAATCATTGTGCTTGTGGCGAAGGTTATCGGGATATTGATCATGTGGTTTGGACATGCGTGGAGTATCGTGATGTCAGATCTCAACTAATAAATTCTTTGCGTACCCAAGGTAGACTATCCAATATCCCAGTTCGAGACATTCTTGCTTGTCGTGACCTTTCATACATGAAACTTATTTATCATTTCATAAAGAAAACTGGAGTTTCAATTTAATAAAGGCCCCTTTCAAGACTTAGTTCTGATCCCAGCTGCGTCCATGAGTTCAACCAATAGCTAAATTAGAATAAAAATAATGTAATGATACAAACAAACTCGAAACAGTTTATGAAATTATTAACAAAATGTCTGAAAATAACAGCTTATTTTATAATTTATAGAAGTTAATCGTTTGGTTCAAATAATATTTCCGAGTAGATTTCATAATTAATGACGAGTTACCTAAGATGATATTTAAGTAATAAGAGAATATGTTTTAATAAATGCAAAACGTTGTGACTATGTTAGAATTAAATTAGGATAAGAATATTATGTAAAAGTGATGCTACGGCGAAGAAAAACTTATGTAAACTGCCTTAAGAAATAAACGTATTTATGAAAAAAAAAAACATGTGTCACACTCTTATATACCGCGAAAATATAAACAAGGAAATATCTGATGCACAGCAAAGGCATAGTTTGTAAGTAGGCGCACGCGCGATGCATTTCACGTGGATAGTGTTGTTGAAAACAACAAAGGCGACGCTCAATAGCACTCCGACGACACTAGCTTTTAGAAATATTTTTCTTTACGCAAATTATTTCAGAAGACAGATGGTTAGAGCAGAGTTAATGCTAGAGATAATTGTTAGTCGTTTTAATCATTATCAACCTGTGTTTTGTACAATGAGTCTTCATCGCCTGCAGCGAGCGACTTGATTGCAAGTAATTAATTTGTACTGCGCGCACATGACCGTTTTTTTGCTATACCTAAGGTAGAAAATGAATCAATAAAGAACAACTATCCTCTCGTAATATCGATTTCATCTAACAACATACGATATACGAATCGTGTTTTAGCGACACAGAACAAAATTCTTCCAAAATTCCTTAACTGGACGCTTGTCGCTTTGAAAAACCAACACTCATCTAGCCTGTAATTTCAAAACATTTCGCAGCATTTCGAGTTTTCCTCGTTCCTTTCGAAAGTGAAAGTGAACCGAGACTTGAACCGAGAAACATTTAATCACAAGCACATCGGTTACTCGACTGAACCACAGAGCTCATATCTGTTCATTGAATAATTGATACATATAAATCCATACAGCAGCGCTTGGTAGCCGAGTGCAAATTACATTCGTAGCGTGTAAAATTCTGAGCGGGTGGAATATTGCGTCATTTGAAAAATTAAGTAGTTGTGAATTGTATCGTTTGTAGAATTCTGTCACCTGTAAAAATTTTTTTTTGTGTACATACATAATAACGTTTCTCTTACAAAAAAAAATTGAATTTTACTGGTGACCTAATTTCACATATGATGCAATTCGCAAAAACTTAACTTGTCAAATGGAGGACAAATTTACGTGGTCTATTTGCAAGGACTTTTTATCGCATTTGCATAAATTTTACAGACTCCGAATGTAGTTTTCACTCGATTAGTGAGTGCTCCTGTATAAATTCATATGTACAATTTATCCATCAAACAAATGTACACACTTAAAACAACCCTGTGATTTTACATCTTATTAGATGCACATTTGCACAGGAGCGTCGCAGCTCACGCAAATTTACGTGGAAGAAAATTTAATATTGTGTCTAAAACTCCATACATGAAATTCGTCGGAATAAAAAAAAAGACTACTGAGAGCAACACCGTCGTGACTTGAACCGAGAGTCATTGGATCGCAAGTACGTCTGTTAATCGACTGAGCCACAGAAGCATACATCTGCTTGGCTGGTAAAAGGTGCATTTAAGTTCATACAGTCGCACCTGCTAGCAGAACGCAAGTTACAGTCGAAACCAGTAAAATTCAAGCTCATCTATCATTAAGTCATTACAAATGAGATTTTCCGTCATTTGACAAATTAGGTCTTTATGAATTACATCGTATGAGGGATTAGGTCACCTGTAAAATTCTAATTTTTTTGGTGTGTATGCTTCTGTGGCGCAGCCGATTAAGTAATTTTTAAATCACACAATTGTATTCCTATAAGACGTAAAATCACAAGCTTTTTTCGAATTTTGTAGAATTAGTCATTCTCGAGATATTTACACATAAATATCTCAGATATTTGTTGAATTGCGTCGTATTAACAAATGAACACATACACAAACATTTATTTTGATATATACTTCTAGAAGAATCATTAATATGGACAAATTTATTGCACTTGATCTGTAGAATCGCGACTATCTTTCATCAACATCTTGAGATTTTGAAAAGCCTTCAAATTGTTTCAATTATAGGTTCGCCGTACTCATAGCATGTGCGAAGTTTTATCTAAATCGGAGCACGGCGATTCTGATTCTTCCAACATGTTTTCTATGCATTTCTTTCGTCATATCAGTAGATCTATTTGTCATCGGTCTGTTACTCTACTGATTGAAAAAACCCTGTGTTCATCCACCTAGTGGAGTGATTATGTCTTTCTCATATTATTCATATTCTCATGAAGAGATTCTTCAAAATACTTTCAATTTAATTTTGAATAAAAACAAGAATGTTTGTTTGGGCATAAACTATCATAACTTTTCTAGTTTGTAACTAGTTTCGAGTGAAATGTAGAAGAATTTCCCGTTTTGCCTTTTTTATATAGGAAGGCTACGCAATCACTGTGAAAACCGACTTTGGAACGGAGGCACGGTGTCATATACCATTCGACTCAGTTCGTAGAGATTACAAAATGTCTGTGTGTATGTGACAAATAATGTCACTCAGAGATGGCTAAACCGATTTTCACAACCTCAGATTCAAATGAAAGGTCTTATGGTCCCATGAACTACTACTATTGGTGATATGCACCAAAAAAAATGGAAAAAAGTCGTCACTCACTTTTCTCAGTGTTGGGAGAACCGATTTTCACAAATTTAGGTTCAAACGGAAGGTCTTATGGTTCCATAGGTTGCCACGACTTCCAGTAACGGCATTACAAGGTAATATGTGCAGCACGATTTCATGAGTTTTTTTCACAAGCGATGGCGAAACGAGGAGCAAATTTTTATAAAACTTACTAGTAAATTCATCTAGTTGACAGATCATGTTAGATTTATTTGATGCGGGTGCGACCAGTTAATGTTGTTTCAAATAAAGAGATGGCTTTTTGGTCAATTGGTTTCTCGTAAAAACATTTATTCTTCGTTAAAGGCCAACGTTTCGAAGGTTTACCTTCATCTTCAGGGCAAAACGACTACAAATATTTTTCGTCAAGTATGGTGTAACATTTATAATAGTTGGTTGAAAAACGGCTACTCTACAACAAGCACTTCCCACGCACATCGACTTCGACATCGAAGTCATGTTAGTCAATGGATATACATATAAACCTTCTTTGGGACTACTAGCTCCCTGCTTCCGCTTCCGAAAGCACCGATAATAGTGAAGAAAAGCTCCATAAACGGAACTCACTTCGATTTCTCAGCTAGGGTTGAATCCGTGCGCAGAAGTCATTCAAGTGGGCTGGTTAATGTGGGATGGGTAAGGCGCAAAAATTTGAAAGAAAAGTGCGACATCCACAATATTGACACTGTAAAATCGATTTTGAGAACGAAGTATGAATTGTCCAGTTATTTGCACTTTTATATAATATGTACTTTATTGTTCATGGAACTTGGTGTTGGAAAATCCTCCAAAACCCTTCCCCTCACCTGCGCACGGGCCTGGTTGAACCGATTTTCACAAATCTTGATTCATATTGAAGCTCTCATTGTCTTAAAAAATACTGCGCAATGTTATCTAGATCCGACTTCCGGTTCCGAAATTATATAGCGATAAGTGTTAAAATTTTTAAACTGTCATACAAAATGACAATGCACAGCCGGTACGCATCGGTACGGGCTGGTATGGAAGAAGAAAACACCACACACGCCTAGCACACAGCGTGCTTTGTTCAATTTCGTGTAGGGTTGCCATATTTAAACCTACATTTTTCAGGAGAAAAATCTGTATCGGAAGATAAAAATTCTGTATACGAGGTCTGTTCAAAAAGTACCCGGAATTCTCATTTTTCTAAAAAAATATTTATTTATTCGTCTACATCTATATGGTCCCCTTCAAAGTAATCCCCCCTAGATATAATACACTTATGTCAGCGTTTTTTACAGTCTTCGAAACACCCCTGATAGTCACTTTTTGTAATGCTCTGTAGCACTCTCAGCGATTCTGCCTTTATCTCTTCAATCGATGAAAAACGCTTTTGTTTCGACATCATAACCGTACACCCATGTTTCATCACCAGTTATGACCCTTTCAAGTAAATTTGGATCGTCGTTGACATCGTTTAACAGCTCCTGAGCGATGGTAATGCGTTTGTTTTTTTGATCAAAATTCAGCAGTTTTGGAACGAATTTTGCTGCCACTCGTTTCATGCATAAAACATTTGAAAAAATATGATGGCATGAGCCAACTGATATGCCAACTTCATCAGCAACTTCTCTAATAGTGATTCGGCGATCATCCATAATCATTTGTTCCACTTTTCCCACATTTTCATCAATTATTGAATCTTGGAAACGCTTATACCACTCGTAAACACTTGTTTTTTTCATAGCAGACTCACCGTAGGCTCTCTGTAACATTTCGCACACTTGGTTACAGTTTATTTCATTTTTCACGCAAAATTTAATACAAATTCTTTGACTCTTCAATTCTTTCATTGTTTAAACTAACAAAAATCGCCGAGCTCAAAAAAACACGTCTACACCAGCCGCTACAAAACAGAATGTAAACAATGAATACAGCTCAAAATTTCACCATACATTAGGGACATATGTACCAACACAATAAAAAAAAAAATTTGACCACCGGACTCTCCAGACGCGCACAATTGAAAAATTCCGGGAACTTTTTGAACAGACCTCGTATGAAACTGATAAAAATCGAAAGGATAAAGTTATCAAATCGAATCTGAAAATGGCAGCTACTTTTTGTTAAGAGATAGTGTTTATTGTATCATTTCTATTTACTATCTTACATTATAACCACCATTATGACCAGTGCACCATCTTTCCATCTCGTCAGAAAAAAATTTAAAAAACATAAAGAATTACGCTAAAATTGTTTCAAGAAAAGTTAATTTATATGTGTGTGAGTATGTGTCAAATAATATCACTCATCGGCTCACAAACTTAGGCTCAAATTAAAAAAAAAACTCATGTACCTATAGGTTGGTTTTGAATTTCATCATGCTTTCATAGGGTGAAGTGTGTTAAAAATGGCACACCGTCATTTAGAGCGGTCAAGCAAAAAGGAAAAAATTCTTCTAGATTTGACTCAAAGCTGATTTAATTTGTAGTTCGCTATATTAGTTACTTACTAAACGCAACGAACTTCGGCTATACCGGTTTCCAGTTTCCAGTTCCGGAAATAGTGGTCAAAAACTTTAAAACGAAACTCACTTCATTTTCTTAGAGATGACTTAGGCTCAAATGAAATGTCCTATAGTCTCATAGGTTGCTGCAGAACTTCATCCGGGTCCGACTTCCGGTTCTGGAACTATACTGTAAAGTGTGTTTAAAATTTCAAACCGTCATTTAGCGCGACGATGCAAAATATAGAAAAGATTCTTATTAGCTTGTCATAATTGTTTACAAATTGAAAAGGTTCTGTTAATTTATATCCAAAGAAAGTTTCTAATTTTATTCAAGTTTGAACAAAAAATTCCTTCTAGTAGTATTTCTGAAAATATAAGTAATATGAGAAAGGCATCATTACACTACTAGGTAGATTAAATAAGGTTTTCGTTACTATAAATGACGGTTTGCGACCATAAGACCTTTCATTTGATTCAAAGGTTTGTGAAAATCGGTTTAGGCGTCTCTGAGAAAATAAGTACGACGAACTGATTCGAAGAGTATATAACAATCTGGGCCTCGGTTCAACAGTCTGTTTTCACAGTGACTGCCTATCCCTTCTTCATGAGAAACGCAAAAAAAAACAATTTAAACGATAGTCAATATTTCGGCAAATTATAACTACCGCCTGTTAAAATGATGGAGAAAAATATTTACCATTGAAATAATTAGAAACAAAAATAACTCCAGCCAAAAGAGGTGGTTGAATGGCTTGCTTCTGAGACCGTCGAATTCGGTGAATTCCAACTTGTCTTTATTCTCAAAAGTCAGCAAGTTGATTACATTATGCAGCCACGGTCGCCCAGCAGTAGGGCATGAAATCAGGTTAGAAACATGTCAGTTTGCAAATTGGACCGCCGACAGACGTAAAAGGGGTAAATGGCAACAACTTTATTTAGACGGTACAGCCTTGTCATAATGGGATTATGGGTTGATGGATCGGAACATTGAACTCATAATGTTGCTTTCGGAGCGGCATCATTTTTTGTTGACCTAGAAAAGATGCTTGATAGAGACAATTAGGAAAAATATACACTATTGTATAACAACGCTTCTTATACAAAAGTACACTTTTAGAGTACCGCAGAACGCTTCGAGAGCTGTGGAATCGGAATGAATTTATGGAAACCAAGCATTCAAGGAGTGGCTTGCAATAATTTATTGTCAACGTATGCTTCTTTCTACAGTTATCTAAGATCTAAGAATTCTTGGATCGGTGTTGACCTTTGACCTGACATCCTTCTGCTACAATCCAACAATCCATATCGTGACCCAAACATGCACTCACTTGATATCATTAGTTCTCATGCGAACCGAACAGGCACAGCAGTGTACTTCAAGATACTTGATTCCATTCACATAGTAAATTTCTCACACCTCCTTGCCATTCCTCTAGTTCCCAACATCTCAACACGTTGACGGCGAGCGTTCAGCTCATGCCAATTTCAACATTCTTCGACGACTTTCGCTGATTACCCCCCTTCCCCCCTCCGTTAACGGTTACAGTCGGTTCATGGAGACGTCGTCGCCCTGCAACCAGTCAGCAGCATACGTATTGGCCGCCGTTTCGTCAACGGAGCGCACGAAGGGGCCAAAAGGGGCAACGCAAAACCAAAGAAGCTTATTTATGGTTTGACCACCAAACTAACCTTTAATTTAATTGTCCGTCAGTCATCGTTTCTTCCGGCACGCAACGTTCACTCCGAACCAGCCCGCCAATCGTTGTTTTTATTTGGTACAAATTAATGCATTCCGTTTTTGTAACATCAACATTATATTTCGGTTTACAGAATAAATTTGAAGGAAAGCGAAAGTTCGGCGTTTCATTCCGTTTGGAAAAGCTACTTCATTTCTTCGCCAACAGTGTTTTCGTGTTTTTTCGAGACATTGATGGATTTAATCAGGTGAACCTGGAAAACGCTAATTAACGTTTTAGCAGCATTAACAATTTAACTAGTGGTAGATATTTCACCCCGGTAGCAAAGCAGTTACTATGCAAATCCATAAACGCTAATTAAATATTCTGAATAAAAAGTGAAAACAGTAATTTTGATTTCCTAGCTCAAAACCGCTCCAATCAAATTCCCAGAAATACCCAAAGTAATTCAATATTTGTAATACAAACGTGTTTTTTTGGTATCAAATGGTTTTGAAATAAAATTTAATTTTAATACGGACTCATTAGCATTATTTTTTCACATGGGGCTGCGATTTTCATCCGGTACAAGGGATTAAGTTCATAAAAAAAAGCTTCTTTACGAGCATGAGTTTAGCGAAAAAATAAGTCGGATTTCGCTAGTAATAAATAGAATCGTTTTTGTGTCATATTAGCAACATCTCTGACGTTCATTCAGTAATAGCCGTTCAACCGAGAAGGTTGTGTATAGAAGCGTACAGTTTAATAACGCTGGTTAGTTTACACGCGTTAAATACGACAACGGTTGAACTACAGGTAGAGACCTGTTGGCAGCAGCCGTTAAAACGTAAAATCGTGCTGCATAAGAGAGCCCTAGTGCTGGGCCAAGCTGGTGAAGGAAACAACAAAGGGCGTTTCCCAAGCTCAACCCAGGCCACAATATACAGCCACAAGTGCTGAGCAGGAGAGTGCAAAGGCACATTGAAGAAGAAGAGTGCAAAGGCACACAGAAGCAGGAGAGTGCAAAAGCACACCGGTGCGAAGGCACTTCGGTGCAGAAGCATATCGGTGCGGAGCACAAGGAAGAAGGAGACAAGACAACTCGGTCTTTCCACTGCCATACAACACGCAGGTATACACCGGTGACCTGCGCTGGTTACAGCTGGCGAAGACGAAAGCAAATCGGAATTCGAGTGGTGCTGGATGTCAGGTAGCAGTAGCATCACATCATATTCTATCGCTACAGTGAGCTTCAGCATTGTATCAACGTCCAGATACATCCAACAAGAACATCTAG
Organism: Malaya genurostris; assembly: GCF_030247185.1. Classification (NCBI taxonomy): domain Eukaryota; kingdom Metazoa; phylum Arthropoda; class Insecta; order Diptera; family Culicidae; genus Malaya; species Malaya genurostris. Next base: position 247,755,283 of record NC_080572.1, on the reverse strand, counting down.
AGCAACGAGGATCTACACGGCAGTGCAACGGAGATAGACAACAATTTCAAGGTAGAAGTTTTTTCTTTTCCTTTTGATTGAGTACTGTGTAGTGTTGGTTTCAAATTTTATTTTAAAGTTTAGTTAAAAATTTTAATGTGATGGATGAATCCATGGACGTAAATCCTAGCATGAATCCGATACCCCCACGAACGAAAAAATATCAGGAGAGCTCTTCTGGGCCTTGGATAGTCTTTTTTAGACGTATATCAAAGCCATTAAACATTTACCAAATTTCTAAAGGTTTGACATCACGATACTCTTCAATCAAAGAGATCATAAAAGTAAATAACGATAAAATTCGTGTTGTGGTAAATAATTTGAAACACGCGAATGATATTGTCTCTTCGGAACATTTCATTAAAGAGTATAAAGTTTACATACCCTCCAAAGATGTCGAAATTGACGGTGTTGTTACCGAAGCGAGTCTTTCGGTAGATGATTTACTCATGCATGGTGTTGGTCGTTTCAAGAACTCTATGCTTGAGGGTGTGAAAATACTGGAGTGCAAACAACTGTACTCAGTAGTTTATGAAGAGGGAAAAAAAGTTTATCGCCCATCAGACTCGTTTCGAGTGACATTTGCCGGATCTGCGTTGCCGTCCCATGTCTATGTCGATAAAATTCGCCTCCCTGTTCGGCTTTTTGTTCCAAATGTAATGAATTGTACGAACTGCAAAAAATTCGGACACACAGCTACTTACTGTAGCAATAAACCAAAATGTATTAAGTGTGAAGGACCTCATAAAGATAATGATTGCAAAAAGGAAATTGAAAAATGTATTTATTGTGGGGAAAGTCCTCATGAGGATATTTCAGTATGCACTGCATTTAAAGTGCACAAAGACAAAATTAAGCTTTCTTTAAAAGCACGGTCTAAGCGCACATATGCAGAAATGCTTAAAACGGTCATTGATGTCCCCCCTTTGGAAACCGAAAACGGGTTCTCAAATCTAGAGGAAACAGAGGACTCTGACTCTGACGAAAATAGTGAAGGTAATTCGTTTATCACTACCCAAGGGTCAGTTAAGAGAAAGAAGTCTTCTTCCAAATTACCAAAAAAGACACCTAAAGTTACATCTTCAAAAAAAGATCCCCGTGTTAAACAAAAAAAGTCAAAACCAAAGACTGTGCCTCCTGGTTTGTCAAATTCACAAACCAATCCAGGATCTAGCACAGAAAAAGGTAATAATCCTGTGGGCTCCATTTCACAGCCACCAACAGGATTACTGAAGTTTTCGGAAATTGTTGAATGGATTTTCTCAGCATTCAATATATCTGAACCCTTAAAGACCCTCATAATGGCATTCCTTCCAATAGCTAGAAATTTTTTGAAGCAGTTATCAGCTCAATGGCCAATTGTCTCAGGTTTTGTATCTTTTGATGGATAATTTATCACCCGCCGCAAATGATACAATCACTGTCCTGCAGTGGAATTGTCGAAGCATCATGCCAAAACTTGATTCATTTAAAATATTATTGCATAGTCAAAAATGTGATGTATTTGCTTTATGCGAAACATGGCTTACTTCAAACATAGCTTTAAATTTTAATGATTTTAACATTATACGTCTCGATAGAGACTCTCCGTATGGTGGAGTGCTTTTGGGAATTAAGAAATGCTATTCCTTTTATAGATTAAACATCCCTTCAACTTCTAGTATAGAAGTTGTTGCTTGCCAAATAAACATTAAAGGCAAAGATATTTGCATAGCTTCGGTTTATATTCCTCCAAAAGCACAAGTTGGACAGCAACAGATTAATGAAATGGTTGAAGCCCTTCCTGCACCACGATTGATTCTGGGGGATTTAAATTCGCACGGTATTATGTGGGGTTCCGTTTACAATGATAGCAGATCATCTTTAATACAAAACATTTGTGACAATTTTAGCATGACGGTATTAAATATGGGTAGCATGACACGGATCCCAAGACCTCCGGCACGCCCAAGTGCATTAGATCTATCTCTTTGCTCAACATCAATTCGACTAGATTGCACCTGGAAAATACTGCCTGATTTACACGGTAGCGATCATTTACCAATCATCATCTCAATTAGCAGTAGCAATTGCATTGCTAATTCAGCTAGTATTCCATATGATTTGACAAAAAATATCGACTGGATTAAATACCAAAGTAGAATCTCTAGTATTTTGAATTCAATGGAAGAGCTCCCTCCACTTGAAGAATATGACTTCTTCATTTGTTCGATTCTGGAGGCAGCAGAACAATCCCAAACTAAACGCTTTCCTGGGCCAACGACTAACAGAAGGCCTCCCAACCCCTGGTGGGACAAAGAGTGCTCAGAGGCTAAACTCGCAAAACAAAATGCTTGCAAGACGTTTCTAAAACGGGGAGGAGGAACTCCTCAGAATTTTGAAAAACTTATGGTTTTAGAAACCAAGTACAAGAGCATACTTCGAGCCAAAAAATGTAGCTATTGGAGACATTTTGTCGAAGGTTTGTCAAGAGATACCTCAATGAGCACTCTTTGGAACACGGCCAGACGAATGAGGAATCGTAACGTGGGCAATGAGAATGATGAATACTCGAACCGATGGATATTTGACTTTGCTAGGAAAGTTTGCCCAGATTCTATTCCTACGCAGAGCATTATACGGGAATCTCCTCCAAATAATGGTTTTATTAATAACCCATTTTCAATGATGGAATTTTCTATAGCACTCTTGTCTTGTAACAATAACGCTCCTGGGTTGGACAGAATTAAATTCAACTTGGTGAAGAATCTGCCCGACCTCGCAAAAAGACGTTTGTTGGAATTGTTCAACAAGTTTCTTGAGCAAAATATTGTTCCACCTGACTGGAGACAAGTGAAAGTTATCGCCATTCAAAAACCGGGGAAACCAGCTTCCAATCACAACTCATATAGACCCATTGCGATGTTGTCCTGCATCAGAAAATTGTTCGAAAAAATTATTCTGCGACGTCTCGACACTTGGGTACGTTTATTTCTTAAGGCAGTTTACATAAGTTTTTCTTCGCCGTAGCATCACTTTTACATAATATTCTTATCCTAATTTAATTCTAACATAGTCACAACGTTTTGCATTTATTAAAACATATTCTCTTATTACTTAAATATCATCTTAGGTAACTCGTCATTAATTATGAAATCTACTCGGAAATATTATTTGAACCAAACGATTAACTTCTATAAATTATAAAATAAGCTGTTATTTTCAGACATTTTGTTAATAATTTCATAAACTGTTTCGAGTTTGTTTGTATCATTACATTATTTTTATTCTAATTTAGCTATTGGTTGAACTCATGGACGCAGCTGGGATCAGAACTAAGTCTTGAAAGGGGCCTTTATTAAATTGAAACTCCAGTTTTCTTTATGAAATGATAAATAAGTTTCATGTATGAAAGGTCACGACAAGCAAGAATGTCTCGAACTGGGATATTGGATAGTCTACCTTGGGTACGCAAAGAATTTATTAGTTGAGATCTGACATCACGATACTCCACGCATGTCCAAACGACATGATCAATATCTCGATAACCTTCGCCACAAGCACAATGATTAGTCTCGGAGAGCCCAATTCGAAGGAGATGTGCATCTAACGTGTAGTGATTGGACATGAGTCTGGACATCACACGAATGAAATCTCTACTCACATCCAGTCCCCTGAACCATGCCTTTGTCGATATTTTCGGAATAATTGAGTGCATCCACCGACCCAGATCATCTTTATCCCAAGAAGCTTGCCAGCTGGCAAGTGTTCTTTGGCGAGACGAGCTATAGAATTCGTTGAAAGCAATTGGTCTCTCATAAATTTCACCCTCAATAGCACCACGTTTGGCTAAAATATCGGCTCTTTCATTGCCAGGAATGGAGCAATGAGCCGGGACCCAGACTATAGTGATTAGATAATTATTGTTCAATATGTCGTTCAGGCACTGTTTTATTTTGCCCAGGAAAAACGGTTCAGTCTTGCCAGTCATGTTTGAGCGAATGGCTTCAATTGCACTCAGACTATCTGTGAAGAGGAAATAATGGTTTGGAATTAATGTGACGATTACACTCAAACTATAATGAACTGCTGCTAGCTCTGCTATATAAACAGATGCAGGTTCTTGAAGCCTAAATGAGGCCGAAACATTATTGTTGAACATACCAAACCCTGTCGCTTCTTCAATTCGCGATCCGTCCGTGTAAAACATTTTCTCAGAGTCAATATGCCTGAACTTACTTGAAAATATTTTTGGGATTTCCGTCGAACGTAGATGATCCGGGATTCCACGCACTTCGCGCTGCATGGATGTATCGAAAAATAAAGTTGAGTCAGGGACATTTAGGAGGCTGACACGGATAGGAATATATCTTGAAGGGTTGATTTCCTGTGACATATGGTTAAAATATACTGTCATGAATTTTGTTTGAGATCGAAGTTCGAATAGTCGTTCGAAAATATTAATTACCATAGGATTCAGCACCTCACATCTTATTAGCAGGCGTGATGAAAGCTCCCAAAATCGATCTTTTAATGGAAGAACTCCCGCCAGAACTTCAAGACTCATTGTATGTGTCGAATGCATGCACCCTAAAGCAATTCGCAAACAACGATACTGAATTCGCTCCAGTTTGATAATATGAGAGTTTGCAGCGGAACGAAAGCAAACGCATCCATATTCCATCACTGAAAGTATCGTTGTCTGATACAATTTTATTAGATCTTCCGGATGAGCACCCCACCAAGATCCTGTTATTGTTCGAAGAAAATTTACTCTTTGTTGACATTTTGTTATCAGAAACCTAATGTGTCCTCCCCACGTGCATTTGGAATCGAACCACACCCCGAGGTATTTAAAAGTTAAAACCTGTTGGATCATTCTTCCCATCATATGGAGCTGAAGCTGCGCGGGATCATGCTTTCTTGAAAAGACGACTAACTCTGTTTTCTCCGCAGAGAATTCGATACCAAGATGAACAGCCCAATCGGACAAGTTATCTAAGGTATCTTGCAATGGTTTATGCAGATCAATAGCTTTGGGTCCAGTAACTGAAACCACGCCATCATCTGCCAATTGTCTTAGTGTACATGGGGTTACTAGACAGCTGTCAATGTCATTTACGTAAAAATTATAGAGGAGCGGACTGAGGCATGAGCCTTGCGGGAGACCCATGTAACTATTTCTGAGTGTTGCCAAATCGCCATGTGAAAAATGCATGTGTTTCTCTGACAAAAGGTTGTGCAAATAATTATTTATAACCGCTGGGAGTCCATTTTGGTGAAGCTTGTCTGAAAGAACATCAATGGAAACTGAATCAAATGCTCCTTTAATGTCTAAAAATACAGATGCCATTTGTTGCTTTTGAGCGAAGGCAATTTGGATGTCAGACGAAAGTAATGCAAGGCAATCATTCGTCCCTTTATTTCTACGGAAGCCAAACTGAGTATCTGACAACAAACCGTTCGTCTCGACCCAAGTGTCGAGACGTCGTAGAATAATTTTTTCGAACAATTTTCTGATGCAGGACAACATCGCAATGGGTCTATATGAGTTGTGATTGGAAGCTGGTTTCCCCGGTTTTTGAATGGCGATAACTTTCACTTGTCTCCAGTCAGGTGGAACAATATTTTGCTCAAGAAACTTGTTGAACAATTCCAACAAACGTCTTTTTGCGAGGTTGGGCAGATTCTTCACCAAGTTGAATTTAATTCTGTCCAACCCTGGAGCGTTATTGTTACAAGACAAGAGTGCTATAGAAAATTCCATCATTGAAAATGGGTTATTAATAAAACCATTATTTGGAGGAGATTCCCGTATAATGCTCTGCGTAGGAACAGAATCTGGGCAAACTTTCCTAGCAAAGTCAAATATCCATCGGTTCGAGTATTCATCACTCTCATTGCCCACGTTACGATTCCTCATTCGTCTGGCCGTGTTCCAAAGAGTGCTCATTGATATCTCTTGACAAACCTTCGACAAAATGTCTCCAATAGCTACATTTTTTGGCTCGAAGTATGCTCTTGTACTTGGTTTCTAAAACCATAAGTTTTTCAAAATTCTGAGGAGTTCCTCCTCCCCGTTTTAGAAACGTCTTGCAAGCATTTTGTTTTGCGAGTTTAGCCTCTGAGCACTCTTTGTCCCACCAGGGGTTGGGAGGCCTTCTGTTAGTCGTTGGCCCAGGAAAGCGTTTAGTTTGGGATTGTTCTGCTGCCTCCAGAATCGAACAAATGAGGAAGTCATATTCTTCAAGTGGAGGGAGCTCTTCCATTGAATTCAAAATACTAGAGATACTACTTTGGTATTTAATCCAGTCGATATTTTTTGTCAAATCATATGGAATACTAGCGGAAGTAGCAATGCAATTGCTACTGCTAATTGAGATGATGATTGGTAAATGATCGCTACCGTGTAAATCAGGCAGTATTTTCCAGGTGCAATCTAGTCGAATTGATGTTGAGCAAAGAGATAGATCTAATGCACTTGGGCGTGCCGGAGGTCTTGGGATCCGTGTCATGCTACCCATATTTAATACCGTCATGCTAAAATTGTCACAAATGTTTTGTATTAAAGATGATCTGCTATCATTGTAAACGGAACCCCACATAATACCGTGCGAATTTAAATACCCCAGAATCAATCGTGGTGCAGGAAGGGCTTCAACCATTTCATTAAGCTGTTGCTGTCCAACTTGTGCTTTTGGAGGAATATAAACCGAAGCTATGCAAATATCTTTGCCTTTAATGTTTATTTGGCAAGCAACAACTTCTATACTAGAAGTTGAAGGGATGTTTAATCTATAAAAGGAATAGCATTTCTTAATTCCCAAAAGCACTCCACCATACGGAGAGTCTCTATCGAGACGTATAATGTTAAAATCATTAAAATTTAAAGCTATGTTTGAAGTAAGCCATGTTTCGCATAAAGCAAATACATCACATTTTTGACTATGCAATAATATTTTAAATGAATCAAGTTTTGGCATGATGCTTCAACAATTCCACTGCAGGACAGTGATTGTATCATTTGCGACGGGTGATAAATTATCCATCAAAAGATACAAAACCTGAGACAATTGGCCATTGAGCTGATAACTGCTTCAAAAAGGTTCTAGCTATTGGAAGGAATGCCATTATGAGGGTCTTTAAGGGTTCAGATATATTGAATGCTGAGAAAATCCATTCAACAATTTCCGAAAACTTCAGTAATCCTGTTGGTGGCTGTGAAATGGAGCCCACTAGATTATTATCTTTTTCTGTACTAGATCCTGGATTGGTTTGTGAATTTGACAAACCAGGAGGCACAGTCTTTGGTTTTGACTTTTTTTGTTTAACACGGGGATCTTTTTTTGAAGATGAAATTTTAGGTGTCTTTTTTGGTAATTTGGAGGAAGACTTCTTTCTCTTAACTGACCCTTGGGTAGTGATAAACGAATTACCTTCACTATTTTCGTCAGAGTCAGAGTCCTCTGGTTCCTCTAGATTTGAAAACCCGTTTTCGGTTTCCAAAGGGGGGACATCAATGACCGTTTTAAGCATTTCTGCATATGTGCGCTTAGACCGTGCTTTTAAAGAAAGCTTAATTTTGTCTTTGTGCACTTTAAATGCAGTGCATACTGAAATATCATCATGAGGACTATTCCCACAATAAATACATTTTTCAATTTCCTTGTTGCAATCATTATCTTTATGAGGCCCTTCACACTTAATACATTTTGGTTTATTACTACAGTAAGTAGCTGTGTGGCCGAATTTTTTGCAGTTCGTACAATTCATTACATTTGGAACAAAAAGCCGAACAGGGAGGCGAATTTTATCGACATAGACATGGGACGGCACCGCAGACCCGGCAAATGTCACTCGAAACGAGTCTGATGGGCGATAAACTTTTTTTTCCTCTTCATGAACTACTGAGTACAGTTGTTTGCACTCCAGTATTTTCACACCCTCAAGCATAGAGTTCTTGAAACGACCAACACCATGCTTGAGTAAATCATCTACCGAAAGACTCGCTTCGGTAACAACACCGTCAATTTCGACATCTTTGGAGGGTATGTAAACTTTATACTCTTTATTGAAATGTTCCGAAGAGACAATATCATTCGCGTGTTTCAAATTATTTACCACAACACGAATTTTATCGTTATTTACTTTTATGATCTCTTTGATTGAAGAGTATCGTGATGTCAAACCTTTATTAATTTGAAAAATGTTTAATGGCTTTGATATACGTCTAAAAAAGACTATCCAAGGCCCAGAAGAGCTCTCCTGATATTTTTTCGTTCGTGGGGGTATCGGATTCATGCTAGGATTTACGTCCATGGATTCATCCATTACATTAAAATTTTTAACTAAACTTTAAAATAAAATTTGAAACCAACACTACACAGTACTCAATCAAAAGGAAAAGAAAAAACTTCTACCTTGAAATTGTTGTCTATCTCCGTTGCACTGCCGTGTAGATCCTCGTTGCTCTAGATGTTCTTGTTGGATGTATCTGGACGTTGATACAATGCTGAAGCTCACTGTAGCGATAGAATATGATGTGATGCTACTGCTACCTGACATCCAGCACCACTCGAATTCCGATTTGCTTTCGTCTTCGCCAGCTGTAACCAGCGCAGGTCACCGGTGTATACCTGCGTGTTGTATGGCAGTGGAAAGACCGAGTTGTCTTGTCTCCTTCTTCCTAGTGCTCCGCACCGATATGCTTCTGCACCGAAATGCCTTCGCACCGGTGTGCCTTTGCACTCTCCTGCTTCTATGTGCCTTTGCACTCTTCCTCTTCGATGTGCCTTTGCACTCTCCTGCTCAGCACTTGTGGCTGTATATTGCGGCCTGGGTAGAGTTTGGGAAACGCCCTTTGTTGTTTCCTTCACCAGCTTGGCCCAGCACTAGGGCTCTCTCATGCAGCACGACTATACGTTTTAACGGCTGCTGCCAACAGGTTTCTACCTGTAGTTCAACCGTTGTCGTATTTAACGCGTGTAAACCAACCAGCGTTATTAAACTGTACGCTTCTATACACAACCTTCTCGGTTGAACGGCTATTACTGAATGGATTGGTCGTTTCCTCATCCGTTATTTTTAATGTTGCAACCTACTTGACGAAAAATATTTGTTGTCGTTTTACCCTGAAGATGAAGAAATAAACCTTCGAAACGTTGGCCATTAACGTGAAATAAATATTTTGAAAGCAACAAATGACCAAAAAAACATCTTTCGATTAAGTTTTTGACGTCTAGCTAGTAGTTAATACCTTCGTCTTCGAATGATTAGTACATTAGCAGTTTATGTTAAACTGCTAGTGGCACTGCTAGTGGTTCAACATATACCGCTAGGTAGACGTAAAGTTAATGCTATTTGCAAAACATCTGTTTATACCTATTTGCAATGTTTTTTTTCTGAAGTACCAAACGAACGAAAGCATGTAACGGTTTTCTGGTGGGCAACAATTAGTAACCATTTGACGGTTTTGGTACCTCATGGGTAACCGATTTGTGCACAGTGCTCTCAACTATATGTACCAATTTTACGCTTCGTTATCGACTCATCAGTGCATTAGAAGTAAAGCTTAAAATTGCCACGTATTTTCAATGAAAGAATAAAATCTAATAGCCTCATTTTTGTTTTTTTACTATCTCATCTGTAAATTTCAAAATAAAAGAAAATAGAAGAAGCATTTTCGTCTTCCACATCAACAAAAAAAAGTATCAAAAGTACCAACGTCACTCGTTTCCCTACGACAAGAAGAAACCAAAAAATCATTTGCATGAGAATTTAGTCGAATTTCAATTCTTATTCTTTCTTCAATATATTGAGATTCTGTGAAGTTGGGCTATAAAAAGAGTTGGGCTTTAAAAAAAATATGACAAGTTATTACACTCTAGAACATCTTTGGAAACCATAACTACTATAGATACGAGCACCAACAGGTAAAAATCATTGCGAAAGAAAGAACACTTGATGCTCGTTCTCGAAATTTGCAAGTGGAACTGAAAATGACATTTATTTTTCGTCATTTTTATATATTTCGAGTCGATGAAAATGACTTTTATTAGCTTGGATAAGCAGTTTATGTTGAACAATAGCTGAGAACTGGCTAAACAAGTCCGGGCAGCTTTCAGGACCGAAATTTTACAAGGCGAAGGGGTTCGAGGAGATGTCCCTTGCATATTCAAATAAATGACATTCACACACAAATATATGATATGGCAGGGATTCTGCAGATGCGGCCTGAAGACAAAAGTATTCATCATTAAGAAATCAAGAGTTCGGAGGTTTATAAAACCGAATGTCCACAGCAGTGAATTCTACTCTTTGTAGAGTCACATAAGGGTCCGACAGAAAGGGCGAAAATGATATAGTGACAAAAAACTTTTGATTCGAAAACCTTCAAACTACTGGGCTAATGTGAAGAGAAAGCAGAAGGTAAAACGTATATCCAACAAAACGACAGCTTGGAAGAAAAATTGGTGGGATAAAATCTTGAACACAATGGTCGAGACCGTTGAAGGGTCATCGGAATAGTTCATGAAAAATTCCATGACGAAGAGTTCAATTTGTAGCTTTTTTCTAATGTAACAAATTGTGTGCCGTTGAGTGAAATTCGTTTTCAAGTTCGAAACAGATCCAAATGATGTAGTTTCATTACTGAGTGGTACATGCTTTATTACATAAGTGATGAATCTTATGAAATGCGATTCAAGTGGCGTAGAAGTACAAATCTATTTTAAGTTATTTTCAATATTATAAAAAACTAACAGCGGAAACGGCTGGAAAAGGCTTCGTGAAATGCCTCATGCGCGCATTTCTAGTAGCAGTGGTGTAGGCACTGGTATATCACAGCACATGTAATGTATCAGAACTAATTGGCTCAAGTGATAGTAATGTAACCGGAGAAAGTATCAGGTGTACAACTTTGCTTCCGCCGTTTTCCGATAGGTGGCTGTACCGGCTGGGGCTAGTCAAAATACATAGATGATAATGCCTTTAAAGTTAGTGTGTACAGTGCCTAACGAATTGTCATCGCCGTTTCAGTAATAGTTATTCTGGTTTTCGTATTATTCACGCTCGAAAATGTCTGTTTATGTGTCCAATTCTCGCCATTTGCGGGAAGTTTTACTTTTCTGTTACAATTCGAAAAAAATGCAGCTGAAGCGCATCGAATGCTCTCAGAAACTTTCGGTGATGCTGCTCTGAGTAAAAGAACGTGTCGGGAGTGGTTTCAACGTTTTAAAAATGGTGATTTCGATGTCGAAGACAAACATGGTGGTGGAAGAGAAAAAACCTTCAAAGATGAACAACTAGAAGCATTGCTTGATGAAGATTCGTGCCAAACTCAAGAAGAGTTTGCCGAATCGTTGGGAGTGAATCAGCAAGCCATTTCAAAACGTCTCAAGGCCCTGGGTATGATTCAGAAAGAAGGAAACTGGGTGCCATACGAGTTGAAACCGAGGGACATCGAGCGCCGTCTATTTGTATGTGAGCAACTGCTTCAAAGACAAAATCGTAAGGGGTTTTTACATCGAATCGTAACCGGTGGTTCAATACGATAATCCTATCAAGAGCGACATGCCAAAGTCATCCTTCAACACGACAATGCTCGGCCTCACGTCGCAAAAGTGGTCAAAAAGTACCTGGAAACGCTGAAATGGGAAGTCTTGCCCCACCCGCCGTATTGCCCAGATGTCACCCCTTCTGACTTCCACCTATTCCGTACGATGGCACACGGCCTGGCAGATCAACATTTTCAATCCTTCGAAGAGTTGGAAAAATGGATTGCTTCAAGGATAGCATCAAAAGAGGACTCCTTTTTTCGAGCCGGGATCCGAAAATTGCCGGAAAGATGGGAGAAAGTTATCGCTAGCGACGGACAATACTTTGAATAATACATCTGTAAGCACTTCGCAATGAAGCTTTTAACTTTGGAAAAAAACGGCGGAAGCAAAGTTGTACACCTGATACAATGTTAGATTTATCCAGATGATTACTTAGAAGAGATGTTACAGCTAATCTGACCGATGCATAACAGTTGGAATTGCTCTTCTAGTGAGATGGTGTAAAATTCGACAATGGCGTGATAATACGTTTATGGCATTAAAAAAGCCTTAATCTTCACTATACGGGGCCTAAACTAGCCGCGTAATCTTTTTCTGTCATAATTTTGAACGCTAACGGTTGAAAATAGCACATCGAAATACTAGTACCTGTGTCTGTTATTATCTCTTGACATTAGCGGCGAAATAATACAGATTTTATAGTGTAATTAAATGGAATTCATTTTATTTTAAAGCTAAATTATTGCTTCGCCAATCGGGTCGGAAACTTTTAACTCAAATATGTATTGTTTGAATTTACCTATGTTTTCACGACGCAATCACAGCATGTCATAATGATGTAATCCTCTTGATTCCTCCAACACGGCCGACGATTTTAATCGTTTCTTCACATCTCACATGTTATTCAGTAGCAGTTCTGTTTCGGTCGATATAGGGAGGCTTCTTGTTATGCATGAAAAAATACCACACAGTTGTACACAGTATGAACTTTCGCACAAAATAGAATCTATAAATATATGTTCGATCACATTTTTCTGCTCAGTCAACTCCTGTCTTTATGCCGAGCGGATGGGCGAAATATTCGTTTTGTCATCCGCTCGATGAATAGTTAACTACTCGTTTTGCAGTGTGGCAGCGATGTTAAATCTACAGAAATCTCCGTAGATCTACGGATTCGAGGATTTTCTACGAGTTTACAAATCCGTAGAAAAAATCGAAGGAAATTGGAATTTTATCTACGGAAACTATTTTGCATGGTGAGACTTTCCGGGGAAAATGTCAATCTACGGAAATGACACTACAACTATCTGGCATCGCTGATCAGTTCCGAACCGACTTACACTCGGTGCGATTCGATAATGCCGAAGAGAATATTGCTCGTGCACATCAGCGAACGGACTTTCTACGGGTTTATTTCATGTACCGTTCGCCTCGCATGAGCGGCATTGATTTTTAATGTGTGTATTTGTATGAGTAAGAATATCGCTCTCACAGAATTAGAATCAGTGTCTAACCGACTTGCACTTGGTGTGGTTCGATAATGCTGTAGAGAAGGTTGCTTGTCCACAGCAGCAAGTGGATCTTCAACGGGTTTATTTTATGCGCCGTGCAACTCGCATGCAGGGTTACCATATTCCGAGATTTTTCTATGAAACCATAGATTTGTCAATTTATTTTGCTAAGCAGATTCTGCGTCAGAGATCATAGATATTATAAAAATTGGCTGATTTATAGATTTTTAACAATATTTCGCAAAACTGCAAGATTTTTATATCGTTTCTCACAGATATTCGAAGACTTAAAACGAAAATATGCAGTTGAAAGAAAAAGTTAGAAATGGCAGCTCTGCTCGCATGTGCGGCATTGATTTTCAATGTGTGTGTTCGCGTATAAGATCATCGTTTCCACAGAATTAGCATCAAAAAAATCTCCCAAACCGTTCTGTCTTAACGGAGAACAGAGAAAAGAGAAAAAAGAGACGAATTGTTGAAATAGTTTGAGTGAAATTTGCGATATGATGTCAGCTATATGTTGTGATACAGTAAGATTTTCAACCGGCACATGCAAAGTATAATGCACATGTTTCGCACTACTTCACTGAGTTGCCTTCTGGAATAGGTTTCTCTCCTGAAAGGAGATTAAAAACTGTCTCAGAAAGTATGGACGCACTTTGATTTCGCTGTAAATAATTCACAAGTGTTAGATATTCAAATTTTATTCGATATACTGATACTATTAGACTAAAACAACAGAATATTATTCTCCACATTTGCTACTTAGCATTGTAGACTAGCTGGCGCACCTTCTTGCAAACGTTCCTCATTAAATGCCGTACAGACTTCTTGGCGACAAGTTTTGACACTTTTTTCCAATCTTTTTCGAACTGATGAATGGTTTCGGCTGCCGAGACATGTTTCCTAAGATGTACCTTCGTTAATGCCCAACATTCCTCAATTGGTCGAAGTTGTGGGCAATTTGGTGGATTCATGTCTTTTGGGACGAAAGTGACATTTTTGGTAGTATACCATTCTACCGTTGACTTCGAGTAGTGGCAAGAACCAAGAAGACAACAGGATCCTTGTGGCTTCGAATCATGGGTAGAAGTCGTTTTTGTAAACATTCCTTGATGTATATTTCGCTGTTCATTGAAGCAGTGGTGATGAAAGGTTTCGAAATCTTACCGCAGCTACAAATTGCTTGCCAGACCATAGTTTTCTTTCCAAATTTTTCGACTTCGATCGATGTCTCAGACTGGCTTAACACTTGCCTTTCTCGCACCGTATAATATTGTGGTCCCGGCAAGGATTTGTAATCGAGTTTCACGTAGGTTTCGTCGTCCATGATTATGCAGTTCAAATTTCCAGCAAGAATCGTATTGTACAGCTTTCGAACCCTCGGCCTGATCGATGCTTCTTGTTCCGGACTACGTTTTGGTTGTTTCTGCTTCTTATAGGTTCGAAGATTCAAACGTTCTTTAGCACGAAGAACATTTGACATTGAGGTGCCCACTTTTTTGGCCACATCCCTAACTGAAACCGCCTTCTTTTGCTCCGAACGCCTTCAGTATACGTTTATCCAACTGAGGGTTAGCAGGACCTTTTTTTCGACCCATTTTCGGTTTATCTTCAAAGGTGTTATCCTCACCGAGCTTCCTGATGGTATTTCGCACGGCTTTTTCACTTACTCCTTCCATTTTTACTATCTTTCTCAGTGAAAGTCCGAGTTCTGTGCACCATTTGTACACAATTTTTCGACGTTGTTCTTCTGAAAGTCCACGCATTTCGAAACAGACTAATGAAAACGAATAAACAACTGCATAAGTGGTTAGAGAAGAGTGTAAACAACAGGACGCAGCCATAAAAATTGACAGATTCTGAACCATTGCGAAATGGCAGCGGTTTTTGGTTGCGTCCATACTTTCTGGGACAGTCTTTATTGTCTGTTCGAAATCTTTCTCTGACGATTCTGTTTCTCGTTTTCGTTCAAAAACATAAAATCAATTCCTAGAGAGAGAGCTGATTTCTCATGTCCAGTAAATTGAATTCGTCGTCGTGTTTGGTCAAGACAGATAGAAATGTTAGTAGTGCACGAAAATTAGTAAACCGCATGTGTAGCTTCTTCAGCAAAGAGCTCACCTTAGTAATTTATATATATAGAACCTACTCAAATTGGATCTACAGTTAAGGCCAATGATGAGCCTCTAACACCTAACAGGCAAATCCAGTGCTTTTGAATCAAAAATCGATAATAATAATAATGAATCTAAAATGGATATAAAAAAAATGAATTTTACATTTGGGATAATTCCACATACGATGCAATTCATAGAGATCTAATTTGTCAAATGACGTAAAATTCCATTTGTAATGACTTACTGCTGGATAAGCATGAACTTTACTGGTTTCGATTGTAAACTGATAAACTGCAGATGCGACTGTTTGAATTTATGTGCACCATTTACCAGCCAATGATGTGTGTTTCTGTGGCTTAGTCGATTGCCGGACGCACTTCGTGATCCAAAGATTCCCGGTTCAAGTAGCCGCTGTAGTATCCGTATTTTTTTTCATTTCGTTGAATGTCTTGTCATGGGATTTTTCAACCACACAATATTACATGCTCGCTCACGTAAATTTGTTTGAACTGCGACGCTCCTTTTTATGTACATGAGATGTAAAAACACAGGGTTTATGGATGGGTGTGTGTGCAGCAACAAAAGAAATACTTTTCACTCAATTCGTTGGAAACTATTGTAATTACTTCAAACTCCCCGAATGACAAGTATTGAACTGCGGAAGAATTACAAATTACAGTTCAAATTTACCCCCGACGCTGGTTCTACGGCGAAACCATCAATCCAACGCAGTGAAAAATGGGTGATATTTTACTTTCTTCAATTCGTGGTTTATACACCAAAGGGGGATGGGTGAGGCGGAGCCCTAGCTGTTTCCTTGTTTCCTTCTGCTCGCGACACCAATCGTACCCAAGTGCCAAGATGATGTTGTGTTTCATCGAGAGGAAAGTTTTTTTGGTTGCCCTATTGACTTTTGCGGTTTTGGGGTTTTTATCTCTTCCGCCCCTTCTGCCAGCTAGTGGTGATGCACGCAATCCACTTGATTTATGGAGGGTACTTATTCCATCGAACGAAAGCAAACTTTTCGGTTGAAATATTACGCAAGATATTATTGGGAAAAATGCTCGTTAGTTGTTATACCAGTGAAAATATGCGATAATACATCGTGCAGGATTGGCGCCACAGTCGTGCATGGAGCACTGTTACTCACATTAGTAATAATGTAACAGACAAGTTCCGAACAGAACAAAATGATTGTTACGGAAATGGTTTACAAGGTATAATTAACGATAATGTCATTACGAATACGGATAATATTTCGAATTGAATTGCAATCTGAAACTGGACCGGACGGAAACTGCTATTTTAAGAACTCAAAATTCCTTGTATTTCGAATTCAAAATGATACTAATGTTTCAATAAATGTCAGCGCCATCTATCTATTTGACAAATGAACTAGCACTTTTAATTTCGAAAAAGTCAAAAGCGGACAACGAAACGTGGAAAAAAGTTCAGAACCTACATTCAACAACGCAATGTCAGTCACTGCCAAGGCTGATGCACATGTCTAATTATTACTAGACAAAAAACACCAACGTACACTCAGGCAATCCATCCATGATACGAAAAAGGGGTAATTAAATCACGTTTGTGGCTCCGAATGTACATTAGTGTTTGTATTGATGATGATGATGATGATAAATGCACTGGTAGCATGCAACCAACAGCAGACGGCCCAACTCGTGAGTGGGTGGGTGGTTCGTGCGAGGAGGAGAATGGCGTGAGAGGGTGTTTGTTCAGTTCCCACGCCAGGTGAGGCTTGGTGGGTTGGAAGTGGTAGCTAATCTACCTGTGACCTAGTTGCAAGGTGTTCGACCTTCACTTTGTTGCTACTTTGCTATGTCTACCGTCTTACTGAAGTTCAGTTGAACAAAGTATTTAAAGTTGGAGAAAATTTCACTCCCTGGAAGAAACTTGCCGCTTCTTGACTCGGGCGCCGGTACGCCCACGCATATGACTTTATCAGTAATTACTTTCTGATGATGAAAGAAAACTAGCATCGCACTGTATTTGGTCCATGCTTTGTTCTGGAAGAGTTTTACTTTGGTAGAAGTAATTAGTCACGAAAAAGTTTTCCGTAATTTGATGAGCTCTGGGGCTTGACAACCGTATTCTGCAAAATTGTTTTGTGGAAATTATCTGCCTGAAGTAATTGTTGACGATAAACAAAATATACAAAACGAATCAAAATATAAAACAGCTCTCGAAAGTAACGGTTCGAATGCGACGCAAGCTTGGCATGGGTAGAAATCGATGTTATTGATTTGTGGAGTGGTTAGTATTTTCGCATGGGAATAGAATGTGAACTAAGCGTGCCGCAGAAGTAAATAGTGAATAGTGCAATGTTTGATAAGCGTACACATATCCTCAAATCGACACGTTCTATTTAACTCATCTACAACTCCACCGTCATCATATCGGTAAACATTTGCTTGTACAACCGAATCATACAGCCAATAGGAAATGAATTTTTCAGTTGAATTCAACATAAGCTGTTCAGAGGCCATGAGCCATCTCTCATAAGGTTTATGAAAATTATACGTAGTGTTATATATTTTTTCTTGAAAATCATGTTAGATCAGTAAAAGTTTCATTTGCTGAATGATCGAATGGAGAGTTGCACTGAACTACGATCTGTCATAATTCAATTGACTTGTTCGTCACCTAATACCGACGTTCGGCCTAATTTACACAAAATAAGTTTAAAAAATTAATGGTAAATGTAACTGGCGATCTGTGAAATTAAGGTAGCTACTTTTTAAATCCAAACCGGGGGTGACTTAGACGTTCAACCACCTCCACCCCCCCGTAAATCAAGAAATTTTTAACGGAGACCGAGGCTGGCTAGATCGGAAACGGGGTTAAACCGGACAGCTTAAATATCTTATAAGCCTGCTATTATTTCGATCTAAGGATTGACTTCGTGTACGCGCTTTCTTGTAATAGACAGACATCAGTTAGCAGGAGATTTGGTACCCCACACGGAGAACCCTTCGATCATAAAATTGCGATATCGCAGTTTTTGATTTTTGCGATAGTTGATTTAATAAATTTATTTTTGATTCAACCAATATGGTTTTTGATTTGCATATATTCAAGTAGTTGAAAAATATGTTGTTTTGAATGCTGTCAAATGCCGGAGACAGTTGAAAGCAAAACAATAATCGCAACATCGATTGTTAAAGCGTTTGGTGAAATTGTGTTCATTCGATTTGAGAAATTCATGATAACAAGTGTTTATCTAACAGCGGTGTTGTGATAAAGTTAACCTTGTTTAAGATGAAAAAGATTTGGTGACAAATTAGAAAATGTTAATAAATGATCATCTCGTAATCTTTCAGGTATGCGCAAAAATTTTATGCTTCAAATTCGATCATTGATTTACTTCCAGCAGACTGTTTTACTTCCAGCTGTTTGATACCGATGATGATGTTCATGCATTAGCAATAAAACGCTTTTTGACATGAATTTAATTAATGAAAGTAACAGGAGCGAAGGGTTTCAAACACACAGAACGCGCTGCGATTGAATGGCGCGTTTGAATTGTCGTCGCAAAATTCCAATTCCCAGCGGTTGATGCACCCAAGCTCATATAAATTGACTAAAATTTCCGCAAATCAATAACATTGTTCGAATTGCAATGTCTAAAACAAATAAAACCGATTTATTTTTCAACTAACAGAATTTTGTTTCAATAACAACACCAGTTTTTTCAACTAAAATATTTGTTGAAATTGAAAGGTATGTGTCCTCACTAATTGACAGCATTTTTTTTCAAACAGTTAAATTAGTTGTTTCAACCATCGTTTCTGCTAATCGAAAAACAAAAATGACAGTTTAGTTAAAACAACAATCTATTAGTTGTACCAAATTTTAACCAATCGAATTCAGAAAATCAACTAATATTCTGGTTGAAATGGGATCGCGGGTGGTTCCGTGCACTGCATTCGTAGTTAACTTTTGTGTGAAGCATCATAGTCTAATTTGCCCCATAACGAGTTCGGTTTAGATACGCGGCACCAGAAATATTGAGTTTTTAGTTGGTCACTTCTGCGTGATTTGGTACGAAAACTAATGCATATTTTTCCAAATCACAAAGTTTCAGTTTCAGTTTCCAGAAAGTATTTGATTTAGCCCCGGTCTCCTCTATTTTATGAAAACTCTTTTCTTTAGATATTTCAGTCAATTATAAAATTGATAATTTCTAATAAACGACTTTATAACCAATTTTTTTTTCAAGGAATTATATACTCATATGTATGGAAATGGATAAACATGTTCTACACCTCCACGAAAAAAATTTCTGGGTACGTGCCTGACCCAATCAATACATTTATTCACGTGTAAAGAATGGTGGTCCAATAATAATTTATACAAATATGATGATCGAATATATTTCAGTTGTTATCGTTAGTGTTCCAATTTCAGTGGAGTATGGGATTGGTAATCATTATATTAGAGTGCTCAAATGAAAACCTGTGAAAGGCATATACGAATACAACGAAAGAATTTATTGAAAACTAGCTGGATTACCCGGCGTGGCTCGGAAATGTTTCGTTCATGTTCAGATTGCGAATGAACAGTGTCCCATCTCAAATCTCACAATAATCATTATTTTCACGGTATTGTCTTCAAATTGGGTCAGTTTTATATTTGAAACCTTTTGTTAGAAACATTTAAAACACTATTTCTTTGCGTTTCGCCTTCGGCTCGTCAGTGCTTAAAGCAGTTCAAATTGAACTGCCATCTCGTGCCTAGCAGTTCAACTTAAACCGCCAAGCAGACGCAAAGTTTGCACTACTTATGCAACCCTCAAACAATATTGCACAAGTGCTATATTATTTCTGACGTCTCAGGCGTAAACGAGTGACGGCTTATTACTGGCCGTCGCAGAATGTGAACATTTAGGGTGCTTTTTGCTTTTTGCACAAACCAACAAAACCCAAATGTTCACATTCTGCGACGGCCAGTAATAAGCCGTCACTCGTTTACGTCTGAGACGTCAGAAATAATATAGCACTTGTGCAATATTGTTTGATGGTTGCATAAGTAGTGCAAACTTTGCGTCTGCTTAGCGGTTTAAGTTGAACTGCTAGGCACGAGATGGCAGTTCAATTTGAACTGCTTTAAGCACTGACGAGCCGAAGGCGAAACGCAAAAAAAATAGAAACAAAATATGTGCTTTTTGCACAAACCAACAAAACCCCTAAATGTTCATTTAAAACACCTTTCTCTCTATAAATACCTTCTTAGTAACCTCCGAGAGTTTGTATATGTGCTTGTAACGTACTCCCGTACTTTCTCGTCACATTCGATCTACAATACTTTTGGCTTCCATGGCTATAAACACTTCCTATCTCTAAAAATTTTATGACATCATTACTTCCACGTAATCGCTCAAAATTCTACATCTCATAATGATTATTTTATAACGAAAGGTTGTTTATCATCACAACTACATTCGTACTATAGGAGGTCGTCAAATGGTGAGATAACTGAGTCCTCACAAGTTCCTATCTCATGCCTCCCCGAGCGTCTATGATGACATTTGGTCAATAGAACGGCGTCGACTGGGTGCTATCGCCTTCTGCGTTAGTAGCAGAATGAGAGGGTGCGAAATGACTTGTAGTTTGAAGCCCCTCCTAAAGTGCAATATTTATCGTGGTATATTGCAACATGTGGTTCTGTTGTTTGTTGCAGTATTTGTTATATATTGAATTGAATTATGTTATTATTATTATTACTATTATTAAAAAAGAAATATTATATTTCCTGCAGTACTGCGACGAAATCAGAACATAACTTACACTGCGACATCAACTGTTATACATTGAATCATAGCATATTGTTTTATATATTATCTTCTGTTGTGTTATATTATGTTATGTGGTATTATACTGCATTGCATTATATCAAATTATATTGTATTATATTATACTATATTATATTATATAATAGGATAACAATTTTTTTAACACCATTGAATTTTACTATAAGTATTATGTTATAGTATATTGTTATATCATATTGTACTATATTATATTATATTATATTATATTATATTATATTATATTATATTGTATTATGCTCAAGTATATCGACAACGGGGAGGGGCAGGGAGTGCATCAGGGTATCTTACAAGTGAATGACTGGATGATGGAGTGGATTGCCAGCCTGAGTCACGCGGGGGAAGCTTTGTGTTTCTCCCTGAAGGTCTGA
Organism: Malaya genurostris; assembly: GCF_030247185.1. NCBI lineage: Eukaryota > Metazoa > Arthropoda > Insecta > Diptera > Culicidae > Malaya > Malaya genurostris. The sequence continues at coordinate 247,733,857 of NC_080572.1, read as the reverse complement.
AATGAGTAAGACGCACCCTTCAGGCGGGTTTAAGCCGGTACAGCGAAATTCTTTATTATATGGCCGGATGTTCTTGCTGGAAGGCGCCGGGTCCTCAAAACCCATTTTGGCCTTCTTAACAGCAATAACATGAAAGCTATCTGATAATCAAATTCGAATCTACTGTAAGTCTACCCGCATACACTGGTAATGCCTTGAACTGACGGTGGATTCACACATACATACAACTACATTCGTACTATAGGATAACTTTTTTATACCATTTATTTTACCCTGGCTTTAACCGTTTTGGTCGATCACCGGGGAGAAGAACGTATAGATTAACGATCCAGTTAATACAAATGTTGTTGTAAACTTATTTCCATCACCTTGGGTCGACAATTTCCTCAATTTTCATAAAAAATGCACCTTGATTGTATGATTTCTTCGTCAATTCAAATCAATGTTGAGAATACCTCCCTCTTGTGATTATTTTTGTGAACCTCATTTAGTTATTAGAAATATGCTGTACTCGTAAAGAAGTACCAATTTTTATTAAAACCCGATAAATTTTCCCTAACACTTTCCATGTTCGGGGCACTTGCTACACTCCCTCTCCCTCAAAATAACCTTATAATCTATTTTGATGTGAAGAAAGTTTCTGTATTAGTCAAGAAGCATTGTTTCCCATCGAATAAATTTTACATTGCACTTCCCTTTTGTTAGTGAACTTAATGCAGCTCTCCTCCATGATTACCCTAAGTAGTGTAGAAAGTATCTGTGCTTTTCAAAAATACCGATTCCCACCTTTGGTACATGTGCCAAACTTAATGGTGATTCGTTTAGTTGTTTCGTAGCTACGCTGAGACTTAAATACACTCGCGTTCATATGTAGATAGAGCATATTTTCCCTTAGTTCTTTGAATTCCCCGGCAAAATGGAACCAGATCTTTTGAAATTATTCAAAGAAAATTGCGTTACATTCAAATAAACAACAGCAATACTATCTACTATGACCTTGAAATTCTTGCCATTCTATTGTTTTATAAAAAATGGGAGATGAAAATTTATTTTAAAAAATCTCTCCTTCTAGTCTAAATGTCGATTCTCTTCTAATTATATAAATTTCGTTATTGACCTCCTCCCCCCATGTTAAGGACAGTTGCTACACACTATTCCCTCTGAAATTGTTATAATGATCATCGTTGAAGAGCAAGAAGTATATGTGAAAAATTTGATAGCAATCCGTTCAGTAGTTTCGGAGTTATACCGTTACAAACATTACATACCCCTTTTGAAAGCACTTGCTACATCCACACCCCATATAATCATATCTAAGGTATGCAAAATGTTTCTAAGGTCTTCAAAAAATATCGATTCTTGTCAAATTTTATTAATTTTTTCATGACCTCTCATGTTAATGACAATTGCTTCGCTTCTTCCCCTATAAAAATACGTTAATGACAATTTCTGAATAGCTAAAAATACCCGCGCCAAGTTTTCTAGCAATTCGTGCAGTAGTTTCGGAGTTATGCCATTACAAACATTACACTTTCTTTTTTAGAGGCACTTACTACACCCTCCTCCCACCGAATATCCTCTAAGTTGTGCAAAAAGCATCTATGGTCTTCAAAAAGTACCGATTATCATCAAATTAGATGATTTTTTTAATGACCCCCTTTGTTAATGACACTTGCTACGCTCCCTCCTCCCATAAAAATATTCTTGTAACCATCTCTGAAGAGCAAGAAGTATATGTGCCAAATTTGATAGCAATCCGGTAATTAGTTTTTTAGTTATGCCATTATATTACATCATATGGGGGATGGATGTAGCAAGTGTCTTTAAAAAGGGGGGTGTAATGCCCTTTTTAAAGACACTTGCAACATCCATCCGCCATATGATCATTTCCAAAGTATGCGAAATGTTTCTAAGGTCTTCAAAAAATATCGATTTTCGTCAAGTTGTATGAATTTTTTCATGACCGCTCCTTGTTAATGACACTTGCTACGCTCCCTCTCCTATAAAAATATCATCTCTGAAGAGCTAGAAGTACATGTGCCTAGTTTGATAGCAATCCGTTCATTACTTCCGGAGTTATGCCATTACAAATATTACACCCCCCTTTTTAAAGGCACTTGCTACATCAACTCTCATATAATCATTTCTAATATATGCAAAATGTTTCTATGGTTTGAAAAAAGTATCGATTCTCATCAAATTAGACAAACTTTTTCATGACCCCCCCTGGTAAGGACACTTACTACGCTCTCTCCCCGTTAGAATACCCCTATGACCTTCTCAGAAGAGCAAAAAATATCTTTGCCAAGTTTGGTGGCAATCTGGTCAGTAGTTTTGGAGTTATGTCGTTTTAAACATTAGACCCCCCTTTTTAAAGACACTTGCTACATCCACCCCCCGTATAGTCATATCTAAGGTGCCCAAAATGTTTCTATGGCCTTCAAAACGTATCGATTCTCGTCAAGTTATATGAATTTTTCTTTGACCCCCCTTTTTTATGATACTTGCTACGCTCCCTCCCCTATAAAAATGCTCCCTAAACCATCTCTGAAATGCGAGTAGTACCTGTGCAAAGTTCAAAAGTTGCAAAGGCAATCCTTTCAGTAGTTCCGAAGTTATGGCGTTACAAACATACAAACTTACATCCATTTTTATATATGTAGATATAGATTGGTAGAACTTTTACTAAGTTTGGCAAATTACATCGTTCAGTGTAAATATTAGCTTAGATGGTAACCCCAAAATAATTACCAAACTTTAAAAGAGAAATTTTGTGTGAAAGTCGTGGTGATCGTAGTTTCACTTTTTATCAGTGACTCATGAAATGAACAATGAATGGAAGTGTAATTGAATAGGAATTTTCACTGGAAGCCTTAAGGGTCCATGCATAAACCACGTAGACTTTCTGGGGGGTGGTGGGTAAATGTCTAGCATTGTGAAAGTTCAAATTTTCGAAACATACACCTCAGAGGCTAAGGGGCTGTCCATAAAAGACGTCACGCTGCAAGGGGGAGGGGGGTGTTTCATAAAACGTGACCTTTTGTGACAGGGGGAAGGGGGAGAGGTTTTTGGAATGTGACGTCCAATATTTTCAATGAGCGCTTTTTTGAAATACCTAATTATATTACTGCTTTGCCCTATTTCCTGAAAAAAAATCTCCACCATAAACGTTTACATTCTATAGGAAAACGTGTATTTGTTGATGTAAGAGCTTCTTCTTGTAAATTCGGAAACGAATGATGCAGGAAATCATTTCTGTTGTGATCAGCAAAAGTGCATGGAGGAGCGAGTAAATTAGCGAAATTAATAAATTTTGCCTAATATGAGTAAAAAAGAAAAAGATGCCTTCAAACGGTTTAACTTAAGTTATGCACTGAAAATTTTTTCAGTAATTTGATTTTCTAGCATTGATAATAGTATATCATAAGAATTTCTCTTATCTGATTCTGATGCAGTTTATTCAATTGTACTCTATTTGAAAAAAAGGCGGGAGATCAACGATTTCAGACGTAGATCATGCCATGTCTTATCTTGGTCATATGTGATTTTCCTCCACCAACATCAAAGCTTATCGAATCATCCAATGATTGAACTTACATGAATCAAGAATCATTTTAGCTCAAAATCACTACCCATTGTGTGACGGAAGATCAGTACCGACATTAATCGATGTGATTTAAAATTCACTGATCAACTGATCAAGAAAAGATTCTCCGGCAGTGATCTCGTTTTGATGAGGTTTTGGTCTTTATTTTCTCAACCCTGTATGCTACACTAATGAAATATTATCCTTTACCTAAAACAATAATATATCTGTGTACCCCTAGGAGGAATTAAACAGATGTTTTAAATGTTTCATTAATTCCAACCAAATACTTTTATTAATTTATATAATTGACATTAATAAAATAATTCCGATTATTTTGTAGTTTTAGGGATATTTTTTAATCTAATGACTCGATTTTTCCCTCATATCTGTATGGTTTGTCATACATATTGAGAATGTATTGAGATGATTTTATTTTGAATTCGTGACATGTGACATAGGGGGGGTGGGGGGTTTTTGCTTCTGTGACAATTTGTGACAAAGGGGGGATGGGGAGTCAAAAATCGTCAAAAAACGTGACGTCTTTTATGGACAGCCCCTAAACTGAACTAAAGTCTTTCACGTAAAATTGTTCATTCGAATTACTTCACGAAGAAAATCCATTTTCTTTCCTATCGCTTATCCGGTAAAGACGTTTGAGAATCATTGTCTCTCATTGCCTCTTGTGTAACTTTTATAACGGAGAATTGATGACACCCGATGAACGACTTTCGATGTTAAGAACAATATAACAAAACTAATTTTCAACACAACTAGTATAATACTGCGCTCACCTTGGGTCTTTTAGTGTAATCTTGGTGAAAAACAAAATTTATCAAGACCACCTATTAAGTATTTCTAGTAACACTAAGGCTGTCGACCACATCGCGAATTCTTTTAACTTTTCGTAAAAAATTGACAGTCGAGCAGTTATCAGTTTGTCGTTATAAAAAATAACCCTGCCCGAGAGTATGGTTATTTTGGCAGTTCGATAGTCATTTTCCGACACTTGAAAAAAAAAAAGAGTTCAAAATTTTGATCTACGAGGTTTGTTAACGGTCCCTAATAAGACAATGTACTATTGTCCCTAATAAGACAAGGAAAAAGTCTTGACGGTTTCGTGTATTTGTACCCGAAACCCGTCCCGAACCCGAATCCGACGGGTACGGGTCAGGTTGGCGTACAGAAAAAGATATGTTTGTCGGCTTCGGGTGTCGATTTTTTTTTTCATTTTCAACGGGTACGGGTTAAAAAATTTGGTCGGGTTTCGGATTCGAGTTTGCAAGAAAAAAAATTAAATCTCGAGTTCGGGTGTAAGTTTTTTTTATTTTCGATCGAGTACGTCTCGGGTTCGGGTTTGAAAAAAATGCTTACCCGACCATCTTTACTGTGAACCTGCATCAGAAAATCGTGCAAGCTTTCTTCAGGAAAAAAGTGTGCTTACCTACGAGATGTGGCAAAAAAGCTGGGATTTTTCGAGAATACCTCTATTGAGCAAAGACACGAAATGGACTGAACAACTTTAAAAAAGTAGAAAAAAAACAAAAACAAGTGAAAATGAACCGCATAGTAGGGACGGGTATAGCGTGATGCGTTAGTCGATGCCTTTCACACAGCCCACCTGGATTCGATCCCCAACCCCGCACATAGGACCAGAAAGCTTTTCTGGCCCAAGAGGCGAATGACCTTAAGTTTAAAACCTATATAATTGAAACAAAAAAAAACACATCGGTCAACCCTGACCCGAACGTAGATCGATTAAGGACTGAGAAGGTATATTAATCCGACACTTGTTGTTACTAGAGGTCGTATAAGGATATTTGTTAGTAAACATTTCAGTACTCGTAGTATTCGCGCGCGACTCAGTATGTTCCGGTCTCATGATGCTCGGATGCACAACCAAACTCACAGACTTCCCTAGTGAACGTTTCAACAATATCCGAGACTGATGTCCTGGGAAGTATTGATTCATATTTCTTATTCGTAGAAACTGAAGGAAAATTCGAAAAATTATCTATTTATTTATTTATTTATATATATTTTAATCTACAGACAAACTAAAGTCCTAATGATTGATTCTAAGAATATTCAAAAAATTTGCTTTTATTCTGCTACGAGAAAAATATCGCGTAACGAATAAAAACTTCCCTGTACAAAATAAACTAGTAAATAGGATTTAGACAAAATAGTTTATTCAATGTAGTGACATATTCCATAAAGTATATCAAATCATATCAAGTCATCAAACAAAGGCCCACAGATTTCGCGCGCTTCTTGATTGTTTATCATTTCCATTTTATTGTTTTAATTATTAATTTAATTGGTAATTGGTTATATTGGTTGATCTGGGCAGCCGGCTACCGAGAAAAAAAATATTAATTTATCCAACAAACAAGTATTTTCCTATTATTTATGCAATTTACCGATATATGTTATCTCTTTTATTAACATTGTAATATTAACGGATCTGCCCAATGGTTGAATTTTATCATTCAATTTATAATCTTAAAAGACAAGCAATAACATGGAAGAAGAAAAAATACCAAATAAAACTTTTCTCTGAAGCTATCCGCAAATCGACGTGTTGAATAACGTTGAATGAAGAGATAATTTAGTAAAATAAGGTAATCAGATGTGAAACGTTGAAAAAATCTGATAACTGAAAGGAAAAAGTAACTCCTGCAATTTTCGCTTTTTATGGTATGGAAGCAGGAACCCAGTTAATTTTGGGAGAAGTTTTATCCGCCGGATTCCACACGGCATCTAGGCTGGTACTGTCCGGAGAAAGATAATAGGTACTACCGATCTCCTAGTGGACTCCAGCACCTATAATACCCACGCTAGCATTTGAATGGAAGAACAAAAGTTGTTTGAGATCTAGTTAAGGTCCTGAAAAGAACTGAAAAGAATGTAACGCTTCTGCTGCTGAATGAGTTGAAAATAATTGCAATTTTTTCGAACAAAGCAAATTTTCCTCTCGCTGGTATCTGGTGAAAGCTAGACAATAGGTATCTTTTCTGAATTATGATGCTCATCTACCGAAAACAAAATGGAACTTCTTTTTGAAATACTCTTGATCATTACCATGCGTTTTCGTCCGTTCTCTCGCAGAAATATTATTTCCATGACACGAGCCTTTGTTTCGGTGCGTCGTTATAATCATTCGAGATTTTTAATATAACTCAACCCATATTTAAAAAACTAGTATTTCATACTAACTTATAAACGTTATTTTTTGTAAAAATGAAAATAATAATTATCTAACCATCAAATGTTGACGATTCTTAATTCTTCTTCTTTCGAATATTCAAGATGAAAATAGTTTTCAAGTCACTAAAGACAGTGCTAATTTGTATAAGCAATTAATATTTCCTTTAAAATGTAACAACCAAAATGTCCTCGCTTTCCCATACTATTGCCCAACCGCAGAACTGCACACGGTGCGAAATAAACCAAGGACTAATTAGAGCAAAAGTACCGATATCAATGGAACACAATATGGCAGTCACCGATTAATTAAATCACTACAATGTTTCACAAAGTTAATGGAATTCTACCCGAAAGCGCAGGCCTGAGTTTTGGTTCTGGGATCTGAATCTGAATTCTGGATGCTGGAACTGGATTCAAGACCGCAATATTGGGACTGGACACAGCACCGATATTCCGAACCTGGACACTAAAACTGAATTCTGAAAACGATTTGTGTTTTAGTCTTTGCAAAAACATGGAGCCGTCTTAAACTTGTTTTAAATATGATCAGTATCAGACGGGGAAAACCGATTGGAAAATTGACATACGAATGCAATTATATAATGAAAATCGCGAAAATGTTACCGCAGAGACGAGACTCGAATTTTTTTAGCAATTATACTAGCCTGCATATGAAAACATTAGAAGAGATAGCTAAAATGATTAGAAGAACCAAGCGTGCTTCGCTGTACTTGGTTCACTTACAGCCCTATATCTACGGAAACAAATTCAACAGAACACTCCCAAGTCTATTGTTTTCCCTTCTACTTTGCCGCCGACACTGATTCGAGATTTTGTGACCTTAGTTACGAACCTAAATTCTGGATCTGTTCTGACAAAAATAGCGTTACGAACCTAAATTCTGGATCTGTTCTGACTGAACAGCCTGCTCAACTGCGCAGGCAAGAATGAATGAAATGGATAAACAATTTGTCTACTCAGTAGGCTACGCAGGACTGCATCAAAATCGTCGTCCGAATACGAGAAAGACAAACACGCGTCATGACTTTTCCTCTTTGATGCTCGTTTATACCACATAATTTAGAAAGCAGTAATCCACGAATCGATCAATTTTTTGACTCTATCATAATTGGAGAAGTGCTGATCAATCAGGCCATGCTGCATCGACCGGAACAAATAGTAACCGGAAGGAGTAATGTTTGTGTTATACTGCGGGTGGGATAGCGTTTCTAAGTATGTTTTCACCGGCTGTGCAACATGTGGGCGAGCATTGTCATGTGGCAAAATAACTTTGGCGTTGTATTGTGATCGATTTTCTATGCCGATGCGGCAGTTGTTCGTACGTGAAGAAACGGCCTCCGACATACTCAGGGTTCATTTCATACGGCACCCAATTGCCTACCTTTCTGATCATTCCCTCTGCTACTAACCGATGGTAAATGGATGACTAAGTAATTCCGAGTGAATTTGCAAGTTTTCTTGCGTTTGTGACGTTTTTTTTTATTGAAATAATGAAGAAGAACTCCCCGCAAAAACACTGTTGTTCACATACTGATTCTGAAACTGGTATTATCAAAGATGTAATCTTGGGAATCACTTAAAATGTAAAACCAACATTGCATAGAACACAAAACAAATGATCAATAAGAAACATTTTACATACATACTGAAACTGTTTAACAATAGCTTTCCAATGCATATTTGAAAAGGTACATCACTTGAATATTAATGTTTATTGAATCACTAATTCGATTGTAAATCGATGTCTGTAAAATTAAAGATAAAAATAACCGAGCAAAATTTTACAACGAATCGAAACAAAAACACTCACCGATTTTGGGAAAGCTCACATTTCATTCTCGCCAGTGAATAAGGCTTTCTATATACTAAATAGATGTGAAAGTAATTCCACTCAAAGGAACCTAATTCGTAGTTAAACAAGGAGAGAAAGTATTTCTTTTCTAACGACAGCATTCATATGTAATCACGTGTAAATGGCCAGAGCACGAACGGATTCTCACTTGTGGCAGTCGTCAGCATAGCCAACATGGTCAAGCATGGACAGGTTTCTTATGCATCTGTTTACTTTTTAAACTGAATGCATCGGTCCCCTATTCGACTCGAACCGAGATGGGTAAATCATATGTTTGAAATGTAATCGAAAAAGAGAGATAAGATAGACTTTGCGGCTGTCAAACAGATTATCGATGGCATTTTGCAGTTTTGTTTATTGCCTCCGATGATATAATGAACAAACAAGGTGTTTCATACGTACAAACGTATAGTGTCGGATAATGTATAGATAGAACCGTTTATGGATTTCTCATGAATATCTGTTGCAATTGGATAACTGGAGAGTTTATATGTATATTATTATATTACCCTTAGATCCGCTTCAAAAGTGTTTCAGTTTCAAAAAGTCAAAATCGAATGATTTCAAGTTCACCTCTCAAAAGCCTGCATCTTCTCCACGACATTACCCGGCTTGAATCCGCTGCATACAAACGTAAATACTCCCGCAAAAAATTACCTGCAACGAAAAAAAAAACACACGCTGATTAGAGGTACGGCTTCAAGCAATTTATCACATTGGCATTAATAGCGAACAAATTACGTCTGTCAAAAGTGGGAAACAAATTGCTTGTAGCGGCTGTGTTGGCAATGACTATTAAAAAAATAAGTAAGCTAATTTTATAAGTATAAAACCAGTCAATATGCTATTGTAGAGTATACAAACGATGAATGATTTTGTATATAGGTATATTTTCGGAATCAAAACACAAATATTATGATAGGAACCTTGAGCAGAAAAAAACAACTTATATTCTGTCAGAACAATTTAGTGAGCTAAAGGATCCAGATTTTGAAGTTCACTGTAGAAACATTGATCAGTTATAATAACCTTGCGCTAAAGAGTTGCACCGAGTCACTTTTAATGATGAGTCTACATCCGTCAACGGCACGAACAGTCGTCCACTCAAAACATCCCCCAAGACAAGGTTGAGCCGAAGCGTAAACACACCGACTCATTACCGTTTAATGCAAATGGTTCAGTTGCTGGTGTACGTGAATGGCAGTAGCAACAACAACAACAACAACCAAGAAAACTGCAATAAAACTACGAAGAACAGTATCGCTCAGCACCTATGCAAGGTGGGCAACCTCTTTTTCCACCCACTTCTGTACATTCGCTATCCAACTCTCCTCCGCGCAGCGGAACGCTCATTTGCTGCTTCTGGTCAATCTCTCCATCGGACAGATTGCCGTTTTTCCGCGAAGTGAGCGTTCGAAAGTTATTAACCGCGAAATATACCGTATGGCGGGTTGCAATCAGAAGAGATTATTAAGAGCCTGGGGGGCGAAAGGGAATCCGCTATTGTATATGCTAATCGTATGATGAATGTTTTATTTTCTATTTGGAGCTTTTATAAAACCTCATTATATTTCTTTAAGAATCTTCGGTCAATAAACAATCATAATACATGTTGTGGTTCGAGGTTTCGGTTTGAGTTCTGGAGAAAACTTGACATTTCGTCTTTGACTCATCAGTGTATTTAAGCTCAAATTGATGAGTTAGTGCTTCGTAACAGTAAAGACGTAAAGTATCTCTATTTTAAGAAAGCGACTCGTTTGAAAGCTACTGTTGGGTCATTGATTAAGTTGGAAGATCACGCGGCTGACACTTCCAGTTCCGTTGATATAATGGTATAAGTGAAATAACTGACAAACGGCACTTTTTCCTATTCAATCAGTTTTATCGTAGTGTTATTACTAATACTTTCGCTTCCGGAAATGTTTCCGAAAAACCGACGTAAGCTTTAGAGCACACCTTTGAAAATTATCTGAAAATTTTTGAATCTATTTAAAACTGTTTAGAATATTAACTCATATTAACAATACGTTATTTGAATGATAAGGGAAAGGCATCATGATACCGCAAGGTAAATTAAGAAGCGGGTTCTGACTGTGCCTTCGATAAGACTACGAGGTCCGTCGACAGGCTCTAAAAATTTATAACAAAACCTGTATCATAAATTAGCACTACTTTTCAATCAAGTGTGAGTAAAGTTTAAAAAGATTAAGAATGTTTTTGCCTTTCTCTTTAGAAAAGTAATAGTAAATAGTAATACTGGAAAAACATATTTTCGAACGGAGCCTCGGATATCGACAGTGTTATATACCATTCGGCTTAGCTCGACGAGATCTGAATTGATTTCAACAAACTTAGGCTCGGTTGAATGGATCATTGAGAGATGATGGCATAAGTGACGTAATTGACAAAACGTGTCGTTTTTACCGTTAAATTTCCTCCGAGATGAATAAACCGTTTCAACAAACTTATGCTCGTTTGAAAGTTACTGAGCAATTCCAGGAATGCTTAGCAGATCACCAGACTCGACCTTCTCCGTTTTGGATGAAACTTTGCACATGGCTTCAGTATGGCAAACCATAAGTTTTGAACCGATTGAGAGGTCAATCCGACTCACGACTGATTTTTAAAAAGGGTGTATGTATTTTTGCATTACACCAAAATTGCCTTTTTCAAACCATTGTAACTCGGAAACCGTTAATTGTACAAAAATGGCGTTCAGGAAGAAATTGTAGTGAATCATTGGGCACTCTAAAAAAATATACACTGAAAAATTTTTTTATTTTGATTTATTTTTTTTGGTTCATTTTGAAATTATTGAGAAAAAAAATCAATTTTTTTTCAGTGTTTATTTTTTAGATTGCCCTATTGATTTCCTACAACTTCTTCCTCGACGCCATTTTTGTACGATGAACGGTTTCCGAATTACAACGAGACCCGTAAACTGTTTTAGCTGGGAGCGGGTCATATCGCCGAAAGCCATTTCGCCGAATGCCATTTCGCCGAAAGTCGTTTCGCCGAATAGGTCATTTCGCCGAAAGTCGTTTCGCCGAAAGGGTCATCTCGCCGAAAGGGTAATTTTGCCGTAAGGGTCATATCTCCTGTATAACTGATGTGGCGCAGCCACATAACCGAAGCCAAGATGGCTCGGCGGCACAAAGCCGCCGAGCTGACACCAGCTGAGTCGGCCGCGGCGGCCTCTTGCATACAAACCTGTAACCGCCTCGTTTGCCCGGTCTACTCAAAGCTAGGTTTCTTTGCTTTAGTTAGGTCCGAACGAGCGGTAGCGAGGTCGGACAGCACATGAACTAAAACGATGTGGCGTAGCCGCATTAGTATTTTTTCATTTTCACTTAATAAACGGAAATATCACCTTCATTTGCCTGGTAGATACACCTATGCAATTGCTTTGATGCTTACTAGTTAATAGTCAACAAGTTTTTTTGGGAACTACTTTCTGAGGTTCATGAATCAATCTTTATTCAAGAGTACAACAATCAATCATTATTCAAGAAGTACAATGGTAAGTTAACAAAACGGGCGTTAACACTATCATCTATCGTTTGTCTTTAATTTAAATCAATTCTAATTACGATTTCAAGACGATTTTAGGATTCGGCGAAATGGCTTTCGGCGAAATGGCATTCGGCGAAGTGACCCATTCGGCGAAATAACCCTTTCGGCGAAATGACTTTCGGCGAAATGACCCTGATCCGTTTTAGCTGTAACTTCTTCCTTTTTCAAAAGGCACGGATGGGATAGCCATCAATCTGTAGGTTTTAACAACAGCTTTAAAATAAAAATTATCAAAAAAAATTAAAACCAGGCTTTATTTTATTTAACTTTCTCGGATTATTTTGTAATTATTGAGAAAAAAAATCAAAAATTTTCTTCAGTGTATATTTTTTTAGACTGCCCAATCGATTCCCTACAACTTCTTCCTGAACGCCATTTTTGTACAATTAACGGTTTCCGAGTTACAATGGTTTGAAAAAGGCAATTTTGGTGTAATGCAAAAATGCATACACCCTTTTTAAAAATCAGTCGTGAATCGGATTGACCTCATTCAAATCGGAGAAGGTCGATTCTGATTTTGTCACTTTTTCGTCTACTCTTTCCTGGAATTGCTCTACTATTGAACTATTGATTAAATCAAAGATCTAATATCTGTTTCATCTGGTTGCGGAGAAATGATGGTACAAGTGACGTATCCGATAAAACGCACTTTATGTTTTACAGCTCAATTTTCTCATATATGATTGAACTCATTCCAACAAACTTAGGCTCATATTGAAGCTACTGTTGAACCCTTGATCAAATACGAAGATCAGATGGCTGTGGCTTCTGATCCCGGAGATATAATGGTATAAGTGACGTAACCGACAAAATGCATCACTTTTTTATCGCTCAATTTTCTCATATGTGGCTGAACCAACTTCAACAAACTTATGCTCGTTTGAAAGCTGCTATTAAGCCATTGATTAAGTTCGAAGTTCAAATCCCTGTTACTTCTGTTTCCGGAGATATGATGGTACAAGTGGAATAACCAACAAACGCACTTTTTTTACCGCTCAAATTTCTCGAAGATGGCTGAACCGATTCTAACAAACAAACTGTTTAAAAATAATGTTGGATAGTTTCGAGGTTTTTGAACTTCTTTATCTCTTGATATAGCTACGTTGAATGCAAATTATACGAAATTCATCATATTTTTCACTGAAAAAGTATCAAAAAATATTCCAAAACATTACGAAGAAAAAAATTTGTTACATTGAAAGGAAGAAAAGGTCTTTTTCTTGCATTAAACATAAGTATTATTAGTGCTTGAAGTAAAAAAACTAATGAAAAATTATTCTTTGCATCGTAAATGTTTTTATTCTGTGTAGATATGTATATCACCTATTTCTTATACGCCTTTTCGGTATTGATTTCTGATTGAGATTCTACTAAAATGCCAAATCAAAGAAACTATTGAATATTTTCAATGCTCAACAAGAGACGGAAAGAAAAAGTTAGATAAACGAATTAGTAAAAATGAAAACTACGCGAAGTATACTCCAGAGAGATGAGTCGAACATGCAAAGCTTCTTAAATTCGTGGAATTGTGTTCGGGCGGTAAGGTTTCATTTTTATGTCGCTTTCAGTGTGACTTCAAATCGCAAGCAGTTCTACAGCTATACAAACTAATTGACTTACGATTTCATGGATTACTTTCATCGTTTTGCTGATCAAGTAATTTTTGGACTGTTATGTTGAATCTTCATCCCAAAACTCAAATTCTTTTTACTGAACGTGTGAACGTGATCATTGAGTATTTGTCAATGTTCAAACCCGTTTAATTTATCTTACACCACCTTGACAAAATTTCAAGTTGATGTTGAGGAAAAACGGCATCCTCGTTGCTTCGAACTATTTGGAATAGCTTGAGATCATCAGTGAAAAATAAGCGTACACATTACAAAGACAGATCCAAATCGTTGAAGTACAGGAGGAAGATCAGGGGTCCAAAACCTTGCCTTGTGGAGTCCCAGATGTAGCGATAAACTCTTTGAATACAATCATTCATTTTGATTGTTAATCGGCTATTATTGAAGTATGAACGAAACTAACGCAGCATGTTAGAACTAAAGTCGAATCTGCCTAAATCAGTGACTGCAATGGACGCATGGCCGCAGGACATAGCATACATCACAAACGTCGTGAAGGATAAGAGATTGATAGTTGCTTGCTCGCATTGGTGAGCAAATAAATCGCACAATATATCGATATTATCTTCTCAATGGGGTTCTAAATGCTAGAAAAATGAACAGAAAGTACGAGTTCTTCAAAATGAACTTTTCGCTGATTTATAACCAGTTTTGTTTCCAAATAACCCAACTAGTTTATTATCTACGAGAAACCCTTCTATAATTGATCAGGATCTAGGAGATTAATGTACCATTTGTAGTGAACGGATTACTCAAACAGACTTTAAATCAGATCATCTACCAATAATATTCAGGATTTCAAATAAAGCAATGGTTAATTCCATCAGTTCTGTATTCTACCACCTTAGAACTAATCGTCTAGAGTACAGATCTCATACCGGAAGCGATGTGAACCCTTAAATTGTTTTGGGAAATTCGGCTGATATCGATACCGCAATAGATTGTTTAAATAATTACATAATTGAAATTGGTATCAATATCAATATTCTTGTGATCCTACTATGAATTTCATAGTTGAGCACATTCAAAAGAAAAATAAACATAGATTCGCTGAACAAATCAAATCATATTCTAAAAAAATGTACAGTTCTTTTTAGCTCACAAAGAGGAATTTAAATACTACCTGCAAACGATGGATAAAGTCAAAGTTGACAAGTTTTTCAATTTTGTGAGTCCTATTGAAATCAATAATATCACACAAATATCATATAAGCAAAACATAAGTATTGTCTAAAGATGAAATTACTGAGACAAATTTTGATAAAACTAGGACAATCATTAGCAAAGTTAAAGGAAAGCTCTGATACTTTCCGATTAATTCAAAACTGCTTTTGAACCATTAAAAATAGTTGGACGGAACATGGGGTGTTTTTTTTGTTTTTGTTCAACTTCTCGCTTAAATGCAAAATTGGGCGTTGCCTCCAATTTTTTACTTGTTGAATAAAAATAAATCATGATGCTAAAAGTTGTAACTCATATTTTTCCCGATTCCTGTATTCCCGGTCACTTGCCATCCTGTTTTTTGCACCTGGAATTGTCAGCTTGGATTTTCAATCTCCCAACGTAAGCCCTATCGAACATCCTTAAAGAGCCAACTTTGCTGGAAAGCCTCCAGATTATTCGATGCAATTATCTCCGAAAATCCCAACAAGCTACGCTAAAAACTTCGTCGAAAGCATGTTTCGAAGGTGTCTAGCCATTTTCAATGAAAGCGGTGACACTGTTAGCAGCAAAATAGTGGAGTAGATTTGAAAGTACATGTAAAATATAGTTCTACATTTATAGATAATTAAATTTTATCTCGGAATGGCCGGCATTCGCGAAAAGATATCATAATATTAATGACGGGCGTCATCCAACTCAGAAGAACTGAGCTATTGTTTCCTATGATCTTATGAAAAACTCTGTATCTATATCGCGAAACTAGAACTGTCACCAAGCACGGAACTAAAACATGCCATCAATATGCAGTGAGTATTTTTCTTATTAGTATTATCCATACTCAACAATTTGTCGAAGATACTATCGCTACAACAATAAAGATAAATTACAGAAAATCAAATCAAAGTGCTTCCTTTATCTAATTAAACTCAAATGGTTTGCCAAATTACTGTGTTTTTTGTCATCCACTTTCACGTTCAAGCAGATATAGCTCACTAGTTGAAGTGGTTGGATATTTATGGTTGAAATTCGACTTCGAGTCTACTCGTTGTCTACCATCATCATACGCCAACTGTAGCTCTTTAACTCTCTCGGTCCGAAACCCGACTGCCACAGTGCACCCGCGGGATGAAAATTGTGCTTCACATAACACAGCATATTTGAATTGCATTTTCCATTATTGCTTTGTCTGGCATTCACTCACCGGTCGTCACAAGTTGCAATTTACCAACAAGATGTACTTGTCCGTGAGAGATGGATGCACTTTTCCTCAGTTAGTGGTGTTTTCCCTCTTGGCTGCGCGCCCGACAAAAGGAACCAAAGCACTTTAGTAACTCTCGTTGGGGTGCGCTGTGCATGTGAGTTCATCTTCAGTATTACGACAATAAGCAACATGACCTGGTAGATATGGAATGCAAAGTGTGTCAGCGTTTCAGTTTGATGCCATGAGTTTCCCTCATTGGAAAGATTTCTATCTTCTATCTAGCGTGTTTATCTTTCCACACTTTTGAATCTTTGATCGAATATTAATAGCCCATCAGGGAAGATTTTTAATATTCAATCTGAAAACATATTTCAGAGCAACAAATTCTGGTACTCCTGGGTGTCCTTGGTTTCACATTAGGTGATGCTCGAGAACGGTATACCGAACTGAGTATTAATGTCTGGCGTCGGTGACAAAATGGCTTATGTACACGGTGTACCGATTAGCTGCACGAGTGGAAATTCAATCGATAGCTGTAAATAGACGCTTGAGGGGACAGCAAAAGCACATATTTACAACCGAGCGGAGGATTTAGGTTTGGATTCTGATGCCAAGGGTACGATTACACAGGTTTGTAGAATTTTCTGTATGTATGTACAACTGCAAAGCTGGGATTTGTTTGTAGCAGATAATCTTGGTGGAATTTTGAATAGAAGAAGCTTCGGTATGATAGTGAACTTTGGTACGATACGGGATTGAAGCAGGCTATGTAAATTATAAATTCAACAGCTTCAGCTATTTTTGTTGTGAATACGACTTACTTTATTATGGGGCGGCTTTTTAAAATTTACCCTGGCACTTAATTTCCTACATTTCGTGATTCGTGGTGTCAGAAAATTGAAAGCTTTACATTTTGGTCTGCAGCTTCTGATTGCTAGGCAAACAAGTAGCTTTTTCCGGAATTTTGATTCATTGTTAGCTACTATTGCATCGAATAAAAATAGTTTTCCTTTTGCACTGAAAAGCTAATTTACTATTCTTTTATTATCCTATGATTTTTTTCTAGTTTGGGCTAAAACACGGCAACCAGCTCTTTGTCACGACGCCATCTTGATGAGATCAAAATCGGAACTTCAAAATCAGCTAATTGTAGCGTAAATAAGCAATTAGTAATGCAATTGTTTTTCGGTTTACATTGATTATTGCACGTAAATATGAGAATTTTTTGAGTCGATTCTCTCACAATAACTTGTCGCAGACGTTCCGACCGATTTTGCTGGTCTTTTCAAGAAAAGTTTGGTCGAGTTGGCAGAGTAAATAAAATCTCAGGTCAACTATTCTGTAAATTTCTGAAAATATGCCATTCTAAAATATTTAAAATAAAGTTCGTAAGGTTTCAATTTACCCAAAGAAAAATCTAATAATTATAAGCATTATTTTCGAGTGAAATTGATAAATTCATGATAATAATATAAGTTTGAAAATCATTCTAACCGCATCCAATTAAATCATCTCGATTTCTAACTGAGCACCGAGTCAAATCGAGTCAATTTCAGGCCGGTTGCTGCACCCTAGTCGGAATTCAATGAGAAACCACAAAAAAATCACATGCAATCGATTTCGGTATGGTATTCTGTTTGAGTTCAACTTCTTGACATGACAAGTAGTGTACATTGACTCTCAACCCTATCGGCCGATTGGGGCTCCAAAGTTCATCACCCGAAGCCTAGGATGAATCGTATGCTACATTTACAACTATAATCAGAAGATAAGCCTCCAAACTGATTCTCCGATATTTATCCGGTTTTGTGGCAGGTTTTCAGTAATCAAAATTAATTGACTAAAGTGGTATGTTCCCCTGGTTATTTTGAGATTTGTACCTTAAACCTTGTGACTTTCCATCCGTCGGTTAGAAACAGATACAGTATTCAAAGCATTGAAGTGTTCTGATTGTTACGAAAGACTAAAGCAAAAACAGACTAATGAAAACATCAGAATATTTCGAAGAAAAAGGAATATTCCAACAGGATGTCTCTTTCTCTTACAACGTTTTTATTTCAAGCTTGTTTTTAAAACCAATATTTGACCAATAAAATGTGATCAGTGCTTTTTGAAAAATAAAGAAATTACAACTAGGATCAGTGATTGATAGAGTCAATTGTGTCAAAGATCTTGGCGTTTTTCTCGACGAATACAAGCAGCATATTTCGTACATCGTGGCAAAAGCTTCTCGTTGTCTAGGATTTGTCATGAGAACCGCCAAGCAATTCACAGATATATATTGTTTGAAATCTCTCTACTGCTCGCTTGTACGGTCAACACTCGAATATTGTTCGTCAGTATGGAACCCTCACTTTCATAATGGAGCTTTAAGACTTGAATCAATACAGCGCAGATTCGTTCGTTTCGCTCTTCGTCGTTTGCCCTGGAATAACCCTCACCAGCTGCCTAGTTATGAAAGCCGTGCGATGCTCATCGGACTCGATACTCTACAAGTACGCCGAGATCTGTTCCGTGCAATGCTGATTGCCGATATGTTGACGAACAATATTGATTGCCCTGCACTACTTAGTGAAATCAACATCAACGTTCGTTCTAGAGCTCTTCGCAACAACAACCTCCTCAGAATGCCTCTACGTCGTACTAACTACGGAATCAACGGTGCCGTTATTGGATTGCAGCGAACCTTCAATGGCGTATCGATGGGATTCGATTTCCATTTTCCTCGTAGCAGAATAAAAGCGAATTTTTTGAATATTCTTAGAAATAATCATTAGGACTTTAGTTTGTCTGTTGATTAAAATATATAAATAAATAAATAAACTAAAAGATATTTGCAAAATTTCAAGTTCTTGATGAAAAATAATGAAAAAAATTGTAATTAAAATACGATGATTTTACAGATTAAATGCAATAAATTTTCTCAAAGATGGATTTTGCACCAAATCGAATTGGACTTTGTTACAAACAGTCATTTTGCATACTTTGTTTTTCCAAAATAGATTCAGACTTTCTTTTGAAAAGGGCCAAATTTATTTGACCATTTTTTTCAAATGGTTATAGTCGAAAAGTGACAAGTTCTATAAAAATATGTTGTACTAGGGACTTCTACAAAAATCAGTCCAATTTTCGAATGAAAATGCTGGAAAAATTCCAGATCGTGTCCAACACTGGAAAAAAAGAATTTAAAAATTTGATGTTAATTTACAAAAAAAAAAACATTTTGATTCGGATGAAATTTTGTCCCAAGAAACCGTTCGTACATTGCAAGATGGGTTTCGTGTTAAAACTGATTTTTTCCCAGTGTTTTTTTTTATCGAAAACTAAACCAAACTAAACTAAACCGAAAGTCATAATCATCCAAAAATCCAACGAAACACAATTTGTGGGAAGATTCCACTGAATACTCTATGGCTAGTTGTCCGATTTTTGCAAAAAGTATCAAACTGAACATGAAAAACTTTGGGTAAGAAAAGCTTTTTTCGTGAAAAGTAGAAATATATGGACGATTGTTGGGCAATTTAATCGCCCATAATCAAAAAATCCATCAAAATCTAAAAATAATATATTTTTTTAAACTTTAAGAATAGATTTTTTTTTAGAGTAGGATTCGATAAGTATTTTTCCATTATTTTGTTCTATAATTTGACTAACTTTATTAACATAACTAGTACACTGTTTTTTTCGTAGGATTTGTCATTAACATAATCATTTACCAAAACAAAACATAATAAACAAAGTATGCAAAGTATCTTTAGTTGCAAATAGCTTTAGAGTATTCTGTGAAATTTCCTCACGAATTGAGTTTCATTGGAAAAACCGAATTCGGGCAAGAAAAATTTTTATTTGTAAAACTTTGTTTTCTTGAAAGTGCAAATCTTGCAATGTAAAAACGATTGGTAAGGAACACAAATGCCTTTGAGAAAAAACCTTTGAAAAGATCGCGAATACGTTATCGTGAGCCGTTTTATTGCTCCTGATTAATAAGAAAAATCAAACTCTAGTGATGACTAATTTTTCATCAGGAACTTAAAGTTTTGCAAATGCCTGCAAATATTTGTACCTGTAACTTTTTCATTGTAAAGACACATATTAAATTTGCGGCTGCTTAGCGGTTTAAATTGAACTACTTCACGGGCAGGGTTCAGTTTGATCTGCTTTAAATACTGATAGGCCGCAGGCGAAACAAACGAAATTGAAATTAAGAATAGTACTTTTTCTGCGATGACCGGTAGTCAGTCGGCACTTGTTTCGTTAAAGTTGTTACATAAAGAGTGCACTAATAAGCGATAAGAAATTGAAATTAAATATGTGCTTTTTGTACAAACCCAAAACCCTCTAAATTGCCAAATATTGGTTTTATTAACAAACAAAATAAACATATTTTCCAGAACATAAATTTTTCGAGAGTGCTCTACTGATGCCCTAAAACTTTTTCTTAGACAATTTATTTATAATTAACCATTTCCGAATTACAACGGGTTTAAGGAAATTTATGCAAAAATACATCTGTCCTTTTTAATAAGCAGTCCTGAGTGAAATTGTGTTATTCATTCGTGCAAACCAAATAATTGGCTATACTAAAAAGTTTTATCGGAGTATGTGAAGGATGATGACTTGCTACCCAGTTTTGGAATTGCTCATAAGCAACATTCGTACACCTTCTTTATCCCGGATGAAATTTAAGATTGCAGATATAGAGCTATTAGCGTTTTTGGTGCTCATAAAAGTTTTTTTTAATACCATTTATAGTGCTCACTGGTTACCTGGGTAGTCTCAAGTGCGATTGGAATGCCAACTAGCGATTATTTGCTGACATAATGCGGCATTAGTATGGGCTTATTGGTTACTGGGGTAAATTTAGGCCGACTTTGGCAAAATGTACGGCAATATGTAATGCCTATTTATGTCTGGTGTGCATCAAGGATGGCTTTTATCGTATCAAAGAACGCATACTAGCAACTCTTCACACGATTCAATCAGTGCCATCATAGAGAGACGGATATCATCGCAGTAACAAAAAACCGGCATGGCTCATTTAACATAGAATAGATACCAGTGCGAGAGCGAATTTTTCTCGATGACCTGTCTGAGAATCAAAGGTTAGCACGCTGCTGTGGGGATTCTCTCTGAAATCCTCTGAACAAACGGTCGCTTATTCTCGTTTCGCGATCCGATTCTATACGGGCAGTTGATAATTGCGATAGAATCTTTTTACTATTGCCGCTTATTCTAACTATGTGCATATAACCTTTGTATAAGTTGTGTTTGTGAAAATGTATGAGAATGCTCCACACAAGGGTTTTGAAATATTGCAACCTAGTATGAGAATCATCTAGTCGAATCATCGATTCGATTTTCTGCGATAATTGTGAACTTGTAAATTCCACACAACACCGATCATTACCAGGCTGTAAATTTTTTAAAGGGCCGTGAAATACTCAGAGTATGAAGTGGAAGAAGAAATGTAGAAAAATTCTATCACGGTTCATGCATTGAGAGACACGAGTTCTTGTAGCGTTCTTCTACCGGATTGAAAATGTTGTATACAATATAGATAAATATCGAGCAGCTTCTGTCAAATTATCGGCAATCACCAACACTGGTGTGCATTCTGAAAGCTGTATTATGATTGATTTACAACAGATGAGCTTTCAGATGGCAGATATAGAGCTATAGGCATTTTTGGTGCTCATAAAAGGCTATTTTAATACCATTATTAGTGCTTACTGGTTACCTGGGTAGTCGTAAAATTCGATAGAGGTGGAAATTATTAAAAGTAAATCAGATTCAGTGTCGTAACACAACAGAATATAATGAGAAATTAAGTGAAACATATGCAAGGGGCCTATTAATACTAATAAAGGGCCATTTTTTAAGAATTTGGTTTTGAAAATGTGAGACAATAATTTTACTGAATGTTTTTTTGCCTTTCCCATATAGAAAGGTTCTGCAATCAAGGTGAAAACCGACTTTTGAACTGTCATATTCCATTCGACTCAGTATGCAAAATGTATGTGTGTGTATGTGCGTACGTGTGTATGTAACTTTTTTTTTGCACTAGCTTTTCTTGGAGATGGGTAGAGCAATTTTCTCAAAATGGGAAACAAATGTCTTGTTGTTCCATACAAAATTCTTGAATATTATTTGGATCCGACTTCCAGTTCCGGAATTATGCGGTAAAATGTGCAAAAATATGTGAAAATAAGTGCACCATTTCTCAGAGATGGCTGAACCGATTTTCACAAACTTAAATTCAAATAAAAGGTCTTGCGATTCCATACAAAATTTCTGAATTTTGTTCGGATTTGACTTTCGGTTCCGGAATTATGGGGTAAGATGTGAAAAATAATGAAAATATGAGTACTAACTTTTCTCGAAGATGCCCGAATCGATTTTCACAATATCAGATTCAAATGAAATGTCTTATGGTCCTGAAGAAAATCCCTGAACTCGATCCGGCTTCCGGTTTCGGAATTACAGGGTGATTAGTGTAAAAATTCCGCAATGAATGGTTTTATGGTCCTATACAGAACTTCTGAATTTCATTTGGATCCGACTATCAATTCAGGAATTATAGGGTAAAGCGTGTTTAAAAGTTTATACCAAAAGGGGTGAAAAAAAAACTGAATTTTCTAAACTGGTCTCAAAACTACTCCAATCAGTAGTCACTATTAGTAGAAGGCCAAACAAACTGATTCCGGCTATTCTGGTTCTCGGTTTCCGATTCCGGAGGCATCAAAAATAATGATTATTTTTTTCCCAAATGGATCTCACTCACTTTTCTCAGTGATGGTTTGACCGATTTTCACAAACTTAGCTTCAAATCAGAGGTCCGATACGGTAAAAATGAAACAAACCGTTTCCGGTTATTCTTTCAAGAATCGAAGAAAATTATTTTGATGAATACCACACTATAATATATGATAGTATGATTGATGTGAGAAAAGCATCATTACACCACTAGGTTTTTATTTTGACAGGTTTTAATTTTGACCAAGCAGAAGATCCAAATTTGAATCGAAGTACCACTAGATGTAATCTAGCATTGCTACCAATGCATTCCGAAAGATACACTGTTTGGTGCAGTTTACGGGGCGGTAGCACCCATAGAACTTAGAACTTCTTCAAAATCGATGAAAATGAAGACTGTTAACTTCATGACCAACATTGAAATAACGTTTGAAGTTTCTTATTTCGCTCAAAATGGAAGAATTGGACTGAGTTAACATGCGGATCCAAACACAAGACGGTGTCACGTGTCACACTGCACGCGAAACCATTTACCAAAAAAAGAGGCGAGTCGATTGGTCTCCTAGATTGTGCCAACTGGCTTGGTATATCATTTTACCAATTCATTTTTTTTATAAAAATCTATTTTCAATTGAATTAAAAACTAACTTATTTATCATATAAATTTTTCAACGATGCATATTTTTAAGATCAACTGACAATTTATTTGCTAGCACGTACGATACCACTCAAAATACCACGTTGCCAGTGACGAAGTGCAGTGACCGAAACAGTTCGGATGTATTTCATTTTATCATACCGCAAGTGAAACAAAAAAAGGTTGCATTCTAATTTTCACACTTCTTATGCTAATTCAGTGCAGCGGTCCCTTCGTCCGGCAACGCTTGCCATAATTTGACAAACTGCTTTCTGAAATACAACAAAAAAATGTATTATACATGTGAATACCTCAACGACACGCAGTGGTCGTTTCGTCAGCAATGATGACTACTGATTGGGTCAAATTAAATTACTAACTTGTTGAACCGATGCCGTGTGTGTGTATGCATGCAATAGAACGCGGTCACGTGTTTCATGTTTACGGTGTTTGGTGACTACATTCAACATTAACACGCCCACGCGAGAGAATCGGGTGGTTGCACTAATCGGCGTAGTGGTGGGACGTTTCACTGTTTGTATTGTTACCTGCAAGAAAACGAAATAAAGTTAGACCAATTAGTATCAATCGTTCGGTGAAGGATTAAAAAACAACATTCAATCGTTCGTATGGTATTGATATGGGGCTGAGAAAACAGCAGTTACTAATGGTTATATTTTTTTTTAAATCGATCTACACAGGGAGATGGCAATTTGTCGTATTGTGCATTATGGTGTCATAGCGGTAAGTGAGGTTTTATGACACCGTATTATCGCGATGCAGCTAAAACTGTCTGAAGAACTCATTATCATTAGTTAACCTGAATTCCAGCAATGATTGGTGTCAGTAGAAAGTATTCCGAGCCAAAGTGACGGGTTTTCAGCACTGCAAAACATGTCCACAAATTCGTGTCAGGGAAAGTACAATTTAGTTATATGAATAACTATCAACTGAAATTGTTTTTCCAAATCCAAGTTAATCCAAAATAATAGATACAATATAATGGTTTCCTAGTCATCTTTGAAAAAAATACGAGACTCGTGGCATTTACTTTAATGCGTTGGTTTAGTGGATTTCATTCGAACGTAGATATTTGGAGCAAACAAAACCTACGAAGCAAGACAATTAGTATCTTTTAGTACTGCTGTGAATACAACTTTCGCTAATCTTTGAAATTTAAAATCAACACTAACACAGAGAGCAGACCACGTGATAAATCACGTGTGTCATGGAAGCAGCCCGAGTAAACAAATGCCATCCATGAGCAGTAGCTTTCAAATTACGGTGACACATTTCCACACGTGTTTTGAAGCGATTTAACTTTAGTCGCAGCTTTCATTCCGCCATGACTAAGCCGTGCTGATTCGTGTGTAGGTGGGCATTATTTATTGCGACCTACCACCCCGGCTGCCTGGTGGGAAGTTAAAGTCTCTCCGCTCCAGTATCTCATTTTCGGCTGATTCGACATTAAAATTTTGACAATTGACCTTCACTCCCACGAGTCTTGACCCAACGGAGTGTAACGTAACAATCGCAACGTTTATCATTTAGCACATGGCCGAAATCGTGGTATCAAACGCCAACGGCAGAGTCCAGCACTAGTGACAATTATCACCTTCCCAACCGTCGGTCGGTGGTCACCTGATGGTGGCGATCGGTTACCGCTACTAGCAAGCAAGCTACTCATCTATTGTCTCTTTGGCTGGAAGCTACTTTCAAGCGCAACACTATACCTCACAATAGTAAGACCGGGGTCATCTGGTGGGCGAGATCCGAGATGCTATTGTAGAGTGAGTGAGTGAGACTGGAACCGTCACTGAATGAAGGAAGAAGATTGCAAAGTTTTAGTTACGCTTCAGAGCTGGACCGGAGAGATTATATCATGCTTGCTAGTCACATCACACGTGTGCAATCATCCTGCCTTGTGCCTCTTTCCCCTACCCAACCCCCCTAGAGGTGGTTGTAAATTGTAATGTCGTGGATAATTTTGCTGGTCGCTGCTCGCATACGCGGAGAGACAATCACACGCGGAGCGGAGTTTTTTGATTACGTAAAAGTCATTTCTATAATCTCAATTGCAAGGGTACGAATTTAGACGCGTTATGAATTTGATTGCGGATATTGGCTGAAACTATAGTATCGTACCGAAACATTGCATTATACTGCAATTGAACGGAACCTAGTTTTCCAAAAAATATCAAATCTGATGAATTTTTAGAATTTTTTAAATAACTATTTAATGGCATATGAGTTAAAATTAAATTATTAGGATTTAAATTGGGTGTTCAGCCAGAAGTGGTGACTTTTCAGCCCTATTATATATATATATATATGTATATATATATATATATATATATATATATATATATATATATATATATATATATATATATATATATATATGATTTGGTTGTTACCATGAGGACATTTGCTTCCGCAATTCTGAGATTTTTGTGTAGGGAAAATTCTAAACCTACTTGTATTGTGTAATGGGGAAAAGGAACTTATATACTAACTTACTAACTAATACAGAGAACGAATCGATTCAATTGAAGATTGAATCGATTTTTGTCGGAATTTGCTTATAATATTATGAGACATTACATCTAATGGTTCTATATTTGTGAGTCTGTGTAACTCATTTGTACTAAACCAGGGAGGACGCTTCAAAATCATTTTCAGAATTTTATTCTGAATCCTTTGAAGCGTTTTCTTTCTGGTGGAACAACAACTTGACCAAATTGGTATTGCATAAAGCATGGCTGGTCTGAAAATTTGTTTATAAATTAACAATTTGTTTTTTAAACAGAGCTTAGAATTTCTGTTTATAAGAGGGTATAAACATTTAATATATTTATTACACTTTGCCTGGATTTCTTCAATGTGATCCTTGAAGGTGAGTTTTTTGTCATACGTTAAACCTAAGTATTTAGCTTGATCAGACCATGTCAATTCCAAGCCATTCAATTTGAGAATGTGATTATTGTTTGGTTTAAGAAAAGAAGCTCTTGGCTTATGAGGAAAGATAATTAATTGCGTTTTTGCTGCATTTGGTTTAATTTTCCAAATTGACAGATAATCACTGAAAATATTTAAACTTCTTTGTAGGCGACTGCAGATCACTCTTAGATTTCTACCTGTGGCTAACAGACTTGTGTCGTCACAGAATAGCTGACAGAATTTCTGACAACCAGCGGGTAGATTTGGAAGATCAGAAGTGGAAACATTATACAAGATTGGAGCTACACTCGAACCCTGCGGAACACCGGCTCGTACGGGTAGCAATTCAGATCTACAATTCTGATAGCTAACCTGAAGAATACGATCAATTAAATAATTTTGAATCATTTTGATCAAATAAATAGGAAACTGGAAATCAGACATTTTTGCTATTAAAGCTTTGGGCCAAACACTGTCGAATGCTTTTTCTATGTCTAGAAGAGCAACTCCAGTGGATAACCCAGAAGACTTATTTGCTTTTATCATGTTCGTTACTCTGACGAGTTGATGAGTAGTTGAATGTTCATGAAACTGTTGTTGAAACTGCTCTGGTAAAAAAATTGAATTCTCATTTATATGAGACATTATTCTCAAGAAGATAATTTTTTCAAACAGTTTACTGATAGAAGAAAGTAAGCTAATTGGTCGATAACTTGATGTTTTTGCTGGGTTTTTATCAGGTTTGAGGATAGGAATTACTTTAGCGTTTTTCCATCTTTTTGGGAAGTAAGCTAATGAAAAACACTTGTTGAAAATTTTAACCAGGAGTCTCAAGGCAACATCGGAAAGATTTTCAATAAGAATATTAAAAATTTCATCATTACCAGAAGCCTTCATGTTTTTAAGTTTCCTAATAATGGATTTAATTTCATTCTCAATAATGTCATCGTGTGATAACACTTGGGTTGAAATATGATCATATTTCAGTGAGACTTCATTTTCAATAGGACTCACAACGTTCAAATTAAAAATGTGGACACTCTCGAACTGCTGAGCAAGTTTTTGAGCTTTTTCGCCATTTGTAAGAAGTATTTGATTTCCTTCCTTGAGAGCAGGAATTGGTTTCTGAGGTTTCTTAAGAACCTTAGAAAGTTTCCAGAAAGGTTTAGAATATGGTTTAATTTGTTCAACTTCTTTAGCGAAATTTTCATTTCGCAAAAGAGTAAATCTATGTTTAATTTCTTTTTGTAAATCCTTAACTATGTTTTTCATAGCAGGATCACGAGAACGTTGATATTGTCGTCGACGAACATTCTTCAACCGAATGAGCAGTTGAAGATTGTCATCGATGATAGGAGAATTTAATTTAGTTTGAGCTTTGGGAACTGAAAGATTTCTAGCCTCGATAATGTAATGATTCAAATTATCAATTGCTGTGTCGATGTCCGTAGAATTTTCTAAAATAGTTTCATGATCCACATGATTTTCAATGTGAGATCTGTAATCCAACCAATTAGCTCTATGATAGTTGAATATAGAACTAATTGGATTAATTAAAGCTTCGTTGGAAAGTCTGAATGTTACAGGAAGATGATCTGAGTCAAAGTCAGCATGTGTAATCGGTTCACTACAAATGTGACTTTGGTCCGTTAGTCTCTGAGAAAATTTAGTAAAACTATTTGTCACACACACATTCACTGCTCTCAACGAACTTATTCGAATGGTATGTGGGTGCAAGAAGTTATGTTCTTCCAGCAGTCATTGATGTAAGCAGTTTGAATCAACATAAATATGAAATTGTTTTGAATTGCAATCTTTCTAATAAATATGTTATATTTGATTATGTACCAAAAACGCAACGTGCTAAAAACCGAAACGAGGCAAAATGTCATGAAAAAGGTGCTGTACACAATCTATTTGATGCTTATAAACGATTGCATAAAACAGTATTCAAAATCGTGTTTTGCTTTGCTCCCAAGCATCGCTTTATCATACAGTGTTCAAAACTTTTACTGTTGGAATAGGGGGAAAAGTCGCTTGCACATAAATATCGATATCTCCGTTAAAAATGGACGGATTTTAACAATCTTTGGTTTGTTGTATAGTTATCACCGTTTGAAATCTACTCTAGCTATTATCGTGTGAAGTCTTGAAACTATTTTATTAAAGTCAGTTGTGCCAGATATTGTCAAAAATCTGTTTTAATCCATCTAGTGGTGTTATGATGCCATTTCTATTTTATTTTATTTTCGCCTGTAATTGTATGTGGAATGAGAAGTCTTGGGCTTAATAAAGAAAAAGTTAACTTTTTGCCGTGAAAACGTTTTTATTTTATTTTTATTTATTGACCCATCGGTCCTCCAACATTTTAATGCCCTTTAGGAAAAAAACTGGAACCGAGAACTGAATATAAGTTTAGTGACATACGGTTCATTCAATCATAAACTATTATGACCTAAAATTTTTTTTAGGATTTGAATTTTGGAAAAAATGTACCGGCAGTCGGAGTGGGATAAAATTCAGCAAATCATTTATAGGACTATTAATCTTTCATTTGGTTACAGACTATCATGATCTGCAAACTAGAAATGAAAAAAACATTTTTTTGAAATTGACATTTTTACACTAAGCTCTCAACCTCCGGAACCGGGGGTTTGATCCGAATAAAAATTGGGATATTCTCGTGGCATCTTAAGACATTTGGTTTGAATCCAAGTTTGTGAATAGGTTCAACCATTCACGAGAAGAGTGAGTACCATTATTTTTACATGATGAAAAAAAAACATAATTTTTACCATTTTTGCCTTTCTCATATAGAAAGGTTATGCAATCACTTGAAAAACCGACTAGTGAAAATTGGCCCGGAGGGTCAAGTGTCATACACCATTCGACTCAGTTCATCGAGCTGAGCAATGGCTGTGTGTGTGTCAAATAATCTCACTAGGTTTTCTCGGAGATGGCTGAACCGATTTTCACAAACTTAGATTCAAATGAAAGGTCTCGTGGTCCCATACAGAATTCCTGAATTTCATCCGGATCCGACTTCTGGTTCCGGAGTTATAGGGTAAAGTGTGTTCAATATTGTACACCGTCACTTGAACCGGCGAAACAAAAACCGTAAAAAAATGTCTAAACTGGTCTCAAAACTACACAAATCGATAGTCATTATCAGTAGGCAACTAAACAAATCCAATCCGGCTATCCTGGTTCTCGGTATCCGGTTCCGGAAGTACCGGAAATAGTGGTCATTTATACCAAAATGGATCTCACTCACTTTTCTCAGCGATGGTTTGACCGATTTCCACAAACTTAGATTCAAATGAAAGGTCTTCCGGTCCCATACGGAATTCCTGACTTTCATCCGAATCCGACTTCCGATTCCGGAGTTATAGGGTAAAGTGTGTTCAATATTGTACACCGTCACTTGAACTGGCGGAACAGAAACCGTAAAAAATTTTCTACACTGGACCCATAACCGTTATTCCTTATCTTAGGGTCAATTGAAAGGTCTTATGGTCCTACCAAAAATTACTGCATATTTTCGGATACAACAAACATTTTAATCGTAATTTAGAGTGCGTACTAGTACAGTTTGTATGTCATGTTAGTTGGTGGCCGTATGAACCGACTTTGATTATACCGGTTCTCGGGTTCCGGTGCCGGAAGTGCATATAATAGTGAACCTACTTCGTTGGATGACCTGCGCAATCAAAGCACTGTTTTATTCTGTATCTTATGCACAAACAATCTCTTGGTTTCTTTCAAAAATCGAAGAGAAAAATTTTGAATAGAATACCACAATATTAAACATGAGAAAGGCATCATTACACCACTAGGTGGATTAAAACAGGTTTTTTTTTCAGAACTATCGTTCTACAAAATAAATTTAAACGTTTTCCATAATACAAAGCATCAATTGAAGAACATCTTTTAATTTTTTCGTGGACATTAAGAAAAAAGTAGCTGAAGAGGTATTTTTAAGACGCTTCTTAAAAATTATGATTAGCTTCCCTTATCCTTTGTATCTCAGCGAAGATTAATCCTCAGTCAACAAATCAAAGCAGCATAGATAGAGTAGATGTTGTTCTAGATCCCAATGTTTCTGTAAGATTTTTTTGAATTTATAGTGGTCGTTCAAAGTCAAAACTACGATTTTTCACGAAAAAATCAGCCATTTTGTAGCTGTAAAACCTTCCCAAAGTAATAAACAACGAAAAGAAAAACGTTAGGGTCTAGTATTTTACATGTAAAAAGTGTGCAAAAAAAAATGGTACAGTAGTTTTTGAATGACGATGGATACGGACTTTCAAAACCTGCTTTTGAGAAAAATGTGTTTCATGTTTTTTGGTTATAAAATCTAAGAAAACAATTTATTAGTCAAGAGAGTCCGTAGCTTCTAACATTTTCAAAAAAACATATTTTTTCTTTTGTATTTTGTAATAATAAAACATTTCAAGAATAATTTGTCAAGTTTTAAGTAAATCGAAGCAGAAATTTTTGGCCGAGCTCATACTTCTTCGCAGTATGAGATAAGCAAAGATAAAGGTTCAAAACTTGCTAAGTTTTTTTCCGATAGATTTGAAAATTTCACAGAATATTCTTGAAATGTTTTACTATAAGAAAGTATAAAAAAATAATACATGATTTTTCAAAAGTGTTAGACCCAACACACCTCTTAAGCCACTGGGATATAAAAAAAAACTGTAGCTTCTCGTCCGTGTCCACCGTTTTAATAAAGTTCGAATTGTCCCGACCGAGGACGATGTAGAAAGAAAAAGGGTAACATACAATCAATCCCGGTTTGATTGTTAGATATGGCTACCAGTATGTATACATGGCATAGTTATCTTGAAGCATGAAAACGCGTCGCTTCATACCATTGAACTGCTAAAAGACACATCGAAAGAACTTAAATGGGCAATAGTATCGCATTCGCCGTACTCTCGAGGCTTCATCCCGTCCAACTTTCACTTTTTTGCATGAATGGCAGAGCAGTGCTCCGTCAATTTTTTCAGATTGTGTCAAATTTGTGCTCGTCGAAAGGTTTGTCTCGAAAGTTCCTACCTTTCTCGTTGTTTTAGCTATGGTATCCCTTTGCCACTGTAGATTCTTCAGCAACTACAGCTTTTTTATGTTCGATGGTTACCCATTTCCCATATGGCCCTCAATGACACTGTATTCTTCATAGTTTCCATGACATCGAAGGTTAATAAAATTTATTACTAAATTCCCGAATACGTTCCAAGGCACAGATGTAGGACAACACATGCACACTGTTTAGCGTGCGTTACACGAGCGAGTCGTCGCGTCGGTAGAAATAGGTAACATACTCACCACACTGGTCTACGGTGAACATTTACAGGGTAAACACCGGGAGTTTAGCAACGTCATTTGATAAATCAACAGTGGCGTTGTTGTGAAGCTTAGAGTAGCGCCCGTTAATGTGCGGGTGTTTAGATGTAGACAATTTGAGCACACACACACTAGTCAGAATGAAAATGATATGCAAAAATGCTCGCAATGGGATTAATAAGCGGTATGAAAATGTGAACTGCGCTGGTACCTATATTAGTTTATGGAATTAACCAAAATTGAAATGCTGGCGAGGTCACCAGTACGATAGATTATTTGAAACAAGAAAACGATCAACGTTACAGAAGGCGGTATAAAATTTCGCATTTATTCAAAACAAGAATCGAGGAGTAGAGAAAAGTGTTTTTTTTTTAAATTTGAAACAAAAATGCTAATTGCCGCAATTGTCGCCACGAATGAGACAATTTCGCCTCCCCCTCTCTCTCTCTCGCTCTGGTGCCAACATCCAACACCGGCTGGCTGGCCTTGCTGTCTGCCCTAACCTCCCTCAATTAACGTACAACGAGATTACTCAACGCCTAAACAGACTCTCCGCCAACAAATAACTATTAATATACAACTTCTATTTGACTTTTCATCCGTCTCGACCGATTTCCAACAACCACAATAAACGCTCTCAGACGGAGAGTGTGTTGGTTGGTTGGTTGGTTGGCAGGTATCTAGATATTGAAGCAACAGATCTCATCGGATCGATCCGTTCGGTGCGGAAAGTAGCACCAGAGCGAGCCAACGATCCGTGGCAGCACGCTTCGAACGACGAAATCCCATCGCGATTAAATGGCGAGTTGGCCGCAAAGCAATACGAAACCTGGAAGAGGATTTCACAGGCCATTGATTTTCTACCCTCCATTGATAAATTTTCTGCAAACAAAACAATCGAAAATATGTGGAAATCGTCCAACCATTACTCATCGGTTCGAGACAGAAGCAGATGGCAATCGGTGGAGGCAGATGAACCCCACCAGTCAGTCAATTTCGAAATACTAGGTCTTTGCAGCTTACAGGTACTTAGAAAGGTAACTGCATTGAGCGTAGCTGTCAAAATGCGGTTGCGGTTTGAATAGTACGAATCTTACAGGCCTGAATTAGATGGAATTGAACTAATTCATTCCAATTCTCTTTCAAGATCAGTTGACATAAATTGTTGTCCTGTTTAAATTTAGTGGATAGAATGAGAAACTGAACTTTCTAGAATCAATGCTCGGAAAAATTTGACACGTTTATAAATATCACGATAATACAATTACATAAAACAAAGCGTAATACGAAAATGGAATCCTATGGAAAACGTCACAAACGTTAAATTCTGTAGAATGGGAATGACCCTCGATTCAGATCCAAAGAACAGAGTGCTACCGTTTGTTTGACAATCAGCGAGAAGAATCCGGTGGGTGACCACTCAACGGAATCATTCCAACTACAAGGTCGACCGGCAAAAAGATTTGGTGGTGATTTTTTTCGTTGCTTCTGTCTAGTAAAATCCGTAGGTCTAGACTGGCACAGATGCAAACCGGTACATGGGTGACATGATGGCGTTTAACTACGCTTACACACAAACACATGCACATGCACGAACATCTTTCGTGAAATATGAGATGAACCAAAATTCACTTTTATACTGTTGTCCTCAGACAACGGAGAACCAGAATGGATTATGAGCTCATAAACTAATTCATGCTAGGTCACGAATTTATATTGCACGCCAATTGTATGTGTGTCATTTGAACAGGCATATTCCACCGGCTGAGATGGAAAAGTGTTTCTTCAAAGGCCGGTTTCGTAAATGACGACAATTTTTCAAAAGAAGTTTATTTTTAGTAGCACATGGCTCAGCGATGCATGATTCTGCTCTGGTCAGCGTGTAGCGTAGGAACACTGCAGAAATCGTTTTTGCTTGGTTGAAGTGATATTGAGTAGCGATTTGTTACTCAGATTAGATAATGATGAAGATATAAAAAAAAACATACACAGATAAAAATATTTTGTGAATTTACATCTATTTTCATGCACATATTTGGAGTAGGAAATTAAACATAAAGTTACTTTACAATTGTGTGCGTTCCAATAGAATTTAAATACAAAACTGTGAGTTAATTGAACGATATAGTTTTGCATCGGTGATGGTTTTCAATGACGCTTTCGATTCAACTAAACTGTAAATTTCATTATTTCTTTCTGTGTAGCCGACGTAGAAATATCTATCTTCGAATGCAACCACACTCTAGGTTAGATTTAGCGGAAAATATTATTACATTATTAATACTTACATTTTGGCCTCACATATACTCTCAACACAGATTTTTGTTTTCAAAAATTCGTATCTCTTAGAAAAGAGTAATGAAATACAGTGCAAAGAAAACAAACAGAAAACCTGTTTGAAACCACTTAATGGTGTAATGGTTTATCATATCACACATATTCTTATATACCAGGTTTTTTTTTGTTAAAATATAAGAGAAAATAAAAGAAAATAAAGAAAATAATTTAAAATATTGACCATTGCTTTCTACACATCTTGACCACCTTTTCGGCAATTTATAGATACCACGCCGTTATAAATTTTCATATTTGGAAACAAACTAATCAGACACCCAATTTTCGAATTGAAGTGCTGCTCTGCCAATGGTAGTCGGAAGGAGTCAAGTTTGGCTTGTGGTATAGCAGTATATTCCAGCAAAGGGCTTTAATTGACTCCTGAACCGGTTTTGTTTTGTTTTCAGGTGCATTGTCATAGAACACAATCATTTTGCCGTACCTTCTGGCCCATTCTGGTTGTTTTTCGAACCATTGATGGGTCAAATTGATCATTTGTTGTCTGTGGCGATTAGTATTAACAGTTCAACCAGGTTTTCGAAGCTCATGATACACCAAACCTTTCTGATCCCACAAACACAGCCTTTTTTGTCGAATCGATATGATTTCGCAGTCGATGTTGATGATTGTCCCGGATGAACCCACGATGATTTTTCCGTTTAGGATTCTTAAAATAAATCAATTTTTCATCATTATGTTTTCGGCATAGCGGTTGCTTAGCGGTTCAAGTTAAACTGTTCAAGTTTGCAATAAGCAGTTCAATTTGAACTGCTCTGCACTGACGAGTCTAAAACAAAACGCAAAGAACGGCCAATGGAAACAATTTATTACTCCAGGGAGCCCGTAGGGTCTAACATTTTCAAAAAATCATATTTTGTCTTCTATAATTTATTATAATGAAACATTTCAAGCATGTTTTGTC
The DNA here is from genome assembly GCF_030247185.1 of Malaya genurostris. Taxonomy (NCBI): domain Eukaryota; kingdom Metazoa; phylum Arthropoda; class Insecta; order Diptera; family Culicidae; genus Malaya; species Malaya genurostris. The sequence goes on along the minus strand of NC_080572.1, from coordinate 247,698,681 downwards.
AAGTTTTGAAATCAATCGAAGTAGAAATCTCGGGCCTGTGCGCCGAGCTCTTGCTTCTGCACAGAATGAGATAGCCATAGACAAAGGTCTATAATCTCCAGAGTTTCGTTCCAATAGGCTTGAAAATTTCTTGATATGTTTTACTATAAGAAAATACGAAGAAAACAATAAATGATTTTTCAAAAGTGTTAGACTCTACCCGCCCCTTAAATGAAAACAAAAAATTTATGCTCTCCACAAATCATCACTTTCTGGTACAAAATTCGACATTTATAACATAATGAAAAAAAAAAGATTCCAGAGTTACTGGATGATGACCGTAAAGCATTCAATTTCAAGAGTATCATTCCATAAGTAACATTGCCGACAGGAGCGGATTCTGGTTAGCAAAATATTCTAATTTCACAAATTTAGATTCAAGTGAGTGACTATGCAAAGAACGTAACAATACTACGAAACTGTACCTAAAACAATTCCAAAACGTAAGTCTTGTTAGCTGATAGTTAAACGAAATGGTTTTGGTTGTACCGGTTTCCGGAAGTACCCGAAATAGTGATTAAAAATATAAAAATGAAATTTACTAGGGTTTTTCGGAGACGGTTCGAATAATTTTCGCAAATTTGAATTCAAATGAAAGATCAAGTGATCCCATAGATTGGTTTGGTTTTTCATTCGGACCCGATATCTGTTTCGGGAATTATAAGGTGAAAAAAAAATCGAACATCGTTTGAGTGACTCTGCAAAGAACGTAAAAAATCGGTAAAACTGTGATTAAAATTATTCTAAAATGTAAGACTAAGTTAAACGAAATGGTTTTGGCTATACCGTGTCTCGGTTCCCGGTTCCAGAAGTACCGGAAGATGCGGAAAAAAGGGAAACTCTCCTCTATTTCTCAGGGCATTTGAACCGATTTTCCCAAGCTTATGCTAAAATGAAAGGTTATATAGGCCCACAGGTTACTAAGAAATTTTATTCGGATCTGACTCCGGTTCCGGAATTACAGGACGAAGAGTGTTTGAAATTTCAAACTGTCATTTAAATTCACGGTGCAAAGAACTTCAATATTCTGAAACTGTTCTAAAAACTGTTTCGACATGTAAGTCTAGTTAGTAGATGACCAAACAAGCCGGCTTTTGGTTATACCGACACCCGCTTTCCGGTTCCAGAAATACCGGAAATAGTGGATAAAAACTACAGAACTATACACACTTCATTTTCTTGAAGATGGCAGATAGCAAAATCTTGGCATTACATTCCTTTTGTTGAATTTTTCCTTTCTGTTTTAACAAATTTGGAGCCGATTCTTAGAGCGTACAGAATCATTGTACTATGAATCCTTCCAGGCAGCGTTGGTGATTGCCGATAATTTGACAGAAGCTGCTCGATATTTATCTATATTGTATAAAACATTTTCAATCCGGTAGAAGATGCAACAAGAACTTGTGTCTCTCAATGCATAAACCGTGAGAGAATTTTTCTACATTTCTTCGCTCTACTTCATACTCTGAGTATTTCACGGCCCTTAAACAAAATTTACAGTCTGATAATGATCGGTGCTGTGTGGAATTTACCGAAAGAGAATCGCATACTGACAATTATCGCAGAAAATCGAATCGATGATTCTCATACACAATGACACACATGATACACAACTTATACAAAGGTTATATGCACATACGTTAGAATGAGCGGCAATAGTGAAATGATTCTATCGCAATATTCAACTGCCCGTATAGAATCGGATCGCGAAACGAGAATGAGCGACCGTTTGTTGCTTCAGAGAGAATCCCCACAGCAACGTGCTAACCTTTGATTCTCAGACAGGTCATCGAGAGAAATTCGCTCTCGCACTGGTGTCTATTCTATGTTAAATGAACCATGTCGTTTTTTGTTGCTGCGATGATATCCGTCTCTCTTTGAAGTGAGTGAAGTGTGTTTTGTGTGAAGAGTTGCTAGAGAGCGTTCTTTGATACGATAAATGCCATCCTTGCTTCCAGGTCGGGGCTCGAACATATGACAACTGGCTTGTAAGACCAGCGCCGTATGCATTCAACCAACAACTCGGGCTTAACATCGCTGATCCTCTTTTTGAAAACTGAGACTTAAATAAAGTGTATTTAAAGTTTCCGTTTTTTGTTGAACAAAATCAAACTTTCTTGTTTTTCTCCAATGAAAAGTACACAGTAATATTTATGAGAACATCAGCAATATGAGATTAATACATTACTAGTAGGATTAAAACTGTTTTTTGCGTAGCTAGAGAAAAAAGCGTTGCTATAACTAAACGACTGTTTTTTTAACTTCCAAACATTCATCGCCGTGTAATTTTTATATAGATCCATAAGATTTTCAATTTGAATCTAGGGTTGTCAAAATTTGAGCTCCATATTGGTAAGTTTGACTATTATTTACGGTGTATCAGAAACCCGAATCCGGGGACCGGCATAGCCGAAGTCGGTTAGGTTATCAACTAACATAACCTACATATTGATCAAGTTTGCGCTCAATTCAATAGATTTTTCGAATGTGATCAGTATCTAAGTAGTAGTTGAAAATACGAATACAAATTTGAAATCAAAATTACCACAGAGACGGGACTCGAACTCATAGCTTTCTCCTTAACGGGGAAGACGTTTCGCCAATTATTTTTTTAAAATTTTTTTGCATCATCATTCTCAACGACGTGACGGTTTGGAATTTTAAACACTCATCAACTTATAATACCGGAACCGGAAGTCGGACCATGATAAAATTCAGCAGTTTTATAGGACACTATTAAACCTTTCATTTTAATTTGGGTTTCTGAAAATCGGTCTGAATAAAGTAAGTGAGTTGCATTTTAAATATCCGGTACTTCCGGAACCGGAATTCGGGGACCGGTGTTAGTTGAAGTCAGCTTAAAAGGTCAACAACAAGAATTATTCATAAATTGGATAAGTTCTGAGCTCAATTAAGATTAAGCCTTGTAATTCCGGAATTGGAAGTCGGATCAGGGTAATATTCAGCAGTCGGATCAGAAAATATTCAGCAGAACCATGATACTATTAACTTGAATCTAAGTTTATGAAATTCGGCTCAACCAATCGGACCATTTGTACCACTATTTCCGGTATTTCCGGAATCACAAACTTGGACCGATATTGCCAAAGTTGGTTCGATTGGCCATCAACTAACACTAATTGGAATAGTTTTTCGCACAGTCCTCAAGAGTTTTTATGTTTCTTTTTCACTGTCACTTTGAATAACGGTTTGAATTTCATCATCTTACTAAACCGGAACCGGAAGTCGGATCCAGAACAAATTTGGAACGTATTTGAAGTACTGTAAAACGTTTCGTTTTTGAGTCCAAGATTCTGAAAATCGAACTAAGTATTTAAATAAATGTGTTCCAATTTAGAGCTTCTGACCACTATTTCCAGTTCTTCCGTATAACTGAAGTAAGATTATTTGATCATCTGCTAACAAGATTTACAAACTTAAAAAATGTTTGAATAAATGTCAAGGAATGTGCAGAGCTATACATGGTCATTTATGAATAAAACACCATTGAAATCGAAAGTTTTTACTGAAACCGGCAGTCGGAAGCCAAAAAAAAATTATTTACACATATCACCCAGTAATATTAACACCAGAAAACATATTCGAATAAAATTCTGGAGTTTCGTAGGGAACCACACGACCTGTCATTTGAATCTAAATTTATGTTTGATTGAATAACCTTTCTATATGGAAAAAGCAAGTTTTTTTTCACGTTTCTATTGCCTCACAATTATACCTTAACAATTCACGTTATAATCATAAATCACATATCTTGTTATCATTCGAATTCCATCTGGCAATACAGCAATATTTTTTATGGAATGAATATAAGCCGCACAATGGCTCAAATTGAAAACAGAAACCTATAAATTTAGATAACATTTATCTTTAATTATCCTCTCCGGAATTTGATTGAATTTCAACTGGGCTTCGAAAAAGCATGACATGAATACATTAGGTACAACTAGGTTGCGCTTGCCTTCATATTCTGCTGCATGGATCACCATGCTGAGAGGTGCAAATTTTCTCATGCAAATGCACAATTGCTGCCGAAGGCTAAGATAGAACAGGTTAGCAGTACCTTCTTGGCAGTGTAGGTCACTGGGTCCGCTCCACACCGTGTCACGACATCAACGTGATCGTTTATTTCTCTGCTGGTGCTGTTGAAATATCATCAATGTAATTTTCTGCCGTTCAGCTTTTGGAATTTGGATAGATGCTCTTTTACAATCCAATCGTCGGTATAATTCCGAAGTTCACTCGACGATGTGGAAAAGTCTCACACCTTTATGTGAAACCCAGCAGCTTTGGGATTTTTAAATCCGTTTTGATTAGCTTTCATATGCCGGCACTGGTTCCAGCTCGATTCTTCCGAAAAGGCGACCGATTTCGGTTTCAGCTCCACATTTTCCTGCTGAAACAATTATCACATTTCGTAATCGTACCTCGCGGAAAGGTGATACCAATCTAAATCTTCGAGTTTACCGAGTTCGTTCAGTCAGCGCTCGCTTGTTTGCTTGCTACAAGAGGAGACGTCTTCAGGCGCTAATGCACGAATAGTGCGCCAGCAATCGCAGGGTGCGCGATAATCGCGATGTCAGATAACGTAAAGACGATAATTAGCTCAGCGTGATTTACGAAATTCAGGCCCTCTCAAGCAGCGACTTTTCGGGGTGACGGTTTTTCCCCCATTCGGTCCGACCAGGCTGAAGTGAGCTCAAGGATTCAGAAGTGGGTTATGTAAATAATGTTAATTGCGGACTAATAAATGAACCATCGGACGATCTCCTGTCATGTCATTTTTTTTCTCTTTTATTTGCGGAATGTAATTTTCGCCGCTGCTCGTTTGGGTGACTTAATTCCATGTAAGCACGATACACTTTTCCCAGGATTGATGCGGTAACATCGGAAGAGCTGTTATAACACCGCGGATGATATTGGATTTTCACATTGGAAGTGAACTAAATTAATCCCTAACAAAACGAAAAGCCAAAACAAAGAACGATCGAATGGCATGCAGTACAATTTTAGACACTCATTCCTCAAAAAAACGAACGAAAACAAATTGATGGGTCGTGCTGCAATGTCCTATATTTAGAGTATGTACTGATCGGGGAACATAAAACTACTTCTTGAAATTTGACTGAGCGACATTCTTTCGGAGGAAATGGGATATTGACGGTTACGGACACTCGACCGCCGTAGGGCTTACTCGGTTTATTCTTAGTCCCAGACTTTAAAGTGGTATTATTTTTGGTCTTATTGTAAATAGCTAGCATTCGGGAATTGTTCTCATTTGGTAGGTATATGCATTTCTGAACGAACAATACGTCGGCGCGAGGGATGATTAAAAGTTTTGGATCCATGGAATAATTTTTTTCAGCTCAGAAATATATTGTTTGTTGGCGACTTTCGTCAAAATTTACAGACTTTCGAAATTGTCGCGACCTTTTATTTTCAATTTTTCTTCTCTTCAAGTAAATTTTTCGTAGCATATTTTATAGAAAAATTGCAGAGCGCAGATATTTTTTCGCATTTACTGACTTTTGCAAGCCTCTCTGAAGATATTTGATATTTTTACCTGGCATCTTTTGGCCTTTTCTACTGTGCCAGTCGCTGCCTGGCTATCTTCAACGACAGACCCTATGAAGGCTGTTTGATACACACAGCTCATGGTGGCGAGAATGGTAACGCGCATGCACGGATTGCATAAGAACGCAGGTTCGAGTCCTGTCTATGAGCGTAACTTTTTACAAAAAATCATCTTTTCTGTGATTTTCTTTCATTTGGCTTCTTTAATATATGATTTCACTCATTCATTTCAAAAACAGAATTTAGTTACATCAAACTAACTAAAATTATTAAATCGTTGATTTTCTTGATTTTCGCGAAAATACAACTTTGCTTCCGCCGTTTTCCGATAGGTGGCTGTACCGGCTGAGGCTGGTCAAAATACATAGATGATAATGCCTTTAAAGTGAGTGTGTACAGTGCCTAACGAATTGTCATCGCCGTTTCAGTGACAGTTGTTCTTGTTTTCGTATTATTCACGCTCGCAAATGTCTGTTTATGCCCAATTCTCGCCATTTGCGGGAAGTTTTACTTTTCCGTTACAATTCGAAAAAAAAAAATGCAGCTGAATCGCATCGAATGCTCTCAGAAACTTACGGTGATGCTGCTCTGAGTAAAAGAACGTGTCGGGAGTGGTTTCAACGTTTTGAAAATGGTGATTTCGATGTCGAAGACAAACATGATGGTGGAAGAGAAAAAACCTTCAAAGATGAACAACTAGAAGCATTGCTTGATGAAGATTCGTGTCAAACCCAAGAAGAGCTTGCCGAATCGTTGGGAGTGAGTCAGCAAGCCATTTCAAAACGTCTCAAGGCCCTGGGTATGGTTCAGAAAGAAGGAAACTGGGTGCCATACGAGTTGAAACCGAGGGACATCGAGCGCCGTCTATTTGTATGTGAGCAGTTGCTTCAAAGACAAATTCGTAAGGGGTTTTTACATCGAATCGTAACCGGTGATGAAAAGTGGATTCGATACGATAATCCTAAACGCAGAAAATCACGGGGAATGCTGGGGCATACTACTTCGTCGAAGGAAAAACCGAGTATTTGGTGGGATCAGCTCGGTGTGATTTACAACGAGCTCTTAAAACCGGGTGAAACCATCACATGAGATCGATACCGAACGCAACTGATGCGCCTTAGTCGCGCGCTAAAAGAAAAGCGGCCACAATATCAAGAGCGACATGACAAAGTCATCCTCCAACACGACAATGCTCGGCCTCACGTCGCAAAAGTGGTCAAAAAGTACCTGGAAACGCTGAAATGGAAAGCTTTGCCCCACCCACCGTGTTCCCCAGAAGTCGCCCCTTCTGACTTCCACCTACTTCGTTCGATGGCACACGACCTGGCAGATTAACATCGAAGAGTGGAAAAAATGGATTGCTTAATGGATAGCATCAAAAGAGAACTCCTTTTTTCGAGCCGGGATCCAAAAATTGCCGGAAAGATGGGAGAAAGTTGTCGCTAGCGACGGACCATACTTTGAATAATACATCTGTAAGCACTTTTTCGCAATAAAGCTTTTAATTTTGGAAAAAACGGCGGAAGCGAAGTTATACACCTGATATAATTTTCCCTTTTTTCTATTGCGTCTAGAAGTAAGTTTTTGAATGTTTTACAAAAGAAAATGCCATCCGTAGATCTCAGCCATAAATGTCAGAATTCATGTGCTGAACATCTATACATTTGGGCCAATTTATGAGTATCGCGTATTTTTTCGAAGGGAAAGTTCTGAGCCAGAAAGATGGGAAGAAATGTAATATCCGATGTGCCAAACTTTGAATAAAAAAATATGTAGCCAACTCAGATTACGGTTCAACAATTCTATCAGTATTGAGAAAAAAAGATTGAAAAAATGACCTACGAATGCAACTAAAGACTGTCCCAGAAAGTATGGACGCAACCAAAAACCGCTGCCATTTCGCAATGGTTCAGAATCTGCCAATTTTCAAGGCTGCGTCCTGTTGTTTACACTCTTCTCTAACCACTTGTGCAGTCGTTTATTCGTTGGTTACGAAATGCGTGGACTTTCAGCAGAACAACATCGAAAAATTGTGTTCAAATGGTGCACAGAACGCGGACTGTCACTGAGAAAGATAGTAAAAATGGAAGAAGTAAGTGAAAAAGCCGTGCGGAATGCAATCAGGAAGTTCGGTGAGGATAACACCTTCGAGGATAAACCGAAAACGGGTCGAAAAATAAGGTCCTGCTAACCCTCAGTTGGATAAACGTATACTGAAGGCGTTCGAGCAAAAGAAGGAGGGTTCAGTTCGGGATGTGGCCAAAAAAGTGGGCACTTCGAAATCAAATGTTGTTCGTGCTAAAGAACGTTTGAATCTTCGAACCTATAAGAAGCAAAAACAACGAAAACGTAGTCCGAAACAAGAAGCATCGATCAGGCCGAGGGTTCGAAAGCTGTACAATACAATTCTTGCTGGAAATTTGAACTGCATAATCATGGACGACGAAACCTACGTGAAACTCGATTACAAATTCTTGCCGGGACCACAATATTATACGGAGCAAGAAGGGCAAGTGTTAAACCAGTCCGAGACATCAATTGAAGTCGAAAAATTTGGTGAGAAATCTATGGTCTGCAAGCAATTTGTAGCTGCGGCAAGATTTCGAAACCCTTCATCACCACTGCTTCAATAGCGAAATATACATCAAGGAATGTTTATAAAAATGACTTCTACCCATGATTCGAAGCCACAAGGATCCTGTTGTTTTCTGGCGAGATCTTGCTTTTTGCCACTACTCGAAATCAACGGTAGAATGGTATACTACCAAAAATGTCACTTTCGTCCCAAAAGACATGAATCCACCAAATTGCCCACAACTTCGACCAATTGAGGAATTTTGGGCATTAACGAAGGTACATCTTAGGAAACATGTCTCGGCGGCCGAAACCATTCAACAGTTCGAAAAAGATTGGAAAAAAGTGTCAAAACTTGTCGCCAAGAAGTCTGTACGAAATTTATTAAGGAACGTTCGCAAGAAGGTGCGCCAGCTAGTCTACAATGGCTAAGTAGCAAATGTTGAGAATAATATTCTGTTGTTGTAGTCTAATATTATCAGTATATCGAATAAAATTTGAATATCTAACACTTGTGAATTATTTACAGCGAAATCAAAGTGCGTCCATACTTTCTGGGACAGTCTTTATGTAACAAAAACCGCGAAAATGTTACTGCAGAGACTGGACTTGAATCGGCATCCGGGGGCTTTAGCCAATTCAACTACCCTGCATGACAGCCTAACTGACTAGAAGAACCGAGCAACCTATTTTCCACTACCCACAGTAGTAATTATATGATAATAGTAATAATAAAAATTCGATGACAAAGCATATCTAAATAGCACTTGAGATGAAAATTAACCAGCTGTTCTCAATAGTCAAAATTCAGAGTGGAATATTTTTGCCTTTCTCATATAGAAAGGTTATGCAATCACTTCAAAATCGACTAATAAAAATTGGACCGGAGGGTCGAGTGTTATATCCCATTCGATTCAGTTCGTCGAACTGAGCACTACACACTCCTATATTAAATTTCTGAATTTAATCCTGGTTCCGGAATTAGAATGTGAAGATTGTTAAAAAATATATACCATCACTTAGAGCGGCTAAGATTGATTAGATTGATATTTATTCCTTATTGGTGGTATTCTCATGTTAGGGGATATCATTTTCATTCATCAGATAACTAGTGCCATGCGAGAAGCCCAATGACAGTTTAATCAGAGCAAAAGACAAACTCTAGCATACTCGGTTCATCGAGTTCCTTGACCCACAAAGCTCAAAAGAAATGGTTACATATCCGGTAAATTCCCGTCGGTTTCTGCTACCCGTACAACCACATCGCGATTCCCATGCGTTGAAACGTGACGACCCAGTAGCAAACGGGCAGTAAAAGTCCCGTCAGCAGCAGAACATGAATGATTCCGCAAATGCATCACGGCATTCGCGCACTTACACACACACGCACTTCATTTCGAGCCTTCCGTGGCGATGACGGCCGATGTAAGTGAGCTCATGTACCTATCATATGACCACCGGAGAGCTAACGGATTTGACGGCCTCAGTTGTCTTTTGCTTCGGTCGGTGGAATTCATTTGTCATTGCGGTCGTTCGTTCGTCATATCGTGTTCACACTTTTTCCGCTGGATGGTTATGTAACCAACTGTTTGCCAGATTTCAACAGCCAACGAACAATATATCAGGCATCCAGCGGAACATATGTTTTATTTTTCAACCATAAAATCGACTCGCGAGGAAATTCGCGCTCAATGAAACAACTTTTAGAATATTTATTGGAGAGGAAATCCATCTGCTAAACCTAATAGACGGAAGCAGATTGCTTTTGCATTTTTTTATTCAACAAATCAAATTTAACCAATTCTATTTTTCATTGCGAACGAAGTCACAAACTGAAGCAGTCCACGCATCGAACCAAAGAAAGGCGTGCAGTGAGCGAAGCTGTCCGGTCGGGTTTCTCCTTCTTTGGTCAAACACGGAGAGCTGCCGGTGACCGATCGATCGATGCTGTTTGCGGAACTCTTTCACATAGAAATGCTGTCGCACCGTGCGACGAGGTTTTTGCTGTCGATTCCTGTTTGTCGCTTGGCGAACCAAAATGTGAACCCACGGGTACGTTGATGACGCGATGAGGTAACCGCCGTGCGCTGGCGGTCACCTGGCCTGCCGGAATAGTCTGCGCGGGTTCAACGAATCAAAATGTAATCGACGAAATGGAAACGGGGCTGCGGTGATGTGCCGAGAGGTGGTGAAGAAGTTGCCGTTGCTGGTGATTGTGTTACTGTTGTTGCGAGGCCGTGAAAATTGAGCAAGAAAAGCGAATTTGAATATGTATTCAACAGCGGATGCGTGTCGTGTTTTTTTTTGCGTTTCGGGAAATTATTCGGCATCGGCGGAAAACGGCCAAGTAATTATCGTGCGATTGTGATGGATTGGCTGTGGAAAAATTGTTTGTGGTTCGGAGATCTGTATGTGTCTGGTAAAAGTATTTTACGGAAAGTAGGAAAATAGGTCAGTGGAGATAGTTTGCGTTATTGATACCGGCGATTGGTGCAGGCAACATCACCAGTTATGTCAAATGTTAAGACTATCTAAAAATTAACAATCGGAACAAGTTTCATTAGAATACTGATACTGAAAATCCTGAATGAAACAGTTTTTGTTTATACAAAAAAGGTCTAGAATACTGTTTAGCGAATATCAATGTCCATGAAGAAATTGTTAACATTCTATACTAAACATTTCTCATACCTGGAATATTGCGACAACCGATGATTTTTCCAAACGCTTACCTGTAAAATAAAGAAAGAATCAAAAATTATTTATACTGCAAATGTAAAAATTTTAAAACGAATCTATGAATTTGTATTTTTTGCTTTTTTTCTCTCATAAATACGTTTATTTCATAGGTAATATACATGAGTTTTTCTTCGCCGTGGCATCCACAATACATAGTACTTCAAACGTAATACATTTCGAATATCATACTAGTATGTTGGTATTCATTAGTTAATCTAGACACTGTTTTGATCAAGCGAGTTGCTATTATAAATTACATTACATAAATTACATTTATTTTGTACATGATCTAATAACTATTTCAGGTTTGTTTGTATCAGTTCATCACTTTTATTCAATATCATATAGTTGGCTATTGGTTGAACTCATGGAAGAGAAAACAGTCTAACATAAAATAAAATTTAAATTGGAACTCCAATGGATTTAATGAAATAATAAAGAAGTTTCATGTAAGGAACGTCACGACAAGCAAGAATGTCGCGAACTGGGACATTGGATAGTCTACCTTGAGTACGCAAGGATATTATTAGTTAAGATCTGACATCACGATACTCCACGCATGTCCAAACGACATGATCAATATCGCGATAACAAGCACAATGATTAGTTTCGGAAAGTCCAATTCGAAGGAGATGTGCATCTAACGTGTAGTGATTGAACATGAGTCTGGACATCACACGAATGAAGTCCCTACTCACATCCAGTCCCCTGAACCATGCCTTAGTCGATATTTTAGGAATAATTGAGTGCATCCACCAATCCAGATCATCTTTATCCCAAGAAGCTTGCCAGCTGGCAAGTGTTCTTTGGCGAGACGCGCTATAGAATTCGTTGAAAGCAATCGGTCTTTCATAAATTTCACCCTCAATAGCACCACGTTTGGCTAAAATATCGGCTCTTCCATTGCCTCGAATGGAGCAATGAGCCGGGACCCAAACTATTGTGATTTGATAATTATTGTTAAAAATATTGTTCAGGCACTGTTTTATTTTGCCCAAGAAAAACGGTTCATTTTTGCCAGCAGCGTTTGAACGAAAGGTTTCAATTGCACTCAGACTATCTGTGAAGAGAAAATAATGGTTTGGAGATAATGTGACGATTACACTCAAACTATAATGAACTGCTGCTAACTCTGCTATATAAACAGTCTTGAAGTCTAAATGAAGCTAAACATTATTGTTGAATAAACCAAACCCAGTAGCCTCTTCAATTCGTGATCCGTCCGTGATAAACATTTTCTCAGAGTCAATATGCCTGAACTTACTTGAAAATAATTTTGGGATTTCCATCGAGCGTAGGTGTTCCGGGATTCCACGCACTTCGCACTGCATGGATTGTTGAGTCAGGAACATTTAGGAGGCTGTCACGGATAGGAATATATCTTGAAGGGTTGATTTCCTGTGATTATTGGTTAAAATATACTGTCATGAATCCTGTTTGAGATTGAAGCTCAACTAGCCTTCCGAAGTTATTAATAACCAGGAGATTCAGTACCTCACATCTTATTAGCAGTCGCGATGAAAGCTCCCAAAAACGATCTTTCAATGGAAGAACTCCCACCAGAACTTCAAGAGTATGTGTCGAATGCAAGCAGCCTAAAGCAATTCGCAAACAACGATACTGAATTCGCTCAAGTTTGATAATATGAGAGTTTGCAGCGGAACGAAAGCAAACGCATTCATATTCCATCACTGAAAGTACCGTTGTCTGATACAATTTTATTAGATCTTCCGGATGAGCACCCCACCAAGATCCTGTTATTGTTCGAAAAAAATTTACTCTTTGTTGGCATTTTGTTATCAAATACCTAATGTGTCCTCCCCACGTGCATTTGGAATCGAACCACATCCCGAGGTATTTGAAAGTCAAAACCTGTTGGATCATTCTTCCCATCATATGAAGCTGAAGCTGCGTGGGATCATGCTTTCTTGAAAAGACGACCAGCTCTGTTTTCTCCGCAGAGAATTCGATTCCCAGATGAACAGCCCAAACGGACAAGTTATCTAAGGTATCTTGCAATGTTTTTTGCAAATCAATAGCTTTGGGTCCAGTAACTGAAACCACGCCATCATCTGCCAATTGTCTTAGTGTACATGGGGTTACTAGACAGCTGTCAATGTCGTTTACATAGAAATTATATAGGAGCGGACTGAGGCATGAGCCTTGCGGGAGACCCATGTGGCTAATTCTGATTGTTGCCAAATCGGCATGTGAAAAATGCATGCACTTCTCTGACAAAAGATTGTGCAAATAATTATTTATAACCGGTGGAAGTCCATGTTGGTGGAGCTTGTCTGAAAGAACATCAATGGAAACTGAATCAAATGCTCCTTTAATGTCTAAAAATACAGAGGCCATTTGTTGTTTTTGAGCGAAGGCAATTTGGATGTCAGACGAAAGTAATGCAAGGCAATCATTCGTCCCTTTATTTCTACGGAAGCCAAACTGAGTATCAGACAACAACCCGTTCGTCTCGACCCAAGTGTCGAGACGTCGTAGAATAATTTTTTCGAACAATTTTCTGATGCAGGACAACATAGCAATGGGTCTATATGAGTTGTGATTGGAAGCAGGTTTTCCCGGCTTTTGAATGGCGATAACTTTCACTTGCCTCCAGTCAGGTGGAACAATATTTTGCTAAAAAAACTTGTTGAACAATTCCAACAAACGTCTATTTGCGAGATCGGGCAGATTCTTCACCAAGTTGAATTTAATTCTGTCCCACCCAGGAGCGTTATTGTTACAAGACATGAGTGCTATGGAAAATTTCATCATTGAAAAGGGGCTATCAATGGAATCATCATTTGGAGAAGACTCCCTAATAATGCTATGCGTAGGAACAGAATCTGGACAAACTTTCCTCGCAAAATCAAATATCCATCGATTCGAGTATTCCTCACTCTCATTTCTTACGTTACGATTCCTCATTCGTCTGGCCGTATTCCAAAGAGTGTTCATTGAGGTTTCTCTTAACAAACCTTCGACAAAATGTCTCCAATAGCTACATTTCTTGGCCCGAAGTATGCTCTTATACTTGGTTTCTAAAGTAAAGAATTTTTCAAGATTCTGAGAAGTTCCTCCTCCTCGTTTTAAAAACGTCTTGAAAACATTCTGTTTCGCGTGCTTAGCATCTGAGCACTCTTTGACCCACCAAGGGTTTGGAGGCCTTCTGTTTGACGATGGACCAAGAAATCGTTTTGTTTGGGCTTGTTCTGCGGCCTCCAGAATCGAACAAACGAGGAAGTCATATTCTTCAAGTGCGGGGAGCTCTTCCATTGAAGTTAAGACACTTGAAATATTACTTTGGTATTTAATCCAGTCAATATTTTTTGTCAAATCATATGGAATATTAACTGAATTAGCAATGTCTTTGTTACTGCTAATTGAAATGATGATTGGTAAATGATCGCTACCGTGTAAATCAGGAAATACTTTCCAGATGCAATCTAGTCGAATTGAAGTCGAGCAAAGGGATAAATCTAATGCACTTGGACGTGCAGGAGGTCTTGGGATCCGTGTCATGCTACCCATATTTAGTACCGTCATGCTAAAATTGTCGCAAATATTATATATTAGAGATGATCTGCTATCATTGCACAGTGGTTTGAAACGGGAAATTAGCGTGACAAAAATATTTTCACTATTAAATATTAGTTTTTTGTAGTTGGTGTCTTTACAAAAGTTGTTTGTTATCAAATGGCGCTCCTTTTGATATAAAATATTACTAGGGTGGTCCTTATTTAGATTGAAATCTGAAATCTAACTTCCTTAATTGAACTCAAAAACGATTTTATTGTAGAATAAAGTTGTAGGAAATTTTATTTTGAGCAACTTTGCTGAAAAAAGCACCTCTCTAGCTTTTCATTTGACCGAGTTACATCAATTGTCCCGGGTAAGAGTAGGGTGGCTCCTGAAAAATCGATTTTTTTGTTCTAACTTTTTTGTGAAACGTTCTATGGAAAAGTTGTCTTCAGAAGAGTTGTTGAAATAATTATTGCGCATAATTTTGCTTAGTAAAGCTTTTTCATATGAGCTACCAGTAAAAAGTTATGATTGTTTTTTCATCAAAAACTAGTCAACCTTCAAATATCAAAATTCCTTAGATGCCAGATCGATAAAAATGTATCCTAAGCGGCTACTGGAAGTTCATAATATAAGTAAACATTTAATAGAAAATTGGGAGGGTGTTTTTTTTAACTCATTTAAATTAGTCTTAAAAATACCTTGAAAAAACTCAAAAACATTGTATAACTCTTAAACGCCTTAACGTATCAACATACTTCCTTTAGCAAAATAATAGCATCAAGTTAGCCCTACAAGTGTTCCATACATTGTCCATTCGACAAATGAGACACACAAAAACTACAGCCGAAAATAGATTTTTTGCTGAACAAAATGACTGATTCAGTTGAGCTTAAGCAACAGAGACACTGTGTAATATGGTTATTCCGAAGTAGTTGGCCATGATAAATCTATCAACAGAATTTTCATTATCTTGACAACCAAAGCTCAAACAAGCTGGTGCAAGTTAGTGAAACGCAAATATTTTTATCCAAACCGTACCGAGACGCCTTTTTTCTCATCCACTTGTGTTCCGAATAGCCTGTAACAACCAGAAAACGACGCACAATGAGTTTTGGTTAGAATAAATACAATCTACTCATTTTAACAATAATAAGCACCGAAGTGCTGCACTGACGAGTCTAAGACGAAACGTAAAGATAGTGAAATTGGTTATGTGCCCTAGCACAAAATAAGGTTAACCCCTAAATGACCATCTGAATCGGCCAGTATTAGTCGAAACTTGTTTTCGTTCGGCACGTCAGGAAAGACTTAGCACTTCGGTGCTTATTACAAGTGTGTTGCAAATAGCAATAACTTTACGTCTGCTTAGCGGTTCAAATTGAACTGTTTAAGTTCGCAGTAAGCAACTGCTCTGCACTGACGAGTCTAAGACGAAACGTAAAGATAATGAATATTATGTTTTTCTTAACTATTTCTCCTAGACCCAGGACCTATTCGTATACCTGATAAAAAACTGTTCAACTCCGCTTTCAACGATAATTCTCTTAATTGCAATTTTAATTATTTTCATATTAACGTTAAAAAAGGAAACATGAAAATAAGTTCTCAGTAAGTATTTCATAACAGCGACATCTAATCCAGTCGCCAACACAACAGCTTTCATCATACGCGAGATTTCACCTGATTCACCCAAACCTTTGAAATTAGTGAATACACCCAACTGTCAATCTCTGGCCAGACCAACCTATTAGGAAAACACGGTATAACTCTTTTTTATATATGTATCTATGCATGTATTAGAAAGCTAGCATAACATATAACGACACGATTGCCAGCTCGCACCGATAAAGCAGAGACCCATCACATGTTTTCACGCGCGCCTGCGTAATTCCTGATTCGCCATCTCTCGTGGGATCAACATTCGTTGACACCGGTGTCGATTTGCTGTCTGTCCCATGAGATTGAAGACCACACTCTTAACGATACTGTTTGTGGCAGCGAAGCTTAACTCTTAGATGGTCCCGCATCTAATATTGAAACAAATATCCGATACTGTTTCATTTATTTTCAGAAAAATGTGAACGAATATATATAAATCTTTTTTTTTTTTGCTAGCAATTTTTTAACACGAATGAACCAAGTTTCACGTCGGGGGTTAATTGCGTACGCTGAGAAGGAGTGCCAAAGTTTAGTAATTAAAATTATTCACTCTTTCTGTCTAGGTTGCCAGCAAAATTCAGACCGTGTTTAACGAGATAATAGTCTCCGCGTGCCATTGCTGAAAACAGAAAAATTGCTCAGACAGGACAACGTCAGTAATAATTAAATACATTAGATACCGTTGCAGGGAACGTTCAGGGGTTCACGATAACTTGGGCGATACATCTAGTCTAGTTTCATTAGAAAGGGTATTGCAGAAAAAAGCAGTCCAATAAACACCGAACTGGTTTCGAAATGTGACTAGATTCAAGAAACTGATCCAACAAATTAGACATATAGGGATAGACGTCAGACGGCCACTGGAAAGTGCGACAATCTGGGTAGAAGCAAGACATAAATTAATTCAGCAACCTGTTTATTCTGCAACCAACCAAGCAGCGTGAATAATTTCTTTATTCCGTAGTCCAGATGCCACGGGTCCAAAAATTTGGTTAAATTTTCAGAGCTCCAATGTCGTTGCAAACAACGAGTCCCATCATCTTTGATTCCGCCGACATAACGCAGAAATAAAATCGTACAGCGTGAAAGTTTAATTCGTTGTTTTGTAGCTCCGATGTTGACCACCCGAGACGCATTGAGGAATTGAGTGTTTAAATTTAAAATTCATTCGTCTGTAGGTGATTAAAAACGAAAATATTTGCAGACGATTTTCGCCGCTAGCGTAAAACTAATGATTTCCTCTGTGACATATCAGACGAGCTGAATGTGAATCGGTATTTCTGGCAGGATATTGTCGTTGCTGGCCGGACCAAGACCGGTAATGTATGTGTGTGTGAGTATTGCTCAGCAATTGATTTATGGGTTTCGTTAACAGTTGAAACCGTTGATGGCACTGTTGAAGGCGGATTTTTGTTTGGTTTTACCGTGAGACATTACCATCGGAATCGGAGGTCGTAATCAAGTGTTGAATTTCTTTTCAGCCGTAACATCCGCTCGTAACCGGAGGATCGAAATTCCGAAGGGTTCACGTGTAATCAATGCCTGTTTTTTTTTTGTTTTCGCTATCGTATCGAGCAATGTATGCGGAAAGTGTCAAGATAAGGTGAAAGAAACGGAAAGTCATTATTTTGCTTTTACTTCCAGCACCAACACCGCTGTGCGCCCTCGGACGGTGTTGCAACTCTTGCAGGCCATTTAAGTCGCACCGGAAAATGCATCACATTTTACGAGACTCAACCGGTCAAGCGACCAGTCTCTAAGCTGGTCGAATGTGAAAGGACGCGAAAACTGACTGACTGACTATCTGACAGGGCTCGAAAGTAGACGGACAGGGTTGGGGGGGGGCGTAGCGCCAACACAAATTAAAATGGAAGTAAATCAACCCGTTCTACGTTTGATTACGGCTTTCTCATTGCTCACTGAATTGCTGGAAAGCTTAGTTGCAGTGCTCTATATATTTATTAAAAAAAAGGTTTTTTACAACACAGGGAACAAATATTCCGTTCTGTTTTCGATGAAATGACGAGTTTCTCTTGAAATAAACCGGATAATCTTCTTTACTCCATGATCTCTTCGTCTCTGAAGCATCTGAAGTCACTTGACAAATGCCTATGGGTTGAGGTTCTCTTCGGTGAAATCCACCCTGTCGTCATGGGACCACTGAAGTATCTTCCTACTGTAGTGACAACTAGCCAAATCTAACCAAAAATTCCACTGAACCTTGATGTGCATTGATGAATAGTAGAATGTATTTTTTCGGCATTCTTCCTTGTTGCTCTACAATTGGTTAGATTCATTTGTGAAAATATCAGGAAAACTTATCACGTTTGCCTGTCTTCCTTGTTCCTGAGACGACGGTTTTCAGAATTTAGTTCCAGATTACAGGTACAGAAATTAAAACTGTATCCTAGTTCTGGATTCGGAAACTGGCTTCTTGACTAAATTTGGACACTGAAATTAGTTCCTTAATTCATGCTCGGAATTTGAATTCAGAACTCTGATTTAGGATTTCAGCTTCAAAATTCTGGAGCAAGTTTTAGATCTGGGTTCTAGAGCTAAATGTTAGATCTGAACTCCGAACCTGACTTACAAACCAGAATTTAAATCCTGTAATCAGATTCAGATTTTAATTCCTAAATTCAGTTTCAGAATTCGTTTCCAGAACTCAGAACCTGCATGCTGGAACTAAATTTGAGACATGGATTTTGGAGTTAAATTTTGGAACAGAATTCAGTTCCGTCATTGAGGTTCGGAAGGTAAGCTTAGACCTCAATTCTAGAACTAAATTCGGAATCTGAATTCTGAAAATGAGTTCAGTTCCACAATTCTAGAGCTCAATGTATGACCTGATTTCTTGATCTGGCTTCCAAACCTGAATTTGGCAACTGAATTTTGAACCTGCCCCGATTTCGAAAATTAGCACTTGAATCCAGTTCGAAAATTCAGACCTGGGCCAGAAATTTTGACTCAAAGATTTGCGGAAATCATCTAACAGTTGTTGGATAAGTTCCGCAAATCGGTTTTATTTAGAACCATTACAATATTACCAGATAATTATGCGAAAATTACTTCTACTAAAGTGTCTAAATCTACAAAACTGTAACAAACTATATTTGTTACGTGGTATTTAACTGTATGCGTCATTAAACCGTAAATTAGTATAGATGCATCGTTACAATTCTGAAGGCGAAGCAAAGAATGTTAAAAATTTACACAATCTAATACGAACTCGGAAGTGTGAAAGAAGCATGTCAGTTTTATTCGTATATTCATTCCAGTCACGCCTGTGACATTACCCACCCGCCTTTTTGTGCATGTTTTCGAAACTGAGCGTTTTGTCCTAAAAATTCACAAAACGTCCAGATCTGGTTTATTTCGAAAATATTTTTTTTTTATTGGACCCGGATTCAGAAATAATTTTATGTAGATATTACTAGATCATGCACTTCTAAGATATTCGGTATAAAAACAATCGATTTCGGAAGTTTCATTCATCCCAGAGTCGAAGTTTTAGAAACATTTTGTCGAAATAGTTCTAGATCTTGACGGTTCATAAATTTTGGAGACATATGCAATTTTTTTTTAGTTTTGTGGTTTTTAGGTTGTAATTTTGCTACGAAATTAATCGAATCGTTGTGATTCTCTATATACTTGTACTCAGTTTGCTTTCACATCTCATCCAAGTCAGTCGATATAACAAAACCGCTTACGTTGGGGACCGAAGAAACCAAGTACAGTATTGTGTAGTGAACAATAGAACGATCTCGATATGAGTGAACCAAACGAACAAAAGCTACCGCCGCTACGAAAGAATACAATTATTGTTGACTAGAGGCAGTGCAAAATTCGACCTTCGATACGAAAACTTGAAGGTTTGCTTAAGGAGTAAATGCACCTTGACATTAAACGTGTGCATTTACTTCAATGCAATAAGACAAATAATGTTGTTTACATCCAGTTTTATAAAGAGTTGGATTCAATTCAATTCACAAAAGACAATAACAATGTGCACTATGTGGAGCACGGAAACATTAGGTACAACATTCCAGTATATATGGAAGATAGTGTTATAGAAGTGCGTGTGCATGATCTTCCCTCAAGCGTCATCGATCCTTATATTTGCAAAGCTATGTCCCAATACGAAGAGATTCTCTCTATCGAAAAAAGAAAAGCGGAAAAACTTTTCCCCGGTATTCTAAATGACGTACGTTTGTTACGCATGTGCATGAAGAGGGCTATACCTTCTTATGTGACTTTCGGTCAGTTACAAGAATCCCGTACAAATCACTTGTTACCAATGACAACCAGATGGCCACATGTCAATATTTCCAAAAAGCTGAAATGGATTTACGTACAGAGTGTGGGACTCTCCACAGGACTACCACTGTATAATTGGAACTACACACTAAACACCTTGGATCTCCAACCCTACTTCCCCGGAACTACCGTTAGATATTACTTCGGGGTGGAAGGCTATCGGTGCTCAAAGCACACTTTCCGGACTAATGCATCGTCATGGACGTCTAAGTCGTTCTCTCCTACTTTTGGGGCATTTATCTCGATTTTGAACCACTCATTTCGTTACAAGGGAATCGGCCAGGAGGATGTCGGTCCGGCGATTCCGGTTGGAGCATAGCTTCCGGTTCACTGGCGCCCCGACGACTCGACTTCGGTGCTGTGAGGACGTCGGCGTATTTTTTCTTGTCTGTTTTGACCAGCAAGGCTTCTCCTTTGTCCCTAGCCCTTCTCTCGCGTTCTACACGGAGAACCCGCAGATCACAAAATTACAATATTGCAATTGTTGTTTCACGCCCTGGTTGTTTCAACTAAAATGTTGTTGATTTAACTAACATATCTGTTGATTTTGTCATAACCATTCAGGTAACCGAAATTGTTGTATTCAAATGCTGTCACTTGGCGGAGAACGAAGATAGCAAAACGCAGAACAAAAAACCTCTTCATTTCACCAGAAGCGTTTCATATGGAAAATTTTCAATGGTAAATGAACGTCATTTATGTTAGTTATGTAGTGGTCGTTTTATGTAAGTGAAAGTATGCAGAAGAATGTATCAGTTAATTGTAAAACAAGTTTTCCATGTGTTAAATAGATATTTCTACAGTATAAATGATTTTATTTCATCTGAGAGTAATATATTCTAGGACAGTTCATGTCAATGTTATTAAAACCGCTTAACGCTTAAAAATTTGCTGCTAAAGTGAAGTGGTACTATTTGTATTTTCTTGAAAGTGTATCTGTAGCATTAGGTTTACCAGCGAGCCATTCTGCAAGTGATGGAAAAATTTCCTAATTCCCTGTGACCCATTTTCTGGTGAGTTCCCTTTTGAGAATTGTAATCTTTTGGTTCATTTCCATATCTTTTGTGAGTTTAGTGATAAAGATATAAGCAGATAATTAGGTAAAATTTCGTTGTTCAAGCAGTGAACGATTAGCTGCCCCCGAAGAGGCTAACAGTAAAAAATATTTATTGCAATTGGCGTTTTAAGTTCAAATAACTGAATAGTTGGTTGAAACAACTGAGAAATTTTTTTGCTTTCATGCATACAAGTAACTTTGCTGGGATTGTGTCTTTGCTCAATTGCACGAGTGACATCTCATTGAAACGTTTCATTGTTCGCTCAGGGTGTTTGGCATTGGTCAACTGAAACGTTTCATTACTTGTTGGGTGTCGTTGCTAACCTGCCAGCACGATAAATCAAAAATGACAGATTAGTTAAAACAACAGTCGATTAGTTGTACCAAATTTTAACCAATCAAAATCAGAAAAACAACTAATATTTTAGTTGTTTTGCGATCGCTGGCTTTTCCGTGTATAAGGACTTTCTTCTTTTTCTTCCCGGTCACCTTGAGCCAGGGCCACTCCATGTCTGGTCGCTCCTTGCCAGGATTCTCCTTATCCTGTTGACCCTTCTCACCAGGCTCGTGCTCGGTCTCTTTACTAGGATCCGAGGACCGAGTATCCCGTTTGGGGTTGAGACCTCTGTCGCAATCCTTCTCCCTGCCGTCTACGACCAGGCCCTTACGCCTCTTGGTCACGCGTTTGTAACCTGCTGAGTCCCTGACTCGTTTCCTACGCACTTTGTTCCTCTCCATTGTTAGGCGAAGTGCGTAGTCGATCGTCGCCTGACTCGGGCTACTCTGGAATGAGAAGGGCTCCGTCCTTTCGGGCTATTAGATCCTCCTGATCCCTCTTGGCCACATTAACAGCTTTTCTCAGCTTCAGCAAGTTTAGCTTGAGGTCCTTGCTAATGTTGGTTTTCTCGCTAGTGAAAGCGATGATCGCATCGAGCTGCTCTACGACCGCCGTCGTCGTACTCGATAGAGTTTCACCGAACCCCGACTCCAGGATCTTTGGTTGGTCCACTGATTCGACGAGAGCATTGCTGTCGCTCGTTTCTTCCGCTACCATGAAGCATCCCCCTCAAAGAAACCATCAGTATCCCCTATAGAACAAAGTACACCAGCTGCAGTTAACAACTTACCCAACGCCTGCGAAATAAGTAACGATTGTTCCGCCAACAACAGTGATGCCGAACCAATGGACGGGAGCGTGAATAGCGAATCACTGCTACCCCTTCCTCCAAGGAAAAAATACAACAATATTTTTGCCTTTCTCATATAGAAAGGTTATGGTTTTGGCCTTTCTCATATAGAAAGGTTATGCAATCACTGTGAAAACCGACTTTTGAACCGAGACCCGAAGGGCCGAGTGTCATATACCATTCGACTCAGTTCGTCGAATACGTAAAACGTTTGTGCGTGTATGTGTATGTAACGCTTTTTTGCACTAACTTTTCTCGGAGATGGCTGAACTGATTTTCACAAACGTAGATTCAAATGAAAGGTCTTGTGGTTTCATACAAAATTCCTGAATATTATTTGGATCCGATTTCCGGTTGCAGAGTTATGGGGTAAATGTGCTAAAAAATGAAAATATGTGTTCTAACTTTTCTCATAGATGGCGCGACTGATTTTCACAAACTTAGATTCAAATGAAATGTCTTGTAGTCCCTTAAAAAAATCTTAAATATTATTGGGATCCGACTTCCGATTTTTTTTATATCATTTATTTTACCCCGGATTTAACCATTTTGGTCGTTCACCGGGGAGGTAAAACAAATTGACCGTTTTGGCCTACAGAGTTCAGTGTTTTTTTTATGTATATATAATTTTCCTTCTCTGCCTGTTGCTTTGTGGCCGCGGGAGTCATCCCAAAGGGTTCCGGACCCCCTGCGGATGGCCCACAGGTTTTTCTCCTTGGAGTTTTAGGGTTCGCCGTTGCTGGTGCTCACACCTGGGTCGATCATTGTTTTTGTTTGCTTGCTTCCAAGCGTCGGAGCTGTACTGCTATGCTGGCCGCGGGAAACATCCCCGGGGGGTTACATACTTCCGGCACAGACTAACTGACATGACAGTATGAGTAAATTTTTATAAAAATAATTTTTCGTGATGCACTAGTTCTCCTATATTGTACTGCGCGAACTATTTACTATCGGTACACCCCTTGTGTTATGTAAAAGTTTTTTTACGATGAATATTTGAAAATGAATCGTCGCAATAAATTATTGGATTACGTTTATAATATATTTAACTTTTTCGCATTGTTGGAAGGTAACTATTTATTTGACTCAACGTTGTTCATCTAGACTATTTTGTATTGTGTTGGTAGTTTTCACCCGAAATTAAGTGGCGGCAGACCAGAAGCAAGTAAATATTATAACAAAACGGGTTCGATTTTGTACTGCGTTGGAGGATGAGAAGTTGGCACAATTATGTATATAGTTTTGGCAATATGTATTAAATCTGTATCCTGCATGAAATTCGCATGAAATCAATACATTACAGGTAATTCTGTATGAATGGCAACTCTGTTGGTAAATGAAAAAAAAAAACACAGTCTAGATGACAGACAGGGTTGTTTTTGATAGGGTAACGTGGCGCCATCATGACAAATGCGAGTACTGTCCCAACTAAAGGAATATTCGAAATGACCGTTAAAATGATTGAAGAATCTGATTTGATTGTCCTGTCTGTTAGTCTGTGCTTCCGGTTCCAGAGTTATGGGGTAAATGTGCACAAAAAATATAAATATGTGTTCTAACTTTTCTCATAGATGGCGCGACCGATTTTCACAAACTTAGGTTCAAATGAAAGGTCCCATACGTAATTCCTGAATTTCATCCGGATCCGGAAATATAGGGTAAAATATGTTAAAAATTTTATACCATCACTGAAAAGAGTGAAAAACCGTAAAAAATTCCTAAATCTTCTTCAATTGATAGTTTTTATCAGTAGACGGTCAAACAACCCGATTTTGGTTATTCTTTTAAGAAAAATATTTTGAGGAATGGCACAGTGATAGAGTGATTGATATGAGAAAGGCATCATTACACCACTAGGTGGATTAAAACAGGTTTTTTTCCATTGTAAAACGGCCGCGTTAAGCTTAAGTGCAAAAGAACCGAATAAAAAAAAATTAAAAAAAATATTCTTGTACTCGATGAATTTCTCTACGTGCAAATTTGGGAACACATTTTTGAAAACTTAAAACTTCAATCAACACGATGGAAATGATGCATTAGGGCGATGCTCTTTTAGTTGTTTGAATATAAGTATGATGTCGCTTTTGTAAAAATTTAATTCGAGAGAGCCTGGATGGACGACTTTGCCATGTTTCCTTAAAAAAAATCAAATCATTTGTAATATAATTTGTTATATATCTTATTCTTATGATACTTGTGCATCGAAACAATCAAATATCTACCGGGCCTGAGTCTCTTGAGCTTTACCATGTTGCTATCTGTCTGCAGACAAAATCACAACCAAAGATTGCTAGAAAAAAATCCAGACAAGAATTGGCTGAATTTTGCTCCATAAGAGACATCCAAACAGGACTCCTTATTAAAAAAAACGACAATCTCCGTACCGGCATTTGAATGATTGAGATCATTCAAATAATTTAAACCTTAATCGGAGCACAATGCAGTTTTTTCCGAGCAGTAGACGCTCCACCATTGAAGCACTCAACATCTGTATAGATATAATGTTAATCGAGGATAACGGTTTGCGCGTGAAAGACATATGCAACGTCCACAAAGAAGGTGTCATAGGCTCTGAGTTATTTCAACGATCTAAACGTTTTTTTTTTGGACAGTGAATAATCCAAAGTGACACATTACCGCGTCATTTCTTCGGACGACTGATTTAATCCGATGCGTTCGGAGATTCGTTGCGCAACCAAAAACCTATCCACAACCGCCGTTGCATATTCAAGAGCGCAGTATCCAGCAGACAACGGGTATAACAACACATGCACAATGATTAAAGTCAACCAGCTGAACCTTCGGGTATAGCCGGTAGCACCCCTTCTCCCCGTCTCGTCCCACTATTCCTCGCACTTTCTATTTGTCCGATTCGCGGCCGGCTCGCGGCAAAGATGTTGCAAGAGATCTCGTTAAACCACTTCTCCGGTCGGCACGGCAGCCAGGCGGTTAAACGTGCGCAAAATCGAAACAAGTGGTACACCACCGCACACCGCGCGCTTGTTTATGTGCTTTCTTGTTTTTTTTTGCTTCGGTTTTTTTCCATTTTTTTTTTATTATTATTTTGGAGAGAGGAGCAACAAAAACTGCAAAACACAAAAAAGCAAGAAAGCTTCACGTAACGAAGGAAAATATGTACGCAAACGTATGACTAAGATACGGGGAGAATTGGTTCCGACAAATTTTGGATCAGTTTCTGAGAATAAAAGTAGGTTGTTGAACTTCACATGATAGGGGGAATTTCGAAAAAAAAAACATCCGGCGATCGATCGGTAGGATATAGGTAAGATGGTAACTGATGACGATATTAGTGGAACGTATTTTCGTATGTTCGGACTAGCGTTGCCTAATGCAACTAGAGCACAGTGCATAACCGCATTGCAGCAGAAGCTCACAAACGTTATTTGAATTTCACGAATATTAAAGAGGCATTTTACTTGAAACGAACATTTTTTCGATTCGGTTGTCACCGAGAAGCAATATGTGTATGTAGGAAAACGCGATTCCGGAACGATACCCCAACTACTATGCATGAAACTAATCGCTGCGGTTCAGTGATGCATTACTGAAACGAAAATGAATATGCATGCATCCACAAGACAACATGTCGACAGCGATGCTGGCGATGATGGATGCACTTCGAAAGTTGCTACGAACGCCAACGACGTCGAGATCACAAACTCAAAGCTAATCGACGTCCGTTGTTCGTTTAAGCAGTATCACGATTTGTTCGATTTGTGTTCCGACAGTGGATCTTTGCACGCGAGCTGGTTTGCTTAACATATTTTAAAAACGTTTAGCATGATCGATTTTATGATAATATTCGTGCAAATTCAATAACTGACATGAAAAAGATTCCAGCGCTGTCAACCGAAGCAGAACAAATCGTCGAAATCGTCGGCGGTGCGAGAGAAATCAAACGGATGACATCATAACGGCATGCTGTTATTGGATCGTGAAAACAGACGTTGGTTTAAACCTATTTTTCAATAGTATGCTAAGGAGTGTGTCAAAAATAAGCTATGCACAAATTTTTCTTTCAAATTATGATAAAAAAACGATATTTTATTCAAACTAAAAATTGATCCCTAATTGTACGAGGCTAAAGTTGAGCATAATGAAAACCGGATGAAATTTAAGTTAGTTCACGAATTTTCGAACTTTTGATCGAACGCACTTCATCAAGTTCCGGACAAGTGTTGCATCGCATTTTTGGACGCTTGAACAGAATTTTTTTTAGCTCCTGCATGTTCTCAGCTGCCTTACCAGTCTTCTAGCAGACCCTTTTCACGATTGCCCAGTAACGTTCGATGGATCAAAGCTGAGGGCAATTTGGTGGATGGATATTCTTCTCAATATTAGAATTTCATACCCTTTTCCGCAAGCCAATTGAGAGTGGTTTCGGAATAGTGAGCCGACGCTAAACTCGCCCAAAACAGTGGAGATGTACTATGCTTCTTATATAAAGGCAGCAATCTTTTCTGGAGACACTCAGATCGATAGATTTCTGCATTTATAGTTCCGGTAGCGTAATAAATGGTTGACTTCAAACCACAGGAACATATTGCTTACCATACCGATACCTTTCGACCGAATTTCTCCACTTGAATCGACCTGTCCGCATCACTCACATCCTCTTAAACGACAATAGTAAAGTATTGTAGACCTGGAAAGGTTTTTGAGTCCTCCTTCACATAACAGTTCGGCTGAAAAGTTCGTATCGTTTAATAGAAACACACATTTTTTTGCCAAAATTCGTTTTTATTATTCAACATAATTTCCATCAGAGGCGATACAGCGATTATAGCGATCTTCCAACTTTTCGATACCATTTTTGTAGTACGATTTGCCCTTTGCCTCAAAATAGGCCTCAGTTTCAGCGATTACCTCTTCATTGCTTCTAATTTTTTTACCAGCGAGCATTCTCTTGAGGTCTGAGAACAAGTCACTGGGGGCCAAATCTGGAGAATACGGTGGATGAGGGAGCAATTCGAAGCGCAATTCGTTCAATTTCAGCATGGTTTTCATCGACTTGTGACACGGTGCATTGTCTTGATGAAACAAAACTTTTTTCTTCTTCAAATGAGGCCGTTTTTTTTAAATTTCGTCCTTCAAACGCTCTAATAACGCTATATAATAGTCACTGTTGATGATTTTTCCATTTTCAAGGTAGTCGATGAAAATTATACCATGCGAATCCCAAAATACAGACGCCATAACCTTACCGGCCGATTGTTGAGTCTTTCCACGCTTTGGGTTCGGTTCATCGCGTGCAGTCCATTCAGCTGACTGTCGATTGGACTCCGGAGTGAAGTGATGGAGCCATGTTTCGTCCATTGTTATATATCGACGAAAAAAATCGGTTTTATTTCAATATAACAGCTCCAAACACTGCTCAGAATCATCAATTCGTTGTTGTTTCTGATCGATTGTAAGCTCACGCGGCACCCATTTTGCACAAAGCTTTCTCATATCCAAATATTCGTGGATAATATGACCAACACGTTCCTTTGATATCTTTAGGGTGTCAGCTATCTCGATCAACTTCACTTTACGGTAATTGAAAATCATTTTGTGGATTTTTTTCACGTTTTCATCGGTAACAGCCTCTTTTGGACGTCCAGTGCGTTCATCGTCTTCGGTGCTCATATGGCCAGTACGAAATTTTGCAAACCACTTACGAATTGTTGCTTCGCCCGGTGCAGAGTCTGGATAACACTCATCAAGCCATTTTTTGGTATCGGCGGCACTTTTTTTCATCAAAAAGTAGTGTTTCATCAACACACGAAATTCCTTTTTCTCCATTTTTTTCACAATAACAAAAGTAGCTTCACTCAAAATGCAATATCTCACAAACTAATAATCAGACAGCTGTCAAATTTATACACGTATCTTTTGAAGGTTGGTACTAACTGAAAATGGTATGGATTTAATTCTAGTGGCGCCCTCTCATAGAAACGATACGAACTTTTCAGCCGATCTGTTAAGTCTCATCTTCCATCAAAACGCATGCATCTGGACACTGCAAAAGACGCGAATACAATTTCCGGGCCCTTGTTGTTGCTCGCTTCTTCTGTTCTACACTTTGTTTCGAGATTTTCTGCTCCTTGTAGGTCTTCAGGTGATTTTGCCTCTTGATACGCTGGATCATTTTCTGGTCCAGTTTCGGGTTAGAAGAACCGGGTTTTATGCCTCTTTCTGGCAGCTCATCCAAAGAATAGTGTTCCCCAAACTTATTAATGATGGTTTTAACACTGGCATGATAAATTCCAAACTGCTTCGCCAATTTTCGCGTAGTAATACCCTTCTCACTTAGCCATGCGTCCAGAACCTTCATTTTCCTTTTCATTATGCGACATTTTGAAAACGCAGAATTTCAACCGCACAAACAAGTAAACAAACGAAAGCTGACAGCCAAACGCGCAGTATGCTGTGATCTGAGCATAAAAAACCATCACTAATACATGTGTACAACACAAATGTATGTGGATAGCTTATTTTCCATACACTTCTTATTGCAATACTGAAACGACTTTGCCATACATGTTTAAGTAAATTGTTTCCGAATCGATTGGTTGTTAAATTATAACAATTCATCAACAAATGACTGAGTTATTATCATTCAAAATTATGACAGAAAAACGCGGTTCGCGGCTAACTTTCAAATTACAACCGGCCCCGTATAGTGAAGAGTAAGGCACATTTAATGCCAAAAAATGAGGTATGATTCGACAACAAAGGCTGGACAAAAAAGATTCTTTCAAGTTTATTGACCTTTGCAGATGTATCGTAACAAATGCTCAACTTAAATGTCTCAGAATAAATTTTCTCTGAGTTTTAGTTAGCTGGACTGCCATCAAAATGAACTTGTTTTTCAACTAATCAAGACCGGGATAATTCCTATAACCGTTGTAGTATGCACAAGGAATGATGATGACCAAATCTAAGTCATCCAAACTTATAAAAGAGCGATGTGACGTAAAATTACTCATTTTATTTTTTAATTATAGACCAAACTTGTTCAGTTTGGCGCTGGCAAAGGTTGGATAAAAATCCATTTTTTTACCGAAAAAATTGTGTTCAGCGACGAAGCTCACTTCTGGTTGAATGGATACGTCAACAAGCCAAATTGCCGCATCTGGAGTGAAGACCAGCCAGAAGCATTGCAAGAGCTACCGATGTATCAAACAAAAAAGTCACTGTTTGGTGTAGATTATGAGTCGGTGACATTATCGGGCGAGTGCTACCGTGACGATTTTTTTGCCAAAATGAAAGAATTGAACAGGCCTGAACGGGGCGATGCCACGATGCCACATCGTGGCTTCTGAACTATCAGAAATGCAAAAACGACTTATTTTCAGACATTCCTTTCATCATTATCATTTGATAACTATTGACTTATACCCATGCGGCACCCATGGATGAACACCAAAGCGTTTTGGACCAGGGACACAACTATTAATGTTACATCCAATAACACAGAAAGCTTTTTTGGCGTCTAGCACAGATACTTGTACATAAAAGATTCTAATTTGTCGTTTGCAAAACGTTTCGATCTGTAACGACCAAATAACAACTTTTGAATTGTTCAGACTACTCACAACACGTCACTTTATTTAATAAGGTACTCTACTCTAGCTCTAAAATACCGAGGACAAAATTTCCTAGTTGATGGTCCCAGTCGTGACCATCAAACCACAAGTACATATAGTCTGCCACACGAGGTATTTTGCTACTGATTTCAAAATTTTATTGATTGAAAATTTCTAACTTCTATCTTCTTCCAGTAGACGTATAATACTTGTATCCAGGAAACAGTTTTAAGTTTGTCTTGACTTGTTTCACCATCCTGTACCACGCAATCAGACTTTGTCAGCATCTTCATGTACAGCTTTCGTGACCGTATTATGGTTGGCCTCGTTTTCGGAGTACCGCCATCTTGCATTTCGACAGACAGACAGAGAGGTTGGAGTTCCGCTTCAAACAGCAGGCCACCATTTTCGATGTTTCCGCCCCCCGATTCTCGATAATCCCCCAATGTTATCTTCTCGGTAGTTGCCAAAGGTTACCCCGAATGCTTTTATTACGATGGTGACAGTTAAAGCGTAGTAGTTCGAATTTTCGCGATAAGAGAGCAGCATTTTGATGCGTTATTCATGTTCAATTTTCACAAATTGAGCAAACGTCAAAATCAAATAGTAGACATGATACTACGAAAAACCACGCATCTTTGAAGTAAGAGCTGTGCTGGTCTTAAAAAAATTAAGAGCTGAGCTGTTGCTTAAAAATGTGCCAAGTTCAAGTCGACCAATTTTTAATCGGCCCACCCTCTAGATCGTTCATAAAAGTAGAAAATTCAGCTTTCGTAAACAGTACGAATTGGTGAATTCTTTATTATTTCTAGTTATAAAATCGAAATGTCTTTTTGAGAGTATAATGAATTTGAGCGAAAATTATGAGTCTAAAAACAGAGCTAATGAGTCATTTTCATTGACTCAAAAAATAAATGTCACTCTCAGGCCGGCCCAGTTGCAAGTTTTGAGAACGAAATCAATGTCCAGTCAACGACAAGAGCAGAATAGTAGTTTCAAAATTGTGTTCTTTCTTTCATTTACCCTTTTACCCGTTCAGCCATTTTCGGTTTTCGGTGAAAATTGTACTCGTTGCAGTATCGTTGCAGCACCGTCTCAGATTTTAATTAAACTTGCTGTACATGAAGACTTTGTCACAAAAAACCACTTTGCATACTTTGTTCTTCCAAAAATGAGCTACACTGTCTTTTGAAAAGGGCCAACCATTTTCACCATTTTTTTTTAATTGGCTTTAGTTTTTTTCAAATCTTTTTTTTCTTAGAAAGTACCGAACTTGAATTTATGACTGTAGGTAGGGAACAGATAATATTAAACAAAATTTTATCCAAATCAAAAAAAAACCTGTTAATTTTTAAAATCGATTTGATTAGAGTTATTTCGAAAAATTGATTAATTTTGAAAAAATCACTCATACAACATATTTTTGTAGGATTTGTCATTTTTTGACTACAGCCATTTGAAAAAAATGGTAAAAAAAGTTTCGTCCTTTTCAAGACATTTTAGATTATTTTTGGATAAACAAAATATGAAAATGTTTCTGTGCGACAAAGTCTTCATGTACAGCAAGTTTCATTAAAATCTGAAAGGGTGCTACCAACATTTGTTCGAGTAAGCGCAAAATTCGTCTATTGTTGCTCGTATCTAGAGTAGTTTTAATATCCAAGGAGTTTCTAAAATGTAATTATTTTGATTTAGAATATTTTAAACTCTATAACAAAACTTCACATACCTTCGAAATATTAAAGAGAGAATGAGAGTTGAAATTCGATCTATTTTCCTTGCAAATGATATTTTGGTTTCGTCCCGTCGTATGGGAACGAGTGACGTTGGCATTGATACTTTCTTTTGTTGAAGTAACAGACAAAAATGCTTCCTCTCTCTTCGTTTGTGTTGAATGCGATTATATACGATTGAGACAGTGAAGAAACGAATTTGCTGATTTTTAAACAGATTTTGAAGAAAAAAAGTCGATGTCTTGCCCCAATATAGTTAAGTAATACACTAAGGTCTTTTTTATGCGACTTTTTTATGCGAATTTTCAGAGTTATGCGGTTTTTTTATGCGAAGTTTAAGAGTTATGCGGTTTTTTTATGCGAATTTTCAGAGTTCTGCGGTTTTTTTGTGCGGTTTTTTATGCGAAGTTTCAAACTTATGCGGTTTATTTTTTATGCGAAGTTTCAGAGTTATGCGGTTTTTTCATGCGAATTTTCAGAGTTATGCGTTTTTTTTGCGGTTTTTTATGCGTTACAAAGTTGTTCCTGCTTTATCACAAACGTGATCAATCAGTTCGACAATCAACCGCCCGACAAATTTCACTGGGGTAAATCATTGAAAACCTTCGCAAGTTGAACTAATTTACTGTTGAACTTTCAGAACGCACTTCAAGTTCGTAGTACAAGTACAAACATTGTGCATTTTGCACATTTAATACACTCTCCTCTCGACATATTCTTGCAGATTCTATGTATTGAATGTGTAATTAACACTGAAAACTGTGTCAGACTTTTTCTACGAGCACTAAGAGAAATATTTTACCCAAAATTTCATTTACGATAATTTCTTATACTTTCATTTATCATTTATCATTTCATCATCATCATCATCATTTATTTATTTATCACGCAACTTCCTTTTCCGATTGTGGAATGTTTTCTCCTAGATGTAGTTAGACACTTTAATGAAAATAAAGATAATTAACTTTGGATCAAACTACATTGTTTTCGTATTACAAAAATAAATTCGTTTAAACATCAAAAAATTCCCCTTACATAAATTATGCAATAAATAATATAAACAAGGATGGTTTTAAATCGTATCAAAGTGCCATCAAAGAGAGACGGATATTATCGCAACAACGAAAATCCGGCATGGCTCATTTAACATAGAATCGACACCAGTGCGAGAGCGAATTTCTCTCGATGACCTGAGTGAGCATCACGGGTTAGCACGCTGCTGTGGAGATTCTCTCTGAATCAACGAACGGTCACTTATCCTCGTTGTGAAATCCGATTTTATACGGACAGTGGATAATTGCGATAGAATCATGTTACTATTGCCGCATGTTCTAACTATGTGCATATAACCTTTGTATAAGTTGTGTCTATGAAAATGTCTGTGAATGCTTCACACAAGGACTTTGAAATATTGCAACCTAGTACGAGAATCATCGAGTCGAATCGTCGATTCGATTTTCTGGTCATTCTGAGGTTCCAATTTTCGACCACTTTTTCAAGCAACTGAGGACGTATTTCAGCAAATGCCACGTTGAATATTGGTTTCCAAAGCATCAATCGTTGCTAGTTTCTTTATATAAACTAATGACTTCCCGTATTTCCACAAAAATAGTCGAGAGACGTCAAATCACACGAACAAAAGCAAAGTCCTGGCATTACATTCCTTTTGTGGAATTTGGCCTTTCTGTTTCAACAGGCTTCGCAGCCGATTCTTAGTGTACAGAATCATTGTATGGCTAGTACTATGGATCCTACTGACCCTAAGAATCCTTCCAGATCGGGGCTCAAACATACGACAACCTGGCTTGTAAGACCAGCGCCCTATGCATTGAACCACCAACCCGGGCCAATCACACGAACGCGGAGACCAATTCACCGGTCCATTTAACGAAATAAAGTTGTCGTTGTAATGTTTTTTTCAATAAGTCCATGATTTTGGCTGCAGTAATGCAAGTGGCACCATCCTTTTGAAACCACATTTCGTCCCAGCCATATTCTGAACATGGTTCTGTGTCGATTTCCATTCACGGTAACACATCGGCCTTTCGCATTTTTAAAGGAATAAGAACCGATGATTCCACCTGCTCATAGAACGCAACAAACAGTACATTACGGGATGCATAATTTTTGAACGGTGTGTGGATTATCTTTGCTCCAAATACGGCAATTTTACTTGTTGACGTATCTATTCAACCAAAAATGTGGCACTGATTTTGAACATACATTTCCACGATTTTGAAGAGTTTTTCTCAAGTTAACCCATTCATGTTGATTTTCCAAACAATACTGAGTAGGGACGTCACTTTACACTGTTAAAAAAAAAACTTTCAGACAATAGAGTAATCCCTATTGAAAAAACAAACCTCATAAAAACACTCATTATTACAGATGCAACCTAAGGGTCATTGAAGTTCGATAAACTCCTTTCTATATAAAGAACAGTTAGAACAGTCAGCTATCACCAGCATATTTGTGATTACATCCAGGCGTGATTACATTATATCATCTAAAGTTATTATGATTGACAACAAGCATTTCAATAGAAAATATTCTCACATCGTGGAACTGTATAAAAACTGAGCTAGTAACTTAGTTTAATAAAATTTCTTCCACTTTCTTTACGCCTTGTTGTTTCCAACTCTATGTTGTTCGCAGCAATTGGTGGTTGTTGTTATTGTATCGAATTAGAGACACGAAAACAAGCTGTTTATCAACATACTGATTTTTCTAATCTTGAATCCATCATTGATGATTTCTACCAATCGATTACAGTTCCAACCAAGCCACGTTTTCAGCCTCAATATTTTTCTAGTAAAGTAGAAGCATTGTGATGTGCTTTTTGAAAACCTGTACACCTTTCCCACATTCACAATTTAGTTCTTCTACTGCTAGCTCAAAACGTTTCACTGCGTGCAAACGCTTTGCATTATTGCAGCCCCTTTTCCGCAAAGCCCGCTCGGAGTCGCATTTAATTTTCAATTTTCTCAAACCGATCCCAGCATCAGCAGCATGCGGCCCAGCAGACGCAGTGCAATATTTGAACTTTCTCTTCTTTCTCCGCATGCAACTCGTGCGAGACGGCGACCTTTCTCCAGCCGCGGTCCAGCGACTGCCGAGCTTGAAATTGGTATGTTCCTCATAACGATACGCAAACGACGACACCTTTGAAAAGTATCATGATGCACAGAGGCTGTAGCTGTAGCAGCTGTAAGCAGCGGTAAGACGCATCCAACATCTCTTTCTTTCTGTCTCTCTTTCGCTTCAGTAGTCGAGATGAGTGCGTCGGTTTTTGAATGGCAATTGATGATAAATTTCGCTGGCACAGCGGAACTGGAATATGAGATGTTATGAACTTTAAGAAGAGACCATTTGTTGAATGCCTTCCGAAGAGCTTGGTGGGAAGTGGATTCAGGTTTGAAGTGGTTAAGTTAATTGTTTCCGAACAATAACATACAGGAGGAAGCTTTGAAATTGAGATTTCTCCATACTTGGATCGAAATCGGTGCCGTTTGTGTAACACGCAGCAAATATTCTGTTACCTAAGACACTCCAAAAACCTCCTGACCGGCCTCGGTCTTTTTGTCCATCCATTTCCAGCTTTAAACCATGCTCTAGAAGACAACCTACTATCGTTCAACCCGCGACTCGTTGACGCCGGATAATGCCAAAACCAATCGCGCAGATAGAATTTGAATAATCTCCACAATTGTCTGTTCTGAAATCCTACACACGGCTGGCTAGTATGTTGCGTTCCGGTGGTGTGTGCTTGAGTTTGTGACATCATCACAGCAACCCACCTACGCCACCACCGCCACGAAGCACAGGTAATTAAAAGAACCGGATTACGAGTCCACTAGTGGAGAAGTTTTTGCTTTTACTGCTTCTTCCTGCTATGTTCGATATGGAAAGCAGTTCATTTGAAACACTGGAATGGTTTCAGTTCTCTTCTGTTATCATAGACTTGTTGATGCTTCGAGAAGATATGTATTGCACTTGGTCATCGTGTATTGATTTAATATTGCTGGTTTTCTCGAGTGGTCTCCCCAATCCTAGAATTTTTATTCTGTTCGATTAAAGTTATATCCATTCTAAACTTTTAAAAATTGTTTCTTTTAAGACTTTTTAAGAATAACATTAACAATTAAGTCATAAACATTACAACAGAGGTCAATTTGTCACCGAGCTCCAAGCGATTCGATATAAATTTCAGTCTGCTGGGGCTTCCGAACGCACTTGAATTCGTCGAATGCTGACGGCAAACCTCAGCCAAGAAAATACTTAGTGGTCCTCGACAGGACCGGATCGGAGGAAGCAAAAAGCAGTACCTATAAATATCTGTGCGGCCATGCACACATACTGCTGCCGGTATTTCACGATTCTTTCGTACAACCGAAACACATATTTACTGCAGTTTTATTTTTAAATAGATCTTATTCTCTGACCAGCCTAAACTTGTAGGAAAATCAAACAAGTACGACGATATATCGCCCGAAAAATTGGGGAACTGACCGGAACTTGCCTCCGTTTGGTACCGAGTTCCACAGTAACATTAACTCGCAAAGAAAAGAGTGGTGATCGAAACAGGTGGGTATTGAACTAGTTCAATGTTCATCATCGGACACAGCATTCCTTGGCCGATCCGCGTTTGAAGATAAATCTGCCGCGTTTTGTGGCAAGATTATGTACACGATCGGAGAGCTCCGATCTATTTTTGTGCACGCACAGGTTTAGCCCCAGAGTAGAGCGACGTTTAGTCACCAACTCGTGACACACAGCAAAATGTAGATGCTCCGGGAAAGCCCAGAAACCTTAGCGATCAACGGTCAACCGCTTACCTTTTCTTTTGCCCGTCCGGCATGCTTCTGGACCGATTTCGCCAGTAACATTCCCTTGTTCTCGGCCATCGTTCGAAAATGTTGTAGTTGCGAGATTATCTTGACCGATTTCCTTCTGCACTGAACTTCCGGCACAGGCGTAGTTCACTACGATTGAAAAACCGGAACGGACGAGGATTTGCGTGAGTTATTTATATCCAACACTAGAATATTCTGCTATGTCACGGAAACTCCACGACCGCCAACATCGGCCAGCAACTCTCACTTCCACACCGTCAAACTTCTAATTTCCTTGGCCACAGAGGCGCAACAGAACACACTCCCGAGCAAGCGAAGTTCACTATTCGGAAAAATTTGAAAGAAAATGACCCGCTGTTACCGCACACTCGATTTCCCTGCCTGTTTGTACGCAGATTCGTATTTCCACCACGAACAAAATAATTCCCAACACACCAAGTTTTATTTTTCCTGCTGTTTTGTTACGTTTGCTGATGACCCTTGGCGCTGTCAAAATATTGAGAACTCCCTTCGAAAAGATAAAACAGAAACACAACAGTATCCGACAGACGAACCCCAACGATCCCGATCCCGACGACGTTCACTGACGACTGATGAGTTGCTCGAGCGCTGTGTGCTTTCACAGAAAAGGTAGAGCTACGGATCTGGTAACGTGTGCCAGAGTGAGAAGCAAACATCGATAGTAGATTGGTATCAAGATATGCAAAGTAGGTAGTGACATATGCCGCAATAAACATGCTGGAAAAATTGAATAATCTTACTATTACTACCTTACGTTGTTTGAAGTAAAATATTTGAATTATATTCAATCAGCTAAGTTGTTTCAAAGCTGAGGTTAGATGTTACTGAAACACTTAGAAAATTATCGTCAATGTACACATAAAGTAAAGCCAATACCCTACGAATTAACTTGGCTCGTATTTGACAGCTTGCACAAGAAGCATTGTGAAATGAACTGAGTTCCTCAAAGTGAACCAATGCACACGACGCCAAAAAAGTACTAATATTTGAGTTCTTTTTAATTCCCATTTTAAGCCATTGTTCGCTAGCGATGGATAAATCTTTAATTAAACCTGTTGTAATCCTTATAGTGGTGTGATGATGCCTTTTTCATGTGATTTGTATTCTTAGTAATATTACTGTGGTATTTTTGAAGAAACTTCTCATTAAATAGAAACGGGGAAGTTTGTTCGGGTGTAAACTAGCATTGCCCTAAAATCGAAACAGTTTCGTGCCAAAAGTGGAATATTTTTTTTTCAATTTTTTGCAGCATTGGTCAAAATGACGGGTTGAAATTTTAAACACACGAATTACCTATCATTTTGGGTATTTTGTTTGTGGAAATCGGTTAAGCTATCTCGGAGAAAAGTTAGTGAACTACGCTTTGGAGATCATCTCCTCATCTCCTTTTAATTCCAGTACCGGAATCCAGATCTGGTCAAATGCAGAAATTCTCTAAATGACTGTAGGACCTTTCATTTGAATTCTATGTTTAATATCCGATATGATTGTGTGGTCTTCAACTGACAAGACTTTTTCCTCGAACAAGTTCTTTACCACTAGTATCAATTGTGGCACAAACGGTTCTGTTATTGGTTTACAGCAGTAATTCCCAAACTGGTCCCTACTGCCTAGGGCCACCGAGAGGGGGGATTTCCTCCGGGCCCGGACTTTTTATGGGGCCCGTAAATTCGAAGATTTAAAATTTTTTGGTGTTGCTCTTAATGGAACATACCTTGGAACCTTTTTTTTTTGCTCGTTCAATCCTCCAAGATAGAGGTGTTTTCGAAGGGGGGCCGAAATCCCCCCGGGCCCGGTTTTTTCTCTCGGTGGCCCTGCTACTGCCCACCTATGGGCGCTAGCTTATTTTTCCTGGACAGCAATCTCTAAGTGGTCAATAAGTTGGCAATAAGTCTTAAACAGTTGATTTCCCATTCGAGAAAAAACTATTCGAGAATAGGTAAAAGCAAACGTATTCATGACAACTTTATATTGACATGTAGAAAAATTTTCAAGAAATGATTGCTAAATCCGTCCAGGATTAAGTCAACATATTAGTTGCAAATATAATGTTAATAAAGAATCATTAAAAACTTGTGAGATTTATAAGAAAGACAATAAAACTAAGCATTTAAAAATTTGAACGAGTGATATGATCAATAGTTGGTCAAACAAAATTCGAAACATGTCTGTATACCAAGTTCAGTTCATACAGAGTACAGAAAAAATTTTAATTTAAGCATTCTTCTTGGCAGTTTTTTACTGCATCCTATGTAGCTTCCCTCACCAGAAGAACTGCAACAAATACGACCCAATTAGAATTGTTTGAGAAAAGGAAACAAAAGTTTGTGCAGGCACTCCGGTACATACGATACATTTTTGGTTGATGATGTCGGTCGTGATTGAACTGTCGCTCATGAAGCCGCTGGAACATATGGTTCGCCATACGCGATCCTTTTTCCAGTTGCCGTTAAATATTCCTGTTCAAAAAAATCTGAATGTCTAGATGTAGGTTTCATCATTCTGTACCCTATAACAAAACTTGCGCTACCGGCCGACTCGATTTGCTTATCGCACGATTTTGAGTTATAACATTCTTGTAAGTCGACAGTTCTGCTAGTTTTCTAATTCGATGCACGGTTGTAGAAGGCATTCCTTGTTTGCTTGCTGAATTTTGGATGGAGAAATTGGGGTTGCGCTCGGAACAGATGGACTCTTCGACAATTTTGTGACATTTGTTGTTCGATTCAAACCCTTCCGATTTAGTCTTCCTGGCGGTCGACAAAAGTTCTTCGAATATTTTGATTACATTAATAACTTTTAGTTTCTCCACCTGAATCAATTTCGACTACTTTGCGGGCGAGGAGTTTGGATTTTCGTGGTGGACGAGCAAAATTTTGACACGTTGCTAAACTTTCTTCGATGCCATTTTACCAAACGGAGAAGCAAATGTTACAATTGATGGCAGGATGTTTGATGAGGTCGAAAGCGACGTAGTGTACTCTAGGTATGAAAGTCAACTTGCAATTGCAACACGATCAATTTAATTGAGACAAAAACTTTTGAGCTTCACATGCCAACTTTTGAAGTCGCAATATGGCATGTCGGAAGTTTACACAATCTCCGTATCTTGTCCAACGTCTGCCGGTAGATGGAGATCTGTACGAATGATTTTATTTCGGGATTTGACGAAATTTGAAACACTGATGTCCCTGTTCGTTTGTATTAGGAGATAATTGTTTATAAAAATAATCTTCACCTATATATCGGTTCAGTTATTCAACGTTTGCTCCAAGGAATTTGCAAGTGTCATGATTTGAAAATCTGAATTGCTGACGGTTAATCGTTTTTTAGGATGATGTGAAAATAGTGGCGAAATCTAGTGAGTCGTATGAAACTGTCAGCTATTTCTGTCTCACTCCTATACCAAATTTTAGAAAGTTATCCCGCAGCAAGGAAAAATACGCAGTTTTGGGCGCATATGTCAAAGCCATGCTTTTCATGGAAGCACCAGAAGACAAGAAAAAAGACTTCAATTCTCAAAATCAGTTCCTAATTCGTAAAATTCTCGGATCTGGAGAAATCGTTCCACCTATTGAACTACCCTGGATGTGATGAAACACAATTAAATAGACTCCTCGATAAAAGGGAACTTGGCATATGATCAACAGTACAACAGTTACACTGAAACCGTTCGTTTTTACCGATTGCACTACTCCAGTGCTACACTTTTTCTGCACCGATACCACTTGTGTAGCACTCATCAAAAGTTCGGTGTAGCTTTGTGCAATGGAATCGTTTATTGTAGTCAAGGGTTACTGTTTATGTTTTCGTCATCTCGAATCTCTTTTTGATTTGCCAGCTGGGCAATGATATGTTAGATTTTCTAGTGTTTCTGTCATCGTCTTACTCAATATTGGCTTGATAGGATATAAAATTAACATTCCAGTTTAATCTTGTAGGATTGAAAAAAAAGTCTTTATTACAGTTTCCTATTTTACATTCGAAACTCAAGTTAACTCCGAAAAAGCTAAATGTTAATCCATTATTTTAAAATTTTTAAACTTGGTAGGTAAAAGAAAAAATAGTGTATCCAAATTGGGTGTTCGACCAAAAAAGTTTGGGAACCACTAGTGTACAGAGATCGTTTAATCGTGTTTCAACTGGATCTGGAACTGATTTTAATGTGTTACGAAGCAGAATATGTACAATTTTCTGAATATTATTTGAAAATAGCATTAGGACAAAATTGTGTCTGTTCATTGTAAATAAATAAATAAATAAACACAAACCTCTTTTTCCGTAGCGCTCAGATTTTGACCCAATTCGTAAACCGGAATCGCCTCAGGAACCAACCATCATGGGTCCTCGTTTGGAAGCAATTTATGGATCACGTTCATAATTGAAGTGGATCTATAAAATGCATGCTAATGTTTTAGCTTAAATATGAGTAAATTATTAGTTTTTTAATTGAGCTTTCGGTTAATTAGTCGGAATGGAGTTTAAAACATTTCACTCATTTATATCTCAATTCTGCATTTCAAGGAAATCGGAAGAATTAACAGCGGTAAACGTTCTATCGAATGCAGTTTTTGCAAAATTAAGCAGTACACTTCATTTTAACTTTTTAGATATTTACTCCTCTAGAAAATCAAATCGAATACTGACACGAAATCAAGTTTTTTAACTTGAGGTTTGTCACATTAGGATTAGATTTTTATTAGGTTTTTTATCGTGACGACACAAATGAACAAGTATTCATCCTTGACAGTTCAGCGGTACTGTTTACAAACAAGCTTAACCAAAAATCGAAGAGCACATCTAAAACAATCATCTTTACACTTTGCAACTAGTCACTTTTATTTAATAAATATCAAAAACGAACCGTATTCAATTGTGAACAAATGTTTTAAAACTTTATTTAGGCGGTACGGACCGTAAATGGTCTGATCCAATTTGTCAATAAACAAACAAAAGAAATTTCTGTTTACAAACAGTACGGCTGAATTGTCAAAATGTGTTCATCCGATTGAGATTAGCAGTGACGGTAAAAAACCTAATAGTGACAATCATCCTTGACAGTTCAGCGGTACTGTTTACAAACAAGTTTAAACAAAATCGAGAAACTGAATTTTTTATCGTGACGTCACGAATGAACAAAAATTCATCCTTGACAGTTCAGTGGTACTGTTTACAAACAAGCTTAAACAAAAAACGAAGAACACATTTTAAACAATCATCTTTACACTTGGCAACTAGTCACTTTTATTTAATAAATCTCAAAAACAAACCGTATCCAAACGTGAGCAAATGTTTTATTACTCTATTTAGGCGATATGGACCGTAAATGCTCTTATTCAATTTGTCAACAGACAAACAAAAAAATCTCTGTTTACAAACAGTACTGCTCAACTGTCAAAATGTGTTCATCCGATTGAGGTTAGCAGTGGTAAAAAATCTAACACATCTCAAACAATCATCTTTTCACTTCACGACTAGCCATTTTTATTCAATAAATCTCTGAAACGAATCGTTAACAAATGTTTTGAAACTCTATTTAGGCGATATGGACCGTGAACGTTCTCATCCGTTTGTCAACAGACAAACAAACAAATAAAAAACCTAATGATTAATTAGGTTTTTTACCTAGGACAGGACCTGACAATTGTTAATCCATTTTTAGGACCAATTTCGGACCAGCTCGTGATTGGCTGAAATTGACATAAGCAAGTACAAGTTGTTGAAATCAAGATTACTGCAGGGTGGTAGAAAAAGTGTTGTCAGTATAGTCGGTAACAATGTAGCTTGATATTGGATATTTTATTTTTCGGGTCATCTTTTCAAAATTATTGATTTCAATAGGATTTAAGTTCAATTTGTTTTTAAATTCTGTCACTGCGGAAAGTATACGAGTACATTTAACAATCACTGGATGATACAAAGAGAAAGCCTGAAATCACGAAGTGTGATATGGACGAGAATATTGATTATGTTGGTTGAGAATAGCACCCAATCTTTGGATAGTTCTGTATGTTATTATTTTTCTCAAATAGAATATGTTGAATACTTTAGTTAATAAAGCTGCAAAAATTAATTACCCAAAATTGAGTGTTTTAGAAATTTTTTTATTAAGCTGTTTCAACTAAACGTTTTCTTCAAAACAAACATCTGATCAAAATGAATCCAGAGCTATATTTTTGACCGATATAACATTTGTCTAAGTGTTTTCAAATGATAAATAATTACATGTTATAAGGGGAGAAAGTTTTCAGAATGAACAATTATCTCTACTGGCAACAGTGATCGCGAGGCATTTATTATTTACAGCAGGGAGCAACCGGAATTAGGTTTTTTACCGTCACTGCTAACCTCAATCGGATGAACGCATTTTGACAGTTCAGCAGTACTGTTTGTAAACAGAAATTTCTTTTGTTTGTTTATTGACAAATTGGATCAGACCATTTACGGTCCGTATCGCCTAAATAAAGTTTTAAAACATTTGTTCACGATTGAATACGGTTCGTTTTTGATATTTATTAAATAAAAGTGACTAGTTGCAAAGTGTAAAGATGATTGTTTTAGATGTGCTCTTCAAATTTTTGTTTAATCTTGTTTGTAAACAGTACCGCTGAACTGTCAAGGATGAATACTTGTTCATTTGTGTCGTCACGATAAAAAACCTAATAAGAAGAGAAATATTTTTCTGGAAAAAGAAGCCAGTTGTCTGGTCCTGTCCTAGGTTTTTTACCGTCACTGCTAACCTCAATCGGATGAACACTTTTTGACAGTCCAGCAGTACTGTTTGTAAACAGAAATTTCTTTTGTTTGTTTATTGACAAACTAGATCAGACCATTTACGGTCCGTATCGCCTAAAAAAAGTTTTAAAACATTTGTTCACGATTGAATACGGTTCGTTTTTGATATTTAATAAATAAAAGTGACTAATTTCAAAGTGTAAAGATGATTGTTTTAGATGTGCTTTTCGATTTTTGTTTAAGCTTGTTTGTAAACAGTACCGCTGAACTGTCAAGGATGAATACTTGTTCATTTGTGTAGTCATGATAAAAAACCTAATAAAAGACCCTGCAGTAGCCGGGGTCCTAGCTTTACCCCACTTGTACGCGGCGGGCAGATTACCTCTCAGACGGCTGGCTATGTCTGCCAGCCATTTTTGCCGGAATTTTGCCAGAATTCCGGCAAAAGTCTGGCAACAATGCAACAACCGTTTCCGGCAGAGAATTTCATCTAGCGGTTATTAACGGTTCTTTTTTGTCGGATTCTTGCCATACAAGATTGGCAGAACCGTTTTGAATCGGTTCTACATTTTAAGCGTCTTGGTTTTATTTTTTAAATAAAAGATACCTATGAAAGGCAATAAGTTATTGCCCTTCATATATACTAATCATGGAAAATGTTATTACCAATAACATTGCTTTCTCACTACCAAACATACCCATATTTCAATCTCATTTACTTTGTCTAAAGATTAGTTTTTTGTACGTACATGCGCGATTGACGAATATCAAATGAAGTCGAATAAAAAAAAAAAGAAAAAAGAAAGAGTAGGGAAAAGAAAGAGTAGGGAACAAGACAC
The DNA here is from genome assembly GCF_030247185.1 of Malaya genurostris. Lineage (NCBI taxonomy): Eukaryota > Metazoa > Arthropoda > Insecta > Diptera > Culicidae > Malaya > Malaya genurostris. Next base: position 247,654,219 of record NC_080572.1, on the reverse strand, counting down.
GTACGGCGAGATAATGACGCAATTTCGCCTGGACAATTTTGACAGCAAAGTATGAACCGTGAGAGAATTTTTCTACATTTCTAGGATCGGCGCTGTGTGGAATTTACCTAGAGAGAATCGCTGGACAATTATCGCAGAAAATCGAATCGATGATTCGACTTGATGATTCTTATACTAGGTTATAATATTCCAATGCCCAGACAGGTCATCAAGAGAAATTTGCTCTCGCATTGGTGCCCATTCTAGGTTAAATGATCCATGCCGGTTTTTTTTTGTTGCTGAGATGATATCCGTCTCTCTTGCTGGCACTTATTGATTCGTGTGAAGAGTTGGTAGAGAGTGTTCTTTGATACGATAAATGCCATCTTTGGATGACGATACCAAAAAATTTTCAATATTGGGCTCAAAACTATTTAAACTTATTCGTCATACTAATTCATGAACATACGAACTGTTTTTGGTCATGCTGGTATCTGAATACCGTTTCTGGAAGTACCATGAATAATGACAAAAACTTTAAAGAAGAACTCACTTTTACATCCCATGGTTAATCGATTATCACACGTTTAAATTGAAAGGAATAATTTTAAGGTTTCATACAATTTCTATCTTCAATTCGTCTTACAGTTCCAAAATTTTAATTTCAATTCATTTGAAACGACGGTCATTTAACTAATTTCATGAATTCTAAACACAACGAAGAATAATGAACAATTCCAGGAATGAGTAGACGAAAAAGTGACAAAATCAGAATCGACCTTCTCCGATTTCGATGAAACTTTGCACATGGCTTCAGTATGGCAAACCATGAGTTTTGAACCGATGGAGAGGTCAATCCGACTCACGACTGATTTTTAAAAAGGGCGTATGTATGTTTGCATCTCACCAAAATTGCCTTTTTCAAATCGTTGATACTCGGAAACCGTTAATTGTATAAAAATGACGTTCACGAAGAAGTTGTAGGGAATCGATCGGGTACTCTAAAAAAAATATACACTGAGAAATTTTCTTGATTTTTTTTTCAATGATTTCAAAACTAACCAAAAAATTAAAATTAAAAAAAACAGGGTTTCGATTTTTTTTGATAATTTTTATTTTAAAGCTCTCGAAAGGTGTTATATTTGAATATCCAAATATCTCAAGAACAGCTACTTCTAGAAGAAAGGATATCATGAACAAATGGCAATAAATTCAATTAATTAATCAATATTCTACTGTTTAAATAATGATTATCTTTCAACGAGAACTTGAAATTTTGAATATATCTGTAATTTGTTTTAGCTGCAACTTCTCCATTTTTCAAAAGGCACGGATGGGATAGCTATCAATCTGTAGGTTTTAATAACAGCTTTAAAATGAAAATTCACCCTCATTCTTGTTTACGGCCGTATGCGATACGTTCGAAAGTATAGCAAATTCGTATTCCCGTTCACGTTCGAATCAATCACACTTTTAACCATCGTACATGCATAAAAACAACGCCCATCCAACTTTAAACTATCAGTTCTGGTACAGATTTGAGTTGTAAATAAAAATCTTTGATATGATTTGTTATTTGACTTGCTTTTTTCACTGATTTTGTATCATCATGTTTGCTTACGTCCGTATCGACGATACGACGATCACATGCTTTCGAACGAATGCGAACAAGCCATTCTTGTTTTCACTCGAACGTGTTCGTACGCGATTCCTGTGCAAAAGAAGGATCGGTAGCGCAGGTAGTTTTTTAAGGAAGATTCCAAGCATCAAGGAAGTGACGAATGCTACATAATAAATAAATATTGTACTCAGGACCAATTTTATTCAAGTCGGTAAATGAAATTTTCAAATTAAACTTCGTGCAAAGTAAAAAAAAAGCATTTGAAATAGCAGTCCGATCAGTAGTATCTGCGAAAAATATGTTGCATTTTTCTTGCAATTTTGTCATGTTTTCGATAGCCTACATATTTATTTCATTGGTAAAATCATGCATTTAATATAAAATAAAGCATGTTTACCCATGGCGTATTTTCCATAAAGTACTTAATAGATGCAAAATTGATGCGTAAAAACTTTGAATCTCGCATATATTCAAAGGCTCCCCACAAAAAACAGCATTTTTCTATACTGCTATGCTTTCTAAATGATTTATGCAAAACACAAATTTATGATTTGATTACAAATCACCTTTAGATTCGAAAATAATTTTGTTGGAGATCGGTTAAACTTTTTTCAATGTGTTCGAATCGTTGATTCGCAACATGAAACTGACGAATCGAAACCACGGCATTTCGTCTATTCGTCCGTAAACGGGAATGGGACATTTCGTTCGTACGAATGATGTTCGAACACACGTTTCGTTTGAAACTAAAATGGCATACATTCTAGCGTTTCGCATATGGTTAATCACATGAATTGGACTGATTACATCAAGGCTTAGCATTTATTTTAAGAAGTTTACTGATATTTGAATATTTTGTGGCAAACGAGTCGCGTTCGAATTCATTCGAGTGAAAACAAGAATGGCTTAATCGTATTCGTTCGAAAGTACCCGTTCGTCGTATTGCGGATACGGACGTAAACAAGAATGAGGGTGATTATAAAAAAAATTAAAACCCTGATATTTTTTACTTCAATTTTTCGGATTTTGTAATTATTGAGAAGAAAAATCAAAAAAAAAATTTCAGTGTATATTTTTTAGAGGACCCAATCAATTCCCTGCTTCTTCCTGAACGCCATTTTTGTACAACTAACGGTTTCCGAGTTACAACGATTTGAAAAAGGCAATTTTGGTGAAATACAAAAATATATACCCCCTTTTTAAAAACCAGTCATGAGTCGGATTGACCTCTCCATCGGTTATGGTTTGCCAAACTGAAGCCATGTGCAAAGTTTCATTCAAATCGGAGAAGGTCGAGTCTGATGATCTGCTAAGCATTTCTGGAATTGCTCTAATAGATTGATAGGAAAAGGTATCATCTCACTGCTAGGTGGATTAAACACGTTTTTGTATGAAAAATTATTGCTCGATGAAAATTTTACATTCGATCCAAATATTTCGATTCGAACGAAATACAAAATAGTGGTGTTCATTTCTAGGGGACGGTTTGATTAGGGGAAACTCTCCTTTTTATTCGAAACAAACGAAAGATCATTTTTAATTATTTTTTATTTAAACAAATACTTTCAGTTAATTTTATAAATTTTGCTTGTTTTTATGTCATCATTATCGACTTCTGACTCGGCAGATTGTTGATTTTTTACTCATTTTTTTCCATTTTACTGTTTTTTTTGTTGTTGCCGTGTAAACCTTCCCCATTACATATAGCACTGACTTCTATTCTGTATATATCTACTTTCAATGTTTTCTTTTTGGGTTTACCGATTTGGAAAAAAATACGCATAAGAAATTTAATGCAAAATCTTTAAAATAAAACATCGCTCTTTATAGCCAAATTGTACAGATTGACTTTTTATATAACTTAGGTACATTTCTTTGAACGAGAAACAATGTACAGTAGGTGTGTGTGTGGAGAAAACTAGTTGATTGACTGTTTTGATCCCGCGAGGGAGCAAGGGTACAAGGTCAAATGTATGGATTGAAACAAAAGAATGGTATGTTACATGTCTAATAAAACAATCTCCTTACAAAAGAGACTCAATCACTTTATAAGTTAACATCTAACAAACGATGATTCCGTTTCTATTTTTTCTTTTCTTTGTTTTGCTTGTATTCATATCATTTTGTTTATTCAAAGGTCATTTTTTTATATTATTAGGAGAAATGATTTGTTCAAAGGCGCAACACAATGTCCTACCATCATTTGGATAATTGTTTTTTTTTCTTTGATTTATGTTATAGATACTGTTCTGCTGTGTTAAAATGCAAAGACAACTCAGCAGAAAGTTAATTTCAGTGAAAATAAAGTCTGACTATGTATCAGCTGTGTCTCTCTCTCTCTAGTCGTGATGGATTGGGGTTCCATTCGAAACAAAAAAAAAATCTCAGCTGTCTTCATACTACATCTGGCCAACTGCGTAAAAATCGCAATCGAAACAGACTTCCTGTATAATCTTGTCGTGTTCTTTCCTTACAAGAATTTTTGCTTGTTTTATTCTGGGTGAGTGCGTAGATCAACTGTGTTTTTCTCCTGTCTTTGTTGGATGTACGCTGCGCTTGATTTATTGTAAATTTGTATTGAATTCTTTCATACGGTTTTTATCTGGGTTTGTTTCATCTTTTGCATTTTTTTGTTATTTTGTATTCTTACAATCGTAACTTATCAATACAGTTTATCCATAATTAAAGTAAAGTGGGTTTCCAAAAGAAGAGCGCGCGCGCCTAACCATCGTTGCCATCATGTTTTCGCTTCTTTCCCCTTGCCTCTGCCGAGTCGTCGGCTGCAAAAAATAGGTTAAAAGAAGAAAGTGAACAGGAAAATCTTCGACCTCATCAGTAGTAATGGACCCTTACCTTCGGCATCGGAAACGACTTTCCCACCGGTTGCTTGACCTTCGGTTTCGTCTTCACCCTCACCGTCATCCTCGTCTTCATCAGTGGGCTCATCGATATCATCGTCGACCTCACCGTCTTCCTCGTTCCAATCGGAACCATCCTCCTCGAGGTTTTCATTGTACACCTGGTTGCCGAATAGGAAGTGGAAATTAATTTCATTTATTACATTGATTGTATGGTTTCAATTCAGACAAAAAGTTGAAACGCACCTCAGCCAACGAAATGTCATTCTCTTCGTCCTCATCATAATCGGAAGAATCCAGATCTTCTGAAAAGAAACAAAAACATATGTTACAAAACTTCAGTACACGTAATTCAACCTAATTCGACTGGAAAACCAACGCTCAATCGGTTGCTGGCTACGCAGGGCATAGCAGATCTGATTGATAAAGGCTAGCAACGAAAGAAAAGCCAACAGAAGTGATCCCAGTGATGATCGGTCAACGGATCGTTCCACATGTTGCTGATCGTTTTTCTGCTGAATTTCTTCATACAAAAGATCGATGTCATCTTTGATCTCCGATTTGGGAACAGTGACATTTTCACCGTCACTCGGATTGAGTTCCATTCGATCGAATTGGCATTCCAAGCCATTAACGACTTGCCGATTAGCGGTTGTTTGGTCCTTGGATCTTTTCTCTCTCAGTCGACTTTCGAACCGTTCCAGCTCGTCCAGGTCGAATTCGATTCCGTTGATCGAGAAACATGCGTTGTCTGCAATGTTTTCTCGATTGAGAGGTGATCTTCTGATCGTATTTAATAAGTATTCGAGAGTCGTGAGCGTTGTTTTTTTTTGTTATTTTTAACCAAATTTGGTTTTCAATTTTGTCATACTAACCTTCTTCGTCTTCTTCCTCCTCAAGGCCACCGTTGACTTCGTCTTCCTCATCTGATGGTGCTTCGGTGTCTTCTTTGTCGAATCTGAAAAAAAAACGGAAAGTATGAATAAAAAACCGGATTTGACCATCAACTCATTTTCTTCATTTACCCATCCAAGTACTTCAGCGATGGAATCAGCTCGAAGATCTTATCCCGATAATCGTCGGTTGTGGTGACTTCATTGTTAAATAGATCCAACACCTCTAGGTTCTCGAGTTCCTTCAGCGGTTTCAATTCATCGAAGTCCTTAATCCGGTTGCCGGACAGATTTAAATGTGTAAGTTTGGGACTTCCGGTAAGATTACTCAGCCCATTCGAAATTCGGTTATCGGACAATTCCAGCTTGCGCAGGTTCGGCAACTTCGGGAAACTTTTCAGTGAAACCAAACCAACGTTAATGAGACTGAGAACTTCCAGTGCTTTGAAACTGTCGGTAAGGCCTTCGATATTGGTACTGCGGCAGTTGTCCAGGATGAGTTCGGTGATCTGTGCGAAAATTTGTAAATTTGATACGTTAATATATTGTTAAGTTAAATGCACCACGTTTATATGATTTAGTCAGAATCAAATTAGTTCGAAAAAATGAAGTTCATACATTTTGGCATTTGAAATTACTTTTTCGTTTTCGCACTCATCATGCCCGATGATGGAAGACTTCGACCTCTTTCGAACAGAACTCATCCATAACGACCATTAATCGGTCACCCAGCACAATGATTTCGCGGGTGTTTTGTTGCTGTGAGGTGTCCATATCTCTATCATGGCAACATAAATAACATCTGATTGACGGTAGTGTGAGTGTGTTTTTTTTTGGCAGAGAATACATTCCGCGAGCAGGGTTGCCACATATGCAGATTAATCTGCATTTTACAGATTTTTCAAATAAATTTGTGACCAAGATTCTGTATATGCAGATTACAGATTTTTGGCAAAAAATACAGATTTGTACAGATTTTTGACAGCGTGGATTAAAAATTGCTTATGCTTTCAAAAATTGCTTCTGATAAGATGAAAAGATGGCCATAACGTAAGGTAGTAAAGAAGAAAGATTACCAATTGATCAATCAGATTAAGTTTCACATTCAGATTGGATTTTGAAAGTTTTTCGTCAAATCATTATTACGAAAGGCTCCAAAGCAAAAACAACTTCCAGCGTTTTTTCAACTACAAAATCATAAAATTCAGACTAAGAAAAGTTTTGGTTTTTTTTTAAATTTGGGTTGTAAAGACTTTTTCATTCCGTTGTGCTTCGATTTCTTATCACTTCTATATACAGATTTTCAATACAGGTTTTTGAGCTCCCGATACAGATTTACAGATTTTTCTTCTAAAAAATGCAGATTTAAATGTGGCAACCCTGTCCGCGAGTTGATCGATTTGTTTGCGAGTCGATGAGAACCAACACAACGCAGGTCTCCTGGAATGATTGCATCGTACATATTATTTAGAACCGGAAAGACCTTGAAAATACAACCTATGTGACAAATACCGTCGTAGGGGCAAATTGCGTAATTCTGATTGTTGATCGGAATTGTAGTTCCGAGACGGCATGGCAACCGCGAAAGGCGAGTTACTCGAAAGTAACTGTACCGATAGCATTGAAACATAAACATTCAGCATAGAAAAATCGATCAACTACAGCCGTGTTTACATTTTTCACGTCTATGAACCGCTTCGCGACAGCCATCACTACTCACGAAGAGAACATTTTACACCAACACATAAACGTTCGCCCGCGTGAGCGACGGATCACGAGATGCTGGTTACTCGCACTCACCCAAGAGACCAGACCAACACCATCAGCATTCGGCAGTAGTCGCGTTTGAGCGTTCACTCGATCAAGCAGCACTGTTTGCTGGCATGGCAGGTGCAGATGTCGTAATCGGTGTCATTTTCCGAGCGGAAGCGTGCCCCAGGAGCCCTTAATCGATGCGTTTCAGCGCGATCGATCGTTTGGTGCCCAACGGGGCCCTTGTGACCGAGGAAAAGTGCCTGAAAAACGAGTGCCAAAAGTGAAAATTTTTCACTGCTGCCCGAGTGAAAAAGCAAGATGGCGGCGACTGACAATGTGAGTGCTATGTCCAAGCATTGTGGACAGTGCGCTGAGTGTGTGCAATGTGTAGCTTTCAGGTTGAGTGCCCGAAATAGGTGCCACTCATTCATACGCACGGACACTATAGGATATGTTATTCATCGACGAACAAGCTTCGCGATTACGAAACGTCGTAATAAAAGTCGGTGTTTGCACCCTCTTTTCTAGTGCTGGTAGCCTCGGTCCGGCTCTCAGCCAAGGTGCCGATATGTGTCGCGTTTTTTTTCTTTAGCAATATGGCGGCTGATTTTTCTCATTTTGATGAATGATTAATTTATGATTTTAGCCAATTTTGTGTTTGTCTGTGATCGACAGTCATCAAAACTGGACATGAGTGAGCTGGGACCTGATCTTTCGAAGCATACGGCTTTCTTGGAACCCACAAACGAGTCCAAATGGTGTGTTCAAATTTGCTCGATAAATCGATGTACGAAGCGCGAAATTTTTCGCTGATAAAGAATTGAGAATAACGTAAACATGCGACGACTTTAATGATTGCGATCACTATTTCTTGCAAGATGCACGAACCAATGTGATTTTTAGTTTTCGACTCGATAAAATGTCTAATTTCTACTTTACCTAATCTGCAGTGATGGGAATCTTCTTTCTACTTTTACTTACTTGCGTGTACAAGAATGTGGTTATTGATTTAATTCGGTTTGCTACTAACTGATTTCATTTTCGAAATTTGTTTTCTAAGTCCACTTAAAAAAAAGTTGCAATCTATGAGCAATCAGCGTGGCCATATTTTGGACTAGATTTTAATGGATTAAATGACCGCAATTTAAAGGCGTTACTTTGCAAGGCAACTGTCATATGGCATTCATTACATTACAGTTAACACGTATGGGCCCATGTATTATTGGAAAAAATGGCTACTATTGTTCGATTTAGCATTGGTCACATCTTTTGAATTTAAATATAAATCAAAGGAAAAACGCATCCTCGCGGTTTTCTGTTTTTGCGAATATGCGTGCCCGCCTGCTACACACACATCGATTAAGCGACGCGAACGAGAAAGGGAACCGAGACGGGCTGCCGGAAAAGGTTGGACCCAGGAGGAAACAACTTTCATCACACGATATCATTACCCAAATCAGGTGAAATTACGTCGGGAATCTTGACTGCACTTACCTGTTCATCGGGGCGTCCGCGTTTTTCTAGCGCTATTCTTTTCTCCATTGTTTTGTGTAGCGGTTTCCTTCCAAATTTTTTTCTTAACAGCAGTCGCAGAAACTAATTGCACTCAGTTCCGGAATGGGGGTTGAAAAAAAAATCAACAGGCGCACACTGACTCTTTCCGGGCGGAAACCGCAGGAATATCGGATCAATCCTTTTGTTCTCCTTCGGGACACTTCGCCTGTTCAGTTAAATTCCGCCTACCTCTAATATTAATTCCCTTTTTCGTACTGGCTTGCAACTCCACTCGATGAGCACTCTTTTTCACTACTTTTCGCGTTGTGTTGGATGACCGCACAGCACAACCAAAGCAAGCAAACGTTTGATTAATTTTTTCGATCAGCACTTTTGATCGACTTTTTTCCGTACACTCGGTTCTCACTTTTAGACTGCAGTTGTGTGTGTGAGAGAGGTTTCTATATGCTGCTGGCCAAGAGAATATAAACAAAAGGTTCATGATAGAATTGAATAGTGTTTGGATTGTTGTCACAAAAGAATTTTTGTTATTTAAAATAATAAAATGGTAGACTGCCGAATGAATGTTGAAGCTTCTTTTTTTTTTTTAATTTAAATATAAGAATTTGTATATTTTTCATATGGGCTGAATTAAACCAATCAATCGCAATGCTGAATTCAAGTAATCACGACGCATTATAACTTTACATCATTTCAGCTTTGGAAACTCGCGGAAAATTTGATTAAATGCAGCGTTTTTACAATGCTATTATAAAGCTGAAAAGGGCGATTATTAGACTCTTATAGGGTTTTTATTCTTATAGTTTATATTAAAGTTTCGTTGCTCCAAAATATAGTATTGAATGTCGATATATAGCACGGCGGAAGGTTTTTGTAAAATAATGTCCAGTTACGTTTTGAATGCAAATTTAATGCACATTGCTTTAAAGTATGTAGGATTAGTGTAATTATACATTAACAATGTAAAAAGAGAGTTGTAAATGTCCAATGATATAATGCATATGGTTACTTGGGAAATGCATATCTGTTTTCCCAGCTTAAACAGCATGTTCAGCAGCTCATCATTGTATATGTGAGATAGACAATAATACTAAAAACCAAGTGGAATGACGTCTTCCCCTATTAATCATACTCTTATATATAATACTGTATTTTTTTCGATTCTTGAAAGAATAGCCAGCCGGTTTGTTTGGCCGTCTACTGATAATGACTTTTTTCGTTATTTTGATTCGTTGCTTTAAGTGACGGTATATAATTTTTAACACTCTCTAATTCCGGAACCGAAATCGAATCGTTTGTGAAAATCTGTCAAACCATTGCTGAGAAAAGTTTGAGATTCATTTGGTAAAATATGAACACTATTTTCGGTGCTTACGGAATTTAGAAACAAGGTAGCCGGAATCGATTTGTTTTGGCCGTCTACTGATAATGACTACCCATTGGAGTAGTTTTTAAGGCCGATTTAAAATTTTGTATTCCTTTCGTTGATTCGCCGCTTTAAGTAACGGTATACCATTTTTAACACACGTCGGATCCTGATAAAATTTGAACCTAATTTTGTAAGAAACCTAGTAAGATTATTTGACACGTACACTTGCATACATACATACATATACACAGACTTTGCTCAGCTCGATGAACTGAGTCGAATGGCATATGACACTCTCTGGTCATATTTTTTCTAGTGAAATTTTCAAGTGATTACATATGCCTTTTTATATGAGAAAGTTAAAAAATAATTCAAATTGAGACAAACGTATCCTAAGCAAGTTTATTTTATTAACTCTAACAGAAGAAAAAATAATATACGCTGCCGTTATGTGCACTGTGTTGCTGTCCTTAGTGAAATCAATTGCTTTGAACTCCTTAAAGAATTGAACGAGAATGTCACTTCGTTTTGTTCAACTGAAGGAATTTCACTTGCTTAACACGCATTAATTGGTTCGAACATATGGACTTTAATGTTAGTTTTAAAATTTTAATGTGAAAACAAAAAATACTGGCAACCTGTTTCAAAAATAGCAAAAAAAAAACCCGAACGGCACCGTACACCAGTTTTCAATTTGTCAGTATAGCTGTTTAAATAAATAAAACTAAAACGACTTTGCTTCAGTTTAAGTTTTATTATCAATCTCCCATATAAAATTTTCAACTGCATAATTTTCTACCGTATTATATGTACAATGTTCAGCCAAGCTGATGTAGAGTAATTAAAATTCTACTTACAATCTTAGAAAAACAGACATTACAACAGTTTTATCCGCTACTGCTTGATGAATCTTCAAAAAAAAAAGGTGGGTGGGTAATGTCAGAGACATAACTGGATGTCGTGAATACGAAAAAACTGATACGCTCCCATCACTTTTCCGAATATCAGTTAGTTGATTGATTGTATGAATTGTGCAAGCTTTCCTCTTTTTCACTAATAGAGTTTGAAGCGATGCACCTACATTAAAATACAGATTAGTTACATTAAACAGCTACTATTCTACAACTATATATTCCAAACTTGAAACAATTCTTTTATAATTTGCTAATATAGCAGGCTAGGTACGACAAATTTGTAGTTTATTTTTATTGATGCTACAAAGTTCGAAGATATCTGATTCTTCTCGAAATTTCAGTACGAGACAATTGCAATGGGCTGGTCTGAAATGTATCGACGATCTTCGGTATGCAAGAGTTATTCTAATAATAATAATGATAGTAATAATAATAATAATAATAATAATAAAAATAATAATAATAATCATAATAATAATAATAATAATAAAAGAGATTAACCTGTTTATATGGCAACCCTGCTTCGCATGGCATATTTTTACACGGTCCCATACTAGTATAAAAATGTGTTCAACATTCGCTTTCGCATTGCCGTTCGTAATTGAATGTGTTAGTGACGGTACAAATCTGCTTTTCTACCTGTTTACGGTGCCATCGTTCTGACGGTACGTACAGAGTAGCTGCTTTAACTCAAATGACGCTATTTCTCACATCACATTTCAATTTATACTGGTAGCGGTGTACGGACCTCCCCTTCACAGAACGGGAAACAGTGAGACGATATAAAAGAGAGAGTTAGTAGAGCGGCAGTCAGTAATATTGAACTGGCTGTCTAACGGTTAACAGCTTCTTGTGGAATTTTCACGCGGAAACACGCACACAGGAGGAACAATTAAGGGCAAGGCAAAGTCCCGCTCGAACCGTGCTGGTATGCAGTTCCCAGTTGGCAAAATCTCCATCGTCTGCTCCGGAAGGGAAACTACGCAGAGCGTGTCGGTGCCGGTGCACCGGTCTATCTGGCGACAGTGATGGAGTACTTGGCTGCCGAAGTGTTGGAATTGGCTGGTAATGCTGCCCGCGACAACAAGAAAACGAAAATCATCCCTCGCCATCTGCAGCTGTCCATCCGTAACGACGAGGAGTTGAAAACCCCGTCCTTTTCAGGACGACCACATAACTGTGATAAAGAAATATTTAGGATTGCTTTAAATTTAGCCAGTTCTGAAACGCCTAGAAAGTATAATGCGCAAATCAAGTGAAAACATTTGTTCTAATAATTTGTATAAAGTATACTAGTATAAAGATGTTTCTAAATCAAAATTTTCTGTTTCGTATTGCGAGACAGCGTTACTGTCCTGTCGTAATTGAATGTGTTAGATATCATGATCAAAAAGCGCCCCATACTAAAGAATTCACGACAAAAAAAATACATATTGATCTGTACGTGGCAACTCTTTCGCACGGCATATTTGTGTACTAGTATAAAGATGTATTCAACATCATCACTTCCTCTTTCGCATTGCCGTTCGTAATTGAATGTGTTGGTGACGGTGCAAATTAATTTAACTTCTCGTGTGTGCCTTGTTTCGGCAACAGTTGCTCGGAAAATGGTAGGAAAGCGATAAAATTCAACTAATTCTTTATGATTATTTTTAGCACTTAAAAGTGCTATTTGAATTTGCTGGAGTTTTCGGCTGCCTTTCAGAATTCCTTTCCTGTACGCAGAACGGGAAACAGTGAGACGACAGGTCCACGATGTTGCTCTCGTGTGTCTTGTTTCGGGAACAGATGCTCAGCAAATGGTAGGAAAAATGAAGCACTCAACTTTTATATGGATGCTCTTGTATAGATGCAGACATCTCGCGTTCTGATTGGCTGGTGCTGTCATGGGTTAAATCAAACAGGTTTTTCAATAGTATACTATTGAAAAACTTCAATGTTGTTGCAATACACGTTCAAGTTGAAAATTTTCGATACTATTGGTAGTTAGATTATATAAATCCTTCTACAGATCACTGAGCTATGAGCTTCCAAAATACGAGAAAGGCAAACGCGCCATATGAATTATCCTCTTTGACACTCGTTTGTACCAAACATTTAAGAAAAGTTTAATTTTGAACTATTTAAGATTATGTCACACAACTGAAAATTTTATCATAAGATTGTGATCATATTTCCGATGGCATGTTGCAAGAATTATGTTGATTCATTAGATACAACAGAAGATATTCACGATCAAAAACTTATCACTCTCTCAGAGGGTAAATTTTGAAAAGGCGCCCCATAGTAAAGTAAGTCGTATTCACGACAAAACATCAGTTTGTTTAGAAAAATTTTCCAAGCAAACTGATATTTTTCTTTTGAATTTCCGCTCAACGACTGTTAAGAAAAATGCTCTTGCGTTTTGCAACAATGTCCATTTTTCTAAGATTAAAAATTGACCATTAATATGTTGTTTCGAAGAATTAATCTCTCGATGAGCATTGAAAAGGTTTCAAGTACGAATGGCAGTTTCTTTTTTTTCAATTATTACGGCATATTGCAGTATTTCGCAATAAATCCTCCAATGTAGATCGAAAGTTGATGAATTTATTCATTGTTCTATGTAAAGTGCTAAATGAAAGAACTGCCGCTAGGACCGTAATAACCGAAAGAGAAAGTGAACAGAGAACTGTAATTTGCCTTGACCTTTTTCAATTAATCCGGTAATTAATTCTTGAAATAAGACAAATATTATGTTTGATGATCAGTACGTCTAATTTTTTCACATTGATTGAGAATCACACCAAACTTGTCAATGTTCTGTTTTTGCTGGGTATTTATTCTGTGATTGGCCAAATTGAACTTTACCCTGGACGACTGATATGGGACATTCTTTTACAAACCGTACCGTAGCTGATGTAGTTTAATTGAAGTTCTACTTACAATCTCAGGAAAAAAGACATTACAGCAGTTTCCTCCGCTACTGCTTGATGAATCTCCAAGTAAAAAACATCAAATTGTTTAGAAAAATGTTAAAACAAACTATTTCTTTTCTTTTATTTTCTTTTGAAATTCCGCTCAACGACTGTAAAGAAAAATGTACATTTTATTAAGATTGAAAATTGCCCCTTATATGTTGTTTCGAAGAATTAATCTCTCTATGAACATTGAAAAGGTTTGAAGTACGAATGACAGTTTCTTTTTGTTTACTTTCTTTTTCAATTATTACGACATATTCCAGAATTTCGCAATAAATCCTCCAATGCAGATCGAAAGTTGATGAATTTATTCATTGTTCTATGTAATGTGCTAAATGAAAGAATTGCCGCCAGGACCGTAATAATCGAAGAGAAAGTGAACAGAGACCTGTAATTTGTCTTGACCTTATCCAATTAATCCGGTAATTATTTGTTGAAATCGCAAAAAATTTGTGTTTGATGATCAGTACGTCTAATTTTTTCCCATCGATTGAGAATCACACCAAACTTGTCAATGTTCTGTTTTTACTGGGTATTTATTCTGTGATTGGTCAAATTGAATTTTACCCTGGACGACTGATATGGGACATTCTTTTACAAACCGTACACCAATAACAAGTTCACATTTTAATTAATTCTGTTTCAACAGATTTTGCTGCCGATTCATAGCGTAAAGGACAATTACATGACATGTGCTAGGGTTCTACTGACACTAAGGCTGTGAACCATTTCGCGGGTTAGTTTAACTTTTGGTTGACATCTGACACTCGAGCGGTTAATTTGATGTTGTCAAAAATAAACCTGCTCGAGAGCTTTTCCGACACTGACACTGACGAAAATCTTGAATTGCAAATTCTAATATTATTTCTTTTGTTGAAATTATTTCCAGTGGAAAATAAACCCAAATAACTTACCGTCCGTCAAATTTTGAAATGGGCCTCAGTTTTAGTTAAATTTAACTACTCGACACAAAATAACCACTCAAGTCCCAGATTTCAACCAAAAGTTCAAATTAACCGCGAAATGGTTCACAGCATAAGAATCCTTCCACATCGGGGCTCAAACATATGACAACTGGTTTGTAAGACCAGTGCCCTATGCACCGCCAACTCTGGGACAAATGCCGAGTGCACTATGCACTGTTCTTGTCACACGCTCGGAGATATCTCAATCATCTTTCGACCTAATAAAGTCTTCAATTTGCTGAAATATGCGTTTTTAGTGGCAAAACCCGCGTATAAAACAGTAGTTATTTCAAATAAAACTTATCATAATAGCTATTTAGCAAGCTCCTGTAACAAGGAAGATTGTGTAAAAAAAAGGAACTGATTCCTTCAGTGGAATCGTGGAGAATAGATTTCAAAGACAAGGAGCTTTTTCAATTAAGCGGATTTCATCAAAACTAAAAGTTTATAATTATGAAGATAAAAATTGAACAGCGAAAATCCTGATACAGGTGTCAACTAAATTTATGAGAAGATGCTACAAAAAAAATGACGAGATTTAGAAATTTGAAAAATATTTCTACTCGAAATCCGTACGATTAAAAGTCATATTTCTCGGACATCTCTATAAATTGCTATGTTCGGCGCTTTCTGTATGGTCACAATTCTATTGTATGAGTATGTCAAGAAACCGACTTACAGCTTCCAATGTGAGCTTCTGAGAGCCTATTTATGGATAGGTGTACGAACCGTAAAAACAGATGAGTGTAAACTCGATCAAGCTCGAATGGCGCTTGTGAACTTCTTTGCATACTGTGATGTTTTTGCTAGTGTTGGCAAATTATCTCTGAGGTGAGTGACGGTCACATACACAAGTAAGGGCTAGCATAGATCCACCTAAAGCATTATATTGTTTAAGTCTAATGCAAGTGTAAATCTAACGAATAGTATTAACAGATGAACACTATACGTGTAGACATAATCTTGATAATGGTTTTCATTTACCACCTGGTAGAGACAACTCTACAGAGAATGCGAAATGTCAAAGCCTTTTCATATAATTTACTTTCAGTGAATTACTAGTTTAGTTAAAAATGCCGTATTGGAATTTATTTTCTATTCAGTATGTGGAATTAATGGCTTTGATCGATATTAAAACATGTTCCTTATATCCTAACAAATGAATTTGTTAGAGATGCTTTTACATTTTATCCTATTTGAGAATTCTTTTTACACGAGTTCCCATACTCAAAAATCGTACACATAATTCAGCTCATAAACAATTGCCAAACTATTTGTTTTATTTCAATTACAAATTCAAAAATACATAAATGGCACGTTTTTATCCATTCAGTTTAATTACCAATTATTCTGTTTATGATCTTCTAATCTAGTTAAGAACCATAATACATGAAATGGTGTTGCTCGCGTATAAACCAGAAAAAAAAATAAAACTACCCCGACCCAACTATATTCGGCTGAGTTACAGCATTTGTTCTTGGAATGATTCTGTATCAGTATTTCAGGCTTGCACAATCTGAAAGTACAGCTTATCTGTTGTAATGAAGAACGGATATTCCCAAAATCCTATACAAATGGTTTTAACTTGCTGAACCTTTAAAGATTTTTTTTTTTTTTTTTTCAAATAAAATTTTTATTAGGCTCATTTGCTTTAGCTTAACGTGGCCGATTGTCTTGTTGTTAGGGGGAGAGAAAGGGATGCCGTATTACGGGGCGGCATACTCCCCAGTTAGTAAGGGGACATAGGGAGGGTGGGACCTACACAGTATTGAATTGAAATTTGAATACATCATTGGTTTGTGGCATACATCTTTTAGACACATTTTGCGTTCGATGAATCTTCATGTTTTTCAGCTTGTAGCAATGAAGAGATTATTCTGGATTGGGATGCTTCGTTGGTGTGTTCTGACGTTGATGTGACGTTTTTGGGTAGCTTCCAGCAACTCAGTCAGTTCAAGGCAGGTACATGCTCCGAAGCATCGTTTACACAGGCCATACTTCCAGCAACGTAAAGAAGAGTGCGGTAGAGCTGTAGACGAGAAAGAGATAGGGAGAGCACTAAATTTGAGCATTGATAGTTTTCAAGAAGTTATAGATGAGAGTCATATAAGGAAGATTTCGAGTTGCCAAGACGTCGCGGACTGGTACGAAGGGTGGTATACCTCGGGCCCGAAGGGAACCTATGAGTTGGGACCTGGCATCACAATACTCGACACATGTCCAAACAACATGTTCGATGTCATGATAACCCTCACCGCAAACGCAGACACCACTCTCAGCGAGCCCCACACGACGGAGATGCGCGCTGAACATATAATGATTAGACATGAGCCTTGACATTACACGAATAAAGTCTCGGCTCACGTCTAACCCCCGGAACCAAGCTTTCGTCGATACCTGTGGGACTATTGAGTGTAACCATCGTCCCAGAGTTCCACTATTCCATGTATTCTGCCAGCTGGCTAGAGTTTTCTGACGACAGCAACTGAAAAATTCATTGAAGCAGATTGGTCTTTCATAGATATCACCTTCTAGTGCGCCCACCTTGGCTAACGAGTCCGCCCTCTCATTGCCCCGTATGGAACAATGTGAGGGGACCCAAACCAAGGTAATCTGGTATGATTTTGCAGATAAAGCACTCAATTGTTCCCGTATTTTCCCCAGGAAATACGGTGAGTGCTTTCCAGGCTTCACTGAACGGAGAGCCTCAATGGAACTGAGACTGTCCGATACAATGAAGTAGTGATCTGTGGGCAGAGTGTCAATGATCTCAAGGGTATACTGAATTGCAGCTAGTTCTGCGACGTAAACTGAAGCTGGATCACTGAGTTTATAGGAAGCGGTGAAATTTACATTGAATATACCGAAGCCAGTGGACCCGTCTAGATATGATCCGTCAGTGTAAAACATTTTATTACAGTCGACTTCTTTAAATTTATTATTAAAAATTTTTGGGATCTCTTGAGGGCGTACAGGATCCGGGATTCCACGAATTTCCTCTTTCATGGATGTGTCGAAAAACACAGTAGAATTAGAAGTATCCACAAAATGAACACGATTGGGAACAAACGAAGAAGGATTTATATTCTGAGCCATGTAGTCAAAATACAAGGACATAAAACGGGTTTGTGAATTAAGCTCGACGAGCTTAACCTTTAAAGATGATTACAACTTTTAATATCACTAGTTACAAGTCAATGTTTTACAACACGATATTTCCGTTATTACTTACCTTATAGCACAAACTTACCACAATTTGAAAAATTCGGCTTAAACGTCAATAAAACCAAATTTATTTCAAAAGATTTGAATACAACTTTATGATTCGGCTCCAGATAAGCTGTCCACCGCATACACAAATTATGTTGCCATCGAATAAACAATAACGCAAATAACATGCAACTTGATGTGAGCACTGGCGAATAAGGGGAAAGCTCAAAATTCACGACGCATCTATCAAAGCCTTCACTTGTTTTCTTTTATTTTTATACTGTTCTCAAATTTTAGGACCAAAATCAACACCAACATAACTGTAGCTCGACTTGAACTGTTCTAACAATGACGAAAGCTGGCGACTACGACATGCTGATGACGATGTACTATGCATATTATGGTCGATGAAAAAGAGCTATCTGCTAACGTATCGAAGTTTAGGAAAATAAATAAACCAAAGCATATTGGGCGACAAAAAAAAAACATGCTCCTGCTCGATGTGAGAACGTAAAACACCCACTAAAACACTAGCCAATCCGGTAGCGAAGGGTTGCTGAGGGTGCAATAAAAGGAGTTGCTTCCAATGACAAGGATCACAGATGTAAGCTCAGGAAGAGCAAGTGAGCTTTATCCGTACGACGAAGCTTTGGATAAAAGTTGAAATTTGAAATTAATCTATTGGACATTGCCCGAATGGTATGGTTGATGCTATATATTTTTGAAAAAAACAGTAATTGAAATGTCAATCATAGTATCGCTTTGATTGATCATTGGAAGAAAGAGGTAAACTGGAAGAACCTTTGAGGTAATAAATATAAGCACATTCGTACTACCCTTTCAGTATTGTATGAAATCCAACAGAATAAATGCGCATAAACTGATGGTCTAGGATCTACTTCGAATATAGAAATACCTTATGATCAAAAAAGAACCGGAATTTTCATTTTAAAATTCCCGCACTTGTTCAATCGGTAAACTTTCATTCTCTCAACGTTGGCAACATTTTTATACACATTTTGTCAAATTTTGACGCATATCGTACGATTAGTTTTTGTTTGGCGTCTATACAAAGAAGTTGAAAAATTTTTGTGTGGCGATTTTTATAATGGATGAAAATTTAGAACAACGGCTCGCCTTCGAAGCGCCATTCGGTCGATTGTTGTGCGGTTTCGACGTCATATTCACACCTCATCACCAGTTATGATGCATTCGATGAATGTGGGGTCACCAAAGATAAATAATAAAGACATGTATGTGCTTATAAATATTTTTGAAAAATGTGGTTCGTTCCCGGTACCTTCTGAAATGACCGCACTCACCGCTTGGTGGAGCGCAAGATTAATTGCATTGTTATCATTTCAACCAAAGTGTGCCATAAAATCTCAATATATACAAATGAGCTACCGAATCGAAAGGGTTCTCACGGTTTGACATTTGCATAATGAATGTATGATGGAAACTCAGCAGTGCAACCAATTTATCACCATTAGTGCCAGTTTTACGGAGGACCGTAGATGTGCGCCAAAAAAAGATCGTGACTGTCATGTCTGGAAATTCGTTTGTGGGGTCACTATCTGCGTTGGAAATCATCTCTTTGGCCACATCAACACGACGCTGTTTTTGAATGGAATTCAGCTTTTTTGGCACCATCCATAAGATAAGATGCCCAACAACACAGCAATCTCTCTAATCGGTACAGAACGATTTTGCAACACGATTTGCTTCGCCGATTCAATGTTTTCTTCAGTAACAGATGTTGTTGGGCGGCCAGGGATCTCATCATGATCCAAGCTTGTACGACCACCTTTGAAGCGTTTATACCACTCGTAAGCCTGTGTTTTTCCTAGACACGATTCACCAAAGGCCTTTTCTAACATTTTCAACGTTTCGGAACACTTAAATCCATTTGCAACACAAAATTTGATGCACGCACGTTGTTCTAAATTTTCATCCATCATAAAAATCGCCACACGAAAATTTTTTAACTTCTTTGTATAGACGCCAAACAAAAACTAATACGATATGCGTCAAAATTTGACAGAATGTGTATAAAAGTGTTGCCAACGTTGAGAGAATAAAAGTTTACCGATTGGACACGCGCGGGAATTTTAAAATGAAAATTCCGGTTCTTTTTGGATCATAAGATAATTCGACATTGCAATGATTATCATCGATAGTTTTTTTAAAGTAATACGTATGGATAAAAAATTACCCAACTAAACACGACGCATTATATCTCAACATTATTTCAACTTTAAACATTGATTAAATGCAGCGGAGCTACACATGTTTTTACAAAGTTATTTCAAAGCTGAAAAGGGCGATTAGGGGATAGTGTTATGAAGCGTCCCTGATGGCCAAAACGCCCCCTTCCTTTTTTAAAGATTCAAGACATTTCTACACAAAAGTTTTATCACCAACAATATCTTTTCCTAAGATCTTTCTGCTATGCAAGTTTGGCAGTTGTCGTTTGGAGGAAATACGAAAAAAACTGGAAATATCATTAGGCAGCTTTTCGATGGTAGGTTTTACTTCGACTAAACAAGCATTTTAACCGTGTAAAACGTCTAATAGTCGGTTGCAATTTAGTAATGAACTTTTAGCAGTGCTAATGTCTCTATTAGAGTATAAAAATCTAGAGAAACAAAGCCATTTCTTTGATACACGAATTTTCTGATAACAGTCACTCTGCGGACATTATGCCCCACCTTCGATTCAACAGTATGCTTCGAATTAAAATATTGTTCTAAAGATTTATAACGGTTACTTAAACAAAAAGTAGCTTTGGGAGGATCAAAAATATTGGTTAACGTCTAATGACATTGTAATTAATTGATTATGCAATTAATTTTTGATGCTAAAATATCTTCTTTATCTATTTTTCTACTATACCGACATTTCAAGGGGCATATTGTGTCATTGTTGTGGGGCATACCACTGATTTGTTGTGAGGCATATTATACGGTTGCTCGGGCATTATGCCAACGGCGAGCGCAAAAAGAATGTGGTCGATTTGGAAAATGTGTTTGTATCAATCAATTCTCATCACTTTTACCGAAAACATTGAAAATGATCATTATCGGGCGTATTGCAAAAAATACACACATTCTTGAAGAAAATATATCAGCACGTTTAGGAATATATCAATGTTTTCTTGAGGGGGGCAAATTATAACACTTTCCCTATTATACTCTTCTAAAATCTGATAGGTGAAGCAGGAATTGCACATTATTAAAGTAGCTATAATGCAAATACTACTTTATCGATGGTAACAATTTCAACTGTAGATTATAAATGTCAAAATGCAATAAGAGTGCTTAAATAATGTGTTACAAATGAAATTCAAATATTAAAATAGATATTCAATATTCAACATAAATAAATGAAGATCACTATCAATGCTGTTTATGGCGTATTATTAGTATGTAGGATTACCGTAATTATGCATTAACAATGTAAAAATAGAGTTGTAAATGTGCAATAATATAACACAGACTAACAGACAGGACACTCAAATTAGATTCTTCAATCATTTTAACGGTCATTTCGAATATTCCTTTATTTGGGACAGTACTCACATGTGTCATGATGGCGCCACGTTACCCTATCAAAAACATCCTGTCTGTCATCTAGACTGTGTTTATATTTTTCATTTACCAACAGAGTTGCCATTCATACAGAATTACCTGTAATGTATTGATTTGTATACGTCCACGCGAATTTCATGCAGGATACAGATTTGTGCCTACTTCTCATCCTCCAACGCAATACAAAATCGAACCCGTTTTGTTACAATATTTACTTGCTTCTGGTCTGCCGCCACTTAATTTCGGGTGAAAACTACCAAAACAATAAAAAATAGTCTAGATGAACAACGTTGAGTCAAATAAATGGTTACCTTCAAACATCGCGAAAAAGTTAAATATATTATCAACGTAATCCAATAATTTATTGTGACGATTCATTTTCAAATATTTTGATGAAATCAGGCATCCCTGCAAGCAGCTGATCGGTGTTGACAAACGAGGGGAAACCAACTAGTAAAAAAACTTTTACATAACACAAGGGGTGTACAGATAGTAAATAGTTCGCGCAGTACAATATAGGTGGAGCTAGTGCATCACGAAAAATTATTTTATATAAGAATTTACTCATACTGTCATGTCTGTTAGTCTGTGAATATAATGCATATGGTTACTTAGGTACGTTTGGGTAATTCGATGCTAGTAGCTTATTTATAGAGTCCTGACCAAAGCAAAGCAAAGCAAATGATCCTATTGGCACTAAGGATATTTCTTGTTAATTTTTTTTGATTTTTACCTTATCATACGACGAATAACGCAAGAATGAAACTATTATTAGGGGAAGATGTTCGGTTGCCGGCACCTCGCCGTAACTTTTGACAGAAAGCAGATAGCGTCATTCCGACAAATGATGACAAACACGAGAAAAGGTCCTAAGTGCAAATAAGAGTTTCTCTTTGTTTACTTTCTCTTTCGAGTATTACGGCTCAACGGAAATTACTGGAATTTACTGTAATAATTGAAAGAGAAAGAACACCAAGAGAAACTGTCATTTGCACTTAGGACCTTTTCTAAAGTTCATCGAGAAATGTCATGTGTGTGTGTAATAGCAGCTCGTTGTTTTTGTGCCGAATACCAAAGCAAACTTGATGGTTGCACTTTTTTTCTGCGCTCAAAACAAATTTTAATTGCGTGAAAATCAAAACAAAAGTTTTTATGACTTTTTTAATAGTATCATAAATTTAAAAGCATCAATCCAAAAGGTGAGTGAATTAAATATTTATGAGGTGAAATCGATCTATTTCGTGATTTAATACCGGATGCTATCAACATTTTCGCAACCATAGATTTGTTTTGACATTTTCAAATTGTCCACCGATTTCGATTACCTTCACTTACGATTGATTGATTATACATTATTATATATCAGATATTTGTTAGAAATCGATCACTTGTTACTTTCAAAAGATTTCAAAACTACCAGCCGAGAAATCGTATGTAGCTTGTTTGGTTGTCATACATCAATGATCAACCATTATTATGTTTTATGTACTTTTATTCATTTTAGATATGATTTTGGTGGATAAAGTCAACAGTTACTTGCAGTTTTGCTCAACAGAAATCTCAAATCAGGATCAGAGTTCCGATGTCGGAACTTCGGTCTGATGACCCCGATTACAACGGTTACAAGGGTAGGTGTATCAGTGTCAGCGCTGCCAACTATTAGGCTCTCTGACAGCTCACTTACAACCACAAATGCAAATGAGATTGGTTTGTTTTCATCAGGAAACGCATGCATTAAACACGATTCAGACGATCAATCAACTTCTGTCGACGTCTAGATAATTTTTATTAATTTTTTTAGCCGAATATTGCTCACGTATCCGACGTTAAAATTTTCCGTGAACTTGACGTAGTGTCCTTTCATATGAATTGCTTACAATTAATGTTGTTGTTCCGTAATCGTTCCATGCAGGCAATAGTCGCTTGATGCTGCGTGTGAATCGCTTTTACATATTGTTTTGTTTTCATCAGGAAACGTGTAGGCCACCCATTTTTCAGTAGGGCCGCCATTCATTTTTCACCGGGCATAGAAACCTCAATACCGATTGCTCGATATTTATACCGATTTTTGGACTCGATACAGGAATACAGATATGCTCTCTAAAAATACCGATATGTATTTCAATTTTCATACAGATAAATACCGATTTTCAGTTTTTGTGTTCGATTCCATAGGGGTAAACTAGGTCGAGCGACCTTTTTTTTGTCGCAAAATCTGTATCCGCACTAAATCGATGTTTGATTTTTCGAGAAAGTTATTGTACAGACAGATTTTTCCGCCAAATACAGTTTTTTGGAAAAAACAGTTGACAGCACTGAACAGTGTCTCAATCGGAGTGGTTGTCAATTTTTGGCAACATTTCAAAATGACAGACAAGTCTTTCGTTACAAAATTTTAAGATCTCAGTTAGCTAACGTTATCAAAATAAAATTTGTTTCGATTTTTATATTCGATGTTTGAATATTTCCATATCACATACTCTTAGTATAATAAAATATTTTTCGCTGATTGTTACAAATGCCATGATGTCACACATACTTAGGAAAAATCGTGTAAATTTACGTCTTTTAAGACCGACATAATAGAGCATCAAAACCAACGCATTTTTATTGTCAATTTAAAACATTTTTTCAGCACTTATATAATTTGCACATACATAAACATGTAATTTTAGACGACCTCATGAAAGATTGAGTATGTTCGCTACAGATCTCAATCTTGTAAAATTGAGCCATTTGACGAATTAAGTTCTTATGAATTGTGTCATATGTGGATATACGTCACCTGTATATTTCATAATATTTTGCTGTGTATAATTCCGATCTTAACTTGTACTGAAACTGTCAATATGAAACATAAGTTATAGATTTTCATGAATCAGCAAGCAAGGTGGGTTAAAATTAAAAAAGGTGTTTTCGCTATAAACAAATATAAAATTTGTATTTTATTATTTTAAAGTTTTAATAAAATTTAATAAGACCGACTTTCGACCTCTTTTTTCATCGATGTTTTATTAAAATGTGTAGCAATAAGACATTTTATATGTATGTGAAGAATATCAAAATATTGCTCAAAATCGATACAATTTTTTAACTTATCGATAATTATTCTATTGCCTAATTACGTGAATACTCCAACCACCTTGAACATTCTGATAAAAAACTCAGTCTGATACTTTTTAGCATAAAGAAATTATACGGGAATGACATTGAGACAATCTGTTATCGCGAGGCTACATTGAACATTGGTTTTCGGTTAAACATATAGAAAAAGTAAAGGGTAGTTTGCTTCCATTTGTTTCTGTTTATTTTTTTTTATGGAATAATCGGTCGGTTTATTCAGCTCGAGTAATTTTAAATTATAGGATGCCTTAAGGAACACATCTAGTTCAGTGCAATAATGCCTCTAAGACGTAGATCATATTCATATAAATAATATAATGAAAGCAAACACATGTTTCAAAGATTCAATTTTCATCGTGGTTTGGAAAAGATCTACAAAAACTATGCAAATTTTTACTGGAAGATCAGTACACAAGTGTTCATCATAGAATGTAAATAGATATACAGTTCATACGGTAAATCTGAATAGTCCCCGAGTACGCTAAAAATCGTACTGTCTATATAGTGTACTTATCTTCCAATAACCGAGCTTCTGTAAGTAATCATTGTCGTGAAAACTAACTGTCAAACAGTTACAAACATTCTCAGTGTCTTGCTTGATCAAACGATAAAATATTTTATGTTCGTCGAATGAGTTGGGGTACAATAAATTATAGCTAATCAAAGCTTTTTGTTCACTCATAGGCAGAAAATAATTTCATATCACTTGTCTCCTTGCAGCCAACACGTATCGTTCGAGGGCAATTTCTGGTGGACTCGACAGATTGTGCAGTGTTCTGTGCTCATAATTCCAGTCAACCGGGATATTTTTTTCTCAACCATAGCCACGACTGACTCGAACGTTCTTCATTCGTTTCTGTACAAAAAATACTAAACTAAATCATAAATTGAAAATTTGTGTTGTTTTCTGAAATCCGAAAACCCATTCAAATCCCGAATATCAACCAAAAGAAAACAAACACAAAAAATTACCGAACCATTCGTTAGATCCATTTGGTTGACAGTTTACGGTAGTTGCTTGGCAATTCAGTAATTACCGAATGATCAGTAATCAATTCAATTACCGAACTGATTACCAAACGTTAAGCTGTTGAAAATTCGGTAAAGAATTACCGAGTTCTGCAAAATTTTCTAAGTGTGTACGTTCCGGTTTCAGTAATCTTTCATCAACAGTTTCATCAGCAGTACACTCTTACCAGCCGCTACCTAATTTCGGGTCAAAACCTACCCAAAATCAACTGAAGTGCATCTCCCCAATTTTGGGTAACGAGTGATGACCTCAAAATTTAGGTAACTGTAAGTTTAGTACAAATGTTATGCCGTAACTAAGCATGCTACCCATTTTTACCCATCAACTCAAAGTTTGAGAAGATAACGACCTAATTTTGGGTAGCTTATAGAAGAGCTCGACAATGAGTGATTTCTCCTCAAAAAAATTGGTAGAAATGATTTTCAGTGTGGACAACAGTCACATTAATTATTACTCTTCCAATTCTTAGCAAAGAAAGTTATAAATAAAATGTACAATATTCAATCTTCAACGTTGCTTGTGGTTTTTATTTTTCAACATTTGCACCATGCGGTAAACGTTAAAGTGTATTAAAAATACATATATTCCACATATTAAAGTATGCACAGGAATTGTAAGTAACTTTAAAATATTGGCATAAAAACTATCTTTCTGAGCGTGTTTCGGGATTAGGTCAATTGAAAAAAAATACGAGTTTGGCACCACTGTTAATCGTTTTGCTCGACTGTATTTTGGTGAGTGACCTTAGCACCGTGAGTAGAAATGAGTGAATGCAATGAAATGTAAATTAGTTCAATTCAGATTTAGAGAATAAATTATTATGATAGGTGATGCAAATCTTCGATGTCACTTCCCAGTAAGGAGTTTCAAAATCGTTCGGATGCTGTATTGATTCAAAATTGAACGACTCTTAAACGGTAAATGGCTTCCTACTGGGTTACTCCATAAAATGAAGCGCTATCTGGGATCGAATTCTAATTATCAGTTGAACAATTTTGTTTGAATCAAATGGTTTCTGACTCTTTTTTTATATAGACTGTTAATAAAACAAAAAGCTTTTACTTATGAACAATATTATCATATGTATCTAGAACATAAGGACAGAGTTTTGAATTGCAGCACATGGTATTTAAACGATATGTGTCTATTTGAAATTCTTATCAATTGTCTTTATGCACATTTAATATTGAATAGAAAGTTTTATAAATCACATTTCACTCATTTTCACGAAGAACATTTTTATATTCCGTGTCTTTTCGAAAAATAAATGTAACAAAAATTATTGTCTGAAGCGTAAAAGTGCTTAACAGTTTATACTGAGCTGCTGAGTCTCGTCAGCAGTTAAAAATAAACTGCTATCGTACCGATAAATCGAAGACGAGCTAAATTTGCCCCATTTTCCTAAGAATAATTTTGTGAGAAAACTACATACACATATGTATATGAATGGCTTAGGTAATCACCATCACTACAATGCTCCAGGCCAAATCCAGTTAGATTTAAAATTTAATTTTTGTTTAGTAATAAAATGTTTGTATTCAGTACCGTTCGCCAAGGATGGTTTCAAAATGAATTGAGGATGTGATATTTTGCAAGAAAATCGAACAAACTCGTGCTATATTTGGAAGCTGAATAACAATTTTGGAATACTATATATTTAACCATAAAAACATCTGTCCCATTTTCTTCTCATAATAATATGTTACAAAACGTTACAATTAAACTTTACATTAGTTTTCGCTAGTTTGTTTCTTACCACCATTATTTTCCACCATTTCTTTCTGCAAAACATTTTTCTCTGTGTAATTTCCCGTCGTAATTTGATAAAGATTGATTTTGTCGTGGCATTTATTTTTGCCATTCTACATGTTCGGCCAAATTACGCAATTTGGGCGTCAATGGTTGTTTGAATTGTTATTTAAAATAGCTTTGGTTGATTCTACAATTGTCTTCAGTTGTTTTTTCTTCTGGGTTGGTAGTTAGCAAGTTTGAGTTAGTTAAAAAGTGAGTTTCATATTCCAACTTTTCTAAGGTACCTCCTAGCCAATTGCCTTATTCTATTTTACTGTCAACGAATTCAGTGTTAACAGACCTCAGCACAAACCAGTCTAGTGGGGACAAAATTCGATTAGTTTTCTGTAGGAAAATATATCTGAGAAAACATTGTTCGCTCAATTTAGGAATAAAAAATCCTCGAGATGTGACTGCTGTATATTAGTGAATACGAGGCAAAATAGTAAAATATTTCTTCACTTGTATTTTAATACGGTTCTGATTCAAATGTTGGAAATGCTCGGTATTAAATTCGTATTTTTCCGCTACTCTGGCTACAAATGGATTTTTGAAAGGTGATGTTTTAATCGTGGCAATATGAGTCAGAAAGATGTATTTTTATTTTATTTCACACATGTAAACTTATTCAAATTCAGTCAAAGCTTTTTCGATGAATTGGGAAAAATGTTAGAGTAATTTGTTACTGTTTTTATTACGCGACAGGATAGAACTCAGTATAAGTTTAGTATTTCTTGTTCTTTTCTCTTGGAACGAACCGAAGTTTTTTATTTCCCAGAAATTTACACTAAACGAATCATTTAGTGGAATGGTTTCAAAACATCACTTAGTTTTTTCCTGTTTTGAAATTTTGATTTTGATTTGATTTGTTGGGAGATTTTAGCATGTTTCATCAGACATTGATTTTTTTTCATCCTTTTGTTTCTGAGTCATATGACTCTGAACATGACGTGAACAATTTGTGAAATATAAAAATCGAGCTAAGAAGAATTAATGTTAAGGAAAATGAAAGATACGAACATTGGTTAGGGTGAAAACTATCCACTCGTCGTTTTGGCTACCTTGGCAGCCATGGGTATCAGACCAGATTCAATGACAGCTGTCAATGTAAAACTGACATAAAATATTCGCCCGTCATCTAATAACCCGCGCAGTATTTTCTCTGACTGTTTTCGCTGCACATGTTGGCGAGATGAATGCAGCATTTTTCGTAGCAAGTGCTGATATGAATCTGGTCTCGTTAGTAGTTAAAAATTTAAAATTTCTAACAAGTATCAAAAAGAGAAATAGTTTAAATACGATATGTTGATCGGGATATCAAGTTCGGTAGATGGACTTTGATAAGAAGAATTTTCTAGTTCGTTAGCGATCTGTCTGAATCTAATACGATTTCAGTTATATTTGTTACATAGACAGGAAGAAACTAAGTTTGATTAGAGTTGTGGTCACTAACATTCTATCGTTACCTATCGTTTCTGACCCATAGTGCACACTCCTAGGACAATTATTTCAAGAGCTCAGTGCAAGAGTGGCTCACCCACTTTTACTCTATTTGAAATAACACTTTTAACGGAACTGTCCATTTTTTAATGAAAAAGCACTCAAAATAGTCAAAATAAGCTCCTCTCTGTCTAAGAAACTCAGTACTTTTCTAAACATAAGTTCTATCAGTAAGACTATCTTTTCGTATGATTCTGCTGTGAATGGTTAGCAGTTATTGTCTACCGCAAAATATCAATAAATTGTGAAAAATCATTAGATAGCTTTTCGATATGATCGTTTGAAAATTATCATTCAATTTTTATCGTCTGTATCAAAAACAAAAAACAATCTGTTTTTCAACGAAGGCCACACGGATATATTCTGACCCGGTGCTCATATAGTTGGTTATAATCAAAATGAAGTATATATTCATACCTAATATGTTAAAGAATGGAATAATCTTTAAAATTCTGAGACACGGTATACTTCATTTTGATTACATCCAGAAATATGTACACCGGTCCAAAATATATTAGAGTGTCCAAAATACCTCCGTTATCCTAATGCAACAAAATTCCTACATTTTCGAAGAAAAGAAATAAAGCCATTGTTTTCTTAGAGGGGGAATAATTTATAACGCTTTCCCTCACACTAATATTCTTCTAGAGCATGGAAACAAAGACATCATATTAACAAGATATCCAGCTCTCACATTTCCCGAACAAATCATTGGCAACATCCTTTTTTGCGAGCATGTCGCCCCAGACGAGCCCGCATCGAATCTTATACATAGAAGTAGGGGAGAAAAATGTCAAATTCGTGCGCGCCGAAATAGCAGGGTTGCGCACCCATACAATTGACATGATACACTGAGCAAAATACCATAGTAACCGTAGCCTGTTTTCCATCGTCATTTCAACTATATGCTTAAATAGTAGCAACAATCATGATATATGACTATTCACCATCTGTATTGTATAAATTACTAGACAACAAAGACTACGACTTGACTAAACTATTTGTATTAATGACTTTTCTGGCATAGTCATCCTGACAATGGTAGTCATCTCAAATATAAGAACAAATAGTTAAAATCACAATTTCTAGTAAGGTGAAATTGCTCTCGAGCCTTGATATATGAGGAGCTAAATAGTTATCGCTACCATGTAAATATGTTCACAATATAATAATGTTACCATAAATAGATACATGGTTTAAAAGACGATTATGAAGTTTGAAAACACTATTCATGTAGTCCATATCAACAGAATTTATGTAGGAAGCACATTATCGTATAGTGTTTTTCAACCTACTATGTATTACATTTGTGCTGACTATACAAATTGTCAATGAACGGGTGTACTGTTATTGTCACATACAGTTACAATTTAGCAGAAAATTTCGAACATGGGTAACACATCAGTGATGGATTTGAACAAAATGTTCTATATTGTGACTGTGTACTTTGGTAGGTCTTACAGGTAGGTAAAGTTTGTAGCTAGTACTAGTTTCCGTCGTTGAAATTTAATTTTTCAACAATTTTCCGGCAACGGTTATGTTTTCCAGTGAAATCAACATCTCGTATACGGTTTATTATTCATTATCGGTCGCTGTAGAAACAACATCAAGCGATTGACGAAAAGGAAGATTATCATTTGATTCCCGGATTCAATTCGCTCGAATCCGACGGAAAATCGCAGGTGGGCATCGAGGTTTGCATCTGGACTTGGCTAATAATTTCTTTCCTGCTGCCAATTCCTGCTTCAGGTAAAACTCCACCAGACAGAGCCTTGGATCAACTGATGCTATCAAGCAATGCTAAGCAATATTTCACCAGGTATATTATCATTTGATTTGATGCGAAAATAAAATAGAGTTTAATGAAATTATTTTGTTGTTCTTATTTTAGAATTTAAATTCATAAAACTTTTCAACATTAGCTCATGTTTTGCTGATCTTCAGCATTGTTGAATCAACCACTGCTTTTAGTTTCAAAATAACTAGAAGTGAAATGTCAAAAATACCATGACTCTGGTTATAGCAAAAACTACAATGTAAAAAAAATATTCGGTCATGGTTAAGCTAACCATCTCAATCGTATTAGTTATTCATACAATACACTGTTCATTATTACTATTCTAGAGCCGATACCATTCATAGTAAACATGAACTTGACTATTGTTGAAATCATCTGATTTCATAGTCGGCTGAAAACCACTATACGCTCATGGTCAAGTTGGCCCTCTATATAGTAACAGTTACCATACTATTTTTCTGAGTGTATGTTGAATGTGATGCCGTGCGATAGCGTTGCTGAACTGAAGATTGACTTCGCTTCAAGCTGACAGGGTCTGATGGAAACCAATACAAGTTTCGTTGCAGTTCGCCGTTTTCTTGCACTGTGCTCCCAGTTTTTCGGTGTGTGTGTTTCGATTTGATTGTTTATTGCAAATAAGATGATCATGCTGGTTGCCTATTACAATGGAAAAATATCACCTATATTTTTTTATTCATTTAATTCATACTTTGGCTTGTCTGCTTTCATGGTATCGTCCTCAACGTATTGGTAACTATAGGTAGCTCCTAGTTTATGTTGACACTTTGATCGCGATTCATTATTTTTTTTTCTTGTTTAAAATCTCTCCATTAATACAAGTGACATTTATTTTTAGGTAACATTTTTTTGGTTTACTATTTTTGGTAGTTTCATTGATTTTCTTATGAAAACGTCATTTCCACTTAACTACATGTCACACAATTACGTTTTCATAATATGTCTGCATGTTCCGCTTTTTTTAAACAATTTTTCTTACAAATGGCGCTACATTTTTTATCAATCGCCCCTGTGCTAATTGAGTATATAAATCGTTTTTTTTTTTGTGTGTGTGTTAAGTTTATTAACCTTAGATTTGCACCCTAAAAGAAACCAAATGTCCCCTGGCCACATGAACTCCGTGTACTCCTAGAATTGTCTCAGACAAGTAGATGTGATCGCGCGATACAAAAATTTTCCGACATTCGCATTAAAAAGACCATTGTGACCACTGAGCTGTATTCGTCTTTTTGGTTTGATCCTGTAAGTTTCGAATACTGGCGGTAACAGTCTCCTTTTCGTACTAGGTTTTAAGTTGATCAGTATATAATAATAAAACGATCCATTTGATTGCTAACGGTTATCTAAGCCGATTCAGTTTAGTTTTTCTTTTAAATATTATTTTTAGAACATTATTTTGTCGTCGTAACAAACTAGTTTCTGCCTTTTGTTTTTTTCCTTCAAATGCGTACTATATGCTAGCATATTGAGCTTTTCTAACGGGGGATTTTTGGGTTGGTTTGGTATGCTCTTTACGAACGGGATTTATTTTGCAAGTTCAGCAGGAATTCGCTTGCTTGTGATTCAGTGAACTTTTTCTTTGTCATTGGATTTATTCTTTTCGACATGAGTGTAAATTTTCAAAGTATACTAAACAGTTTCCCCATTAAGACGGAAAGTTTTATTTGAAGATGAGTGAAATGAATAACATTTTCAGCTCTAGTATAGTTTCAAATATGTTACAATAACTGATTACCGATAATTGTAGGACTTTATGGCGATAGATCCAGCCAGTCAGCGATCGCTAAACCACTATTTCTTTTTTCATTTTTAATCGATCCGAGTTGGATTCGGTTGTTGTATCAGATTCGGAATCCATTTGGAATTATCTGGGACGCTGCTTCAAATGACCAACGACACATATTCTACCGGAAATGGAATGCATCGCATCCCCAGCAGTAACCTGTGTTGTATAAACAAGTTTATGAAGGGTTGCAGGGGACTAAACTTACTTACGAGGGATTACGCAGGAAAAGTTCAACAGGGACTAAAAAAGTTTGAAATGGAACGTGTGGGATTAGATGGGATTATTTCGGATTAGATGAGTTAATTTTTCTGAGTTAGTCCAGAGTTTAAATTGATTTGCCACTTGGATTAACCCGTCCTGATTACAAGTTTAAATGAAAGAGAACCGTCGAAAACAAAGAAGCGGAATCTTCTAGCAAGTGGATTTGATTTTTCTGAACGTGTATTTCGCGTTGCGCGTCGCACATATTAATACACGTAAAGTCAGAAATGCCCATTATTTGATTTCTTTTTACTTAATTTTAGTTGTTTTTCATCTTTTCTGGCATTCTGGTTCTTTCCATTGTTGCCAAAACACAACGAGCAAAACCACCAAACAGCGAGAGTTTCGTCGACGAATGGCGTTCAATAAGTTAAGATTAATTAAATTGCAGTTCGCTTTTCCATCTCATCCAAGTCAGTCGATAAAAGTAAACCGCTTACGTTCGGAACAGAAGAAACCAAGTACAGTATTGTGTAGTGAACAATAGAACGACCTCGAAATGAGTGAACCAAACGAACAAAAGCTACCGCCGACACGAAAGAATGCAATTGTTGTTGACTTCAGGCAGTGCAAAAATCGACCTTCGATACGCGAACTTGCAGGTTTGCTTGAGGAGCAAATGCATCTTGACATTACACGTGTGCATTTAATTCAATGCAATAAGACAAATAATGTTGTTTACATCCAGTTTTATGCACAATTCGATGCAATTCAATTCGCAAAAGACAATAACAATGTGCACTATGTGGAGCACGAAAACATTAAGTACAACATTCCAGTATATATGAAAGATATATAAATATATGCTATATAAATGCGTGTGCATGGTCTTCCCTCAGGTGTCATCGATCCTTATATTCGCAAAACTATGTCCCAATACGAAGAGATTCTCTCCATCGAAACAGAAAAGTGGAAGAATTTTTTCCCGGGTATTCTAAATGGCGTACGTTTCTTACGCATGCGCTTGAAGAGGCCTATATCTTCTTATGTGACTTTCGATCAGGATACAAGAATCCCGTGCAAATCACTTGTTACCTATGACAATCATATGGCCACATGTAAATATTTCCAAAAAGCTGTTCACTACGGTAAGCCATGTGATAAACTGGACAAGGAGACAACTACACCAAAGGACAACGGTGCTTTCTTCACACCAATCCCAAGCAACCCCAGTACACATGTGATAGCCACCAACCCCTCAACGAAACCATCAGTATCTTCTATAGATCAAAGTACACCAGCTGCAGTTAACAACTTACTCAACGGCTATGAAATAAGTAACGATTGTTCCGCCAATAACAGTGATGCCGAACCAATTGACGGGAGCGTTAATAGCGAACCCCTGCTCCCCCTTCATTCGCTAGATAACAGCGAAAGCGCCTCTTATCCAACGAAAAAAAATACAACAAGATCTGTCAAAAAAAATTTTTTTTATTGTAAAACGGCCGCGTTAAGCAAAAGAGCCTGAGAAAATTTGGAAAATTTGAAACTGTTCTAATAAATAAAATTGAAACTGATTGCTGAAGGGGTTGGGTAATGCATTTTCACTCGACAGCTGATTTCGGAGTGCTCCCCCGATTGACACTAACATTATAAATTTCAATGAATTTTTGATCACTTGACGAATGTGTAACAGTATGGCGACTTACGCCCTATTATTACCTCCAGCTAGAAGAATGTACGATGATGAGAAACTGAGCCGAGCTGGTGACTGACATTAGCAAGAGCGGGAAACATAAAGCAAAGCCTTGGTATTACATTCCTGTATTGGAATTTGACCTTCTGTTTCAATAGACTTCGCAGCCGATTCAGAGTGTACAGAACCATTGCATGGCTGGTGGTACGATTCTACGGACACTACGATTCCTTCCAGGTCGGGGCAAACATACTTGCAGCAAATCAAAGGGGCCTGTTGGTCAGCGAAGTTGGTCTCAGTTTCTCTCGCTTACTCTTGCTGCGGCCTAAGGCAGTTGTTTTTGTAGATTCCCAGTAAATTAGAACAGTTTATGTTGGAATTCTAGGAAGAACTTGAAGATCTAAATTTAAATGTTCAGATATATGGAATTTGCTTTTCGAATTGAATAAAAAACAGTACGAAACCGGAGAAGAAAAGAAAATCGAATCGGCAACTTTTTCTAACTCAATTCCGACTAATGATGGTGTAAATTACAACTTGTAATGTCAATCGATTAATAACCCAGATAATCGAGTAATATTTTTTATTTTTTAAATTTTCGATTCGAAACTAATACTCTAAAATAACTAATATTATTAAAATAATCGAATAATTTGAAAACTTTAATAACAGTGCAAACTTTTTTGGGATGCATTGTTGTCGTATTCATTCAATCAGAAATGTGCTTTGCTGCCGACGACTTTGTCGCAAACGACGATTCATGATTAAATTATATACCAAACTGAACAAGTTTGACAATGACACAATACACGCGTGATCTGTCAAAAACAGTGTTGCCAAAAGATTCCAGCAAAAAAAATCACCCTTTAATATAAAATTAAATTTGTCAATTCAGACGGATTTTCGAGCACATCGATTGCCAAGGAAATTCATTTCCATTTGGATTTTATTCGGTATTTATTTCGAAGTGCACATATGGGACTCATAGAGTATAAAAAATATTCATAAAACTTGGATCATGATCGGAAACAATTTCCTCACGAGAAGAAAACATCCAGCGAAAGCCCTTCATTGGATCGTTGATCCAATTAATAGTCCAATGAGAAGGCATTTTTAAACGTACGTTTGCTGGTTCCGAAATAGAGCAATGAATAACGAGCATTATTTTCGTTCAACAAATTCGGTAAAAAGAGGTAATTTGTTGATTTTTTACTACTATTAGCATTACGGGAGGAATGCGGAAGTTTGTCGTTACTCTTTTTTTTTCCTCGATATAGAATACGTGTACTTCGAGTTGAGCAACAACAGATTTAACATAAACACCTTACCCGAGGTAAAAGCCAAACTCTACATGTATGCTAGAAGGCTGCGGTGCAGGTTATAAAATTGCTTACTCATGTAAAGTAAGCTAAGGTAAGATTAGCGGTTTATGTTGAACACATAAGTGGCGGAGCAGCTCAATATGAACTGTTCTGCCCTAACGAGCCGAAGACGAATCGCAAAAAAGTATGAGATTTAGAACTATGTCGGAACGGTGTTTTACCATTTTCAGAATAGTTTAAGGAACAATATAAGAATAATTTGATGCTAATTTTTTTTCCTTATCGTCAGCTAGCGATACAATCCTAAGACAAGACCTGACAACTGGCTTCTTATTCTTCCTTCCAAATCATCCTTCTCGTCATTTTCGCCCTGTGGAATAAATACCAACGTATCGGCTACAGTGTAGCCATATTTACAGATTTTTTAATAACTATATGCTAAGAAAAAACAATTATCAAAATTTAAATTTTTAGACTCGCTTTTTGATTTGAAATAAACATGAAAAATGTTTCGGAGAATGCGTTTTTTTTTATATGAATGCTTAAAAACAATTAATTGAGCTTTGATGACAAAACAAGAAATATCTCATGTTGGACGCAAAATCGAATCCATTGTTGACGTATTACCGGATCTTCTGGAAACCGGAAAAAGTCAAGTTTGGATAGAAATGCTTAGTGCGACCACAGTGTGCAACACAACAGTTCATTCTTCTCGTAAAATTAAACACACTTACGAGTTTATACCTACTAATTCAAAAAATCTCTTTTGGTTACACTTTAATTCACTAAAAAGAAAAACGGTGATTTTAATTACACAGTGCTGCTACTATAAACATTTATTACAAATGAGACTGAGAAAAAGTGAAACATTCTATGCAAATTTTCATTTTCATTGGTGAGCTAAAATTATACATTTTAATAAACTTGTTTTCTGATTTTCTTTATACTTGTCTTCATTGCTCGCGTACCCTGCAAAAGTTGTTTCTTTTCACAATGTGCGGGTAGCAACATCAAAATCATCCAATCAGAAACTGGTCCATTTTGGAACAAAAGCCACCCCCCCCCCCCAAGTTGTCAGGTCTTGTCTTAGGTACAAACGTACTTAGGTTGTTTGCAATCTTATAGGTTATGAAGTTTTATCGATTGGCGATATAAGTACTACAGTTTTCCGTCATTAAGTTAATTAATATTTAACAGGATCGACGAACAAACTATAACTTTTTATTCTCTTCGAATCATCAGATACACACTTAAAAAATCCTGTGACTTTACATCTTATTATATACACATAAATGGAGCGTCGCAGCTCACGCAAATTTACGGGGAAGAACATTTAATATTGTGTCTAAAACTCCATGACATGAAATTCATTGAAATAAGAAAAATAGAATACTGATAGCAACCGCCGCGACTTGAACCAAGAATCATTGAATCGCAAGTACGTTTGTTAATCGACTGAGCCACAGAAGCATGCATCTGCTTAGCTGGTAAAAGGTGCATTTAAATTCATACAGTCGCACCTGCTAGTAGAACGCAAGTTACAGTCGAAACCAGTAAAATTCAAGCTCATCTAACATTAAGTCATTACAAATAAAATTTTCCGTCATTTGACAAATTAGGTCTTTATGAATTACATCGTATGACGGATTAAGTCACCTGTAAAATTCAATTTTTTTGAAGTGTAGATATCATCAAATAGTATATATCTAAAGCACCATTCAATGTGCTAAATAAAAACAACTCATTTCCAGTACATGTTTTCGTTCACCTCAATCTAATCTATGAAGACTAATGCTGGGTGTAGAATCGAGCAAAACAATACTAGCTCGAAGATACAATCTTCGAGTACCGAAACGAAATCCTTATCGTCATAATATATTCATAGCAGTAAGATCCACAAAGTATCTAATGTAATGTAGTACACATTTATACCTAATATGTTAGCGAATGGAATAATCTTTAAAAATTCTGAGACACGATGTACTTCATTTTTGTAACATCTAGAAATAAGATGGTACGATGGTTCAAAATATATTCGAGTGACCAAATTACCTCCGTTACCCTACTGTCAGACTATGATTACCAGCGGATAAAAATTACATTCTGAATCGCGTACCAAATTGTAAACAAGTCCCGTCAGGATGGATCCAGAATAGATTTCGCCACAAATGAAGCACCATTCCGAACAAAAGTGTAACCTTCGAACGAGCCTCGAACGCCCTGCGAGATCATGGTGTGAGCTGAAGTAGTAGGCCATGAAGACACATGAAGAAGCGTGGAGAGAGCAAAATTTGTTAGGTTCGTCTTTTGTGTTAGCACTCTGCCTCTCCCCACCCAGTCACGTCGACACGGTTAAGCCGAGGACTCAAGGCCGTCGAAAGGCAAATAACAAACATTAGGATGTACTAGCGGAAGAAGGAAAATAGGACTATAAAATCTCCGACGACGAGAAGCTGCGTGGAAATCCGAAAGATGCAACAGGTTTTTATCAACGCTCGTGGGCTCTTCGACATGAAACGTAATGCAACTGGTGCCATCGTTTTCCCTTTTTCTTTTCGTACTATGGGAGGATGGGAGACTGAAGCGTTAGATTTCCGTTGCCCGAAAATATGCCGTCATCTGCCGGAGGCATGTTTACTCTAGGATAGCATCGTTCGTGTGTTACCTCTATTTGGTTGGCATCATAAGGTTGTATCGTTTTTTGATGGCACAATCCAGGTGCTGACAAGATGGCTCCTGGTAACGAATAGAAACCATCAATGGGTTTCAAAGTCGGGCAGGAACAATTTTGAATGGGCACAGAATATTACTGGCATTGCCGGGGGGAAGTTTTTCGATACATATAAGAGATCGTGCGTTTTCAAAAAGAGCTTAAAATATAGACAGCTTTTTCGAACTTTCCCATTTTTGTTGTGACACATTCTGTCCTTGAACGGGGCAAAATGATGGAATTTACACAACCTACAAATAACGGGATTAGGCATTACGGGATAAATCAACGATTTTTCCATTCAAAGAATTACCAATAGTTTTCTACAACCTTAGCTCAGCATTCGGGAAATATCTTGATCCCATATCAAACAAACCAAAAAAAAAACTTTGCTATTTCGGGTTTGCGTTTGGTTTTGTATGAATCGGTGTGCAACATGGTCATTGTTTGGTTCAAACGCACAATATTGTTTTCCTATCATTTGTTTTGTAGTATCTTAGCAACTCATAATGGATGACGTCTATCTAATCTCGCCACATCACCTTGAAACCGTAGATACTGGGCTTCGATGTTGATGATTCTGCTCGAACCCATGAGTGCTTGGGATTGTCGTACGAGATTCATTTTTCATCCCCAGTCACAGTACGTTGCGACAAGCCATTTCTATTATATATTTTAGAGAGCAATTTCCTGAAAAAGCGCCTCTCAAAATATTTTTCTTTAAATGTATTCGGCACTCTATCGTTTTTTCTCTAAATTTTCCGCCGGTTCTAACGTTTGGATTTACAAAAATGAACAAAAATTGTCATTTTTTCATGGGTTTACCTTCACTCCCACTGACGAAACTACCTATGCAACATCAATCATAGTAACTCATGAATCAGCAGACAAAATTTGACAGCTCTATCAATCGAACTCTAACCGGGATGGCAAAAACAATGAATCAACAACATGTATTGATACTGTTTTGATCTGAATTTGGATATGGAATATCCAAATAGTTTTATCAAAACATTTTTTTCATGCAGCTCATTTTTGCTACAAGCATAGGCAGATTCAATAGGTTCCAGATTAATTCCTATATCCCACGAAACTGTGAAACGCTTTCGTCGTTTATTCGATAACATTTTCGAAACCTACAGTATCAGCAACAATACCTTTGAATATGATCATTACCTTATTTTGCAGCATTCAAATAAACTAAAGTTTCTCGAAATCGGCTGAGTTTTTTCCTGAGCAAACAGTGTGGTTTGTCAGTTACGTCATTTATACGATTTTATATTAAGTATCGGAAGTATTTCACATGCCCTATTTAAACTTGATCTTTGACCACACTGTAGCTTCAAAAGAGGCTCAAGTTTGTTCCAATCGGTTTAGCCATCTCTGAGAAATCGAAGCTGTTCGCCTTCCAAATCCGATCAATGGCCTGATTGTGGTTTTCAAACGAGTTTCAGAATGCGTAACTCTGTTCAGTCATCTCCGTGAAAATTGAGCGGATAGGGAAAAAGTGTTTCGTTGGTTACGTCACTCTTAGAGTTATATCTATGGAACCGGGAGTGTCAGCTTTTTGATCTTCAGGCTTGGTCAATGACTCAGTAGTCGCATTCAAACGAATTTAAGATTTTTGGAAACGGTTTAGCTGAGAAAATTTGGCCGTAGTTAGAAAAAGAGATTTGCCTGTTACATTGCTTCTACAACTATATATTCAGAAGCTAAAGTTCCTGTCATTTGTCTTTCGAACTTGATTAAAAGACATAATAGTAGATTTTAAATATGTCTGAGATGGAACAGAATAAATAAGAAATACCGATCAAAAGGCGGTTTTCTACCGTTTTTATATCTTTTCTTTAGAGAAAGACTAAAAGCCTCAGAGAATTTTTGACTAGCATTTGAAACAACAACACGTGAAATTCGAACCAAAAAAATATTTTCTTTATTCACTTAGTGGTGTGATAATGCCTTCCATTCAAACAGTTTCGTTAAAACATAATTTTTTCAATGAGATAATTACTGTTGTAAATTTGGGCTGGTTTTCGACACACATTCATTCAGATTGATTCGGTTGGTTCACAAAAATGGGCTACAGCGCTTAAGTCGCATATCCGATAACATTCTCAAAACCAAAAGTATCATTTGAACATAATCATTGGTTACTTTCTGAAAAATGTGTTGATTTGTCGGTTACGTCACTTATAAGATTATATTTTCGAGACTGCAATTTGATCAATGGTGCAATAGTAGCCTTCAAACGAACCTGGGCGGTTCAGTCATCTCTGAAAAATTTGACAAATCACACCTGAATCGTGTCTTGTCATTGTTTGGTCTGGATTATGGGCCGGTGGCATCATCGGGCTTCTTCAATGACGACGATTGGCGGAACGATGACGATTTTTTGCCCCAAATGGAAGAATGGACATGCCTGACATGTGATTTAAACAAGACGGTGCCACATCCCACACGGCACGCGAAATAATTACCAAATTGATAGCCGCCTTCGGTGAATAGTTTAACTCACGTTCTGGCCGTCTAGATCATGTGATTTAACGTCTTTGGACTGTTTCCTGAGTGGCTCATGTCTACAAGGATGAACGAGCAGCGATTGACGCACTGGATGCCAATATTGAAACATTTATTCGTGAAATAACGGCTGATATGTTGGAGAGAGTGTGCCAAAATTGGACCTTGGGCATGAGCTATTTAAATTGGAGCCGCGGCCAACATTTGCATGAAATCATTTCAAACATTAAATTATATTGATTGTTCTATCGATTCCAATCAAAAGTTCATAAATTTTTTAAAATTTTATTAGAATCACATACTATACCTCTTAAGAAAGCACCCCTTATCTTCCAAACCCAAAGGGACAGCTATTTCAATTTCAAACTTAATTTACATCTCGAGATTAGCTATCAAACGGGCCTAAGCTTGTGAAAATCAGTTGAGTCATCTCAAGCGAAATTCACCGGAAAAGAAAAGTTGCGTTTTGTCGTTTATGTCACTTATAGCATTAACATATACCACTGGAACCGGAAGTGACAGCTAATTGATCGTCGAACTTGATTAAAAGCCCAAAAGTAGATTACAAACAAGCCTAAGCTCGTTACAATCAACTCAGCCATCTCCGAGAAAATTGAGCGGACTCGTTTTATTGGTTACGTCTCTTATACCATTATATCTCCAGAAGTAGAAGTGACAGCCAATTGATCTTCTAAGTTAATTCACAACCCAATAGTAGTTTTCAAATATGAGCCTAGGCTTGTTGAAATCAGTACTGACACTTTCGAAAAAAATGAACCGTGATAAAAAAAAACGTTTTGTCGGTTACGTCACTCAAACCGTTTCATCTCTGGAATCGCAAATGACAGTCAATTAATCTTCGAACTTGATTCTCATCCTAGAAGTAGTTTTCAAATGAACATAAGATTGCTTAAATCGGTTCAGCCATCTCCGAGAAAAGTGGAGGGATTTTTTTTCGGAAAGGTGCATATACATACACACACAGCCATTTTCTGATCTGAGTCGAATGGTATTTAACACTAGCGGGTCTCTGTATTTCCGATCATAAGTCGAGTTTTCCAGTAATTTTGTTCCCTTTCTATAGAAAATGGCAAAAAATTGATTCCAGATGGCTTAGAAAACTGAAGTTATCTCGGAATTTGTTTTTGAAAAAATATCGTGACAACATTGATATTATTGGTGTGGATCGAAGAGCTGTGGAAGAGGCTTTTGTACCTTTAATAACACAGAAAGAAATTATGAATTTTACAGGTGACATAATTCTTCAAACGATATGAGTTAGTAAAGTTAGTAAAGAAGAGAATGGAGAATGGTGCAGACGAATGAATTACGAGCTGTACCAATTATACAAATATGCGGACATTAGAAGGCTTATAAAACACGGCAAACACCAGTGAGCTGGATATGTAGTAAGAACCCGGAAGAGAGAATGGCCGTGATGCTCAGTAGAGACCCTGGGAGAGGTCACCGATTGTGGGGTAGGCCTCGCATTTGCTGAGTGTGCGCAATCAAAGAAGATGCTTGCGCATCGGGAATATAAAGCTACTGGAAATCTACAATTCGTTCGGTTATTTTCCGGAGACGGGATGTGCATCATTAAAGTAAAGTAAGTGAAAGAAAGTAGTGATTTTGATTTTGGACACATAAAGCGTTCAGAAAGGCCGAGAATTTTTGAAGACGGGTAAACGGGTAGCGTTGGGAGTACGAATCGAAATCGATAAACGGTGATGAGTTCGATTAAGTATCGTATTGTCATTTGTGACGAAAAGTGGAATCATATCTGTAATAATTCTTGACGTGAAAAAAACGAAAGCTAGTGAACGTAAAATGTTCACTGAGTTTTCGTTTGAGCTGGGCGTTGATGCAGATCACCAGACCGCATTAGTTTACCATCACGACAACGCTTGATCACATGTTGCATGGTTCGATCAAAAACTCTTTGGATAATTGTGGATGCAAAATTCTACCTCACACTCTGCATTTTGTAGACTTTGTACCTACCTTCTGATCAAAATTGACCTGGACTGGTCCGTTGAAACCGCGCACGTAAACCCGATCGGTAAATTTATTTCCCTAGATTTGTACAACCTTCTTTGACATTCCTGTTAAGTGTGAGCGGGATATGTCAATTAATGTGTGTCTGGTAGCTGTTTGTTCACGACACGAAAAATTTTTACTATGAAGGAAAATGAACAACAATG
Organism: Malaya genurostris; assembly: GCF_030247185.1. Taxonomy (NCBI): domain Eukaryota; kingdom Metazoa; phylum Arthropoda; class Insecta; order Diptera; family Culicidae; genus Malaya; species Malaya genurostris. The sequence goes on along the minus strand of NC_080572.1, from coordinate 247,610,897 downwards.
TTACTTGAAAACTTGAGTTTGAAATGGAATTACTCTATCGAGAACGCAAGTTTGGTTGATACTTTGGGGATGAAACGCGTTGATACTAAGCTCGTATCGAAAGAACTGAATTTTTTGCATGATTTTGACCAGTGCTGTAAAATTTCATTCAATTCAATTGAAATTGAATGTGTGCACACACTGACGAGCACTCTACTGCAGTAAACTTCACATTCTGACACACAACCTTCGCAGTCGCACCGAATGGGCATCATTCCGTCATTCATTTTTAACCACCGTCAGTTTATCTCTTGAAGTAACAAAATATCTCTTACAATTGATTAAGAGAGTGTCCTTTGAAGTGAGGTTCACTACCCACAGTGAAAACAAGGAAGATAATGAAACAGGTACACTATTTGGCACTACAAACTGAGCAAGCAAAACTCCAAGTGACTAGGTACGGTTATTCAATTGATGATGAATTCTGGGAGCTTCGGCAACAAAAGTAAAATGAATGGGAAGGGATATGCTGACAGTCAACGGCCATAAATTTCATTTTCATCTAATAATATTCGATTGAAATCATGTTTTACCGCACTGATTGTGACTGCATGTTTGGCCAAACCCGTAACGAAAGTCATTGCTCAGCCACCGTATTCGCCAGATTTGGCCCCCTGTGACTTTTTCCTATTTCCAAAACTAAAATATCCATTCCGGGGAACGCGTCATGACTCGATTGAGGACATAAAAAGTAATTCGCTGAAGGAACTGAAGGCCACCTCGGCCGAGGCCTATGGTAAGTGTATGGAAAATGGGGTTGACCGCTGTATCGGTTCAAAAGGAACCTATTTTGCAGGCGATAATAAGGAAATATACTAAAATAAAAAAAAATCGATTCAGTCCAGATCAATTTTGATCAGAAGTTATGTGGCTATGGTTACGATTCTACTGATACTAAAAATCCTTCCAGATTGGGACTCGACGATATGACAACTGGCTTGGCGAATTATGGTCTCAGCCATCGACCCGGGAGGTTAGAAAGGGTTGCGATTTGTTATTGGGCTCAAAGGATACGAAGTGTTGGGATGCTTCATCGGAAAGTTCTTCAATCTTAAGCTCAAACGGAAAACGATATAAAATCAAACATTCTGCATTGTTCAAATTTGCTTCAAGATTATGCTGTCTTAGGGAAACCTCCTAGCACCACACCGCAGGCTCATAATTCTTTTCAAATATCGGCTGTTATTTGCATTAGGCAAACCACAATCTGTCAATGTATATCGTTTGCATTGGTCATCATTCATCGTCGGTGCGTAACACATGCGGAGAATTTTCATTCTACAAGACGATGCATGTCCATCGGCTTTGCAATTGCCATTCCTGACGTCATGCTGCATTTTCTACTCGAGAGAGCATCCCCCACCGTAGGCCCACCGCACAGCGTACAGCCCTCAGTGCCCATGGTGCACATATTTGCTGGCTGCTGGCGGCGAATTGGAACAACCCTGACCGCTCTTTTGAGGTTACCATGCTCCTCAGCCATAAGCTCGTTATCGAGGGTTGAATAAGCTTTCTGTTTCGCTAGTCGACGACGAAACTGATGAAGGATATTTTACTCTTTTGGGGGCCTTCGGCCATCGAGGCACGTTCAATTGCAAGCAACTAGTTACGACAGGAAGGGAGCTAAATATTTGTGATCTTCATGACTAACAGTTGTGGACAGCTATCAAATACAACGAACGATCTTAAGGGAATTCACTTTGATCTACACTCATCTCGATTTATACTCTAATGAAGGGTGAATATTAAACTAACAAATATTTTGTTAAAATTTGTTAACAAAATCCGTCTACTTTTCATCTATAACAACCGGTTTTTAATACAATGACTGCTAACATCGCTTCTGCAGTTTAATCTGAACACTACACAAAGTTGGAAAAAACAGGAAAGATATTTTTGTTTGTTTTTTTCTAAATAGTAAAAAGGGTACGCGGAAATGTAAACTCTGTATCGATCAGTTAATAACGACTAAGCTACCTTCACAACAGATGCTTTTCTATCATAAACCACATCATACACGTATTTTTCGTGGTATTTAATTGTTTTCTTTTGTTACTAAAAATAATAATCTTTGGTACTCTATCAAGAGACACACTGTCTTTCCTTAGGAAAAATATACGCCGCAGTGTCTGCTCCGCTACATTACCATAAGAGAATTTTTGTTCCGGCTCACGTAAACATGACCGTACTAATCAAACTGGCGATTCCCGGACCATCTGCGCGATTGCGTTCCGTTATCCTTGGCTTGGCCGAACTGCCGACGCCGTCTAAATCTAGAATTTTAAAATTAAACAATCGGCCATCATTTATTCTACGCATGTAAGTTGGAATAAATAGTGATGGGCGAATGCAAATTATCTCCCAATTTTCCGCCCTGTCTGCCAGTCGATGTCGGTTTTTGTGGCACCAGCTTCTGCGTCCGGTTGACTAGCTGGTGTGTGCGTGTCGGTTTACCGTTGGATGTTATTTTAATTGAATTTCGCGTCGAAATTCGAAATTAATTGTAAATAGCCTATTTTCCCTTGAAGGGCCGCTTCGCTGTTGTCTGCTTTGTCCAAGTAGAGGTTAGAAAAAAAAAATCCAAAGGATCCTCTCTGTGCAAATCGACGTCGCGTCGGGTTGAGCAGGTTAGTTAGTAGCTGATTTGGTTCTCCGCATACCAAACCGAGCTGGTTGGTGGTGGTGGTGGTGGTCCACGTTGCCACTACAAACAATAGCACGGGTGACGGTGATCGACGACGGCAGGAGAGATGAGACTGAGCAAAAAACGTTATGGAATTTCGTCACCGCCACCGCCCGACATCAGCCGATTGTACTCGGTGTAGTTCTTTATCATCCTGGCCCGGTCGAGTGACTCCCGCATGAGTCGTTCATTTTCCTGGCGAACTGTAACGAAAGGAGATCGGAGGAAAATTGATTACTGTCATGAGCATAATCTATCATCAATATGTGTCGAGTAACGATGATGCAAAATTCTTCCTAATTAGTACGCTTGCGTCACATGAGTTCACTCATCGGTGGCATGCATGGAACCATGGAGATAAATGCGACGATGTATCGCACCGATATGGGCGCTCAGCTGGCCCGTGTTGTCACGGAGAGAAACGTCTAATTTTGAAATGAATCAAATTCTTCGGGCCGACGAAGGAAATTAATTTGATCTCCCCAGATAATTGGTAATAGGCTTAAATTCCGTTGCCTTTCTGCCAATTTATAAGGATTTTGTATCAATTTATAACGATTTATAAATCTGCACTGTGAATTCGAGATATCTTCCTCAAACATTTATTTGTCAAATTATTTGACTTTCACTGAGTTGAAAGAAGTTGATTTAGGACTATTTCAAATCTGCTTTCAATGTTCAGTTAACATTTTGGTTCACCATTCAGTGTCGTGATAATAACGGTATATGTTGTTACTAATGAAGCCGTAAAGAGCTGCTAAGTTGTGTTTCTCAGGAAAAGAAATTGGTAGCGAATATTTTTTGTCGAGAGTTTTGGAGCATTAGAGAAAGGAGCTTATTATTATCTACTCTTCCGACCCATTGGATCCTGTAATGTGTAACTGAGCATGTCTATCAATTAATGAGTTGTCGCACTAAACACAAAAAGTGTCATCGTGCTTTTTAATCTTTTACAATAAAAAAACGCCTAATATACCTAACAGTGAGATGATACCTTCTATTTTACCAATCCGCATGTGGTTTTTGCGTGAATATTCTTCGATGTTTTAATTTTTCATGAAATTATTTTAATGACCGTCGTTTTGAATGACAGTTTGAAATTTCAATTACCTTGTTAATTTGGAACTGCAAGACGAATCGAGGATAGAAATTGTTTGAAACCATAAAATAATTCTGTGAAGCTATAAACGTGTGGAAATCGATTAAGGATTCCACAGGGGAGTCACAGTGAGTTCCACTGGCTTTTTGGTTATTTTGGTGAGGAATTCAGGGATCAAAAAGCAAAGCCAATGCATTACATTCCTTTTGTAGAATTTGGCTTTTATGTTTCAACAGACTTCGCAGGCGATTCTTAGCGTACAAAATCATTGAATGGCTAGTACTACGATCCTACTTACACTAAGAATCCTTTCAGCATAAGTTTTGGGAATAGTTTTGAGCTCAATGACGGATTGAATTTTAAAAAAACTCATCACCCTGTAATTCAAGAATTGGCAGTCGGAATCGGATGAACTTCATAAACTGGTTCTTGGGTATATCAGTTGAGAGAGGCGTGCAGGTGGGAAATTATGGAGTTGTATATCATTCCCCTAGTTCAAGCGATCGCCAGTTTCTAGAAATTTTAGAAAACTGCTAGGAAATTTTTGTAGATTTTAGTAAGCTTAATATTAGTGCGGGAGATTTCAACAATGATTGGCTGAGTGATCAGAGTTCGAATAACTTGAAACAGTTAGCTGAATTCTTCAGTTTCAAACAAACTGTGAATGAATTTACAAGAATTTCGAGATATAGCAGAACTTTGATAGATCACGTATATTTTAATTTTGACGGAGTTTATTCGTGTGTGGAGACCGATTGCAAGATTTCAGATCACTAGACAATTGCAATTTCCATAACTAGTACCCCTACAGATGAAAATTAAATGTTAGAAAAAATATTCAACGCAAGCCATGTCACGACTTGTGTCAAGAAACTTGTATTGACTGGAAATTTGGATCGTAGGGCATCTATTCTTTTCTTATGGACTAATAAATTAGTAATTGAAAAGTACGTTAGTTTGAACAGCTCGAGTAGCTGAACCTCTCAAGATTAAAAAGAGATAGAGGGATAAACAGTACAAGAGGTTCTGCAGAACTAACAATATGGAAGTCACTGGCGTGCTTATACCAATGCACGAAACATTTATTCCCGGCCCTGAAGAAGACTAGATATGAATATGTTCAGAGGAAGATCGATTAAAATTCAGAAAAACAGCATGGAGTTTTGAAAAATTCTTAAACAATTACTAAAACCTACACATAGCTCAGCAAAAACATTAACATTTAATGGTATAGAAGAGCACTCAGAGCATGTGATACCAGATACCGACAATGTCAACTCAAAAGTGATACAAGATTGCTTTCATGTTATCGGTCACGATCTGCTGAACTTGGTAAATTAATCGTTATACACGGGGCACGTACCAAAACTTTGGAAAGAATCGCTGGTGGTTCCTATCCCCAAGGTTACTGGAACGGATAAAGCCGAGGAGTACCGTCCCATTAACATATTGCACACGTTGGAAAAATTTTTGGAATTTGTTGTTAAAGATCAGCTGATTAACTATTTAAACTAACAACAGTTTAACAGTTTGCTAATGGAAGTCACTCTTGCGAAACCGCTTTAAACCTGGTTTTAGCAAAATGGAAGGAGAAAATCGAGATTCAACACTGCAAAGTAATCTTTGCAATGTTCTTGGATCTCAAACGCGCTTCCGAAACAATTTCTAGACCTATACTGTTACAAACACTACAACGCTTTGGTATCGAAGAAGTGGCATATAAGTGGTTTGAAAGCTATTTGTTGATGGAACCCAGAGAACTGTTTTCAACGATGTTGTGTCTAGTTTCCAGGGTAATTCACTTGGTGTGCCACAGGGTAGTGTTTTCGGACCGATTTTGTCCATTATGTACATAAATGGCATGAAGCGACTTTTACGGTTTTGTGAAAACAATTTGTTTGCTGACGATACTGTTCTGTTCATTACAGCTAAGGATTTGGATGAAGCGGTTGCATATTTGAACGAAGATCTATATTCTCTGGCTCTGTGGTTAAAATTCGAACAGTTAGAACGGAATGTCGCAAAAACTAAATATATGGTTATTTCTTCTTCAAGCAATGGACATGAGGCCAATATTGAAATTGATGGAGAGATTATTGATCGCGTTAGAGAGTTGAAGTATCTTGGAGTCATAATTGATGAAAAGCTAACATTCAAATCCCACGTTAACAACGCCATCAAGAAGGTTGCCAAAAAGTACGGTGTATTTTGCCGCCTAAAAAATAATTTAAATTCTCCTGTATAATTCAATAATCTCTCCTCACATTGACTTCTGCTCATCGATTCTGTTCCTTGCTAACAACACGCAAATATTGAGACAACAGCGATTGCAAAATAGGGTCATGTGATTGATTTTAAAATGTAATAGATATACTTCCTCTAATATTCTATTGAAAGCATTACAGTGGCTTTCAGTGAAACAGAGAGTAGCTTTTTATCAGCCAGATCGCAAAACTCGTCATTTCCCGGGTAGGAAATTTTCTTGAATGACCCTGGATAGTAAGCCGGAAATATTTGCATGTTTTCTTGTTCTCAGTTGTACTTTAGAAGGAGAATGTATACATGCTGGATTAACCAGATCGTTTTATATTTAGTTAACTGGTTAAAATATGGGATGCAATATTTATTATCATTTAGATAAATCGTTCAAATTTTGGGGTACATCGTAAAATTTTGGGGTACATTCCGGAGTCTAAGTTTATTCGGTCATCGATTAGTAAAATCTGCAAACCCGAGAAACCCGAATAATTTATGTGAAATTAAGGTTTTTACTCTAATCACCCTGTATCTCCGGAACCAGAAATAGGATCTGATTAGAAGCAAGAAGTATTTAAGGAATCCTAAGACATCTGATTTGAATCTCATGTGGAAAAACTAGGTTATGCCATCTCCGATAAAATTGAGTGAATATTTTTGTCACACACATTTGCTGAAATCGACGAATCATCCTGCTTGTATAGGAAGAAAAGTTGCTTGAGCAAAAATATCGATAACTCTGTAAAAAAGGAAGTAATTTAAGAATCTATATTTTGTTGAATAGCTACTATCGAGTGAAATCTAAGTCTTAAAACATATTTTGATTACAAGGACTATTATGTTGGATATTGCCAACCTTGAATAAAATAATAAACTTTCTTTGGGTATGAACTAACATAACCTTTTCAATTTGTAAACAGTTATGTCAAGTTAAAAAGTTTTTTTTATTAGCATCGTCGCACTGAATGATTAAACACACTTTACCTTAAAGTTCTGGAACCGGAGGTCGGATCCGGATGAATTTAAACAGCAACCCATGAGACTATAGGAACCTTAATTTGAGCCTAGGTTTGTGGAAATCGATCAAAACATCTCTGAGAATTGAGTGAGTGAGTCTCGTTTTAGAGTTGTTGATCACTATTTCCGGTACTTGTGGAACCGGGAACTGGGAACCAGTACAGCTGAAGTCGGTTCGTTTAGTAAGTAACTTATATAGCCTACAAATTAAATCAGTTTTTAGCATAATCTAGAAGCATTACACTTTTTTTGCATCGTCGCTCTATATGACGGTCTACTATTTTAAACCCTCTTTTACTCTATGAAAGTATGATGAAATTTAATGGCAACCTATGGGACTATGAGATTTTATATTTGAGCCTAAGTTTGTGAAAATCGGTCAAGTCATCTCTGAAAAAATGAGCATTATTTGACACATGTTCACACAGTCAGTTTTGCATTTGCAGTGATTGCATAAACTTTCTATGTGAGAAAGACAATAAGTGTACTTTTATAGAAAAGCATCGTAATTATAATTTTGTGATAATATTAATAAGTAGGTACAAATTGAATGAAAGATTGAAAGATTTACATATTTTTCACCTGAAAAATATAGATGTAAATGTGGCAACCCTGGACGTTATACGAAATTGAACAAAGCACGCTGCGAATGGAGTAAAGCCGCTTGTGTTTTCTTTTTCAGTATCGCACGTACCGACGCGTACCAGTTTTGCATCGTCATTTTGAATGACGATTTGAATATTTTGTCACTCATCGCCGTTTAATTTCGGATGTGGAAGTCAGATCAGGATGAAATTGCACAGTATGTGAGTTTCAATTTTGGAGCTCTTCTTCATTATTATCGGTGCTTTCGGAAGCGGAAACCAGGGACTAGTAGTCCAAAAATAGGTTTACATATCCACCAAGTAACAAGATCGACTAACAATTTGATTTTACCAGTAGATTTTATAAAAAAATGCACCTCGTTTCGCCATCACTTGTGAAAAACTTCTCATGAAATTGAAATTTATTCACTTATCACGCTGTAATATCGGAACCGGAAGTCGGATCTGGATCAACTTTTCCGCGGCTTTTCAAAGAATTTCAAAATTTTTCATTTGCATCTTTGTTTGTGAAAATCGGTTAAGAAATTTCCTAGAAAATTGAAAATTGATTTTCCCATAGATTTGCATATATTACCTTGTAATTCCGGAACCGGAAGTCAGATAGAGATAAAATTCAATAGCAACTTATGAGACCATGAGACCTTCATTTGAATCTTAATTTGTGAAAATCGGTTCAGCCAGCTCGGATAAAATCACAGACATACATGCATACACACACTCGGTCCTACGTTCAAAATTCGGTTTTCATAGTGATTGCATAATAGAAAGGTTATGGCAAAAAGTTATTCTGCGTTATTATTCTGTGTCTGCGTTTCATCGTAAAATTCATAGTCAACATGAATATGAATTACAGTAACTTCTTTGTTTCTCGATCTAGTTGAATATGAGGGTGCCAATAAAAAAGGGTCATCTCTAATTTCGTTAAGCAGAAATGCATTCGGAAATTTCATGTTCCATCCACCTTTAGTAAATCTAGGAAATTTCTTAACCGATTACTAAAGGTGGATGGAACATGAAATTTCCGAATGCATTTCTGCTTAATGAAATTAGATATGATCCTTTTTTATTTGCAACCTTTTGAATATTGATTACCAATCGAAACAGGTGAATACATAAAATTAAAACATAGTGGAGGGTGTGCAAAAACCACCGAAAAAAGTGTTTTTCGAAGTAATGATGCAGGGGACCACGCAGTAAAATGTACTGCCTTTTTGCCTTTCTCTATAGAAAGGTATTAGAATTGCTGGAAAAACCGACTTTCGAACGGAGCCTCGGAGACCCATAGTATTATATACCATTCGACTCAGTTCGACGAGATCGGAAAATGTCTGTGTGTGTGTGTGTGTGTGTGTGTGATATTTATACGCTCTCAATTTTCTCAGAGATGGCTGAACCGATTTTAACAAACTTATGCTCGTTTATAAGCTATTATTGGGCCATTGATCAAATCCAAAGATCAAATGGCTGTGACTTTTGGTTCCGGAGATATGAGTGTATAAGTGACGTAACCGACAAAACCCGTTGTATTTTTACCGTGCAAGTTTCTCGGAGATGACCAAACATATTTTAACAAGCTTAGGCCCGTTTGAAAGCTATTGTTAAGCCATTGTTCAAGTTCGAAGACCAAATGGCTGTGACTTTTGATTCCGGAGATATGATGGTATAAGTGACGTAACCGACAAAACACGTTGTTTTTACTGCTCTAATGTATATAAGAGTGCCAATATTTTTGGATCACCTCTAATTTCATAAAGTGCTATTGTTCAAAAGTTTAAGCACCTCGAAAAAAGACCTCATGCAAAGTTTGAGCTAAATCGGACATGGGTAAGGGGTGCTGCCCAGCGGTTGAAGTTGGAAAATTTTCGATCTTGAAAAAGCACCATAGCGGGGAGTGCATGAAATTTCCGAAATCGAAAATTTTTTTTTGATGCTGAAAATCTTTAAATTGCATGAAATGTGGAGATTTAGCATTATTTGAAAAAAAAATTTTTTTTATCGACTAAGTCCCAGCAAGTCGGGATGACACTAAATCTCGACGTTTCATGCAATTCTAAGACTTTTGGCATCAAAATTTTTTTTCGCTTTCGGAAAATTCCATTAAGTGGACTAAGAATGGATTTTTTATTTTAGATTAGCATCACTCTTCTCATACAAATAAGAAACGCAAATGTCAAGCGCTTGGTTGAAAAAATGATGCCTACTATGGCATATAAACACTGAAGAATGCTTTTGTGAACTACTCGATTCAGTCTGAATCAATTGGTTTCAAAAATGAGCCCAAATTAGTGTCACAAACTATTTAATAAAAAGATAAAAAATGTTTTTATGAGACTGTTTTGAAGAAAGAGAAAGACATTATTACACCACTAGGTGGATTAAAAAGGGTTCTTACATTAAAACTGGCTTTCTCTTCACTATACGGGGCTGGATGTCAATAAATAAAAAATGCAAAACCAACCTCGTAACATTTTCCTGTCATAATTTTTATCGATTATAACTCAGTCATTTGTTGAAGAGTTGATATAATTTAACTACCAATCGATTGATTCCGAAACATTGAACGTAAATATATGTGGAAACGTCGTTTAAGTATTTCAATAGTATACTATTGAAAAAAATGGTTGGAATCGACCTATGTTTTCACGAGCCAATCACAGCTTACCATAATGATGTCATCCTCTCGTCCGATTTGCGCAGTATGAACTAACGCACAAAACGGAATCTATAAATATATGCTGCATCAAATTTTTACTTAGTCATCCACTGGCTGTGAGCGAGAAAGGTGTTTGACTAGTGAGCTGGGCTTGTATTGAGAAACCTCAAACGAACGAAGCAACAACAAAACAAAAACATCCGCTGTGAACACTTTGCTTGACATTGCCGAAATAGAGAGAAACTGGATGCGCGAGAGTATACGCTACTGAGCAGACCAGTTCCCTTGCTTGGTAAATTGTCTGTGCTCTCAGTCTTAGTTAACATATGAACTAAGCAATCCATGGCAATGCAATGAAATGAAGGGTTCGCTCCAAGGGGCGGACGCTTAGAACAACGTGCCAATCACACATTAACAGGTTGCACAGGTTGCGGCACACAAAGGGCTCACTTTTGACAAGTGGCTGTTTTCGTCGTTTTGCCTGCACTGCTATTCATTGTTATGCAAACGATAGAATAACCACAAGCCAATTTTTTTTCTCTTCTTGCTGCTAAGTTGGCAACGGATGAAGTAAATTTTGCCAAAAAATTAAATGTCAATATCTTGACATAAACTAGCTGTGTCAAAACAGTGCTTCCAGCTGTTTTATGAGGCACATAGTGGCACACTTAGTTAGTTGTGTGAAGCGACTCTCCCCTTGGTTCGCTCTCATTAGAACTGTGCGAGAATGAAGAACTTTGCTTCAAGGCGTGCTACAAAACGCAAAGCAAGGTCATACAAGCAATGTTTATGGTGTTTTTTTCAGTGTAGGTTTACAAAAATGATTTTTGAACATGATGTTTGCACTCCAAGACCAAATTTAATCACATTTCAAAAATATTTCAAACATTGTATAGTATAACTTTTGCATTTGAGCCCATTTTCAAAAAAATCAAATTGTTTCTTGGAAGTTTACACTGTGTATATTCATTCCTAGAAACACTAAAAGCAATGCTCTATAAATTAATATTCATCGGAACTAAAAGTTATGAATCTAGTTTTCTCATAGGCATCTTCAATATGAGAACCGTCCATCAAATCGTTTTTCTTAATTTGAAATTCCCGGCAAGTTCAACAAGAAATTTGTTGACACTTGAGAAAGAAAAAGAAACAATTTTCCCTTCTACGTTGTTGCGAAAGAAATTCTGAAAAACAGTTCTTTTAATGATAAAATACTGCAAAATTTTGAAAAAGATATTAAGTAGGAGCAACGGAGACAATATTATCTGCAACAAAGTGGTACCGCGGGCATGAGAAAATTAAGCTGTTCTGCCACCGTGGGATTTATAGCAATCCGTTCAATGTATCGGAGGTCAACTTTTATATACTATTTCGAATGCCTAAATGTTTGGCTGAAAAGATGATCGAACAGAAACTGCAGATTTCACTTCAAATAACAAATCGACTGAAAAGTTCGTATCGTTTCTACGAGAGGGCGCCACTAGAATTAAATCCATACCATTTTCAGTTAGTACCAACCTTCAAAAGATACGTGTATAAATTTGACAGCTGTCTGATTATTAGTTTGTGAGATATTGCATTTTGAGTGAAGCTACTTTTGTTATTGTGAAAAAAATGAAAAAAAAAGGAATTTCGTGTGATGATGAAACACTACTTTTTGACGAAAAAAGTGCCGCCGATACCAAAAAATGGCTTGATGAGTGTTATCCAGACTCTGCACCGGGCGAAGCAACAATTCGTAAGTGGTTTGCAAAATTTCGTACTGGTCATATGAGCACCGAAGACGATGAACGCAGTGGACGTCCAAAAGAGGCTGTTACCGATGAAAACGTGAAAAAAATCCACAAAATGATTTTCAATGACCGTAAAGTGAAGCTGATCGAGATAGCTGACACCCTAAAGGTATCAAAGGAACGTGTTGGACATATTATTCACGAATATTTGGATATGAGAAAGCTTTGTGCAGAATGGGTGCCGCGTGAGCTCACAATCGATCAAAAACAACAACGAATTGATGATTCTGAGCAGTGTTTGGAGCTGTTATATCGAAATAAAACCGATTTTTTTCGTCGATATATAACAATGGACGAAACATGGCTCCATCACTTCACTCCGGAGTCCAATCGACAGTCAGCTGAGTGAACTGCACGCGATGAACCTAACCCAAAGCGTGGAAAGATTCAACAATCGGCCGGTAAGGTTATGGCGTCTGTATTTTGGGATTCGCATGGTATAATTTTCATCGACTACCTTGAAAAGGGAAAAACCATCAACAATGACTATTATATAGCGTTATTAGAGCGTTTGAAGGACGAAATTTCAAAAAAACGGCCTCATTTGAAGAAAAAAAAAGTTTTGTTTCATCAAGACAATGCACCGTGTCATAAGTCGATGAAAACCATGCTGAAATTGAATGAATTGGGCTTCGAATTGCTCCCTCATCCACCGTATTATCCAGATTTGGCCCCCCAGTGACTTTTTCCTGTTCTCAGACCTCAAAAGAATGCTCGCTGGTAAAAAAATTAGAAGCAATGAAGAGGTAATCGCTGAATCTGAGGCCTATTTTGAGGCAAAGGACAAATCGTACTACAAAAATGGTATCGAAAAGTTGGAAGATCGCTATAATCGCTGTATCGCCTCTGAAGGTAATTATGTTGAATAATAAAAACGAATTTTGACAAAAAAAATGTGTGTTTCTATTAAACGATACGAACTTTTCAGCCGAACTGTTAATGTTATTCGTATATGAGATGACTACTGGAGCCGTTATATTTTAGGGTTCTCATCAGGTAACAGTCGGGTAAGTAATTACTGCAACATGTTCTAGTTTTGGGTCTCAAATTTACTCGCTTTTTTTTTCTACTTTGTATATTACCCCTTAATACAAAAAGCTCTCCGGCAAAAGACCGTTCAAGATAAAAACCGGCGTAAAATAAATATTATAATATAGATTAAAATAAAATGGTCTCATTTGTTTGTTTATTTCATGTCATTCGTCGTGAGTTCAATTAACTCGTTCTATCAAAATAAAGCACAAACCAAATCCTAAAATGAAACATACGGTAACGTTTATCATATCTAGCCATTTCATTTCACAGGAAATTTAATATACAAAAGCAACTAATGGCTCGTATAATCACATTCCCACGCTTAATTTTGCATTAAATTGAATTTTCAAAAATTGTTATCGTTTATACCGATCAACATCGGCATAACCCGATGAAAGAGATTGCGCTCAGTTCAAACCATAGCTCACATTCACATACACATTGGAGGGAAGTGACTGAGGATGATAATTTTCAGCGTTCGCGATGAATATATGTAACCTGATTTAAACGTAATTATTCCGCTATGATTTTGACACCCCACTGTTCTACAATTAGCGCCACCGAATCAGATAATGTTAAGTGATGACGATAATTGAATAAACTATTACGAAGTAATTATAATTATGTTCAGTCATTCGTTTAGCTGTCACGATTCAAGATGTTTGGCATTTCACAATTTATGCAAATAAAAATGGAATGTTTATGAAGTTTTATAATGTGGGAATAGTTTTTTTTAACTCTACGGTACGTGGTTGAAACTGACAGGGAGTGTAGTGTCAATTTGAGTTAGGTGTTCTGTCACAGATGGTGAACTTCCAGCCCTATTATATACATGACTTGGTTATTTCTATTGAGACATCATTTGTTTCGCAAGTCTGTAATTTTTTGCAGGAAAATTGTAAAACTATTTGTAATATAAGTTCACTTTGTGTTTCGCATAGCATAGACGACACTATTTAAACAGATCCTCTCCACACAACCAGAATTAGTATAGAGCCGACGGGTATCGGTCGGGTTCGGGCTTAGAAAAAAATATGCCCGAAATTAAACGATCTTAACCGATCGAAGCGACATATGCATTGTCGGTGTTATTAGATTCAAGCAGAACGAAAATAATTTGTAATCGTTGTGCCAAAACAGTGAATTTTGAAGAGGATTTAATAGAAAGGGTGTAGCCGGGTTTGCATCTAAAAACTGTCCCCAAACAGAAATTAAATTTGTTAGAATTATATAATGAACTGATAAGTAATTTTTCTAACATTTATTGAATTCAAATCAATGTAAGTACTAAGTATACCAAAAATGTGAGATTAAAATTGACTACAGTGTATTTGTTGATTTATTTGATTTGAATACAATAAATTTAAAATGACTTATCAGTTTTCAAAATATAAACTAAACCGTATATTGAAAACTAAATATTCGCCAATTCATTAGCTCTGATTCATGTCCTCGTTAATTTCGTATGAATTACAGCCGTCAGCTGGCACACATGTTCACATTATTGCTAGGAAAAAGGTGCCATGGGTGCGGGCCAGTGTAAATAACATTAGGAATGAATTTCTTTTATCATTATTATTTACTTCAATACCCATAAGACCTGCACTCAAGTTGTAGATGAAAACGCATCCTATTAAGTTCTGAAGGTGAGTGGTGTATGATTTCAGAACTAAATACCATGCTTCTCCATCTGATAATAATTTGATGGAGACGCATGGTTTTTCGATTGATTTATTTTTTCAAAAGTCTTATATAACACCCGTCCACATTTTTTTTTGAAATCTGAAAATAATACAGCGTAATGTACTCATAAATGATTTATTTTTAATGTAAAATCTAAAGTGGTACCCAAATTGTAAGTGTGAATAAAAAAAACTTTGAACATGTTTTTTTACATGAAATACATGAAATTTTGAAAAAAAAAACTGAAAAAAATTAGAAAGATTTCCCATAATACCAAAAATATTCCTGATTTTTTAAAATTTATTTTGCTAAATAGATTTTTGAAAAATTTAAATAAAATAAAAATCAGAAGAACCACTCTAACTCCACAAATAGGGCAGTTAAATGGTTAAACTTTTGGGAAATTCATCTCCAATACAATGCAATACAATGAGTGTTCATTTTATTTTATTTCTTCTATCGATGGAAATCTATTTCTCTTTGGGGTTAACGCTAAGTTTAAGACGCGCGCGTGAAGTTTATAACCGTGCAGATATTTTTTGCGACCATGTTTAACTAGAACGTATGTAAATATAGTATAGACTGCGAGGAGGATCCATTTGATATTTTATTATTTTGGTTAGGGAGTAGATATCGACATTATTTCGTATCGCGTAAGCCTTAGTTGTTGGATTGATGGTAATCTAGTGATATATTGCCAGTATTATGACTGTTAATCAAAAAATCAGAATTCAATGAATTAAATGTATGAATTGATAGCGAACCTCCCTACAGCCGGATGTCCAGAGTTTTACGGGTTTTGGAAGAAATTTCGTATTTTAGTAGGAAGCACGTATTAATACAAAACACGATAAAATTGCAACATATTCTCGGTAGCCGGCTACCCAGAGCAATAAACACATGATAATATTGTTCGAAAATTTACTAAAAAACAACCTCGTCCTGTGATGGAAATGGAAATGCAGAGGAATACTCGGTTTCTAGTAGCAACATGGATTGAACTAACAATCCTTCCTTCCTTCCCAAGTAGATCTGCATTCGGACGTGGCTGGTGTCGGTATTGATCAGCATGCAATTTACAATTTACACAATGTGAACTACGGGCTATTCCCAAACAAGTTAATTCAGGAAAACATTTTCAAGCTTAATTGGTACTGATCAATAACAGAGTTGCCACACATGGGCGGTCTCTAATGCTAATGATAATGCTACGGGAGACGATTTTTTCATTCAACGGATACGGGTCGGTTTCGGGTTCAAATAACACTTTACCTTTTCCTTAAAATAGGCCTCAGTTTCACCGATAACCTCTTCATTCGTGCGAAATTTCTTACCGGCGAGCATTTTGTTCAGGTTTGCGAAGGTAGTCACTGGGAGCCAAATCTGGCGAATACGGTGGAGCAACTCAAAGTTCAATTCATGAAGTTTTGGACGTCCACTGCGTTCTGCATCATCGTTCTCTACGACCACGTTTGAAGTCAGCAAAGCAACGTTTTATTGTTGTTTCTGATAGAGCGGACTCTCCATAAGATTTTTCATGCCATTGCTTCACTTGAACGGTTTTTTTTTCATCAAGAAGTCGTGTAAAATTAAAATACACAATTGTTTTTGATAATAACAAAAGTAGCATCACTCTTAGCCCAATAACTCACAAAGTAATGAATAGAATATCATGAAATTTTAACAGCTGTCTTTTAAAGGTTAGTATTATTTGAAAGAAAGTAACTACAATAAAACTAGCGCCATCTATGTGTTAGGCCCGGGACTTTTCAGCTCATGTGTTATTTAGTCAGGTTTCGGGTAGTAGAAGCCGAATGAAGATTTTCATTTTTTTTTATAAAATTTTTTTTTATTCAGGCCAATTTGCGTACAAGCTTTACGTGGCCGAATGAGCCATGTTTTTATTAGATAAAATAATTTTTTTACCGTTGGATCTCGTTGTCACTCTTTTTCTAGGGGGAGAGGAGCTTCCATTTTTATCTTGCGATGATTGAGGGGCACTTTGTTCGTGGCTCGTCTCGTCCTCCATTGCCGCATCGGTGGTATCGTTGTTGGTTTCCGTTTTTCCTCCGTTTTCCTTGTGATTCGCATTCTTGGGTTGGTTGTTAGTTGCTGTAGACGTGCCTTGTTGTGCATTAATTGCAGTTGCTGGTGGGTTTGATGGTACAGCAGGAGTACTGCGCTCACTAGTTTCCGTTGCTAGGCGGTTGTCCTTATTTTTGTTTGAAGATGTCCTTTTTGCAGTTTCAGTGCAAGGTTTGCCGTAGTGTGCAGGTTGTTCACAAAATTGACATGTAATCAGTTGATTTGCATACGTAATCAGCGTTTTACATGGATGTATCCCGTCTTGATCACAAATGATGTACAGGGTCCGGCACTCGAAGTGTAACCAATTAAAAAGGCCATAAATTCAGTTTGGAAAATTACTTTTACTTAATTCAAAGTACAAAATGTGTAAAAATAATACGTTTGGCCGAATGTGACTTGTAGGTATTTTGGCCCACTCGCGGACAATAACTTTTTTCAGCGCCTCGAGACTGGTGTATCTTTTAGTTCGGACTTTGCTCTCCAAAATGGCCCAAAGAGAATAATCCATTGGATTCGCATCTGGTGAATTCGAGAGCCATTGTGTGGACGTGATGAAGTTCAGAACGTTGTTTTTCAGCCATTCTTGGTTCACTCGAGCTTTGTGAGACGGTGCCGAGTCCTGCTGAAACGTCCATGGTCTGCCACCGAGATGTTTGTCTGCCCACGGCTTCAAAGCAACCTTTCCCGATAATATGTCGCATTTACCTTGACGCCAGGCTCGATGCAAACGATTGGAGAGCGCCCATCTGCGGTTACAGCGGCCCAAACCATTATCTGTTGCGGGTGCTGCCTCCTGGTGGCCAATCGATGACTCAAATTCTCGTATGAACGGTCGGTCAAGTAAACCCTATCGTTTTGAGAGTTTACGAATTGCTCAATTGGAAAAATTTTCTCGTCAGAAAATACAATGTTCGGAAATTGACCGCATTCGGCCAAACGAAGCAACTCCTTCGCTCTCTCAAGTCATCAAGTCAAGGCAAAAGGTGGTCATATCGAGCAAAAGTGAATTGATTCTGAATTTTGTATTATTTTTACACATTTTGTACTTTGAATTAAGTAAAAGTAATTTTCCAAACTGAATTTATGGCCTTTTTAATTGGTTACACTTCGGGTGCCGGACCCTGTAAGATGGAATTGCTTTACGTAGTTGCATACGTATCACTCGCAGGCCATTCCGGATACCCGGAAAAAAATTCCGCCATACTTTCCTTTTGATGGAAAGAACTTCACCGTACTGCGACATACTTTCCCGAACATACCCATCGCTGGTCTGCGGGGGAAGGTCATGCACGCGTACTTCTATGGCATTGTCCACCATGTACACAAGGATTTTATATTTAACATTGTCAATACTGTGCACCCCGTTATTAACCGAAGCAAATGCAATTGCATCTTTTTCACGTTTGAACATAATGTACACCTAATGTAATGTTGGACGCCTTGTTGAATTGAATCTCACTTACATCAGTAACGTTTAGATGCATTAGTTCCTTAAGCAAGATTTTAATTTCGGTTGCTGCTGGTCTAACTTTGCGGCGCTTGAAATCAATACAAATTGAGTTTGGCCTTGTAGGCCAAGTTTCAGGCTTTGTTAAATCGTATTTGCCCATTTCGTACACTCTATTGTTCACTACACTGTATTGTCTTTGTTTCTATCGTCTCGACCGTAAGCAATTGTCGACTGTGTCTGATGAGATGCGAGCACGAACTGATTTTCATATTTTATCGGGTATGGGTCGGGTTCGAGTTTTGAAAAAAGAAATTCTCGAGTTGGAGTCTGGTACAGGTAAAAGGTTGTTATTTTCGACCGGGTACGGGTCGGGATCGGGTTTAAAAAAACTTACACAGCCATCTCTAATGTGTAGATAGAAAAGTATAAACATTTGAATTAACTTGTTTAGAAAACTTCAAGTCTTCTCCAGGCCGTCGTTTTTAAAAGTAACTTTTTTCTATACATTTATCATCACAGTAACCAAAGTTTCATATTTATGCATCAAACTCATTACCGTAGCTTTCCGCTCTACGATATCCTCTGTCTTGTCAACCAGTATAAAAATATCATATGATGTAATGTGATGATTTTTCCTTATTAAAAGTGTATACTTAACTTTGATTGGATGCAACGCTTACCTGTAACGAGAAGAATGGAAATAAGCATTAAAATTAAAACTTCCAATATTGGATAATAATGAAATAAATATGCTACGATCTTACAAATTATTATCATCTATTTCGGTATCAGTTATGAATTGTCATACACTTTCATCGTTCTTGGGAATTTTAATTCCTCGTAATGAATTTGTCTACAGTTCGGCAACACCTGCTCTCTTCGGCAGAGCCGTTTGGAACATTATCCAGCATTATTTCAATTATTCGACAATCGTACTCCCCCGATCGGGGAAAAGCACTTAATTTTCATTCACTTTCTCCCAACCGCAGAAAAAAAAACTTTGCATTGACAAACGGCGAAGGCATACAAATTCGACTTCACCGTTGCACGGATCGACCGAAGAAACTCGCTGATGCTTTGCGTGGATTTTTCAAAGCCCGCAAAGCGCTATCGTTTATCATCTTGAACCCGGCTCACAATACGAGCCCGTATTTGCAAAGATTTTCTCCGGTAGTCGTGTACGAATTAAAATTATTTTCCCCGTCGCTCGCGTACCAACATACCTTTAGGGGAAAGAGGTGAACTCGAAACTAAGGTTTGGAGAAAAACGGGGCACACAGCGAAAATGTCATAATTTTCTTTCAATCTGTTTTTAACCATAACCAACTTTAGGTTGCTTAGAAATCTGCACTATAATTTGAGAGATATATCAAACTTTTAGTATTATTTTTTTCAGTCTGCAACTAGATTGTGGTAAAAACTACCAAATTTAACTAATCCGTATACCAATTAATCCCGAATGCTATTTAAAATCTGTGATTTAGACTGACTAAAAAACAGATGCACAAAAACAAATACAAATATTACGCTAAATTTGCTAGTGAAGTCATAAATGAGCCAGTCTTTTTTGGCACAAAAAATGATTTTCTATAAGAGATATTAATATTTGAGAAATGATATCCAATTCGGCACGAGATTTTTTTAGTGTGTGACTTGTTTTGATTATGAAATGTACTGTGGGAGATTTTCGGATGTCAGATTCATCCAAAATAACAGAAAAATATAAATTTCTTTAAATTAAGTAAACTCAAACTGATCAAGCTTCAATTTATTACACATTGCGAGGCGAAGAGCTAAGCTGTAACACATTCTGCTTTAAGAAACTCAGTTCCATTCGAAGTGTACGCTTACAACCAAATCAGATATACCCGAAACATGTTTCTTTCGACTCAACATCGCATAAACAATTCTAGCACCATATTCATACAACGGCCCGCCATGGAAAACGAACCGAATATGAACATCATGGTTCTGGCTTATGACCTGTATCGGAACACGAGTTGGTAGCAGGAATTGGCCAAAGCGCAGGGGTGGTGTGGGGGTGTCTGAATTGTGAAGCAAGAAATCAACAACCATTTCGTATGGACCACCCAATCCGTATGACAGACGCAGATTTCATGCGGGAGATCCTTTTGCCGTCCCAACTCTGGGCAATCACAATAAAAGCAAGTACGAAACGGACCCAAATGAACAAACATTATCAGTCACTTAGATTCAATTTCGAACAAAAGCGAGTAAGCGAAGCAGGATCCTTACCGGGAGATAATACGGGTAGCGTGAGTTAGTAAGGGATAGCTTTGTGCTTCAGTGCCCACTCACTGACTATGGTGTCCTGGGTGATGCAGTGGGTGAATGGGGGGAATCTAAGGATTGGGAAATTGTATGCCAAGCGAGTCTGGTGGTCGCTGGAAGGGCTGCTTGACGATGAGAAACTTGAACAATTCTTTGTACGATGAATTAAAAATAGATTCAACAGATAAACAGTTGAATTTGAATGACCAGATAAACGTAATCATAAATTCAATTTTGCGGTGCTCCACAAAAGCGGGGGTGCTAGACAGTGTTTGGTTTTAAATTTTGTGATCAATAATACATTACTATTTTACATAATATGATCGTTGGAGAATTTTCGTTGTTATGTCCATAGTGATCAGGATATAGGGTAACGGCTCCCTATTTCATCTGAGCTCCTATTTCCATCTCATCCCTTCACCTCATTACTTTGAACATGAATAATATCTTACAACGTACCTGAACCAAACTGTAGAATGTTTTAAAATGATTATTCAAGCTATTGTAACACTTTCTCATTAGAAGAAAAGGGGTTAAATTCTTCGGTGATCGTTTTTTTCATTTAAAACAAACTTACTTTTCAATTTAGGACACATTTTCGTCTCAAGATTTACAGTTGGTGATGTTTCTGATTATCTACTAATTTAATTAAGGATTAAAAACTTCAAAAATTACCCGACAAGCAAAAAAAAAAAGACTTCAAGAATATGAGATGAAAGTTTTTCACTTAGTTCACTTGATTGCGCTTTGTTTTCATCTCATTTGGTTTTGCAAAGTTGCCAAGTTTTCTCATAATGTTACAAAAAAAAAATTGTTTTCCTTCTTCAAATAATCATCAACAAGTATTTTTTTGGTATCCATGACATTAGTTTAATTATATTGTTGATATTAACCTTATGATAAAAAAAGAACCGGAATTTTCATTTTAAAACTCCCGCGCTTGTTCAATCGGTAAATTTTTATTCTCTCAACGTTGGCAACTCTTTTATACACATTCTGTCAAATTTTGACGCATATCGTACGATTAGTTTTTGTTTGGCGTCTATACAAAGAAGTTGAAAAATTTTCGTGTGGCGATTTTTATAATGGATGAAATTTTAGAACAACGGCTCGCCTTCGAAGCGCCATTCGGTCGATTGTTGTGCGGTTTCGACGTCATATTCATAGATCCACACCTCATCACCAGTTATGATGCATTTGATGAATGTGGAGTCACTATCTGCGTTGGAAATCATCTCTTTGGCCACATCAACACGACGCTGTTTTAGAATGAAATTCAGATTTTTTGGCTTCAGCCAAGAAGCGACGCGTTTCAAACCCAAAACATCAGTTAAAATGTGTTCGGCTGATCCATAAGAGATGCCCAACAACACAGCAATCTCTCTAATCGGTACAGAACGATTTTGCAACACGATTTGCTTCGCCGATTCAATGTTTTCTTCAGTAACAGATGTTGTTGGGCGGCCAGGGATCTCATCATGATCCAAGCTTGTACGACCACCTTTGAGGCGTTTATACCACTCGTATGCCTGTGTTTTTCCTAGACACGATTCACCAAAGGCCTTTTCTAACATTTTCAACGTTTCGGAACACTTAAATTCATTTGCAACACAAAATTTGATGCATGCACGTTGTTCTAAATTTTCATCCATTATAAAAATCGCCACACGAAAATTTTTCAACTTCTTTGTATGGACGCCAAACAAAAACTAATCGTACGATATGCGTCAAAATTTTACAGAATGTGTATAAAAGTGTTGCCAACGTTGAGAGAATAAAAGTTTACCGATTGGACAAGCGCGGGAATTTTAAAATGAAAGTTCCGGTTCTTTTTTGATTATAAGGTATATTTCAATAAAACTGTTTCGGCTTCGAATATTACCAGAAAAAGCGTGAGAAATACTAATGAAATAACTATTTTGGCAAATCTAGTGGCACTGGTTTCTTTCCGCTATACGTCACCTGTTAAGTGTGTGTGTTTCATCGGCTGTGCACAGAGATGCCAGATATTTTCATAGAAAATATGTGGCTGCTCTATCTGTTTTCACTAATAAAATGAATCAATTCAAATTGGTTTAAAATTTTAATATAAAGGTTTATCAGTGTTCATCATCTAATATCTGCACAAAACATTTCCATTTTAACATGTGATTTTTCCGTTTATTAATAAACTTTTGATGAAGTACTGCAATCAAATATTAACAGATACTCAGAGAGAAAAGTGTAACAGTTTACTTCTCACTTTTTATGAACCTTTATAAATCTGTGTTAAATTTAGAAAATCTGTATAAAATCTGCAATCCGATTTTAATCAGTATGCGAACGCCCAAAATCTATAAAATATAGATAAATCTATATAAATGGCATCTCTGATTCAGCATTTTGTTTTTAGAAGGGCTAATGCCTAAATAGTTACAATTCTTTTTTTTTAAGTTTTCCAAATTAACTGCACAGTAAAATTTTAAATTTGAAACGTAAGGTAACGAAAACGATCCAAAAAATTTTAAACGTCGAAATAGTTTCAAACTGTTTCTAACGGTGTTGTCTCATAGCTGGTATTAGGCCCTTTTGAAGGGAAATTCTGACATTTTGAACCTGAGAGTGTAATAGTGCAATATTTTGGTTTGATTGCTGTCGCCATTGCTAGTTTATGGGACGAATAAAGGACCAACGATAAGATGAATATAAAACCTTTGAGATGAAATTAGGAGCACAGTAGTGAACATATCAGAAGCGTTTTTGGCTGATTTTTCAAATATTATTTTAATTTCCGAGGAATGTGAATCAATTCCCAATATGGAGCAAGACGTGATTTTAGTGGCTAAATCAGGTTTTTAATAGTGATTTTAGTGGCTAAATCAGGTTTTTGAGGTAACGTCCTTACAAATGAGATGAAATAGGGAGCCCTTACCCTAGATGACAAATTCCAGTAAATTAGTAGCAGTGGAACATCCTTTAATAAGTCCGTGTTGTATGTGAGTAATTCTATTTTTTGTTCCACAAAACAGTTTGTCATTAACCATTAACCATCATTTTATCCGCTTTAATTTCCTGGACCCACTGTCCTCAGGCCTTGAACCAGGTTATTACGTCAGAAAATCGATTACATTGAAGAGCATCGAAATCAACGAAATAAGCGAAAAACTTGACTGAATTATTAATTTTACGTTTCGTCTTTGACTCATCAGTGCAGAGCAGTTCAAATTGATCTGCTTAGTGCTAAACTTGGCAGTTCAGTTTGAACCGGTAAGCAGACGTAAAGTTTCTGCTTTTTACAGAACACATCTGAAAAGATTACGTAGACATTTGGTTGAGGAGGGGGAAGGGGATGTATTTAAATACTCTACGAAAGTAGGCAGAAAGCAAAATTGACCATGCACGGAGAACCCTTCGATCATAAAATTGCGATATCGCAGTTTTTGATTTTTGCGATAGTTGATTTAACTAATTTCTTTTTGATTCAACCAATATGGCTTTTGATTTGCATATATTCAAGTAGTTGAAAAATATATTGTTTTGAATGCTGTCAAATGTCGGAGACAGTTGAAAGCAAAACAATAATTGCAATGCAAAATCAACAACTTTTTAATTGAACTCTGTTCGCGTCGCTTCAAAATGTCAATGAAAACAACATCGATGGTTAAAGCGTTTGGTGAAATTGTGTTCATTCGATTTGAGAATTTTATGATAACAAGTGTTTATCTAACAGCGGTGTTGTGATAAAGTTAACCTTGTTTGAGATGAGAAAGATTTGGTGACAAATTAAAAAATGGTAATGAATAACCATCTCGTAAACTTTCAGGTATGCGCAAAAATTTTATGCTTCAAATTCGATCATTATTTACTTCCAGCAGACTGTTTTACTTCCAGCTGTTTGATACCGATGATGATGTTCATGCATTAGCAATAAAACGCTTTTTGATATGAATTTAATTTATAAAAGTAACAGGAGCGAAGGATTTCAAACACACAAAACGTGCTGCGATTGAATGGCGCGTTTGAATTGCCGTCGCAAAATTTTAATTCCCAGCGGTTGATGCACCCAAGCTCATATGAATTGACTAAAATTATCAGTGCATAACTTTAACTAAAACAAATAAAACCGATTTATTGTTCAACTAACAGAATTTTGTTTCAATAACAACACCAGTTATTTCAACTAAAATATTTGTTGAAATTGAAAGGTATGTGTCCTCACTAATTGACAGCATTTTTTTCAAACATTTGAATTAGTTGTTTCAACCATCGTTTCTGCTAATCGTAAAACAAAAATGACAGTTTAGTTAAAACAACAATCGATTAGTTGTACCAAATTTTAACCAATCGAATTCAGAAAATCAACTAATATTCTGGTTGAAATGGGATCGCGGGTGGTTCCGTGTGGTTTCGGGAAACTATTTCTGGCCGATGCAGGTTTGGTCATTTAGGGGTTAGTCAACTCAGTTGCAAAACAAGAAGTGTTCTGTAAATAGCAGAAACTTTACGTCTGCTTAGCGGTTCAAATGAAATTGCCGAGTTTAGCACTAAGCAGTTCAATTTGAACCGCTCTGCACTGATGAGTCAAAGAAGACACGTAAAAATAATAAAAACGGTTATGTGCCCTAGCACAAAATTTGGCTAACCCCTAATTGACTGAATTGCTTTTGATACCATGATATAACACGAAAATAAAATGTTTCCCGAAACCATGGTCAATTTTGCTTCCTGCCTACTTTCGTAGAGTATTTAAATACCCTTCCCCCTCCTCAACCAAATGTCTGCGTAGTCTTTTCAGATGTACAGAAAATTGTGTGATATTTTTCTTTTATATTGGAGAACAATTGGGACAAGAAATCAACAACGAGGTGTATTCGAGAAGAAAGTACGCTTTTATTTCAAAATCGACACCTCGCAACATGTTCAAACTTATACATATGTATATGTGCACTACTCCTGCAGCTATTTCAGGTGTGAATTTGAATCAGTGAATTTGAATCATCGTTTGCCTATCTGTGCGTACAAGAGTAATTGCCGTAATTGGTTTTGCCATGCCGAGCCGTAATTGGTTTTGCCTTTTACATTTAGATAGGCTTTGCAATCACTATGAAAACTATATATATATATATATATATATATATATATATATATATATATATATATATATATATATATATATATATATATATATATATATATATATATATATATATATATATATATATATATATATATATATATATATATATATATATACTATATGGTATGAAACCTTATTCGGCACCACTGGTCCCCCCTTTTCTTGTTCCGGAAGCACAGAAAATGGTGCAGAAAAACTCAAAAGTAGAATTCACTTCGATTTCTCTTGATTCTCTTGATTCTCTTGATTCTCTTGATTTTAATTAAAGCTCATATTATCTTTGAAGCTACTGTGAAATTTCATCCGAATCTGACTTCCGGTTCCGCAGTTAGAGGGCGATGAGTGTCAACGTTTTCAAATCGCCATATAGAATGACAACATCGGTACGTGCAACCTTAGAAGAAGAAAACACAACATGAACGATGTGTGATTTGTTCTATTTCCTACATGCTATAAAGAAAACGAAACGGTTACGGTTGTCTGCTACTGGTAAGTGATATTGGTAGAAGCCGGTGCTGCGGTTGATAAAATTTTTAACTATTTAATGATACGTGTGACCGAAGTTTTCAAATAAATTTAAATTCAAGTCTTACAGTTTCATACGGAATTCCTCAATTTTTTGTGGAAACTACTTCCGGTTCCGGAACTACAGGGTAAACACGAAATTGGAGAGTTTATTTAGATTAAGTCCGAACAATCTTGCCTATTTCTATTCAATAAACAGTTTTTTTTGCGAATGGCACGGTAATATTTATGAAATTATGAGTAATATGAGAAAGACATCATTACACCACTAAGTGAATAAAAACAGGTTTTTGAAGTGTATAATCGGTTATTGTTCCGTTCCATGGGGATGATTTTAGAACTGATAAATAGTGTTTGAAGCAAAATTTCACAATGAATCTGAACATGCAATTAAAAGTTGTAAAACTTTAGCCGATATAACCAAAATTTGAAAATATTTCTGGTGAATTTCATAATCTTTTCACTGTTTTCTGTATTGGCGTGAGAAATGCACATTAAGTTCGGTGGCATTATTTCGTAAGCAAAAATTACACATCACATGGACGCAAAGAAAACTTATAATATAACAACCTTCTACTAATTAGAAGATGACAACGAAAGTCAATTGAACGGAATGAAATATATTGATAGTGAATGTCCAGTAAGTTATTATTTCAACAGTTATTAAATCGATAACGAAAATCGACCTCGCGCTCTCATGCGTGTCAAGTGAATACTTTTACGTAAATTTCATCTCATCGGCAGGTAGGGCCTGGTGAATTATTAATGACTGAAAACATTCCTGGTTTCTATGAGTCGGTTTTGTCTGTTACGCTTTGTGCGACGATTCGTTCAACTCAAGCGAACAACTTTGCGAACAGTTTCTGGCACAAAATTTCATCCTTATAATCGATTTAGGTGATGACCATTTAAGGGTTAACCAATTGTTGTGATTGGGACACGTACCCTTTTGCGTTTAGTTCACGTATCGTCTTCGACTTGTCGTATAAAAAGTCGGTTAGGACATTGTATTTTGGTACGAATATAAAGAAGTGTTATGCAATTATAAAAAAAAACATAATTTCTGCTTTCCGGCTTATGTTGAACTGCTAATTGGTAAAACAGTTCAACATGAACTGTTAAGTCTACGGAGACTTAACGCGAAACTTTCCTTCCTTTCCCCTCGTCGAAGACTTTTACTAAATCCATATCTCCCTCCAAAGAGTCTACATGCTCTATAAATGACCTTTATTACCAAGTAGCCATTTGCTACTAGTACTAAGTTAAAACTATGTTGCATGTTTTTTATGTTGCACAGGTTAAAAAAAGTAACAGCAATTTTCTTTATGACATAATTAGTTACCAAATAGCTATTTAAGTTTCCAATATCC
This sequence comes from Malaya genurostris, assembly GCF_030247185.1. Lineage (NCBI taxonomy): Eukaryota > Metazoa > Arthropoda > Insecta > Diptera > Culicidae > Malaya > Malaya genurostris. Next base: position 247,583,193 of record NC_080572.1, on the reverse strand, counting down.
ACATCTTTTTGTCATATTGAACTAATGAGCAATTATAAGTTATCGTTAAATAATTTAAACAAATCTGAAAGCCAAAAGGTATACTTTTAGTTACTAGTTGAAGTTTATTTGACGTTTCGAAACCATTTTGAGCACGTATGCGTATGTCAAAATCGTTATTGTGAATCGATGTAGCAGTACCATACATGTTACAAGATTACAAGATTATCTGAAATATGTCGCCAGTCACTAGTCAAAATTGAGTCACCCAAAAGATAAGATGTTAGTAACAATAACTTAAATTTCTTATTGCAAACTAGTCAGAAATGATCTGCCGGAACAAAAAAATGTTACTTTGATATGTTAGCAGATGATTCTATACTTGGGATTTACTGAAATCTGTTCAAGTTGACTTTATTTTCTGTGTTAGTTAGACGATCTTTTTTCACAGCGCTTTACTCGAACTTTAGGTGTAACATTCCAATTGAACAATTAAAAAACATAACACTAATCAAATTAATGTCGAATGTTGTTTTTATAACAGGTTCAAAATACAAACATTGCGAAACAAATTATATTTATTTAAATATTTTACGGTTCATTCTCTTATTTTTTAAAAAGCATTTAGCTTCTTTCTTTTTCGTCCCGGGTTGACGGTTCAATGTATAGGACGCTGGTTTTACAAGCCAGTTGTCGTATGTTCGAGCCCCGACCTGGAAGGATTCTTAGTGTCAGTACACGGATAAAAATCTAGTGCCGGAACCATGATTAAAAATCATGAAATCATGAATCATGTCTATCATGAATAATAAGTCATGATTTCATGATCAAAACAATTGATATCATGAACAATAACACTTCTTTCATGAAAATTTTCATGATATCAATTATTTTGCTCAAGAAATTTCATGAGAAGACATGGTTCATGATTTCATGATTAAAAAATCATGGTACCGGCAATAGATTTTTCCCCGTGTAGGATCCATAGTACTAGCTATGCAATGATACTGTACACTAAGAATCGGCTGCGAAGTCTGTTGAAACAGAAAGGTCAAATTCCACAAAAGGGATGTAATGCCTTTGCTTTGCTTCTTTCTCAGTGTATTTTTTTTAAGTGCTCAGTTGATATTCTGGAACTTTTTTTAGCACTATTTTTGAACAAATAACAGTTTTCTATTTACTATGACTTGAAGAAAGAGCATCCAAAATATACATTTGAAGTCGATCCGAAATCCAAGATGGTAACCTCCGGTTCATTGATATTTGTTGAAATACCTTAAGGTATGAGTAAGGATTTTTAAGATATGTCGATATACCATATTGAATTTCGAAACGAGCTTAAATGTCGTGTCCTGATATTTATTCTGTTCCTAAAATACTCTTATTTTAAAGGGGTTTTAAAGGAATAATAAACCGAAGGTCGCTATATTGGAATACGAAACGACATCAAACATCGTTTTCCGGAAATTTCCGTTTATGGGATAATCTGGAAGTTGCCAGTTTGGATTTCGGAACAACCTCAAACATCGTTTTCATGCATCTAATTATCAAATCCGTTCCAAAAGAAAGATTCAATTATAAGAGTTTTCAAATAATATCTCTAAACCGGAAGTCGCCATCTTGTATTTTGGATCGACACTAAAAATTGTTTTCCGGAACCTATTCATTAAATCCATTTTTAAAATAATCATATTTTTGGGGTTTTCTATATATATATATATATATTTCTATATATATATATATATATATATATATATATATATATATATATATATATATATATATATATATATATATATATATATATATATATATATATATATATATATATATATATATATATATATATATATATATATATATATATATATATATATATATATATATATATATATATATATATATATATATATATATATATATATATATATATATATATATATATATATATATATATATATATATATATATATATATATATATATATATATGGCTCTCGATGTGGCCGGGAGACCAAGAAAATTTTGATGTTTTCGGTTACAAGTTTTACTACATCACATAAATTCCAATAAAGCTACCGCTTATTTGGCAGCCTTTTTGAGCCGATTTTATTTCTCTCTCATGTTTCGCTACTTGACCTGGACCTGGGGGAACTGGAGCAGGAAAAAATTGCGCCACCAAAGAAATCAACTTACCTTCACAAAAATAACATTCACATCATTTTTATCGCGACAACATCTATGTTTTTATGCACTAATCGCATCTAAATTAAATTATCTAAACATTGTCAGGATAGATTTTTAATCCATGCTTTTGAAGGCGAGATATTCAATGAACAAGTTGAAAGACGGCGTTTTCAGCTATGCAATTCTTCTTTCCGAAAAAGACTTTCCCGACCGCTAAAGTCATTGAATCATTCTGAAAATTTCACAGAATAATCTAAACTAATTTTGTAAGAGATTGTCAGTTGGTTTTTTGGTATTCGTCATCGTTTTTGAGAAAATTAGATTTGAAGCGTGAAAATAGCTTTCTAAACCACCCTAAAACACACTGCCTCAGTCTTTAAAGAAAAAAATTAGGAAAATTTTTCACGTGGCAAATCTATCCTACTTGTGTTTGGGAGGGATCAATCCGAAATTTTAATTGGAAACAATAAACTAGTGTCACCAAACAATGTTTTTTTTGCAAGTTGATAATTTTCCCGATCAATTTATTACTCGTATACTCGTTGCTTTTTTACAATACATTTTGTAGTGCACGCTAATTGCAAAATAAATAAGTCATAAATCTTTTTCATCGAGAGATGGGGTTGTGTCATTAACGATTGTCATGGTGTTCGTTGAAATGATTAATGATATTGAATACATTTGCTTTGAGTCTTATTTAAAAACAACTCCTGAATACTAGAACAGCTTCTAGTTGACAGAAGCATGCGAGAAGCTGATGCCCTGTCTAGAATAAATCAAAGGAATAATGTCAGTGTGGCTTGGGCCATATCGGATGCAGATGCCAAAACTCAGACTTTGTTTGATTATGTCGTTAGCTGTTTAATGTTTTAAGAAAATATACACAATTACACAATTATACGAATTAGGATAGCTAATTTCCTCGAAACCGTTTATTTTCGGTAGCCGCCAGAGCTTGATTCAATATTTACCTCTTCGTATTTTCTGTGGCATCACTTGCAGTACATTTCCCCAGGGCACCACTGTGCGTATCCGTTCCGGTGTGTCGGTGGTAAACAAAACAGCGACCAATCATTCTGGGTTGTCCACTTGCTGCTGCTGCTGCTGTCACACCGAAGAAGCACGCTGACAAACGGGCCTAAATCACAAAAAAAACGCCGGTTTGTCCTTTTTTTCTAGCCTCTCGCTCGGATCAGAAGAGGAAACGGATACCGGATGGGCGTTGCACTTCCCTTTCATCTTTCGGTTTCCGAACTAAAATGTGACACTGTTTGCGGAGGACGTTCAGCAGCACCGGGCAAACCGGGCGCGGTTCAATTCCTCTCACTCATCCCGACCAGCCACGGCAGCAACGCACGCACACACCCACACCCGAGATCGACTAAAAAAAAATAGTTCACTGAATCAACAATTGCGTTCTGATTTCATTTTGGTGGTTCATTTTGTTTTCTAACGTCAGTTTGAGCTATTCTACCGTTTTGTCTCGTATTGTTTAGGGTGTATAATTTGCTTAATCTTCGTTGATAACGGGGTTTGATTCATGTTATTGCATTCTTTAACGTTGGATATATTTTTGTTTGTTTGATTATCTGTGTTGTGATTTCTGAGTTGCTTACATTACGGTTAGTTGTGTCAGAGTTCCTTCTGTTTTGATTAGCGTCGTCCTTTAGAAACATTATGTAATACTTGTTTAGATTTAGATTAAGTTGTTTTAGATTTCATTTAATTTTTCCTTTTCGGTTTACTTGTATGCAGGTTATCGTAACATCACCCTGGCTAATTTACTGGTAGGTTATTTATTAATTATTTTACTTCGCCGGTTCAAAATGTTGATTATTTTTGACATTTGTTAACACTAATCACGTATATCGTATGCATTACTTCTTGCGCATGGTGGTTCATAAACACGCAGTACTCTAATTAACACTTTCGCTTTAGTGCTGTTGAGTGACAGTTCGGTTTGGTTTTGCTCTTCAGATCAGATGAAATTTTGAGTAGAAAAAAAAGAGTGGCCGCCCACATGGGCGACTTAAGAGCCGCTCCGGGGTCGTCCTTGGCACTTCGTTGGATATTGTTAATGTTCATCTCAAATCAACGTCGTTTAAGTACTAAACCACTAGTAACTGCTAACTAAACAGCTCTACGATGCTAACCGTCACTAAGTCGCAGCCTGCTGCGTCACTTCCGCCCGCTATGCAGAACGGTTCACTGTACTGAAACGATTCCCAGGGCTTACTACGAGTGCTACCGCATCAATTGCCTCCGTTGTAATGTTTCGGTGAATCCTTCGATATGGTGTAGGTCGGAATGGCGTGAATCGGCGTATCCCGGGCAAAGGTGTACGTTGGTTTCGTTTGCGATGGACCGGCGCTGGTGTGCGTCAATGTTACGATGACCGCTAGGATGCTGAATATCGCTAAGGCTATGAACACGGTCATCACGATGCAGGCTATCCGCTTTCGCTTTCGGTTCGATTCAGTGTCCTCGTCGAATTCCGGCTTTTTGCCGTCACCTTTCCGTCGGCTTTTGCGCATTGACTTCTGGCGATTCATTTGATACGTCTTCATGATAACACCGTAGTTGATGTCCATGATGTCCATCGGAACGGGCGATATTTCTCGGCCGATGTCGTCCAGTATCAGATTGGGAGACAGTTTCCGAGAAGCCTTGTAGATTTTGTCCACCTCTTCCGGAGTGAACGCAATACTGTCTTTACGGTAAGGACTACTGCCGCCACTGATGATCGCTGGCGGGGGTTCCAAATCCATGATGAAACTTTTGGATTTTTTCGCCTTAAATGTTTCCCGTGCCTCCCGACCGTTTTTGTAACGCAAACTGTATGATTTTTTCTGATCGAAAATCGGTGATTTTTGCGGCTTGAACTCGTCCGTGAACAGCGGATTGGGACTCAGTAGGTGTGCGTTGGAATGCTGTAGCACTGATCGTCGAAAACTGCCAGCTCCACCACCACCGATGTAAGGCAATGCCTGATCAAGACTGGTTGTGCTGTTCTTTTGGTTGTATTTTTTACTGTTCTGTCGAGTCACGAATTCCGAGAAAGATTCGTTCTTTTTCTCCGATCGACTGTTGCTTCGGGATCGGTAGATTTCATTTTCAAGGGAAGCGTTTGCCGAACTGAACTTTTTCGATTCACGTGGACTTTTTTCTATCACTTCCGCAGGCATGTCATCACCGAGGGAATGGAACTTGACCGAATCTCGTCGCAGAAACGCCGCATTCCGTTTCTGCTGTTGCTCATTGAATGACCGGTGCATTTGATAGTTTCGGCGATTCCCGCTGGGATTTGGCGAATGAACGAACGTTCCGGATGGACGAATTTCCTCTTCTTCCTCACCACCACCACTACTCGTTCCACCACCACTGTCCTGTTTGACTAGATATTCGCGAGGGTAGATGTGCGAATGACGAACGCTGCTGTGTCGGATAATGGGAGCTGCTACGATTTCGTCCGGATTTGAACCTCCGCTATTACTTCTCGAGTGAAATGATGTAGCTTTCCGCAGCTGATGCATCGAGGGTGAGTAAACGTGAAGGGTATCCGAGCGGCGCATTTGCTTCCGGGGATTCGCGCTGTAGTCTTCCGCTTTGAGCGAAGAGGAAGATTCGTTCAGGAAGAATACCTTCGGGTCATGTTGCTTCTGGTGCGGCACCGGCGACAAGCGTTCGATAGGACTGTGGTGCACGATAAGGCTGTTGTCGAGCAGAATAGGACTGCTTCCGCCACCGGCGGCTCCTGGCGAGTAGTTGTCGATTCGCACGGATACCGTTCGGTCGGCGGACTTAAGCTTTGGCGGCCGTTTCTTGCTGATCTCCATCATATCAATTACGGTAGGATCTTGGTGGGAGGATGCCGAAACTTTCGCCATCTCTAGAGATTATTGTACAAATAGCGGCGGTGGTGGACGGGACCGAGACGCACGCAGGGACGCTAGATGATCGGCCGATGGTAGCCTTCGGTGGTAATAGTGGTGATAGTGGTGGGCTGCTGAGAGTGGTAGAAAGTCTTTAGAATTTTGTTCGGAACGCCGGAAGACATCAACTCGCCGGTGTGGCATTGGATTGTGTGTTTGGTGGCTTGCTGTCAGGAGTCTGCACCTGGATCGTCACTAAATTATTGTCACCATTAGAAATCGTTTCGTTTACACTGTTTACACTGCTGCCGGGCACAACTGCTGACTGCGTCGATCGATACCAGTGCTGGGTTTGGTCTGCCTTCTAGTTTCAATTGATGTTCCTTGAGGATTACGTGAATACTACTTCTAAAAGTACTGAAGAAATGTAGGAATTATTAGCTCAATATGAAGTTATTATGCCAGTTTGGTAACACATGTAATCGCAGTAGTTTGTTGGATCAGTTTCAAGTGTTTGTTTTTAAGAATTTGGACCGGCATATAAATATTAAATCCCATTGACAGGATTGCTGTTAATGAACTCGAAAATTTGTTCTACCAATTTTGTCTACCACAAACGCAGATGTTGCAACAAGCAACCGAAAAAATTCAGATCTGTAATTAATCTAGATAAGTTGTAGGTTTGACAACATATTTCATTCTTAGATAACAAAGTGCTCAACAATTCCTATCTCATGCCTCTCCAGGATTCAACACTGATATTCGATCCATGGAATGGCCTCAACTGGGTGTTTCAGTTCGTTTTAAACAAGACATTGAAATCATTACCGTGCTTAATAAAATTTAACTGTATTCTTTATAATACCGCCCCACATACGCGATAGTTAAAATACGGGTTTGAATTTAATCATTTCAAGACTTTCAGGACAGTTGAGTCTCTCGAGACTTTTAGGACTTTCAAGACTTTCAACACTTTCAAGACTTTCCGGACTTTCCGGGCTTTCTAGACTTTCCGGACACTCTAGACTTTCCGGACTTTCTAATACTTTTGGACTTTTTTTGGACTTGGAAGACTTTCAGGACTTTCAAAAGTTTCAGAGCCTTCAAGATTATCTAAGTTTTCAAGACATTTCCGACTATTAAGACTTTCTAGACTTTCCGGACTATCTAGACATTCCCGACTTCCTAGACTTTCCGGATTTTCTATACTTTCCGGACTAGACTTTTAGGATTTTCTAGACTTTCCGTACTTTCTAGAGTTTTCGGACTTTCTAGACTTTCCTGACTTTCTAGACATTCCAGACATTCCTGACTCTCCGAACTTTCCGGACTCTCTAGACTTTCCGGACTAGGAAGACTTTTCGGAAGTTTCCAGACTTACAAGACTTCCCGGACATCCACGATTTTGCGGACTTCCAAGACTTTCCGGACTATCAAGTATTTTCGGACTTTCTAGACTTTCCGGACTTTCTAGACTTTCCGGATTTTCAATACTTTCGGGACTTTTTGGACTTTCCGGATTTTCTATACTTTCCGGACTAGACTTTTAGGATTTTCTAGACTTTCCGTTCTTCCTAGAGTTTGCGGACTTTCTAGACTTTCCTGACTTTCTAGACATTCCAGACTTTCCTGACTCTCCAAACTTTCCGGACTCTCTAGATTTTTCGGTCAAGGAAGACTTTTCGGACTTTTCGGAAGTTTCCAGACTTTCAAGACTTCCCGGACATCCACGACTTTGCGGACTTCCAGGACTTTCCGGACTTTCAAGAATTTCCGGACTTTCTAGACTTTCCGGATTTTCTATACTCTCGGGACTTTTTGGACTTTCCGGACTTGGAAGACTTTCAGGACTTTTTAAAATTTCCGGGCCTTCAAGATTTTTTGGGTTTCCAAGACATTTCAGACTATCAAGACTTTCTAGGTGTTCCGGACTATGTGGACATTCTACATTTTCCGAACTAGATTTTCCAGATTTGAAAGACTTTTAGGACTTTCCGGACTTTCCAAAATTTCCAGACTTTCCGGACTTTCTAGACTTTCTAGACTTCCAAGACTTTCTAGACTTTCCGGATTGTCTAGACTTTCCGGACTTTCTAGACTTTCCGGATTTTCTAGATTTTCCAGATTTTCTAGACTTTCCAGAATTTCAAGACTTTCCGGACTTCTTAGACTTTCTGGACATTCTTGACTTTACGGACTTTCTAGACTTTCTGAACATTCAAGACTTTCCGGACTTTCTAGACTTTCCGGATTTTCTAGACTTTCCGTGCTTTCAAGACTTTAAGGACTTTCTAGTCGTTTCAGACTTTCTAGACTTTCTGAACTTTCAAGACTTTCTGGACTTTCAAGACTATCCGGACTTTCTAGACTTTCCGGATTTTCTATACTCTCAGGACTTTTTGGACTTTCCGGACTTGGAAGACTTTCAAGACTTTTAAATGTTTCCGGTTTTAATTGTTCCAAGATTTTCGGGGTTTCCAAGACATTACAGACTATCAAGACTTTCTAGGCTTTCCGGTCTATGTAGACATTCCCGACTTTTTAGACTTTCCGGTTTTTCTATATTTTCTGGACTAGATTTTCCAGATTTGGAAGACTTTTAGAACTTTCTATACTTTCCGGACTTTCTAGACTTTCCGGACTTTCTACACTTTTCGGACTTTCTAGGAGTTCCAGACTTTCTCTACTTCCCGGACTTTCTAGACTTTCCGGACTTTCTAGACATTCCAGATTTTCTAGACTTTCCGGACTTTCTAGACTTTTCGGGAATTTCTAGACTTTATAGGCTATCCGGACTTCCTAGACTTTTCGGGTTTGCTGGATTTTCTGGAGTCTTGAAAGTCTTGAAAGTCTTGAAAGTTTTGAAAGTCTTGAAAGTCTTGAATGTCTTGAATGTCTTGAATGTCTTGAAAGTCTTGAATGTCTTGAATGTCTTGAATGTCTTGAATGTCTTGAATGTCTTGAATGTCTTGAATGTCTTGAAAGTCTTGAAAGTATTGAAAGTCTTGAATGTCTTGAAAGTCTTGAATATCTTGAAAATCGAGAGAGTCTTGGAAGTCTTGCAAATTTTGAAAGTCTTGAAAGTCTTGAAAGTCTTGAAAGTCTTGAAAGTCTTGAAAGTCTTGAAAGTCTTGAAAGTCTTGAAAGTCTTGAAAGTCTTGAAAGTCTTGAAAGTCTTGAAAGTCTTGAAAGTCTTGAAAGTCTTGAAAGTCTTGAATGTCTTGAAAGTCTTGAAAGTTTTGAAAGTCTTGAAAGTCTTGAAAGTCTTGAAAGTCTTGAAAGTCTTGAAAGTCTTGAAAGTCTTGAAAGTCTTGAAAGTCTTGAAAGTCTTGAAAGTCTTGAAAATCTTGAAAGTCTTGAAAGTCTTGAAAGTCTTGAAAGTCTTGAAAGTCTTGAAAGTCTTGAAAGTCTTGAAAGTCTTGAAAGTCTTGAAAGTCTTGAAAGTCTTGAAAGTCTTGAATGTCTTGAAAATCTAGAACGTTTCTAGCCAAGACTTTCAAGACTTTCCGAGCTTTCGAATCATTCGGGACTTGAAATGCTTTCCGGATTTGCAAAACTTTCCAGATATCCAAGGCTTTCCCGACTTTCAAGACTTTTCGGACTTGCAAGACTTTCCGGGCTTGCATGACATTCCTGACTCGCAAGACTTTCCGAACTTGCAAAACTTTCTGAACTTGCAAGACTTTCCGGATTGGCAAGACTTTCCGGACTGGCAAGACTTTTCGGACTTTCAAAACTTGCAATACTCTCAAGACTTTCAACGCATTTGCTGGATGTCACCGACTGCTCCGCTGTTTCTTTGAAGCCGCTGCTTCAATGTTGCCAAGTATTTTTCGATTGGTCGAAATTCCAGGCAATGCGGAAGACTCATTGGTTGGTGAACAAAATCGATCTCACCCCTTCAGCACCACCTTGGAGTAGTGGCTGTTGGCCAAATCGCGCCAAAGGATAAGTTTTTGTCTCTATGCTACGGATGGACGGCAATATATGCTTTCGATGTAAACTTAGAATGTCGTCATCGAGGATGTGCCCCATTATTCCGTTTTCAGACCACAACATCAAATCGCTTGACAAACGCGAACTTGTTGGCTATCACGAACTTGTAAAGTTTTTGATCGGAAAGCTGCGATCAACGTGCAGCAATTGGGTTTCGTCGAAACAGGGCAGCACAATTCTGCTTTTTTAACGATGCAAAAAAGCATCTTTAAAAACCCGAAAACAATCAGCTGCAGAAACAAATGCTTGAGCTGTACTGACTGTGAAATTCGAGACTGCAATTCAAACTAAACGTAGAACAAATTACCACAAACGGTACAAACTCAACGAATTTCGTATCCGAGGGGAAAACTGGGTACTGTATCATAATTTTTGCGCTCACACGTTATTGCGGGAATATTTATATGGCAACAGATAATTCCATGGGACGTGATTCCCAGACGACAATGGGTCCAAAACGAGATGGCTTCGCTGTAGATTCACCACGGACTCAAATGTTGAAAAGTGCACGTAGAGAGACGGACACGATGTTCCCGGTGATGGTGGAGGAAACAGTGCAGAAAATTATGCTGTTGTAGGATTACCATTTTTCATAACCCATCTAATGGAATGGAATGAACGATGACTATGTAGGACGAAATTGCAGGTTATTTATTTTCCTAAGCGCTGCAGTTCCTGAAAAAATGTTATTGGTTTGGTTTGTCCTTTTCATGAAGTAAATTGAAATTAAAGAGTTCAAAGACCGATTCCGTTCAGAGAATATAGAGACTGAGCTACAATTTATTGAAATTTAAATTAAGTTATTTTTTATAAAAAAAACAGAAATTATAGAAGAAGGACATTTGATAGTGCTCTCTTTTCTCATATATTCTAGTAAACGAATACTCAAAAATTGGCAAAACGATTATGTTCGGAATTTTTTTTCTAATAAACTGAAATTGAAAAAAAATCCTTTCGATATTGTGCTAAATATTTCTTGACTGAACACCATTTGCAACTGTTAGTCACCACCGGTATAATCCTCTCAGGACAGAACACAAAACAGCTACAGTTGTAACTAACCACGACTCATTTAATTCCCATTAACCCGGTTCACATCGGTAATTTGATTCTGTCAATCTGCTCTCCTGACTGAGCAGACTAATGCCAATTGAGTCGAACAGAGCCACTTGAGCTCAACATCGGGCTCTGTCTGTGTTCACCACTCCAGGCCGGATTATCCGAGTGCTCTTAATACGAACCCCCCAGTTTTCCTTGGGATTGGCCGGCTGGTTGGTAGGATAGGTGGTTGGTTGGTTGGTTGGACAAGGCAAAAAAAAACTTCAACAATGATGCAATGACTGGCATTACTGGTTCGGAGTTCTACGGGATCTACAGGAAAGGACAAAATCCCTTCATCACTCTAGTCGAGTCTGCATGGAATATTCCGTGTTCTGCGATACCGTCGGTGAGACCGGAAAGCTTTTCAGTATATCAGGGCGCTCACGAAAAAGTGATACAAAGTTAGAAATTTAATAAAAAGGCCAGGACCAGCCGTTTATCGTGATACTTTTTGCGTCCAACTTTCTGGAAAGTGTGGAAAGCAACAGTTTTGCTGCTCATTATGTGCTAAATGGCAAAATTAAATAAAGTGCTTTCAGAGCAGCCAGACATTTGTCTTACAATTAAATTTAAACGGTTTCCAATCTCGTGCGGGTTGCTACTCTGGTAGGATGTTGAGTTTTAGCACAGTTTCGAATGTTCGACGTGTTTGGCATTATAAATTGGTGTCATGAACTTCTTTCGTTAGAATTGCAAATGCATCAGCTATTCTATTTTAAATGGCCTCCTGATATCCTTGCGATTCTTTCACACGAATAGTTGACATGATTGCACTAAAAGTAGAAAAAAAAAGATTCACCCAAAAAGTTGAACTAACAATCACTTTTATAAGTAACCATTATGGTTCTATGTGCAGGATTGGAGCAAGAAAGGCGATGTATTTTTTGTTGCTGTCTGTAAAAAACTTCGAGACGACAGAAAACCTCCACGGCAAAGTTTTCGTCAACAACAACGACGCCGAACCAATGGACGAAACCGTGAATGGTAAACTATTGCAATAAATTCGCTGAATTACAGGAAAAAGCTTAACAAAACGATTCAAAAAATAGTTGGGTAATTGAGTGTCAAATAAATTATTGAGAGAATACTTTGAAGCCTTTCAAGACTTTCTTGCAGGTATCAATGTATATAAACTTATTCCTACTCGTTTCATAAGAAATCGTTCTTTTTCATGAAATCTACACTCTTCGAAACACAATAAATAAATAAAGCGTCGCAGTACACGCAAACAGCAAGAACATGTAATATTGTGTGTATATTCCATGACATGAAATTATTTGAAATAAAAACAAATGACAGCGACCGCCGTGACTTGAACCGACAATCATCGGATCATAACGTACGTCCGTTAATCGACTGAGGCACAGATGCACACATCTGCTTGGCTGGTAAATTGTATTTTCCCCTGAATTTCATTTGTATTGGACGCCCGGTTCCGGAATTATAGGGTTATGTGCATCAAAAAAGTAAAAAATAATATCACTCAATTTATTCCAAGAATACTCCTGACCTTTAAAAACTTTAAAAACTTTAAAAACTTCAAAAACTTTAACAACTTTAAAATTTTTAACAACTTTAAAAACTTTAAAAACTTTAAAAACTTTAAAAACTTTAAAAACTTTAAAAACTTTAAAAACTTTAAAAACTTTAAAAACTTTAAAAACTTTAAAAACTTTAAAAACTTTAAAAACTTTAAAAACTTTAAAAACTTTAAAAACTTTAAAAACTTTAAAAACTTTAAAAACTTTAAAAACTTTAAAAACTTTAAAAACTTTAAAAACTTTAAAAACTTTAAAAACTTTGAAAACTTTAAAAACTTTAAAAACTTTAAAAACTTTAAAAACTTTAAAAACTTTAAAAACTTTAAAAACTTTAAAAACTTTAAAAACTTTAAAAACTTTAAAAACTTTAAAAACTTTAAAAACTTTAAAAACTTTAAAAACTTTAAAAACTTTAAAAACTTTAAAAACTTTAAAAACTTTAAAAACTTTAAAAACTTTAAAAACTTTAAAAACTTTAAAAACTTTAAAAACTTTAAAAACTTTAAAAACTTTAAAAACTTTAAAAACTTTAAAAACTTTAAAAACTTTAAAAACTTTAAAAACTTTAAAAACTTTAAAAACTTTAAAAACTTTAAAAACTTTAAAAACTTTAAAAACTTTAAAAACTTTAAAAACTTTAAAAACTTTAAAAACTTTAAAAACTTTAAAAACTTTAAAAACTTTAAAAACTTTAAAAACTTTAAAAACTTTAAAAACTTTAAAAACTTTAAAAACTTTAAAAACTTTAAAAACTTTAAAAACTTTAAAAACTTTAAAAACTTTAAAAACTTTAAAAACTTTAAAAACTTTAAAAACTTTAAAAACTTTAAAAACTTTAAAAACTTTAAAAACTTTAAAAACTTTAAAAACTTTAAAAACTTTAAAAACTTTAAAAACTTTAAAAACTTTAAAAACTTTAAAAACTTTAAAAACTTTAAAAACTTAAAGCTTTGAAAACTTTTTATTTTTTAGCATTTTGCCTTCGACTCATCAGTGCTTAAGCCTTGTGCCGCCATCTCCGCCTAGCAGTTCAATTTGAACCGCTAAGCGCAAAGAAATCGAAACGAAATAAGTAATTTTTTTTACAAATCAAAAATTTTAAATGTTTGAAAACCTTGAAATCGTTAAAAACTGTCGACTTTAGGTGTAAGTTCGGTTGAATATTAAATTTACAGGTTTCATTTTCTATTTTAAATAAAATTTGGTATATCGGCTCATTTGCGTGAGCTTTACGTGGCCTATTGTATTATATAAAACGATTATTTTTATTACTGGATTTCGTATTGCTATTCATCGAATCAAGGGAGGGAAGGGCAATGGTTCACTATTCACGTCCTCGTCCATTGATTCGGTATAACGGTTGTTGGTGGAATCATCGTTGCAGAGCTTTCCAGTCCTATTGTCCTGTTATTTATCCAGGCTTTGGGTTTGTTCATAGAAGACGTACCTTCTTGAACATTGATTTTAGATGATGGTTTCGTTGGTGAAAGTGTTTGATTGTAGTGTATAATTGCTTCCATATTACTGGGGCTGTTTGTAAATTGGCCGTTGAGTGTAAATGATTTCTTGTCCAGTTTCTCGTTCGGCTTACCAAAGTGAGCAGCTATCGGATAATAAAGGCAGGTAGCCAGCTGATCGTCGCTGGTGACAAATGATTTACATGGAAACGTTGTGTCTTGCCCGAAAGTCACATAAGAAGGCATGGTCTTCTTTAGGTGCATGCGTACCAAAACGAATGCAATTGAGATAAAAATCTTTTACTGTTTTCTTTCTCGAGGAAAGGAATCTCTGCGTACTGCAACATGGAGGCTATAGGGAGATCAAGCACACGTACATTTGTGACTTGATCCACCTTGTACACTGGTATGTTGTACTTATGGCGTTTTTCATTGAAAAACACTGGTGGCGTGGATTGCTCTGGTTTTGCACTTTCGAGCAGAAATGGCAATGAAACACCGTCGTAAAATTACACTTCTGCTTAAAATTGCGAAATCAAGGCGAAGGCGAAGGCGAAGGCGAAGGCGAAGGCGAAGGCGAAGGCGAAGGCGAAGGCGAAGGCGAAGGCGAAGGCGAAGGCGAAGGCGAAGGCGAAGGCGAAGGCGAAGGCGAAGGCGAAGGCGAAGGCGAAGGCGAAGGCGAAGGCGAAGGCGAAGGCGAAGGCGAAGGCGAAGGCGAAGGCGAAGGCGAAGGCGAAGGCGAAGGCGAAGGCGAAGGCGAAGGCGAAGGCGAAGGCGAAGGCGAAGGCGAAGGCGAAGGCGAAGGCGAAGGCGAAGGCGAAGGCGAAGGCGAAGGCGAAGGCGAAGGCGAAGGCGAAGGCGAAGGCGAAGGCGAAGGCGAAGGCGAAGGCGAAGGCGAAGGCGAAGGCGAAGGCGAAGGCGAAGGCGAAGGCGAAGGCGAAGGCGAAGGCGAAGGCGAAGGCGAAGGCGAAGGCGAAGGCGAAGGCGAAGGCGAAGGTGATGGTGAAGGCGAAGGCGAAGGCGAAGGCGAAGGCGAAGGCGAAGGCGAATGACGACAGGAATATTAATATTAACATTTGCAAACGAGAAAGTATCCGCTAGATTAAGGAGGGGAACCAGTGAACCTTCTTCAATCTGTGGAACTGCTCTACCGATTGAAAAAATCGTTTACTTTTTCGCAAGTTTCATTATCACTACTCAGTCAGTTTATCGAAATGTTCATGCAACAGACTAAAGTTCTGTTCGAAATTTCGTTCAAAACAACTTGAACGTTTTTTTACGATGACATGTTGTCGAACCCAGAGGCTACGCGTTCCGGAGAGAATCAGAAAAATATGTTATGGTAATAAATAGAGTCTCTTCTCAGTTCTGCTCATCATAATAACAGGAATACACATTTTTTGAAGACATATGAATTGAATACCCCGGCGACACATGATCTTATACCCTAATATAAGTTTTAATATAGAAATGTCTCATACATTTAATAGATAATATTATAAAATTCAGGTTGCTTTTCATCTAAAATAAGGCAGTCAAAGTACACGGATAGCTTTTCTGGGATAAAAAGGTTGAACAGAAAGTAGTTCGACGGTTTCTTACAATACAAGCGTAAGATAAATAACAATGAGAACTGTAAAGAAACTACATTCATCGAGTGATTTTCGTTCAAACTAAGACAATACTCGGTGAACAATCTTCAAACATGGTATAGTTAGAAAAGTAAGCGAAAAACTTATTTATTCCATTTTCGCAAGACCGAAGGGCTTTTCGTTCGTAAGGTCTCCATAGGACTGTTCATTTCATTTCCTATTAACCAAAGATTGCTCGAATAATTCTGAATCAAATAGGACGCTCATTGTTAACTTGTTCGTTTCATCCTCCGGCGGCGGCCAACATTCAAAAACCGTTTTCCGGAATATACAGGCAAAGGTTCGATCACACAATGTGTACAATTTGGCTTTCACGGCGGAGATCTGTTTATTCGATTCCACCATCCACGAGTTCTGCGCCACGTGCACACTCGAGTCCGCCGGCTATTGGTAATAATGACGATGAAACTTTCGAATTAACACACTGGTGCTCGCTTCCAGTACTAGCCTGTATTTCCGAACATCTCTGGACCGGGTAAGAAGCGGGGAGCGCCGATTTATTCCCGGTCGAATTGAAGTGTACTTTATGCGGGCTGGAGTTCTCCGGCGGATCCGGAACGAACGAACGAACAAACGAAGGCACGCATGCAACAAGCGAACAAAGTTCAAAGCAAAACTTTTCCTGCTGGTTTCCTTCGGTCGTGAATGGGAGGAAAAACAAGGTTCTCTCCGTTCGCTACCCGGCCTCTTCTTCCGTGGTCGTTTAATTTATTATTCATAAGCATGGCTCACAAGAGGATATCTCAGAAGCTCTCCGCCCGGTCCGGGGCGCCAAGCGGCTGCGGTTAAGTTCTTACAGGATTCGAGGCAATCTTTGCGGGATTGGAATATGGTGTGCTGATTGGAATTGTTGCCGATGGAACTCTGATTAACTATGTTTGAGTTATCACAAGTGCAATAATACAGAAACTGATTTCGGGATCGGTGTTTTACTTTGGATATATGCGGAACTTAATTTTCAATTTGTTGTCCCTTTTTTTGAGGTTAATGCCAACTTATCTTGCCGGATATCATTTTGAACCTTCTGAATCAAGTCACAATGTGTTAGAATGTATGATTGATTAATTGATAGGCGAAAAGCAGGTATTGAAATAAAAGCACTTATTGTGTACTTGATTTGGTGAAATATTTACCGAATAGTTTGTAATCATTTGTGTTTATTGATAATCTGTAGGGGCTGGGGTCCACTAGGAGATTGATAGTACCTATTAGCTCTCTCCGGACTGTACCAGCCTAGATTCCGTGTAGAATCCGGCGGAAAAAAATGAACCAAGAATATATCCACTGGGTTTCTGCTTCCATGTCGTAAAAGGCGACAATTGCAGGAGTTTCTTTTTCCTTTCAGTTATCAGATATTTTCAATGTTTTACTTCTGATTACTCTATTTTACTAAATCATCTCTTTATTCAATCTATCAATTTCCGTCTAGCTTCGGAGAAAAGTTTCATTAGGAATGATTTCTTCTTCCATGTTATTGATTGTCTTTCAGGATTATAAAATGAATGATAAAAATAAACCATTGCGCAAATCCGTTTATATTACAAAGTTAATAACAGAGATAACATATATCGGTATAATGAATACATAGTAAAAAACACTTGATATTAATATTTCAAACAGTAAATTAATATTTTTCTCGGTAGCCGGCTGCCCAGATCAACTAATATAACCAATTAATAATTTCAATAAATAATTAAAATAATAAAGCGGAAATAATAAAGAATCAAGACGCGCGTGAAAACTGTTGACCTTTGTTTGGTGATTTAAAATGATTTTATAATAACTGTTTAGAATATTTCAATGCAATGAATCAACTTTTTTGTCTAAATCCTATTCGCTCGTTTATTTTGTATCACGTAGTTTCATTTATAAAAACGTGCTTAATCCACCTAGCAGTGAGATGATACCCTTTTTTTTATCAATCCGCATGTGTTTTTTTGCATGACTAAAAAAACGCGAAAGGTAGATGCATAAACGAGTGACTGCATACTCGACAGCCGGCTGTCCGGAGTTTTGTCAATTTCGGAGATTGACTGTTTCGTGCATTATATTGCCAGCACAAAGTAACACATAAAACGATAATACTTAAAAACACCCAAACAGCCGGCTACCCAGAGCAATAAACACATGATAACATTATTAAAACATTTACTAACAAAGTATCCTCTCCTGTGATGCATGTGGGAATGCAGAGGATTCCTCGGTTCTTAGTAGCAACATGCATCGAACTAACAATCCTTTCCCTCCCAAGTAGATCTGCATTCGGACGTGGCCGGCGTCGGTATTGATCAGCATGCATGGTTCAATACAGTTTGCACAGTGTGAAACAATGTGTTATTCCCAAACATGTTACTTCAAAAAATCATTTTGCAATCTCAATTGGTCCAGATCAATAACGGAGTAGCAACACACGGGCGGTCTCTAATGCTAATGCTAATGCTAAATTAAAATAAATTAATTAATGCAATGCGAGTTTCACATTATTTTTAATGCTATATATTGCCATATCTGTCACATTCAGGAGCTGTTGAAATTCAAAGTCCTGGCAAATCGCTCAGAGTGATAGTATTGTGGCTGAATATATAATGTTCACTAATGAAGGTATTAGGCTTACCGTAGCAACGCTTTAATTCACATATCATCAGAACTCCATCTCTGATTGTAAACTAAGCCTCATCCCATTAGGGATTCTTGATTACACTCGTGCTGCTATTTCCGTTCGTTTTTTTTCCAATGACGAAAGCCACTAGTGACCAAATTTATCTCTGGGGAATCTTGCAAAGTACGCTGAGAATTTTTGATATACTACTATTGATTTGAGACTGAATTCATTTGAGCAGATCTCGGTACAATGTGGTTGAAACGGTGGGTCTGTATGTGCGGATTGTAAGGTAGATTGAGTGAACTATCTGTAACAGTAACTTAAATTTAACAAATTAAATGTTAACAGATACTTTGCTGAATATAAAGTAGAAATATTTACTTCTGCTCTTTTTGATCGCCCAAATATGTGGAGCCATTTTGGGAACAGAATCATATCGAATTCGTCACAGATCGTCGACAATCGTCGAAATTTATTACATCCGCTTAGGAGTGCAAAGTTTCGATCAAACGGACAGCAACGGAAATATCTTTCTGGATTGGACAGGATACAAGGGAAGATAATCAAAAGCGAATGTTTCCCGATTTGTTGGCGATGCTGTATGGTAGCGAGTTCGAATCAGTCCCAGAATACAGCCACGATGATGGTTGTTAAGCATAACAAATTGATATCTCAGTTTAGTTAATAAAAACTACTGTTGAAAAATTTCGAGAAAAATTTTTAGAAGCAGAAGATATTTATTGTGTTGTATTATTAGCTTGAATTTAGCATTATTATTCCCTCTTGTTTGTATCCTATACACCTAGGTCTGTTTTTTTATACTGTTTATACGCGGTTTATTTTTACACGGATTTCCGATGTTACGCGGATTTCCAAAGTAACATAACGCGGTTTTTTTAAAGCAGATTTCCGAAATATCGCGGTTTTTTTAGGCGGTTTTCTTGTATTGTCTTAGAAATGCATGAAACGTCGAGATCTGGTGTTATCCCAAAATATTTTTTTAAATTAACTCTTTGATATTAAAATTTTTTCGATTTTTTCAAAAAAAAATCTCTCTCTCTCTCTCTCTTTCTCGGGGGTGGCTGGGTCTTTAAGTCCCATACATTGCCATTGATTTTTGCCCGGCTCGGACTTCCGGTTCGGGAGTAACGGCGCAAAATGTGAAAAAAATGTAGAAAAAGTGCACTCGATTTTCTCAGAGACCACTCAACCGATTTTCTTCAACAAAGATTTAAATTAAAGGTCTTATGGTTCCATAGATTGCTATTGAATTTTATCTGGATCCGACTTCCGGTTCGGGTGTTACGGGGTAAAATGTGCTAGATGAACTAAAAACGTTCCATCGATTTTTTCAGAGACCGCTCATCCAATTTTCACAAACCCATATAATCCTACCGAATTTCAGGATCTGGATATGACTTCCTGTTTCGAAATTACAAACTGATAGGTGTGAAAAATTCTTTTTAAGGGGCGTGTTTTTATACATGACACGGAAAAATTCCATCAAATACATTCAAATAGCAGTATACTTCTTGAATTTGACAGATTTGGTTGGTTGATGACCAAATACATTGATTTTGGGTATACCGGATCTTCGTTTCAGATTCCGTGAAGTATAAAAAAAGTGATCGTGTACTTCAAACCGGAAATCAATCCAATTTCTTAGAAGCGGATAAACCGATTTTCACAAACTCACGTGCAAATGAAAGGTCTTCTAGCCTCATACCAAATTCCTAAATATTATTTGGATCCGACTTCTGGTTCCTGAAATAAAGAGTAAAATGTGCAAAAGATTGTTAAAATAAATACACCCACTTTCCTCGAAGATTGTTGGTCTGATTTTCACAAGTTACAATTCAAATGAAAGGTCTTCCGATCCAATCCAAAATTCCTGAATTTTGTTTGGATAGGACTTCCGGTTCCGGAGTTATGGGGTAAAATGTGCAAAAAATGGAAATAAGCGTACTAATTTTTCTCAAAGATGGCGAACCCGTTTTTTACAAACTAAAATTCAAATGAATGGTCTTATGATTTTATACCAAATTTCTGAATTTCATCTGGATCCGACTTTCAGTTTCGGGATTATACGGTAAAGTTCAACACCAGCATCGGGATGATTCAACGGATCAAAGTTAGGAACTCCCTGAAAACGTACAAGAAACAGAAGGTGACGAAAAAGTCCCTGGTACAGCAAGTTCAGCCCAAAACAAGAGCGCGAAAACTGTATAACCGGATTCTACAGAATAAAGACGGATGCATCCTGATCGACGACGAAACCTACGCCAAGGAAGACTCTCGTGCGCTGCCGGACCGCAATATTATACGAAATCGGTTTACCAGGACCTGGACGACGCTGAAACCACGGTGGCGATGAAAAAGTTTGGACAGAAGGTGTTGGTCTGGCAGGCAATTTGTACCTGTGGTTTGCTGTCGTCGATTTTCTTCACGAAGGGCACAATTAACGCCAAAGTGTACGAGGAAGAATGTTTGAAGAAGAGAATGCTGCCACTGTACAGAAAGCATAAGGCTCCTCCTCTCTTCTGGCCGGATTTGGCTTCAGACCACTACGCCAACTCCGTTCTACAGTGGTTGTTAAAAAATAATGTACAATTCGTGGAAAAAGACATCAACCCACCGAACTGCCCGGATCTTCGGTCAATTGAAAGGTATTGGGCAATTGTCGAGCGGCACTTTCGGAAGGAAGGTACAATGTCCCAAAACATGCCGGAGTTAAAAAAAAAATGGACAGCGACCACCAGGAAAGTCACAAAAGTAACTGTGCAGAATTTAATGAAGAATGTCAAGTCCAAAGTGCGAGCGTTTCACAGAAACTAGGATTTTCTTCAATATAATCAGTGATATGCATAAAAATGTAATTTTTCTACAATATATCAAAAACTGATGTCAAAATATGTTTTTTTTCACTTTTTATTCAATAATCAATGTTGCTAACTACTTTTCGATACACTCCTTAGTGCTTTTCACAAAATGAGTCAAATTATTCAATAAAAATACTGGGAAAATTCTTATCGAGTACTACACTGAAAAAAATTGATTTTAAAGATTTAAAATTGATTTACAAAGCAAAACCAAAAAAAATGATTGTTTCGCGCTGATTTGTTTATTCGAATCCTACACTAAAAAAAGTCGGTTTTTTAAATTTAATGGTAATTTACAGAAAAAGCACCACTTTCGAATTCAATGAGACTTTATCACAAGGTAAGTTATTATGTTCCCTTCCAACCGTTTATGTATTGTAAGGCGGCAGTTTTTTAAAAAAAGTGTTTTTAACTACAACTTCAATATCGGGCAACCAGAATTTTGTGGAATCTCCTTTGAAATTGAGACTCATTGAATTCTTAGATGATAATAACTTTCAGTTTAGTTTAGTTTTCAATAATAAGACACTGTAAATTTTTTTATCAAAACAAAAAATATTTTGTTTTGTAGATTAATTTTAAATTTTGAGAGTCAATGTTTGATAAAAAAATTGTTACAAAAGTTTAACTTTTTTTAAAAGACAGTCAAGATCAAAGTATGCAATGTGACATTTCAGGACAAAGTCTACACGTCCAGAAAATTTCACTCAAATCTGAGAAAGTTCTGCCAACTGCGAATATGATTTGGCGCGAAAGTCGTTATGTTTTAGTCAATTATAAAATGAATAATTTTCAACAAACGACTAAAAAATATCAATTAATTTTATACATATAAGTCCTTCAATGACTGGTTTTGGATTGTTGTATTGTAATGAATAGCTTTTCTCAGTCTAAAAAGTGAGGCAGAGATGTGTTTTTGAATTTACCCGACGTTTCGGCCGTTTTTGATAGCATTTTTCAAGGAAAATTTGCCCTCGAAAAAGGCCATCAAAAACGGCCGAAACGTCGGGCAAATTTAAAAACAAATCGTCTGCTTCACTTTTCAGGCTGAGAAAAACCGTTCATTACAATACAATCCCAATACAATAATTATATACATATTTTCACGCGTAAGGAAATTAATCATCAGTTTTTTGAAACCCTCTCCGAATTTTTTTTCAGGGTACTCGCCTGATCCAGGCATTCGATCTGTTCCATATATACAACTTTTGTAAAATTTCACGCTGTTGAATAACATTCATATCGCTTTGTTTATACACATACCTATAGCTTACTTAATAAAATTAACAATACTTAACTAGGCTTTGTGTGAACTAGGAAAATGAAATGAATAGTTCAATGTGGCTCCGAAACGTTTATAACGTTATGCATGATAATATTAACACTTTTTTTTGTTTCGATTATAGAGGTTTTTTTAGTCTTAAGGTCATTCACCTCTTTGGGCCAGTAAAACTTTCTGACCCTATGTGCGGGGTTGGGAATTGAACCAAGGCGGGCTGCGTGAAAGGCATCGACTTACCTATCACGCTACACCCGTCCCCTTAATATTACCACTTGTAAAGATCTATTACATACATACATACATACAGACATTCTGCGTACTCTCGGTTTCAAAATCGGTTTTCACTGTGATTACATAACCTTTTCATATGAGAAACGTAAAAATATTCTTGAAATTGACGTTTCTATACTAAGCACCCATATTCTTATGACATCTTAAGACTTATCAGGAGAAGGTGAAAATCAGTTCAGTCATCTCCGAAAAAAATGGGTGATATTATTTTCACTTTTTGGTGTCTATCACCCTGTAATTCCGGAATCGGAAGTCAGATTCAAATGATTTTCAGGAATTTTGTTTGGAACCATAAGACCTTTCATTTGAATCTAAGATGGTAAAAATCGGTTCAACCATCTTTGAGAAAAGTGAGTGACAATATTTGTCACACGCACATACGCACTCATACACACACAGACATTTGCTCAGTTCGTCGAGCTTAGTCGAAAGGTATATGACAAGTCGGGTTTTAAAGTGATTTTATAGCCTTTCTATATGAGAAAGGCCAATAGACAGATTATGACCATGGCGCCATGAATTTTTTAGTTTGGTGTTGACGTGGGGACATGCCTGGGATTTGCACATGAAACAAGGCTACCATTTTCACAGATTTTTCTATGAAACTACAGATCTTTTCATCTATTTTGCAAAACAGATTCTGCGTCACAAAACACAGATTTTTTCAAAATTCACTGAATTCTGCAGATTTTCAACAATATTTCGCAAAACTGACATATTTTTAGAACGTTTCTCACAGATTTTCACAGAATTGAAACAAAAATATATATCTCAGATGACAAAAGGATTTTTCAATTTTAAACACAGATTTTTAAATGGTAGCTCTGCCATGACTCTTTGCACCTTTGTTTACTTAATTAGATCATTAAGTCGGCACTGTCTCATCGAATTACTGAAATGTAACTATTTTTGTGTCTAACTTTTTATTGCTTGGAAAAAATTACTGAAACTTTGAGTAGATCAAGTTTTGAGTGTAATGTACTCAGGTAATCAATAAGCACTAATAATGGCATTAAAATAGCCTTTTATGAGCACCAAAAATGCTTATAGCTCTATATCTGCAATCTGAAAGCTCATCTGTTGTAAATCAATCATAATTAAGCTTTCAGAATGCACACCAGCCATAAATAAGCATTATATGTGAATAGCCCTATATTTTGCCAAAGTCGGCCTGAATTTAGTCTCAAGTGGGATGAAATGTCTATTAGCGATTATTTGCTGTCATAATGCGGCATTCGTATGTGCTTATTGATTACTGTGTTTTGTGACATGTGTAAAATTTCGACACAATCAGTCAAGTGGTTATCGAGTTGCCTTCAAAGCAAAAAGCGCTTCAACCAAAAATATGGGCATGGTCGTGGCCTGTCCTAGCTGGTGGCTCGCGAAACAATTGGGACTCAACAATCCGACCGTGTTCCGTGGAGCATCGTTCAAAGACACCCAGGCGGCCTAGTGGCTAGTTGGCAACTAAATAAATGCAACCCCGTGAACGCAAGGTAGATCCCTCACCTAGCTTCAATTTCAAACGCAATGCAAAACTTGTGATTTGGGCCGTGGCCAACAAGGTAAATTCTTCCGTCTGGTTCGTGCAGCAGACAGTGGAGCGTGCCGTATTTTTCCCAGGTAAAGAAAGTGCCTAACCGGAACGATAAACTAAATTATTGGCCACCGTACTACGGAAGCTGTACCGCGGATGGTCGGTGCAGCCGAAATACATCGTAATGGATTGTGATTGTTTTTTTTTGTGTTTGGTTGCATAGTGTTAAACAAGGTGGTGCGACCTTATATTTTTTGCTCAAAACCAATCCGCCCTCAATAAATTTTTCGAGATAGATGGCGCTACAGATTAATTTTTCCGACAAATACAGATACAATAAAATAGTTGGCAGCTCTGGACGAGACGTACATTAAAGCGGACGCCAAGCAAATCCCCGGTATGGAGTTTTTCGTCGGCTAGTCCCACTTGAATGTTCTGGAGATATTCCGGAAGAAGGAAGTCAACACATTTCCAGGAAGCATTTGATGTGGCAGGCGATCTGTGGGTGCGGCAAATTCATCAGGGCGTACTTAATGATTGGCATCATCAACGGCTTAGTATATAAAGCTAAATGTCTCCAGAAATGATTGCTGGCGTTCATTCGGACCACAGTAGGGAAAAAATGGATCAAAAAAGGCGGGTGAGTAATGTCAGAGACATAACTGGATGTCGTGAATACGAAAAAAAACTGACACGCTCCCATCACTTTTCCGAATATCAGTTAGTTGATTGATTGTATGAATTGTGCAAGCTTTCCTCTTTTTCACTAATAGAATTTGAAGCGATACACCTACATTAAAGTACAGATTAGTTACATTAAACAGCTACTATTCTACAACAATATATTCCAAACTTGAAACAATTCCTTTTTAATTTGCTAATATAGGAAGCTAGGTACGACAAATTTGTAGTTTATTTTTATTGAAGCTATGAAGTTCGAAGATATCTGATTCTTCTCGAAATTTCAGTACGAGACAATTGCAATGGCCTGGTCTGAAATGTATCTACGATCTTCGGTATGCAAGAGTGATTCTAATAATAATAATGATAGTAATAATAATAATACAGATTAACCTGTATATATGGCAACCCTGTTTCGCATGGCATATTTTCACACGACCCCATACTAGTATAAAGATGTGTTCAACATCATCACTTTCGCTTTCGCATTGCCGTTCGTAATTGAATGTGTTAGTGACGGTACAAATCTGCTTTTCTACCTGTTTTCGGAGTCATCGTTCTGACGGTGTCTCGTACGTACAGAGTAGCTGCTTTAACTTAAATGACGCTATTTCTCACATCACATTTCCTTTTATACGTGCTAATGGTAGCACAGTAGGACGTCCCCTTTGTTAGAATTCCTTTCCTATACGCAGAACGGGAAACAGTGAAACGATATAAAAGAGAGAGTTAGCAGAGCGGCAGCCAGTAATACTGAATGGGTCGTCGAGCTGTTAACAGCATATTGTGGAGGAACAATTAAGGGCAAGGTAAAGTCCCGCTCAAACCGTGCTGGTCTGAAGTGCCCAGTTGGCGGCAGAATCCATCGTTTGCCTCGGAAGGGGAACTACGCCGAGCGTGTCAGTGCTGGTGCATCGGTCTATCTGGCGGCAGTGATGGAGTACTTGGTTGCCGAAGTGTTGGAGTTGACCGGTAACGATGCCCATGACAACGAAAACGGAAATCATCCCTCGCCATCTGCAGCTGGCCATCCGTTGAAAACCCCGTCCTTTTCAGGATGACCACATCACTGTGATAAAGAAATATTTAGAATTGCTTTAAGTTTAGCCAGTTCTGATACCCCTGGAAAGTAGAATGCGCAAATCAAGTGGAAACATTTGTTCTAACAATTTTTGTTTTCGGCCGCATACTAAAGTACTCGCGACAAAAATACATATTGATCTGTGGCAACTCTGTTTCGCACGGCATATTTGTAAACTAGTATAAAGATGTGTTCAAAATCATCACTTTCGCTTTCGCATTGCCGTTCGTAATTGAATGTGTTAGTGACGGTGCAAATTATTTTAACTCCCATCTTGATGAATCTTTTGGTAGGAAATATTGAGATCTGAGATGGTTCTCGTGGGTGTCACTGTTTCGGGTGCACTGTTTCGGCAATGGGCCTTGCTGGACTTTTTGGCTGCCTTTTTCGGTGTCATTGTGCTGACGGTGTCTCGTGCATTCATATCGGGAAACAATGAGACGACAGGTCCTCGATGTTGCTGTCGTGTGTCTTGTTTCGGGAAGAGTTGCTCAGCAAATGATAGGAAAAGTGAACCATTCAACTTTTATATGGATGCTCTTGTATAGATACAGACATCTCGCGTTCTGATTGGCTGGTGCTGTCATGGGTTAAATCAAACAGGTTTTTCAATAGTGTACTATTGAAAAACTTCAATATTAATACACGTTCAAGTTGAAGATTTTCGATTCTATTGGTAGTTAGATTATATAAATCCTTCTACAGATCACTGAGCTATGAGCTTTCAAAATACGAGAAAGGCAAACGCGCCATATGAATTATCCTCTTTGATACTCGTTTATACCAAACATTTCAGAAAAGTTTAATTGTGAACTATTTAAAAATATGTCACACAACTGAAAGTTTTATCATAAAATTGTGATCATATTTCCGATGGCATGTAGCAAGAATTATGTTGATTCGTTAGCTATAACAGGAGATATTCACGATCAAAAACTTATCACTCTCTCAGAGGGTAAATTTTGAAAAGGCGCCCCATAGTAAAGTAAGTCGTATTCACGACAAAATAAAACAAAATCGAAATTAGTCGTAGTAGGTTATTCGTCTATCCACATCGAGTGTTAGATGACGAATGATCGATTTTCGACCACGGTTCCCCTTTTATACGCATTCAGTTGAAGATATGTGCCTGACTATCTCAAAATCGTCGTCCTTGCGCGAAAAAGCCAAGCGAAAGTAAAAAGTTTTCCGCGTTGTTTTCAAATTTTAAGAAAACTTAATTTTTGAGTTGTTTGTGGTTATCGCACACTGTTCAAAATATTATCCTGAATTCCTGATCATATTTTTGATGAAATGGTGAAAGAATTATGTTGCTACCATTAATACAAGTCGAGATATTCGCGATTAAGTTCTGCCCATTCTTCCATATGGCTAATTTTGAAAAGGCGCCCCATAGTAAAGTAAGTCGTATTCACGACAAAACGTGATGATTTTTTTGGAGGCATGATACGCCTGCCCACAAAGCACTCTTTTGGTGTAAAAAGGTCAGTAAAATCGATTCCATGTATTTAGAAGGGTCACACGAAACGCTATCATGTTCATTTTACCCCAAAATCCCGTTTTGTCGTGAATATGACTTACTTTACTATGGGGTGCCTTTTCAAAATTTACCCTCTGAGAGAGTGATAAGTTTTTGATCGTGAATATCTCTTGTTGTATCTAACTAATCAAGATAATTTTTGCTACATGCCATCGGGAATATGATCACAATTTTATGATAAAATTTTCAGTTGTGTGACATAATCTCAAATAATTCAAAATTAAACTTTTTTCTGAAATGTTTGGTATAAACGAGTATCAAAGAGGATAATTCATAAGGCGCGTTTGCTTTTCTCATATTTTTAAAGCTCATAGCTCAGTGATCTGTGAAGGGATTTATATAATCTAACTACCAATAGAATCGAAATTTTTCAACTTGAACGTGTATAGCAAAAGCATTAAAGTATTTCAATAGTACACTATTGAAAAACCTGTCTCATTTGACCCATGTCAACACCAGCCAATCAGAACACGTTCTGAGGAAAAGAACAAAATATCTGCTGCTGTACAACAAATCGTTCGAGAAAAATGTTCCGAAAAGTGGTGAATATCGTAGTGAGCTCCTCAATTTGGTCATTCTGAATGCTGACATTACCCACCCGCCTTTTCGTACTGTATTGTATTCAAGTTTAACTATGTAACATAAAACCGAAGCACTTGTAGAAGAGAGAATAGAGTGTTTCTGATGTGTAGAAAAGTCGAACAAATCGATTACACATAGTTTTAATGACAGCAGCAAACTCGTTGTACCGTTTTACCGCATTTTATAATATTCAGTTGTAACATGATCTACAATCCAAAAGCGGTCATTGAATCTATTTGTGATCTTATTTTTAGGTCTTTCTTCGTAACATCAATCGATTTTAATCAACCGCAATTAGCCTGCTATCAGAATGCGAAAGAAAGTTTACCCCAAGGGGAGAGTCGCTTAACACAAACTATATTGTGCCTCTAAAAAAACACGTGATATACTGTGAGTCTAAGTGTGCCACGCTGTTCCCCATGAAACAGCTACTTGTCAAAACTGAGACCTTTGTGTGCCGCAACTGTGCAACTGTATGAAAACGAAAGTACCAATATTGATTAATGCACAAACGCATTGTGTTAATGTGTGATTGGCAGAGATGTCTATCTCCTCTGTGTGACGAAGAGCAAGCAAAATTTCTCCCCTCGCACTGACAACTTCAACGAGAGCTCTTCTCTTTCACATTTATACACCACTGTTGTGTAAAGTGTACACGCATCATGAGTGCGTTTGTTTATTTCCTTTTACCTCTTCCACTGAATCGCACCAAAGTGCTAGAGCATTAGCTAATAAATTCTCTGAGGTGGATGCAGATACTTTCACAGAGGTGTACACGCCGGTGAGCACTCTGCTGTATGGTTTTCGTAGATGAAGCGTGGACACGCAAAATCAGCAAAATAAAACAATTTATCGTAAAATTTTCGGTTTTCCTTGCAAATTTTTCATAGCAAGGCCAGATCTACTCTCTATTAATTGAAGTTCACAGAAGTGTTCGCTCCCCATCACGCGCCAGTGGTCACTTGGGTGTATTTAGACGAGAGCGCGTGTGAGCGATTCATGCGAAGAGAATGTGTTTCACTCGCGCTAGCTGCTTTAACCACAAGCACACACTCAAATGCTGTCAATTCGACACTGAGAAGAAGTGCGCTTTCCTCTTTGTGCGGTGCTTCGTTTTTTGCATACTCGGTGTGGCAAAAATCTGACTCTAGCGTGTATCACTCTGGTGAAATGCCATCTCTGGTGATTGGCTCATTGTTCTAAGCCTCCTCCCCTTGGTTTCCCCGGGAGAAAAACGGGACAGTACTGTCACTTCCATTATGTGTGTTTTGATCACTGAAGTTTTCCAATATTGGTCATCTGCTTCGGAATTGTAAATCAACAGAAAGTTATGTTTGTGGGAAAATTGCGGTAAAACTATATAGCAACTATCATCAATCGATTCTACGGTAAATTTTGAATAAAAAATACTAACTTTGAAAATATTCGCTTGGGGGTTTACAGAATTATTGGGCAAAATCGCGTTTTTGATAGTTTTTTCCCCACAATTTTTTTCATGAATGTAACATTCTGTTTTGGTGGATTCTGGCATCGTACCATTACACGCCAATGATGGATGTCAAGCATGTGCCGAAGTAACAAATACCTACGCCAAACTCGTTAGAACTTCGCCCAGTAGAAACATTCTGGGCGATGAGGATTAGGGCAAGCACCGGAAAACAGAAATGATCTTCAAAATCGACAAGAATTTGAAGAATGAGGGAATGAAAGTGTGCAACAAAGATGGTGCAGATGTTGCACTGGATTTAATGGATAATGCGAGTCCATTCAGCCTAGGAGAGAAGGTTGTATAAACGTACTTTGCAGAAACGAAGCTAAAATTTATTTCCTGACAGTCTCAATAATATCCGACCTACAATATCCGGGTTCAATGCATATGTTCTAGCCCCGACCTGGAAGAATTCATAGTGTCAGTAGAATAGTGGTACTAGCCATGATTCTGTACTCTATGAATCGGTTGCAAAGTCTGTTGAAACAGAATGTCCAAACTCCACAAAAGGAATGTCCCAGGTAACCACTAATAATAATGTAAGCACTAATAATGGCATTAAAATAGCCTTTTATGAGCATAAAAAATACTACCAGCTCTATATCTGCTATCTTAAATCTCATCTGTTGTAAATCAATCAGAATTACGCTTTAAGAATGCACACCAGCCATAAATAAGCATTAGCATAAGCAAAGTCGACCTTAATTCAGTCTCAAGTGCATTTGGAATGCCAATTAGCGATTATTTGCTGTCATAATGCGGCATTAGTATGTGCTTATTGGTTACTGGGGGTAATGCCAAGACTTTGCTTTTTAAATAAATTTTTTACTGCAATCTTTATCTAGGTCGTTTAAAATCCGTTTAACTGTCTAGGAAGGCAGCCATTTCTTGCCTTTCTATATTGAAAGGATATAGAATTGCTACAAAAAAACGACTTTTGCCTTTCTTAATAGAAAGGTATTAGAATTGCTGAAAAAATCGACTATCGAAGACCTCGGAGACCCATAGTGTTATAAACCAATCGACTCAGTTCGACGAGATCGGAAAATGTCTGTATGTGTATGTATGCGTGTGTGTATGTATGTGTATATTCGAAGATTCAATGACTGTGACTTCTGGTTCCGGAGATATGATGGTATAAGTGTCGTAACACGCTGTATTTTACCGTGCAATTTTCTCAGAGATGGCTTAACCGATTTCAACAAACTTAGACTGATTTGAAAACTACTATTGGCTCATTAATCAATTTCAAAGATTAAAAGGCTGTCACTTTTGTTTCCGGAGATATGATAGTGTAAATGTCGTTAACGACAAAACATATTTTTTAGATGAATTTATTTCTTGAGATAACACTAAATCTCGAGGTTTCATGCAATTCTAAGACTTTTAGCATAAAAAAAAATTGTTCGATTTCGGAAATTTCATGTACCTTATGATGATTTTTCAAGATCTGTGAAAACACCACTAATTAGAATTGTATTAGAATTGTTAGACAAACCGACTATCGAATGGAGCCTCGGAGAGCCATAGTGTTATCACCAATCGACTCAGCTCGACGAGATCGTAAAATGTATGTGTGTGTATGTGAAGCTTTTAACGAATTTTTCTAACGCGCAATTTTCTCAGAGATGGCTCAACCGATTTTAACAAATTTAGGTTTGTTTAAAAGCTAGTAATGGGCCATTGATCACGTTCTAAGATTAAATTACTGCGACTTCTGGTTTGGATGATATGATGGTATAAGTGACGTGACCGACAAAACGAGTTGTTTATTTGCCGCGCAATTTTCTCGGAGATGGTCGAACCGATTTCAACAAGCTAAGATCTATTTGAAAGCAACTGTTGGCTTAATGCTCAAGTTTAAAGATCAAAAGGTTGTGACTTTTGGTTTTGGAGATATGCTGGTATAAAAGTCGTAACCGACAAAACACATCGTTTTTTACCGCTCTAATGCATAACACATGCATCAAGAAGTCCCGAGACTAGAGCAGAGATGGCGCTCGTAGTAAACCAGTAACCACGTCTTTCTAGAGTACTAACCTTTGCTTGAAACGGGTCAAAATTTTAAGTCGATCCGACTAGAAACAGCTGAGTTATCGAGGCTGGAGTAAAGTCGTTTTGTAGTTTGTTTAAAAAATGGAAAAAACCGAGTTTCGTGTTTTGATAAAACATTGTATTTTAATGGGAAAAAACATCGTGCAAGCGAAACAATGGATTGAAAAATGTTATCCGGACTCTTGTCCATCAAAAGTAACGATTTGTCGGTGGTTCACCGAGTTTAAACGTGGTCGTACCGACACAAATGACGCGGAACGCTCGGGTAGACCTGTGGAAGCCGTTACACCCGATAATGTGAGAGAAGTGACAAAAATTATAATGAAAGATCGTAAAGTGAAGCTCCGTGAGATTGCTGAGATGACACAGATATCATATGGAAGTGTATTTACTATCCTTCATGAAAAATTTAGCATGAAAAAGGTTTTTTCCAAGTGGATGCCGCGATGCCTTCGATGGAACAAAAACAGCAATGAACAAAACAATGAAAACAATGGCGAAATTGGACGAATTGGGCTTTGATCTGCTTCCCCACCCCCCATACTCGCCAGATTTAGCCCCCTACTACTGGCTCTTTGCTGATCTTAAAAAAATGCTCCAGGGAAAAAGATTTGGCTCAAATGAGGAGGTCATCGCTGAAACTGAAGCTTATTTTGAAGCGAAAGATAAATTTTTTTATGAACATGGTATTGAAAAATTGGAAAAACGTTGGAACCATTGTATCACCCTAAAAGGTGATTATGTTGATGAATAAAAAAAATTAGCAAAAAAAATGTTGTTTCCATTGTTAGTCTCGGGACTTATTGATCCATGTGTTATAAGAGTGCCAATACTATGGGATCATCTCTAATTTCGTAAAGTGGTAGCGCTTAAAAGTTACATAGCTTCAAAAAAGTCCCCATGCAAAATTTGAGCCAAATCGGTCATAGGTAATGGGTGCTACCAGGCGGTTAAGGTTTGAAAATTTTCGATCTTGAAAAATTACCATAGGAGGGAGTACATGAGATTTCCGAAATTGAAATTTTTTTATGTCAAACGTCTTAGATTTGCATAAAACGTCGAGATTTTGTGTCATCTCAAAAAAATTTTATTTGAAAAAATTGACTTTTTGGGAATTTTGAGATTTCCTTCTAAGTCGAAGTGCCAATCTCTTGGGATCACCTCTAATTTCGTAAAGCGCTATTGTTCAAAAGTTTAAGCACCTTAAACCTTGAAAATTAACCTTAAAGTTTGAAAATTTTCGGGGGGGAGGGGGTGGCTAGGTACATAAAATTTCCGAAATCGAAAATTTTTTTTGATACCAAAAATCTTAAAATTGCATGAAACGTCGAGATTTAGAGTTATCTCAATCTCTAAAAATCGACTTTCTGGGACTTAGAAAATTTTTGAAATTCCCAAAAAGTCGATTAAAACAATAATTTTTTTTTTCGAGATGACACTAAATCTCGACGTTTCATGTAATTCTAAAACTTTTGGCATCGAAACTTTTTTAGATTTCGAAAATTTC
Source organism: Malaya genurostris (assembly GCF_030247185.1). Taxonomy (NCBI): domain Eukaryota; kingdom Metazoa; phylum Arthropoda; class Insecta; order Diptera; family Culicidae; genus Malaya; species Malaya genurostris. Next base: position 247,549,883 of record NC_080572.1, on the reverse strand, counting down.
ATGGAAGATATGGTGATTTTTCAAGATATATGAATATTCCTAAGAATGTTTTTTTTTGATTAGCATCACTCTTCTCATACAAATAGGCAACGCAAATGTCAAGCACTAGTTTGGAAAAATGATGCCGACTGTGTGACATAAACACTGAAGCATGCTTTTGTGAACTACTCGAATCAATGCTTTTGTGAACTACTCGAATCAAGTATGAAATATATTTTCATGAGACTGTTATGAAACAAGAGAAAGGCATTATCACACCACTAGGTGGATTAGGAAGGGTTTTTTTTGTGTTTCCTTCCGGAATAACAAAATAAAGTTCTATTTTGATACACGTAAAAATTGGTTCAGTTAAACTTCATAAATTTTATGCCATAAAATATCATTGATTATACAATGTAAATTAGTAAATTATTGGATACTTCTGTTAATGTTATTACTATTATTATTATTTTATTTGCGGTTATTCGTCGCTCTTAATGTAGCACATGTAACTGTAATAACTTGTAACGCTTACACAACACAAAATAATTGGCACCTATACTCCTATAACAGTCATCATACCCACAACGAAATTCTGCTGCATCCGGTTCCGGACGATCAACGTTTTGCACAATTTAACTTTCATTATCCCAAAGTCAGCACCGGGAGAAAACATTCCTCTCTGCTGTATTACATAGCTAATTACATCAGCTTGCTTCAATCCAAGACAAAATTAAGTTTGACGAGCTCACAAAATCGCTCAACAGACAATTTCACGAACGGAAGAGAACAAGTACTTCCGGCTGAGTACCGAGCATTCGAAGGTGCACTGTTCCCATCAACAGCGCCGGATAGTCTGCTGTCAAAGACGCAGAAAAAAAGTGATCCGAGAGGATAGAGAGAGAGAGAGAGAGAGAGAGACAGAGAAGAAAACTAATTTTAACTTTGTCCACCGGAAGTCCAAGCATGAAGTAGGCGAAAGAAGGAAACTTTTGAACTCTCAAACAAAGTACAGTAAAGAAATCGAGATTTATGCTGGGAATTTTTTTTTTGTAAACCAAACAACCGATCTGCGCATTTTTACTTGTAACCTTCCGAGTGACGCGTTTTGGTGTGTGATGGTGATTGTGAAATAACTTTGAGGTTTCCCGTTGAATTGGATCGCTTTTTCGTTTAAACCATCTAAGTGTCATCACCGGTTTGTGGTAAATCACCTGTAAATTTAAGGCTTTCTAACTGTGAAGCTCGTGAAGCGAATGGATGAAAATGACGATGGAATTATGTCTTCTGTTACATACTCTCTGCAATCAAACGTCCTTTTGTATAGCAAACCAACGACTGATCGTTGGATACTCTTCTTTCAAAGAAAAAAAAACCATACTGGAGACTCCCGGTGGAAGCTAATACGTTCACGATTTCCATCGTCGCTTCCATAGTCTCGATTTCAAAGCAGATTCATGCCAATAAAAAAAATAAGAAAAGTTTATTTATCAAAGTTTATCAAAAAGTAGTTTATTTGTTTATTTTATAGTTCATCTGACAATGTATGTCTTAATGAATAAAAAATTTTAATGTAAAAGTAAAACTTAAAGTACATTATTACGGTAGACAACACGAAAACGGTCAAGTAATCTAAGATAAAAAACATTAGACGACACGTTGAAATTAAAATATTCGGCAAATTCATTGAATCGTAGGCAAACGGATCTGAATGGTTCATTTTGACCATATAGTGTGTTACGAGTTTCCAATAGCAGAAAAGGTCGTTGTCGAAGAGGCCTCTCAGGAGTATACAAATTTAGTCGCTCGAGTAAAGCAGGGCAGTCTACACTACCCAAAAGCAGTTTCGCAGCAAATGATGCTTGAGCATATGCTCTTCTCAATTCCAAAGGTTCAAGATTTAGTAAACGGCAACGGTCCTCGTATGACGGTAGCTGCGTTGGATCAGACCAAGGTAAAAACCGCAATGCGTATCTCACGAATTTTCGTTGAATTGCCTCAATCCTGGTAATCCAATTAGAGTGGAACGGACACCATACAATCGCATTAGATTCGAGCAATGACCGAACCAGCGAGCAATATAGGGATCTCAAACATAACGGATCACGGAACTCGGACGAAATCTTAAAGATGAAGCCCAGTTGTCGGTTTGCTTTACGAATGATGTTGTCATAGTGTAACTTGAAAGTAACTTCACGGTCCAGAATCACGCCAAGATCTTTAATGTGCTCTGTTCGGGTAGGTTCAATGGAGTAAGCCGATCGGATTTCTTTGCCAGAAGTCAATTGAACTTTTATTTGTTTCTCGAATGGAGTCAGAAGTTTGTGAGATCACAAGCTGAAATCAAACAGTTTCCAACTACTAAAAATTCGTACCGCAAGAATTAAACCATTTCTTTCCAATCTTTCATCGTTCTGCACAATTTTACTTCCAATGCCGTCCCCGATATTCGATGAATGTTTTCTGCCAGCCAGTTGGCACAAATCTAATTTAACTAAAACCGCCTGTCGGAAGAAACTTTATCGGCAAGAAAGTTTCATCTTCTCCAGGTGCTGCCACGGGGTACCATCGATTATTGCGTCGGGTGCGAGTGTATAATGTTCCATAATTAGAAATCTGATGCTGTCGCTTTGCGTTGAGTTGAGTCTCTTACACACTTCAAAAGACAGGTGACTGTCGGGATAATTAACTTGCACTGAAAAGTCTCGGTAATTAACAGCTGATAATGGAGGTAATGGAGATTTTCAGGCAGCGCGAAATACGAACGTGTGACAGTGATTAAATTTCGATACTTTTCATGGACTGTACTCGAGAGGGTCTTAGATTTATAATCCCAATATTTTGGTTTCAAAGTATAATGGTACACTGAATACATCACAGTGCTTTGCTCAATCAACAGTTTCGATTCCATCATATAGATGAAATACACTAAGGTCTTTTTTTATGCGGTCTTTTTTATGCAACTTTTTTATGTGAATTTTCAGAGTTATGCGGTTTCCTTTCTGCGGTTTTTTATGCGAAATTTCAGAGTTATGCGATTTTTTAAATGCGAAGTTTCAGAGATATGCGGTTTTTTTATACGAAGTTTCAGAGTTATGCGGTACGTAAACTCGCATAAAAAAAGACTTCAGTGAGAATATTCCTCGTTCGTGACCAGAGATGCCAAATCTGTAATCACAAATAAATCAGAATGGAATGATGTTGATAGAACGTTTTTACAACATTTTATAGTTTTAAAATGAGAAATTCAATGAGCGTTCAATATTCTTAACACATGGATCAATAAGTCCCGAGACTAACAATGGAAACAACATTTTTTTTACAAATTTTTTTTTACTCATCAATATAATCACCTTTTAGAGTGATACAATGGTTCCAACGTTTTTCCAATTTTTCAATACCATGTTCATAAAAAAATTTATCTTTCGCTTCAAAATAAGCTTCAGTTTCAGCGATGACCTCCTCATTTGAGCCAAATCTTTTTCCCTGGAGCATTTTTTTAAGATCAGCAAAGAGCCAGTAGTAGGGGGCTAAATCTGGCGAGTATGGGGGGTGGGGAAGCAGATCAAAGCCCAATTCGTCCAATTTCGCCATTGTTTTCATTGTTTTGTTCATTGCTGTTTTTGTTCCATCGAAGGCATCGCGGCATCCACTTGGAAAAAACCTTTTTCATGCTAAATTTTTCATGAAGGATAGTAAATACACTTCCATATGATATCTGTGTCATCACAGCAATCTCACGGAGCTTCACTTTACGATCTTTCATTATAATTTTTGTCACTTCACTCACATTTTCCGGTGTAACGGCTTCCACAGGTCTACCCGAGCGTTCCGCGTCATTTGTGTCGGTACGACCACGTTTAAACTCGGCGAACCACCGACAAATCGTTGGTTTTGATAGACAAGAGTCCGGATAACATTTTTCAATCCATTGTTTCGCTTGCACGGTGTTTTTACCCATTAAAAAACAATGTTTTATCAAAACACGAAACTTGGTTTTTTCCATTTTTTAAACAAACTACAAAACGACTTTACTCCAACCTCGATAACTCAGCTGTTTCTGGTCGGATCGACTTAAAATTTTGACCCGTTTCAAGCAAAGGTTAGTATTCTAGAAAGACGTGGTTACTGGTTTACTACGAGCGCCATCTCTGCTTTAGTCTCGGGACTTATTGATCCATGTGTTATCTACATATCTCAGGTCATGTCATTTAACTTTCAGTCTGGCAATGAAGTTTAATATGTGTGTAATTTTAATTTGTCTAAGTTTCACATATTAATGTTTTCTTTGCAGCACTAACCTACAATTCGCGAAGATTCCAAGCGATTTTGTTGTCTTGATCATAACCCACGTGTCACAGTTCGCTTTCACATCTCATCCAAGTCAGTCGATAAAACAAAATTCGCTTACGCTCGGAACGACAGTAACCAAGTACAGTATCGTGTAGAGAACAATAGAACGATCTCGAAATGAAACAAATGAACAAAAGCTACTGCAGCCTTTACGAAAGAATGCAATTATTTTTGACTTCATACAGTGTAAAATTCGACAATAGTTAGTTTTATAGAGAGTTGGAGAGATTCTTTCCTTCGAAAAGGAAGTGTGAAAGAACTTTTTCTCCGGTATTCTAAATGGCGTTCCTTTGTTACGTATGCGCTTGAAGAAGGCTATACCGTCTTATGTGTTTTTCGGCCAAGATACAAAGGTTCCGTGCAAATCACTTGTTACCTATAACAATCAGTTGGCAACACGTCAGTATTGCCAAAAAGCTGTTCACTATGGTAAGCCATGTAATAAAGTGGACAAGAAGACATATACACCACAAGACAACCGCGCTTCTTCCACACTAACCTAGAAGAACCCCAGGACATTGATGTCAGTCATCAAAAAAAAAATGAAGCATCCTCTTCAACAAAACCATCAGTCGCATCTCATGCAGAACAAAGTATGCCAGCTACAGCTAACAACGCACACAACACCTGGGCAAATAAAAGTGATAACGATGATTCCGCCAACAACAGTGACTCCGAACCAATGGACGGGAGCGTGAATAGTGAACCACTGCTTCCCCTTCATTTGCTGAATAGCAATGAAAACGCGTCTGCTCCAAGGAAGAAAATGACTACTAGATCCAGCTATAAGAAAAAAACGTTTTTTTTATATTGTTAAACGACCACGTAAAGCATAAGAGCGTATGAGCCGAAATAAAAAAATATTTATGAAAAAAAAACTAACCTACGTGTTCTCAAAGAAATTAATAATTTTTTTTTGCTTTAACTATCGGAGCTCATGACAAATGAATTACTCTTTTTGAATACGTTTTAAATTGAAAGGAATCAATTAATTTGAGCCCGAATATTACAAGATAGATATAACAAAAATTCTACATAACATTGGTGCACTGTGAAATTCGCTTCGCTTTTTTCTCCACACAAAATTGTGATTCGTTGATTACCAAACTCCTATATCGTCACTGACAGGACCGTCGAGAGAAAATTCAGGCCCGGGATGAAGTCTATATTACGGGCCCACAACAAGAGAAGTTTCTTAAAAATTTCTTGGCAAGGAAAATTTATACAATTTGACAAGAATCCATACGCTTTGAAGACCATAGAAACATTTTGCATACCTTAGATATGACTATATGGGGGGTAGATGTAGCAAGTGCCTTTAAAAAGGGTGTGTAATGTTTAAAACGGTATAACTCCGAAACTACTGAACGGATTGCCACCAAACTTGGCACATATACTTCTTGCTCTTTTTAAATGGTCATAAGGGTATTTTAATGGGGGAGGGAACGTAGTAAGTGTCCTTAACAAGTGGGGTCATGGAACAATTTATCTAAATTGATGAGAATCGATACTTTTTTAAGACCATAGAAACATTTTGCATATATTAGATATGATTATATGGGGGATGGATGTAGCAAATGCCTTTGAAAAGGGGAGTGGAATGGCATAACTCCGAAACTACTTAACGGATTGTTATCAATCCACCTTCAGAGATGGTTATTAGAATAGTCATTAAAAAAAATATCTAATTTGACGAGAATCGGTACTTTTTGAAGACCATAGATACTTTTTGCATAACTTAGATATGATTATAAGGATATCCTTAGATATGATTATATGGGGGGTGGATGTAGCAAGTGCTCTTAAAAAGGGTGTGTAATGTTTAAAACGGTATAACTCCGAAACTACTGAACGGATTGTTACCAAACTTGGCCCCTTCAGAGATGGTTTTAAAAATATTTTAATGGGGGAAGGGAGCGTAGCAAGATTCTTTAACAAAGGGGTCTTAAACAAATTATCTAATTTGACGAGATTCGGTAAATTTTGAAGACCATATATACTTTTTGCACAACTTAGATATGATTATAAGGATATTCGTGGGGAGAGAGTGTAGTAAGTGGCTCTGAAAAAGGGAGTGTAATGTTTGTAACGGCATAACTCCGGAACTACTGCACGAATTGCTATAAAACTTGGCACAGGTATTTCTTGCTCTTCAGAAATCGTCATGAAGATATTTCTATAGGGGAGGGAGCATAGCAAGTGTCAGTAACAGGGAGTCATGAAAAAATTCATGAAATCTGACAAGAATCGATAATTTTTGAAGACCATGCAAACATTTTCCATACCTTATATATGATTATATGGGGGAAGGGAGCGTAGCAAGTGTCCATAACAAAGAGGGTCATTATAAAAATAATCTAAAATTTGGCACAGGTATTTCTTGCTCTTCAGAAATCGTCATGAAGGTATTTTTATATAGGAGGAAGTGTAGGAAGTGTTAGTAACAGAGGGTAATGAAAAACTTCATATAATTTAACAAGAATCGATAATTTTTGAAGACCATGAAAACATTTTAAAAAGAGGAATGTAACGGCATAACTCTGAAACTACTGGACGGATTGCTATCACACTTGACACATATGCTTTTTGCTCTTCAGAGAGAGTTGTAAGAGTATTTTTATGGGGGGAGGGAGCGTAGCAAGTGTTCTGAAAAAATTTATTTTATTTGTCTAGAATCGATACTTTTTGAAAACCATAGATACTTCTTACGCAACTTAGATATGATTATTAGGATATTCGTGTGGGGTGGATGTAGTACGTGCCCCTAAAAAGGGGGGTGTAATGTTTGTAACTGCATAACTCCGGAACTACTGTACGGATTGCTATCAAATTTGGCACAGATACTTCTTGCTCTTCAGAGATGATAATTAGGACATTTTCTGGAGGAAGAGTGTGTAGCAAGTGTCTAGGATGGAAGATGGGGTCAATGACGAAATTTATTTAATTTGAAGAGAATCAATATTTAGACTAGAAGAGGGGTTTTAGAAAATAAATTTTCCTCTCCCATTTTTTGTCAAACAAGAGTTTGTCTAGAACTTCAAGGTCGTAGTAGGCAGTATTACTGTTTTCAATTTAACGCAATTTTCTTTAAATAATTTTAAAAGATCTGGTTCCGCTTTGCCGGGGAATTCAAAGAACTAAGGATAAATAATCTTAATCTGTCTTTGAACGCGATTGTATTTAAGTCTCAGCATAACTATGAAACAACTAAACGAATCGCCACGAAGTTTAGCACATGTACCAAAGGTGGGAATCGATATTTTTTGAAAAGCACAGATACTTTATACACTACTCAGGGTAAAAATGGAGAAGATCTGTAGTAAGTTCATTTTGACAAAAAGGAAGTTAAATCAAAATAGATTATAAGGTTATTTCGATGGGGAGTGTAACAAGTGTCCTGAACATGGAAAGTGTAAGGGAAATTTGGACTGGTTTTAGGAAAAATCGGTACTTCCTTACGAGTACAGCATATTTCTAGCAACTAGGTGAGGTTCACAAAAATATTCACAAGAAGGAGAGGGAATAAGTATTCTCAACATTGATCTGAATTGACGAAATCACACAATCAATGTGCATTTCAACCATGAAACCATGATTTACATTTGGTATGCAATGTTTTATTAGTTTCATCTCAATTGAGAAATTTACTAGAAAAAGTTCCGAAGTTGATATTTTAAAAACAACATTTTTTTTAGATAATACCAGATTTCGACTTTTCGTGAATTTCTAATACAAGGGAAATATTAAATGCTATCATATTTGAAAGAATTCGGGTTGGACATAATTTTCTCAAACTTACATCCCTTTAAGCTCCATATTGACGGAGCTACAGTGATTCTATTAATTTTCATTTTATTCTATTTTTTAAGCAACCCTACCAAGGAAAACATAGGACTCATGTTTTGAGCATTATTGGAAAATTTTCCATTTATTATAAAATTTTTCCGAAATATATATTTTTGCAGTTTTTATTGTGCATTTTCGGATTTTTCAACACTTTAGATATTTTAATAATAAATGAACAACTTTCGTATTAAATAAAATGAGAACGACTACGCCATGTGATTTTAACAAATAAAAGCCATAAACACTCATGCGTCTCCATTCATAGCTTTTTAGAAGGGAACGCATGGTACCTTGTTCTAGCCGTGTATGCAACACAAGTAACTAAACAATCATAAACTACCATGCGAAGCAATTTATATCCATTTAAAACGGAACGCATGGTGTTTAGTTGAAGCAGTTTATTCAATTCAAGATTTCAAGATTGTAGAAACGAAATGGAGGACAAAAATTTTCACCTTTTTCATATATTTTCTAGGTAAGAATTCTTCAAACTTTTCGGTATCGCTTACTATATGAGGCAGAAAAAAAACGAAAGTTTCTAACCTTCAAAAAACCATAAAAAAGAAAAAAAAATATCTTGAAAACCTTAGTCGTTTGAGTAAGAGAAGTAAGATTTCACTGACATTGAAAAATCAGAAACTTAATGTGTTCCGGATACAGCTGAAACATAAACAGGAGCTTACTAACAGGGAAAAAAAGATTATTGAGATATGTTCAACGAAATTCTGTTTTATTGAGAATTCAACGAAGAACAAATACAAAAATTGTATGTGGACATCCCAAATCGAGACAAACCGTATCAGAGTGTAGTCAAAATGTTTTCCCAAAAACTTTCATAGGTGAGGAGTGGATGATCGTTTCAAACGGTTGGAACTAACGAAATTCGCTGCAGAGTTTCTGATTTGGCCGGCCATATGAAGTTGTAGCCATCGAAGCGAAAGATTCGTTCTCAGAAGCGACATAAACTCTAACATTTTGAAGACTTTTGTCTTTCAAATTCTGCGTTGTTTTAATTCCTGTGCCATGTAAATTGATGAATTGACTGCAAAGTCTGTTGAAACAGAAGGTCAAGCTCCGTAACAAAATGTAGTGAGAATACTTTGCTTGTTAACATGCCGTCATGTGTTTGTACAACTGTGTTTGTTTGGTTTGTATATGATATTTTAGTAAACTTTTGAACTTCACTCAATTTGAAATGTAAACAACGCTACGTTATCTAAATGAAAATGGTCTTCTACTGGATGCGAAAATGCTCTTCATTAAAAATTCATCAATTGGAAATATATTTCAGTGAGTGTTCCCACTCAGTGGGTTTGTTCGTTACTAAAATCCAACGCAAATAGAGTTTCCATCGATAAAAAAATGAAAAACAGCAAATATTTGCATACTGTTTTGCTGTGACGAGTCGCACACGTTTAGTTTGATGTAAAAAGTGCAGTTAATTTATTGGTCATTTTGATTAGACTGGAATATCAGAAGCACTTGCAACCGATATTGAATGAAAATACTACCTGTTATTACTACGCTGACATTAATGAATTCATCGTCATTCTGTTTGGGCATCAAATAATAACTGCCCACCACCGTTCCGTGCCAGAAAAAGAAAACGTAGAGCAAGATCGGTAGGTTAAACTTGCAGAACAAGGGTTGTCGTTGCGATGAAACTGCTGTCACGATGGTGCCACAAACATTTAAACTGTCGTTATTCGGCCCATTTATGCTCTGATGGCACAAACAAAATAAGCAACGAAACTAAAAGTTTTCGGTGCCGGAAATTTGACGCAATTCGCCAACTGCTTGTCGTTGTAGAACGATCTTGTACAGTGCAGGGAGCAACCGGAAGGTTGATAATGTCAATTGCATTTCATTTTTCCTGAGCCTTACCAACTTTAATGTGAGCGTCGATGAACAGGAAACAAAAAACTACTAATTTGAGTTTTCTCAGTGGTCATCATTCTAATTTATATTTTTTCAGAGAATTTTTAGCTCATTTCAATATATTACACCTCATATCATGTGGCTTATATGACTAAAGTCTGTCAGTACGCGTTCAACATTCCCGTGGACTAACTTTGCCTATATAGAATCCCACCTGTCGAAATTGTCCGTCAAGTGAATGCAAAAATCCAACCGCTTAAAAGTTGTTCTCCATTCCAGCAATCATTCAGGAAATTCGCTCTAGTTCTTCTTGTCAGCTCAAACAGACGTCAGTGAGGCAAAAGGAAACATAAGTGAGATCACGAGTTGGCAAACTCATTCAATATGGGACGAACGGAGACGAACGGATACTCCTTCTGGTTGGCGGGAAGTTGGACGAGTAATGTCAACATGAGTTTGATTGGATCCATTGAGGTAGACGAGCGAGCCTCAACTGCTAAACGCTAACTTTAGGAAAGTGAAAAACAGACAGGTTCAAGCGTAAACGACAAACGTCCTTACGCTGGGATCGCCTTGTTATCAGTTTGAAAATGTAAGTTGGAAATGTGTTGAGTCTTACCATAGTTAAATCTGTTTCCGCAAACAAAGCAGAATCCTGATACGACATTTCTACGCCGAAGTTGATCTTTTGTTTCGACAGATTTCCTGGTTCGATTCAAACGTTTTATGTACAGTATTAAGATTCTACAGAATCAAACGATTCTCCCAGATTGAGGGTTGAACATAGTAAGTGGATCATGAAACCTACCACTGTCCCAACAAGCCCCAACATCCCTCCGAGATAGCACTAAAATTTAACAGCGAACTTACGCCTTGATTAATCCTGTAAGTGAATCTCGACGGCACGGCATGGGTGTTAACGTTTATGCTGAATGGTTGATGTGAAAGACAAACTTTTTACCTTAACAATATAGAAACTTGCTCGTTGTTAGACATCACGCGGCCCGGAACCTAGTAGTGATGTATAACAAAGTTGCTTGCTTAGAATAGACCGGACGATGAGATAAAGCAGCAGAATGACGGTTTGCATTAAATTGGGGTTGCATGCTGCTCAAAACAAATGGAGGTCAATCAATTTTGGCACATTCTGTGCAACGTGGAAGTGAGCGGAAAATTTCCTCCAAATTTTGTCTAATATAATGACCTAACTATTTTTAGTAATTTTTAATGTTATGAAAGTTGTGTTGGATTTTTCTTTGGATGGATGACGTAGATCTTGGTTTTGGATTTTTGGTTTGAGCTAAACGCGCAAGTTTCCACATGGTTGCTTAGGGTCTATGCTGAGCAATTTAAAAAAATAGTTGCAATTCATCATAATGTACATTTTTCAATTTAGATGAAACTTTGCACACGAGTTCAGTAGAGAAAACCATTTGTTTTGCACAACTGGAAAGACCAATTCGTTTCAATACTGATTTCTAAAAATTGCGCTCGGATATCTGAGATAAAGTTTTAGGTAATGGAAGCGGATCATTTCGCCGAAAGTCGTTTCGCCGAAAGCGTAATTTCGCCAAAAGAGTAATTTCGAGTACATTACATTAATAATATTTTTTGTTTTTTATGTCTCCTGGATAATTGATGTGGTGCAGCTACATAACTAAAGCCCCAAGATTGCGATGTGCAAGATTTTTCATTTGCACTCAGTAAACGGAAAATACCGCAAACATTTGTCTGGTAGACTTAAGCAGATTATTTTTTGCTTAGTAGCTAATAGGCTCGGGTTGGCGGTTCAATGCATAGGACGCTGGTCTTACAAGCCAGTTGTCGTATGTTCGAGCCCCAACCGGGAAGGATTCTTAGTGTCAGTAGGATCCATAGTACTAGCCAGGCAATGATTCTGTGTACTACGAATTGGCTGCGAAGTCTGTTGAAACAGAAAGGCCAAATTGCACAAAAGGAATGTAATGCCAAGACTTTAGCTAATATGCTTTCTTTTATTTAAGAGAGTAGTCTTTCTGGATGAAACGCGGAGAAATGAATTTATCCGTTATTTTTCATATGAGATATTTCAGAAGTACACTTCTAGATCAACAAAAAGGACGTTAACGCTATCATCTTTTGTTTGTCTTTATTTCAAATCAATTCCAATTACGATATTAAGAAAATCAGAAAAACATTTAAGGACTCAACGAAATTAAACTTTCGTTGAAATGGCAGAAATGGCCTTCGTCGAAATGGCCTTCGTCGAAATGGCTTTCGTCGAAATGGCTTTCGTTGAAATGGCTTTCGTCGAAATGGCTTTAGTCGAAATGGCCTTCGTCGAAATGGCTTTCGTCGAAATGGCCTTCGTCGAAATGGCTTTCGTCGAAATGGCTTTCGTTGAAATGGCTTTCGTCGAAATGGCCTTCGTCGAAATGGCTTTCGTCGAAATGGCTTTCGTTGAAATGGCTTTCGTCGAAATGGCCTTCGTCGAAATGGCTTTCGTCGAAATGGCCTTCGTCGAAATGGCTTTCGTCGAAATGGCTTTCGTTGAAATGGCTTTCGTCGAAATGGCCTTCGTCAAAATGACTTTCGTCGAAATGGCTTTCGTCGAAATGGCCTTCGTCGAAATGGCTTTCGTCGAAATGGCTTTCGTCGAAATGGCTTTCGTCGAAATGGCTTTCGTCGAAATGGCTTTCGGCTAAATGACTTTCGGCGAAATGGCATTCGGTGAAATGGCATTCGGCGTAATGACCCATTCGACGAAATGTCATTCAGCGGAATGATCCTTTCGATGAAATGGCTTTTGGTGAAACGGCTTTCGGCGAAATGGCTCTCGACGAAATGACCTTGATTCGTAGGAAATTTATCAAACAGTCATTATTAAATATACAAAGTAGAGAATGGAGAAAGTTGAAAACCAAACGCAACTTATTTGATAAGATTTGCAAAACTCAAACTCGGATATACATTTGAACATCAGAATAAAAATAACTAAATAAATCAAAATCATAATATAATTTTACAATTCAAAGGCAATGAATTTGCTCATGATGACCTTTCCTATAGAAGTAACCAAGATATTTGGACACGCAATTTAAGAAAAAAACTTAAGTTAAATAATAACATAGAAGAATAGTTGACTTTATAATTTTTAATTAAAAAAATCAAAATAAAAACATTGCAGAAATAGTTAAAGAGAAATTTAATTGGTATCTTCATCCGTTCAAAACAATTGGTTTGCCATTCACAGCATCGGAGCATAACGATTCTGATTTTACCACCTTTTCTGTTGTCGATTACCGGAATTGCTCCTCGTCTCGTCAACGATATTTAGAGGCTAAATAAGGAAGTTATGCTACATAGTTCACATTGTCATGTCTCTGAACAGTGATATATTTGATTCAGAATGTTAAAAACCACATAATTCAATTTTATTGTAGTACCCATCGGGAGAACAGATTGGAAAGAAGGCAGACGAAGGAAATAGTAGAAATGAAATTTTGCGAAAAATTATCACAGATACGTGACACGTTTTATTTAGGGAAATGGTTTCGTTTTTCAAACGTTGAACTCTGCAACTTTCGGAAAGATGGGCGAATGTGATCCGGTTAAATTGAAGATATTTCATTGAATAATTTTTAATTATTATATTGATAAATTACTCGGAAATTTGATACAAAAATCAGACATAACTTTCTCACCAACACAATACAATAATTCTAGTTATGTCCGGATTGGCGGGTCAATGTATAGGGCGCTGGTCGGATCAGACTCATTTCGCCGAAAGACATTCCGCCGAAAGCCGGTCTTGAAAAAGGCCTGCACCAAAAGCCGAAAAGTCGAACAGTAAACAACATTCGTTTGTATTATAAGACTGAGACAGCCGTTTTCCAGTTTTCCATTAAATGGATAGTTGAAAGTATTTTGCTCGATTTTTCCATGTCATGTATTAAAACAAGCTCTTGAAAATACAATTCTTATACTTATCAACCTGTAATTCCAGAACCGGAAGTTGTGTTCGGATGAAATTGGGTTGAGTTCTATGGGATTGTTGACCTAAGTTTGTGGAAATCGGTTGAGAGGTCCATAGGTACAATTGCTTCTTTTAACTTTTTACGTAATTCCGAAATCGGAAGTATGATCTGGATGAAATTCAATAGCAGACTTTCATTTCGGAGTTTCATTTGAATCGGAATTAAAAAAAATCGGTTAAACGGCCTCTGAAAAATCGAGTGCACTTTTTTGCACATTATACCTAACGCTCGTATATTTTTTTTGACAAAAAACAGTACATTTGACGTCAAAATCAAGGAAATACAGTACATCGACTTTGAAAAAACAGTACATTTTACAGTACGCATTTTTCTTAAAAAAACGAATAAAAATAAAAGCAACTAAATTTGATCAGAATCTCCCGAGGATAACAGATTGAAAACATGACATGCGAATACAACTATGTAATGAAAACCGTGAAAAAAGCCACCGCAGAGACGGGGCACAAACCCGTAGCTAGCTCTTACCCGGGTAAATCGTTTTGCCAATAAAACTATCCTGCATGTCCAACACTCGAAAAACAGCCTAACAGGCAAGTGACCGGGAAAATCGGGAAAAAGTCGGGAGTTTTAGTGAAAAACCGGGAAAAATATTACTAGCTCACCTATGAGTAACAGTTGTTAGCATAATTTTTTTTTCAACGATTGGAAAGTAGGAGACAAAACCCAATTTTGCGTTTGAGCGAAATGTTCAGTACAAGTGTTGAAACAACTTATTGTCCATTGGAAATTGGGCTAACACCACATGTCTCGTCCAACAATTTTTAGAGGCTTGCAGGCAGTTTTAAATCAAACAGGAAGCATCAAAGTTTTTTTAGTTGTTATCAATAACGGCATAATGAAAGCTCATTTTAAAAATAAGGATAATTTGGATGCTTCTGTTGAATTTTTATTAAATCTTTGAATAAGTATTCAACACGCCTGCAAAATTTATGGCAAAATCTCAAGGTAACATAGGGAAAATTTTATTTATAATTATTGAAACTGGCTTCTGAGGACCAGTATAGAATCTTATAAAGATTTAGAAAATGGATTGATTTGTTCAGTAAATCTATGTTTAATTTTCTTTTAAAGGTCCTCAACTATTCCATAGTAGGGTCACAAGAACGTTGATATTGTAGATGTAGATGAATGTGAATTGAATTTAGTTTGAGCTTTTGGAATTTCAATAAAGTAATGATTTAAATTATATACGGCTTTATCTATATTTCCCAAAACAATTTCAGAGTTTACATTCGATAGTATTCTAGTCGATGAGTTCTCAGCTGGTAGAATATATAACTAATTGAATTAATCATTGTCTAATTGAAGCCCTGAATGTTATTGATTGATCTGCTAAAATCAGATCAGTTGTAGAAAGATTTCTCATAGAAGATAAATTAGTTAAGCTATTGGAAATAAAACTGGTTTAAAACCAGCGGAGAGTTTATCATGAAGAACTCGCACTTTCTGATATTTTTTTTGATTACTCTACGAGCATTCAGAATCCTATTAAAAAACAGATCGATATCTTATGCATTTTAACAGCTATCATTTGATTTATTTGCCATCAACGCATTGAAATCGTAAACATTGTTTATTGACTGACAGATACATTAGAAAAAATTAGTGTTTCAAAAGAGCAAGTCGTGGCAGCCGTACGGTTTTGCGAAATCTTAGGTATACGTACATCTAATGATTTTAAAGTCAGTTCTATCACATGAAAATTTCAAATTTTTGGTCTGACAGGACTTTGTTAATAATTGTTTTATGGTATTCATCACAATCACAGCATGATAATTCATCTGAGGGTACCGAAGCCCTGGCAATGACGGTATTATGTTAGATTTGCTGTGCCATCATCAGTGTTGGTGATTGCCGATAATTTGGCAGAAAGCGGCTCGACATTTCTCTACATTGTATACAACATTTTCAATATGTTAGAAGATGCGACAAGAACTCGTTGTCTCTCAATGCATGAACCGTGAAAGATTTTTTTTACATTTCTTCGCTCCACTTCATACTCTGAGTATTTCACAACCCTTAACAAAATATATACAGTCCGGCAATGATCAGCGCTGAGAGGAATTTACCAAGAGAGAATCGCAAGTTGATAATTATCGCAGATAATTCGACTTGATGATTCTCCTCCTAGGTTACAATATACAATATTTAAAAACTCTGGTCTGGAGCATTCACAGCTATTTTCATAGATACAACTTATACAAAGGTTATATGCACATAGTTAGAATAAGCGGCAATAGTAAAATGATTCTATCGCAATTATCCACTGTCCGTATAGAATCGGTTCACAAAACGAGAATAAGTGACCGTTTGTTGCTTCATAGAGAATCCCCACAGCAGCGTGCTAACCCGTGATGCTCAGACAGGTCATCGAGAGAAATTCACTTTCGCACTGGTGTCCATTCTATGCTATATGAACCATGACGGTGTTTTGTTGCTGAGATGATCTCCGACTCTCTTTGATGGCACTGATTGAATTGTGTGAAGAGTTGGTAGAGAGCGTTCTTTGATACGATAAAAGCTATCCTTGGCCATAATGCCGTTTATAATTTTCCCGCCGAACTAAGATTGTTGTTGTTTTTTCCGAGTGGCAAGCGTTCGTTTTCGGGATTGTTGTTCCTTATTGATTTATTTTCAATCATAAAAATAAACCAAAAAATAACAAAAAACAGTCATGTGCACTCAGAAGAAATCGGTTAGGTGTAACCAAAACTCCTGAATGACTTGAAAAAGGCTTTATGCTTTTCTTATATGCACATGTTATAATGAATATTTTCTATTTATACATCAAAATGCCTGGAAAGTATTTGAATCCTCAATTAGCGGGCCTATTACAAAAAGGATCCTTTTTGAACATGGGATATCGGTTTAAAGTTTGAATTAAAAAAAGTTTAAAAAACTAAACAGGGGCGATTGGAGCCTTTTCCAAAAACCAGGAATTTTTATCTCAAAAACCCGGGAAAAAACGGGAAATTGAAATCGGCAATTCACTTGCCACCATGCTAATTGAACAAAGGAACCGAGCATAATCAGCTGTGCTCGGGCGTTCATTTGTAGTCATTTCTCAATAGCAAACCCTCCACCCGTTGTTTCAGCCTGCCTTTCTTTTCGTGTGTTTCACATGCAGAGTAGTTTAATTGATAAAACGATTTCCCCGGATAGGAGCTAGCTACGGGTTTGAATCCCGTCTCTGCGGTAGCTTTTACGCGGTTTTCATCACACAGTTTTATTCGCATATCATTTTTTATTTTGTTTTCCTCGTTAGATACTGAATAAATGTAAAACTAGCTCAATACGGATCTAGGACTAAACAAATCGTTAAAAGCAAATAATTATTAAATGAGACGTGGATATTTTCGATGATGATTTGGATTTAGTGTATATTTTCTTTTCGGTTGGGACATTTTTTTTATCATCAAAATTTCGCGCTGTACAAGAATGATTAATGAACAAATTGTTGTTTACATGTACTTACATTCACATTCATATTTGCTACGTGTTTGCACTGTTCTTTCTGGCGTCTTGTACTACCACAAATCGAAATTTGATTCGTTGAAGATTTAAAATTCTGTATAAATTTTTAGTATGTAAAATACAGTACATTTCAGTGTAAAAATACAGTGCAAATGAAAATACAGTACATTTGAGGGTAAAAAGCAGTACGCAGTATTTGGGTCGAAAATACAGTACAATACTGTTAAATACAGTACGGATACGAGCGTTAATTATACCCCGTTCGATCCGAAAAAAATCAATAGCAGGCTATGGGACCAATAGGCCTTGCATTTGAATCTTAGTTTGTGAGAATCGGTCTAGCCATCTCAGAAAAAAATGAATGCATATTTTTGTCACATACACAAATACATTCACACACGAAAACAGACACACACAGAGATATTTTGCGATCCCGAAGATCTTAGTCGAACGGTATATGGCATTCGGCCCTCGGTCGGGTTCAAAAGTCGGTTTTCACAGTGATTGCGTAGCCTCTCTATATGGGAAAAACAAAAACAATTATAACATTTATAATTGTTCCGACTAACGCTGTTCGATAATTCAAATCTCTGGTTCTATTTATTCCACTATTCGGACGATCTTGGGCTCACGGATCTCAAGGTAAGTTCCATTTGAAGCTCAGTAAGAACTCGCCTTTTTGCTTTGATCTAGTGAACAATGCGATGGCTGCAGTAATGCATTTGACGGAATCAACATTTTATTATTACTATTCAAAGTGCATGAAATCAGCACAGAACCTAGGCGGGGACTGTGAATCTGTGCTTTGTGAGATTTTGTTTTATTTCTTGCCTTTGTGATTCAAGCGAGTGGCATTCAATCTCATGCCACACCAGCAACGAAAGAAAAGAAAGGAGTCTTAAAATGTTGTTTTCATCGGAATATCGTATTGCAGTTGAAGGTCAGCGAAATAACTGGAATCATCTCGTGTTTTCATGATAAAATATTCATGATGTATGGTAACGGCTTCAGTAGTCATTAGTTAGACTGAAATTTGATGTCTGTTAGATGGATTGATTGTTTGATTCAAATCGAGTAAAGGTGTTACCATAGGCTATCAATGCCGAATACGTTTTGCTGCGAAATGCGAGACGATATTGTAAATTCCGGATTCCGGACTATATCCAGTGGACACAACTGGAGGCACGATGGTAAAATTCTTCGCTTGAGTCTTGCAAACAATCCATCGTTCTTATTCGGAATTTGACACTGAATTCGACTAGGCTTAGTCATCGTGTGCTGCCAGAACCCTTGAACCCAGCGTTATATTTAATAATTTAATTATTAATCCTCACAAACCAGAATTTCTTTAATCTCTACACAATAAAATAATCCATTTGTTCGAAACCAAACCGACTCGGAATATCGAACAAGGAAGTTTGAGGAGCAGCGATAATAAATTGATGCGGAAAGAAAGTTCACCTGTGTAAAAAATTAAATGGAAAGGATGCTCCCGAAAACTCTGGCGGCCTTCTCGATACATGGCTAGTTTTGCGGTTAAATCTATTTACGAACATCAAACGAAATTCAAGTTTCTGGAGGTCGGATTTGAAAACTTTTTGTATAGCATTGGGAATCAAAAATTTTCATTTCTAACCCATCTATCAATCTAATTTCTAATTTTATTATTAAAGTCTAAGCTAAACATAAAAAGTTCCAGTTCGAGAGTAAAATTTTAGCTGAGCAGTTTTTTTTAAATATTTTGATTAGAGTTGTTTATCGAATAGTTCTGAAAATCCATTTCAGGTGATTAATTTGTGAACTTGTGCAGATTTCAGAAGTTTCATTATGGTGCAGATAATTAATCATCGCATCCTTTCAAAGAATAGGATTAGAAGAGAAAACGGTGGAAGAGTACAAAAAGTAAAATCTAGAAATGACTTTGGTGGAATTTTACCATTCTGTTTCAACAGCCATGGCTGCCGATTCTCGGTGTATGGAATTAATGTACAAATAAATTCAATAATAATGAGTACTTTTTGGTATGTGTTTGTACCAATGACCATTCTCTTCTATGTACTTTTTTAAAGATCGCGAATGTATCAAACTTTTACCTTATTCTTAAAATCTGCGACTTTTCCAAAATAAGCAGTTACTATGTGCTCTCTCTCAACGAGGCCGAGTTTCATATTCCGACTCAGTTCGTCGAGATAGCAAAATGTCAGTGTGTATGAGACAAATGATGCCACTTAATTTTCTCAGAGATTAACCGATTTTCACAAACTTAGATTCTAAAGAAAGTTCTTGTGGTGCCATAGCTTGTTATTGCTTTTTTTTCTTTATACGACTTCTGGTTCCGAAATTACAAGGTAATATGTGCAAATCTATGAGAAAATGCGGTATAAATTTATTCAGAATTTTTTTTTTCGATTTTTAAAAACTTAGGTGTAAATTTAAATGTCTTGAAATTTTTTAAAAAGTCTTCGAAAAGTTGATCCAGATCCGACATTCGGTTCCGGTATTACAGCGCGAATAATGAAAAAAATCATTTTCATGAGTATTTTTTCACAAGTGATGGCGAAACGTTTAAAAAATTTCAAACTGTCATACAAAATGATACAAAACCGGTACGCATCGGTACGTGCAGGTACTGAAGAAGGAAACACCACAGTCTAGCACATGCTTCGTCTCTCTTCGTTTGTTTTGGATGCGATCATTTATGTTAAAAATTGAATGTGAGGCTGTAGAATTGAATTATTTAATTGAGAATGTGTGACAATTCAAACTCTGACTATTATCCTATTATACCTTTATTCAACCTCGGATTTAGCCTTGCAGTGGTCGTTCGCCGGGGAATGGAGCATTTACTTTGAAGTTAACCACGTGTGAGCAAAGAAGGTAACCCAAAATTGTAAGTGATGGTTACAATTAGAATAACAATCAATATACAGATAAAAAATTGCATCACCAAACTTTGTTGTAGTTTGCTGAATTGAGTTCAGTGAATTTGCTGCACCAACATAAATTCTGCGTGGAATGTTCCAAGTAATATCAAATCCACGTTCTGAGAAGTATCCCCAAATATTCTCTTTTACTGGACGTTGGATAGTGCGCTGAACGAATTCGGTACTGTTTCCCAACCAGACACGCTTCGCTCGAATCCACACGCAACCATTTCTGGTGATGAAACGTTCAGAATGTTGCAAAAGGCCTTCGGTGATAATTGTGTGTCGCGAGCAAGTGTTTTTGATTGGTACAAATTATTCAAAGAGATTCGAGAACGCGTTGACGACGAACCACGTCCAGGACGGCCATCAACATCAACTGATGATGGACACGTCAATAAAATTAAGGAATTGGTGCCCGAGAATCTACGATTAACATCCCAAGACTTCACTGGAATTGTTGGAATATCGGAAAGATTTTCTTTCCGATTTCTTTCCATTTGGAAAGATCATTTAAGCCTATGAAAAGTGAAGGTTCGGTTCAACCAATATCGTTCCACAACCACCGTATTCACCTGATTTAGCTCCGTGTGACTTCTGGTTATTCAGCAAACTCAAACGACCTCTCCGGGGAAACCGTTTTGAGTCAATTGATGACATCAAACGCGAATCACTACGCGGATTGAAGACTATTCCGGAAATTGACTTTAAGGTCTGAGAACAGAGGGTCGCGTGTTGAGTTTTAAATCGACCGATTTCTCTTGTACTTTCTCGTATATGAGCAAACTATACCGGGTTGCCAGCATACATTTTATTATTTTGATAAGAAGTTTTATCACATAACAGATCGGCTGAAAAGTTCGTATCGTTTCTATGAGAGGGCGCCACTAGAATTAAATCCATACCATTTTCAGTTAGTACCAACCTTCAAAAGATACGTGTATACATTTGACAGCTGTCTGATTATTAGTTTGTGAGATATTGCATTTTGAGTGAAGCTACTTTTGTTATTGTGAAAAAAATGGAAAAAAAGGAATTTCGTGTGTTGATGAAACACTACTTTTTGATGAAAAAAAGTGCCGCCGATACCAAAAAATGGCTTGATGAGTGTTATCCAGACTCTGCACCGGGCGAAGCAACAATTCGTAAGTGGTTTGCAAAATTTCGTACTGGTCATATGAGCACCGAAGACGATGAACGCAGTGGACGTCCAAAAGAGGCTGTTATCGATGAAAACGAGAAAAAAATCCACAAAATGATTTTCAATGACCGTAAAGTGAAGTTGATCGAGATAGCTGACACCCTAAAGATATCAAAGGAACGTGTTGGACGTATTATTCACGAATATTTGGATATGAGAAAGCTTTGTGCAAAATGGGTGCCGCGTGAGCTCACAATCGATCAAAAACAACAACGAATTGATGATTCTGAGCAGTGTTTGGAGCTGTTATATCGAAATAAAACCGATTTTTTTCGTCGATATATAACAATGGACGAAACATGGCTCCATCACTTCACTCCGGAGTCCAATCGACAGTCAGCTGAGTGAACTGCACGCGATGAACCTAACCCAAAGCGTGGAAAGACTCAACAATCGGCCGGTAAGGTTGTGGCGTCTGTATTTTGGGATTCGCATGGTATAATTTTCATCGACTACCTTGAAAAGGGAAAAACCATCAACAGTGACTATTATATAGCGTTATTAGAGCGTTTGAAGGACGAAATTTCAAAAAAATGGCCTCATTTGAAGAAGAAAAAAGTTTTGTTTCATCAAGACAATGCACCGTGTCACAAGTCGATGAAAACCATGCTGAAATTGAACGAATTGGGCTTCGAATTGCTCCCTCATCCACCGTATTCTCCAGATTTGGCCCCCAGTGACTTTTTTCCTGTTCTCAGACCTCAAGAGAATGCTCGCTGGTAAAAAATTTAGAAGCAGTGAAGAGGTAATCGCTGAAACTGAGGCCAATTTTGATGCAAAGGACAAATCGTACTACAAAAATGGTATCGAAAAGTTAGAAGATCGCTATAATCGCTGTATCGCCTCTGATGGCAATTATGTTGAATAATAAAAATGAATTTTGGCAAAAAAATGTGTGTTTCTATTAAACGATACGAACTTTATAGCCGAACTGTTAAATCTATCGTATGGGTAAATGAATGAAAAAATATCCTACTTTCACAAAGATTGAATGCGGAACAAAAAATGTGTTTATATACAATGAAACGTCTGTGTGTTTGGCAGCCTTTTCGAGCCAATTTTATTTCTCTCTCCTTTTTCAGAATTCCATCAGGAAACCAAAGCGAAAAAAATGGCGGATGCATTGAAACTGGCTTTGTTTCACAGAAAAATACAAGACTTTATTTTTATCGCGATAACATATATGTTTTTATGTACTAATCGCATCTAAACTAAATTATCTAGACTTTGTTTTGAGGTTGCCTTTCTATGCCCACTTAATGGTACTTCTTTGTTCAATAATTTAAATCATTGTAAAAATCGTCGACTGCACTTTTAATACTTCACAAAGATAGACGTATATTAAACACTAATGAATGTTTTGACGTGACGTTTGGCACATATGTCATAGCAGTCATGCCAACCTAGAAAAAAAAAATTTCGACGAATAAGGTTTCCGCGCGAAATATAATTCAAAAGTCTTACTACTTTTTGCCCACAGTAATAAGAGAGGACCCACCCGGAATCCTAAAGAAGTTTTCAAATTAACCGCGAAAAATGTGAGCGCGTTTTGTATACTATCGAGCCGTATCGTGTTTGTTGTGCTTTTTCCGCAGTGTATAATTATGAAATTCATAAATGTTTTTTCTTCAGTGTAAGATTGAACCCCGCAATATCCGGGCATCGGTGTGCGTAACAGGAACGTTACGTTTTTACGTTTTTGTTACACACATGTTTGAAATGCGTACGGTCAAATTGACGAAAACCCACACAGTGTCTGGAGAACAAATAAGAAAATCATAAAACTGTTTTCAAAAACCTCACAAAGAACAACTTAATGGATCTGATTTTAACTTGGTTCATTAGTTCAAAACATATGAAATTCTAAGTGCAAGCTTGGGTTGATGAAGGCTTTTCTACCTGCACTGATGGCATTTTATTAAACTGTGTAACATCAGTGTGTAAGTTTCATTACTACATTGCGGATGCATTCGGTGGGCTCCATACAAAAAAGAAAGCGCGCTTCTTCTCAGTGTTCATTAGACAGACTTTGAGTGTGTGCTTGTGTTGAAAGAAGCTGGTTCGAGTGAATCACATTCTCTTCGCATGAATCGCTCTCGCCTAAATACACCCAAGTGATCCCTGGTGCGTGATGGTGAGCGAACACTTCTGTGAACTTCAATTAATAGAGAGTAGATCTGGCCTTGCTATTAAAAATTTGCAAGGAAAAACAAAAATTCAATGATAAATAGTTTTTACCTTTCTCATATAGAAAGGCTGCGCAATTGCTGTGAAAACCGAGTTTACAACAGAGGGCCGAGTTTCATATACCATTCGACTCAGTTCATCAAGATCACAAAATACCTCTCTCTCTCTTTCTCTCTCTCTCTCTCTCTCTCTCTCTCTCTCTCTCTCTCTCTCTCTCTCTCTCTCTCACTCTCTCTCTCACTCTCTCTCTCTCTCTCTCTCTGTGTGTGTGTGTGTGTATGTGTGTATGACAAATAATGTCACTCAATTTTCTCATTGATGGCTGAACCGATTTTCACAAATTTAGATTCAAATGAAAGGTTTTATAGCCTCATATAATTTTCTTGAATTTCATTTGGATCATATTTCCGGTTCTGGAATTACAAGGTAATATGTGAAAATTTATTAAAAAATGTGCACTCGAATTTCTCGGAAATTTCTTAAACGATTTTCACAAACTAAGAAGCAAATAAAAGGTCTTAAAAATTCTTCAAAAGTTCCTGAGAAGTTGATGCAGATCCGACATCCGGTTCCGGTATTACAAAGCGATTAGTGAAAATTTTAAATTTCATGAGTATTTTTGCACAAGCGATGGTGAAACGAGGTGCACATTTCATAAAACTTACTGCTAAATTCATCTAGTTGGCAGATCTTGTTACTTAGTGAATATATAAAACTACTTCGGGACTATTAGTCCCTGGTTTCCGCTTTCGCAATTACCGATAATAGTGGAGAAAAGCTCCAAAAACGGAGCTCACTTCGATTTTTCAGCAACGGTTAAGCCGATTTTCAAGAATCATGATTCTAATTGAAGCTCTCATTGTCATACACTGTGTAATTTCATCCAGTTCCGACTTCCAGTTCCGTAATTATAGGGCGATGAGTGTCAAATCATTCAGATCGTCGTTCAAAATTACGATGCAAAACTAGTACGCGATGGTACGTGTGGCTTTGCTCCGTTCGCAGCGTGTTTTGATCAAATTCGTATCGCGGGCAGGGTTGCACATTTAAATCTATATTTTTCAGGTGAAAATTATGTGAATTTGTAAATCTTTTATTAAATTTGTTCCTATTTGTTAGTGTTATTACAAGATCATGATAACGATGCTTGTCAAAAAAGTACAGTTATTGCCTTTCTCATATAGAAAGCTTATGCAATCACTTGAGAAATTAACTAGTGAAAAGTCGACACAGTTAATCGAGTTGAGCGATGTCAGTGTGTGAGTATGTGTCAAATAATGTCACTCATAGAATAAAAAATCTCGTAGTCTGATAGGTTGCTATTGAATTTCACACCGGTATTTAGAGTGACAATGCAAAATAGGTTAATAATATTCTAGATTTTGTTTAAAACTGATTCAATTTGTATGCTATATTAGTTACTTATAAAACGAACTAACTTCGGCTATACTGCTTCAAAGATCCCGGTTCCAGAAGTACCGGAAATAGTGGTCAAAAAGTTAAAAACGAGACTCACTCAATTTTCTCAGAGATGACTTGATCGAATCCCACAAATAGGCTCAAATAAAATAAAGAAAAAATCTTATTAACTTGACATAAATGTTTACAAGTTTCTTTTTTTATTCAAGATTGAAAAAAATTTTTTTTTTTCACAGAATCTTCTAGTGATATTTTTGAAAACATTAGTAATATGAGAAAGGCATCATTACACCACTAGGTGGATTTAAAAAGGTTTATTTTTGCCTTCTGCGCGTGTACACCTTTGTGAAAATATCTGCATCCATCTCAGAGAATTTGATAGCTCTGCTCTAGCACTTTGGTGCGATTTAGTGCTAGAGGTAAAAGAAAATAAACACGCGCACTCACGATGCGTGCACACTTTATACAACAGTGGTGTATATATGTGATAGAGAAGAGCTCTCGTTGAAGTTGTCGGTGTGAGGAGAGAAATTTCGCTTGCTCTTTGCCACACAGAGGAGATGAACATCTCTGTCTACCTGGAAAAATGGAGCACAGCGAATAGAAACCAATTTGATGAGTAAATTAACTTTTTATTGTGCTGAAGCACCAGACAACGTTGAAAAAAAAAGCGTTGTGCAAGAAATATCAAGAGCCTATTAGAAACAATTGATGCATAATCGGACGGCACTTTTGAAAATTTTCAGCTCCTTAAGAGCATTAGCAAGACAGGGCCTACTAATGAGAGGAGACAGGAATGACGAAAACTCTAATTTCATTACATTTATAAAAGCTCGAAATTCTCAAGCTATTGGCAACCGCAGTATTATCAGAAATCATGAACGAAATAAGAATCACTGAATATTTTTCGATTTCCTTGGTGATTTTTCAAATTATGGAAAGATTTGCAGTTGGTCAGCCAGCAGATATCGATGAAACTGGGAAATTTTATGAGAACGCTTTTGACAAGTAGAAGTTGCTCAGTGGCAGACATATGTTTTTGCAACCACTGCAGTGCACTGGCCAAATGGCCAAATGAACAGGCACCTAGTCTGAGGGGAGTTGTAGATATCTTATAAAAATACAATTGAATAAGAGGTCTTGTTCCAGAGCTTGTGCGTTTCGTTCGTTTTCTTGTTACCGACAAACTCGATTTAGAAAAAATGTTAGATGATTTTTTTTTTGCGAAATGCAAAGTGCGACTCTGTGTTTGCATTAGGCAAATGATTATTGTCTATATCCTGAACTTTTACACGCTGTAATAAATCAGTCACGAAACTACTAGTATATTCCTTTCCATCACTATTTTTAAGAGGGCAAACTACCCACTCGGACCACCAATGATCTGGCGGGCCTGGTGCTGTGTCCGTCTCCTGTGTCTGTTAGTTTGCCGATTTGAATCATCCACTGCTGGAACATTTAATTTTACAATATGCAAAGATGTGACAAGAAAGTACTCAAGTGTGAAGTTCTACCTTGTGTGGCCTACTCAGCGAATCTGATCTTATCTAAATATCGCTTTCCGCTTCGGGATTTACGCATTAGTTGAGACGAGAATGTGAAAAAACAATTACTTCGATGAATAGCTCTTAGCAAAAAGATGCACTAGCGAGGTATTCATAACCTCGGAAGATGAAAATACGCTATAAAAATCGATGAAGTACCATCTGCGATTTGTAGTACAACCTATTAATTGATAACATAAATCATTCAATTGGAAGCTTTATAATTTTGGAAATGCTCGGACAGAACGTACAGTATAGTTTAGGATTTATATGGTTTTTAAATGCAGATCCTAAATTATTACTGCATTACAGTTGCCAAAATTCGTAGCAATAAAAAAGGGATGTGGCAGTACTGCTGACAACGGTCGCAGCCATTACAACCAGTAAGCGAGATTGGTTTATGGTCCCCAAAGCGAAGAGTTTCACGAAATTCATCTACATATTGGTCGGTGGATTTTGCGAGCGAAAACGACAAGTTGGGAGAAAAATGCCATAATGGATGCACCAGAAATGATGTTGATGCACACATCCTGGACGCGACAGGATGAATAGCGCAGTCCAATGCAGTATGGGGCTACATGCAACTGTAGCCCCACTAGGACTGTATCTGAATTATGATGGTTTAGCCCTTTCCAGTACCGTACCGGCTAGCATACTGACTGCTGGGTTAGAAGGCCGATGAAAGAGGCGGATCTCCGCCAACAGGATGATGGTGAATTGAATGAAATTGCAGTTTTTTCTTCTCTGCACAAGGCGAAAAAAAATATCATCGCATTGGCTTTTTTTCGTAAGCAATTTTTTTTTGTCTCGATCTTCTACGGTATTACTTTCTGTAGTGGAAACTGGCCAATGCAGTACAGCTTTTACCTGGTTCAACGCTGGTCTTTGGGTTGATGATGAACATAACGTGAAAAGCCGATAAGCGTTCGCCTACAATTGAAAGCCTTCGCTGTAGGGTAGCTTGTGCTATGTTGATTGAAGAAGGGTTTTTAATCATTTCAGGAACGGGTAGCCCGGGATAACGTTATACAAATTGGATATAATCCGGAAGCCTCAACACTTGAGCTCGTTTTCGGATAGTTTCCACGTGCGAATCGTGCCAGTATTTGAGAGAGCTAGTTTTAGTTCCTCCCTTTTCATCAATAATCAGTATTGAAATCCTTTTTTGTTAGATAATTATGGAATGAGATTCGGTAAATATTAAGAGAATCTATTAAGTGTTTACTTAGGATTTCAATTATAAGTCTACGTTTTTTGATGGAAATATTGGATTAATAAATATAACGGCAGTTTTCGTTACCTCAAACGTACTAACCTAGTCAACATTTTGAAGCAAGTCTTTACGAATATTTTTGTCTCGTTGTTCTCAATTACATTTCGATACAATTTAGTGACAATGATATGACTCGCTACAGGTTCCGATTGTTTTACGTACCGGGCTAATTGGGACGGTCAAAGATTCGGTGCTCGTTGCTCCGGTGACCGACATGAATCTCCTGCAAGTAGCTTAGTTCATCACGATGTTCAATTTAGCTAATGGGATCTTCTATCAGGGCAGAACAGTTATTGTTCGTGTTCGGTTGAAGTTTTTGGGAGCAGAAAATTTTGCAACCATCTGCTGCACTTC
The DNA here is from genome assembly GCF_030247185.1 of Malaya genurostris. Lineage (NCBI taxonomy): Eukaryota > Metazoa > Arthropoda > Insecta > Diptera > Culicidae > Malaya > Malaya genurostris. The sequence continues at coordinate 247,521,414 of NC_080572.1, read as the reverse complement.
TTCTCCATCAGACCCCGAATGAGTTAATTTTCTGCGTCTTCACTTGAGCATCAGGTCAGTCGAAAAGGACAGTTGTTTTTGAAACAGTGGACAGGTTTATTGTTACTAATTGGATTAGGGACTTATGCTCTCGGTGGAACGACGTATTAAGTTATCAGTTCTTGTAAAGTTTTTGCTATGCTGCTCGGGTTGGGTCTTGTTACGTGAACGGTTTCCGATTTCATTGTAGCTGGAAAAGGAACAATAAAAAACTTTGTCTGCTAGTTTAACAATTAATTAAATTTTCTATCATTCTCGTAAATTTTTGTCAATGAACAGTATGAATGGCTTCGGAGAAAAGTGCCAATCGCAAAAATAGCAAAAGTTGTTTATCGTGAATGTGCTTTTGTGTGTATCATTTAAAAACAATCGTTACATAAAAAGGAAACCCATGAATGGTTGCATATGTCCAAATGACAATTGTTTAATTTGGATTGCTTATTTATCATGCATTGACTGCCGTCTGAAGCACGTATGCAAATCATTGGAACTCCTGCTCAATTTTTAGTTGTCAGATTTGTGAGGGAATCAAAGAAAAAAAAATTTTCACCGAAAAAGCAAAATGAAATTCGTTGTAAAGTATCATCCAATGACGTGGCACGAACCTGGAAACCTTTTCTAATCCATAGCTTAGTTTTAAAATTTTCCTAGATATGCAAAACAAATTACGTTTTGGTAGCAATCCGTACATGTACACTATGTATGATTCGACAAATTTTATTTTGATCTTGATTTTAAGGGGACTGCATTCTACACACAAGACCTAAAATTCAATGTTTGCCTTTCACTTTAGAAACCTTTGGTTGAAGCTCAGAAGTGATCGGAAAATGCATAGTTGTATGTGTGTGTGTGAATCTTTAGAAGATTTATTCCCTAAGATCAATTTTCTCGGAGATGGCTGAATCGATTTTAATAAGCTTAGGCTCATTTGAAAGCTATTATTATATTGTGGATCAAGTTCGAAGATCAGATGGCTGATACTTTCGGTTCTGGAGATATGATCTGAGAAATGACATAATCGAGAAACCACACTTTTTTATTTTCGCTCACTTTTCTCGCAGAAGGCTTAACCTATTTCAACAAGTTTAGGCACTTTTGAAAGAATTGGTCAAGCTCAATAATCATATGACTTACTTCTCTGGTTCTTTAGATATAATCGTATAAGTGACGCAACCGACAAACAGCACTACTTTCTATCGGCACAATTTTATCAGATTTGACCAATGGTATCTCCGGAACCGGAAGTTCAAATGTACTTTATTTTCAATAGATTTGGTTTGAGAAATATTGCCGAATATGTAACGTAAGCGCTGACACATTCTTTTGTTATCAACTCGAATCAATTGCAATGAATTTGTATCCAAAATGAGCCCAAATTCGTGTTAAAATTTATCTTTATTTAATTTATTTTTATTTAATGTTTTAATGAGACTGTGTTAATGACAAGAGAAAGGCATTATCGCACCACTAGGTGGACTAAGATTAATTTTTTTTCAATAAATTGTGAAGTATCTGCAGATTAGATTTGCATTTTTTTTAAATTTTGACCATACATATTTTGACACAGCAGCAGTTGAAGACGAAAACAAGGTCTCTTGCAAACTTGAAACATCATTGATGACATTCATGTTTCTTTAGCTGTCAAATAATTCTCATAATTCCGATTCCAATTTTCAATTTATTCATCAGGAAATATTCCACTTTTTTCCCAAAGAATATTCTTTATTTGACAATTTCAAAAACTTCAACGTTTAGCGGCTATCAAAATGCGACAAACAAAATGGTTCTTTTTTTTCAGGAGAAAAACGCAGTATGATTATAGAATTAGCGAAAAAATCACTTGCTCATCCATCTAGTGATGTGAAGAAGCCTTTCTGTTGTCATTCAAATGGTTTCACAATTCCTTCGTTGAGCTAATGTTTAACACAAATCTAATAGTTTTGACAAATCCAATAATTTTCTATATCGACTCGGGTAGTTCATTTGGAAACATTTTCAAAGCTAAAAATATTAGTAATTTAGATAACTTTGATCATTGACCCCTTTATAGTCTTTCAGCGAGGTCAAGGCCGGCAAAATCGGTTGAGTTTTTCTGTGCGAATAGAAGAAAGATTAGTTTGTCGACTACGTCACTTCCACGGTTATATCTGTACAACCGGAAGTGAATGCAATTAATTCTTCAAATTTGATCAATAGCTCAACAGCAGTTTTCAAATCAGCCTCAGATTGTTGAAAAAGGATCAGCAATCTCCAAGAAAAATCAATGGATAAAAAGCTATGCGGTACTTGACATTTTTTATAATTGTAAATGAAAGGTATTCAAAAATTCCGCACTCCGGAATTTTAGTACACCTTTCTACCTTTATTGTTCATTTTTGGTAAACAGATTCTTTTTTACATAAAAATTGAACTTGAAATTTTTTTGACATTTAGCCCAAGACACCTTCGAGTAAGAACTATCATCATCTATAATAATAGATTTTATAATTGTTTCAATTGATAAAACTTACTCATAACTTATTCATTACTGTTCCTCGTAAAAGAAAAAAACATTTGGGATGGTATTTGCTCAAAAATTCATCTTTTTACTAGAACTAATATCGAAAATTATGATGTATAAAATGCAAGTAAAATTGAAATAAAATATTTATTTGAAGCGAAATCGGTTTCTTCATTTGGCGCATATTCATATTCACTTAGTGTTTTTATGTACTAATTTGCTTTGGGTGTTGATGTTTTCTTACATTTTTTATTTGAAACGGCACATTTCAGAGCCGTTGTTGATTTCTTCTCTTTATTCCTTTGTTCATGAACAGTGGCCCAAAGCTACCTAGTGCACTGTGGCATCCAATTGTGCATTCTAAGATCTTTGTTTATGAAACATTTTCTGCAATATTCGAATTGTAATGAAATCAATAAAATCATATTTTATGATACTGAAGAACAAAATCTTGCATTCTGCCATTTTAATTATAATAAATCTTGAAACTTAAAATGTACATTGATGTGGTAAAAATAAGGTTATTTTTTTATTTTGAAATAATATATTTTAAGAAAATTTTGATGAATTTGGAAAATTCAAATAAATTCCTAAAATACTTTACGATAAAATACGAGGTCGAAGGCATATGCTGACCCATTATTACCTATTGTTAAATACAAACACGTCAGTTGTTTTCGTTGTCAAATTAAACATTTTGAGAATTCTTGACTGTAATTGTTTTAAATGCTGTCTTTGAGTAGTGGAATAGTGAATAGCAAATTTCTGTTTGGCAACACTGTTTTTGACAGATCACACGTGAATCGTGTCTTGTGTCATTGCCAAACTTGTTCAGTTTGGTCTTTAGTTCAATCATGATTCTATTTACTACGTCTAGAGTTTGGCGAATGGGCGTGGACAAAGTGTGAGGAAGATTCACTCTTCTATCGAAAAATAGTGTTCAGCGACGTAGCTCATTTCTAGTTGAATGGACATCTCAACAAGCCCAATTGGCGCATTTGGAGCATCCCAAAATAGTCACTGTATGGTGTGGATTATGGGTCGGGCATCATCGGGCCGTACCTTTTCAAACGTAACGAAGGTTACTGTGAATGGCGAGCGCTACCGTGTGATGATCGATGATTTTTTTTGCCCAAAATGGATGAATTGAACATGCCTGACATGTGGTTTAAACAAGACGGTGCCACATCCCACACGGCACGCGAAACAATGACCAAATTGAGAGTCGCGTTCGGTGAACAGTTTATCTTACGCTTGGGCCCGTCAATTGGCCGCCTAGATCGTGTGATTTATTGCCTTTGGACTAGTTTTTGTGGGGCCATGTGAAGGCTCATGTCTACAATGTCTAAATCAGCAACGACTGACGCATTGGAAGTCGCAATCGATTGGAGTGAAGATATCATCATTCTTCTCCAAATTTTAGTGTTATATTTTGAAAATCAGATCCTGTACCGCTTCAAAAACCACCTTTTAATACTGTGTATTCAAAACAATTTTAAATTTACTTTATAAAAGCATATTTTATTCCAAAATCTTGTAATTGTTTTTTTGTAAGCCGCGATTCGATATTTTTTCCAGGAAATTGTCGTAGTTATACAGAAATAGTATACACCTTTTATACAGTCTGTGTAGTCATTGTTTTGAAATGAATTGAACAAAATGGTCGAGCAAAATAATCTAGCACCCAGATCTACATATATTTAGACGCAAATTTGCATTTTTTTGTGTTTGCCTCCAAAGTATTTTTCAGAATTGTTGGTGATTTGAAACACTTATTAAACTTTTGAGTGCTATTAGGTGATTGATAAAAATCTTTTTCTTATGGTCCGATTTAACTTAAATTTTGCATTGGGACTTTTTTGAGGCACCAAAGCTTTTAGACACTACCGGTTTGTGAAATTCGATAACTTTTTCCTCATACCATCAATTGGAATGCATTGTATGTATTGGTAAGAACGTCGTAATTTACCGAAATGTTCATCCAAAAGCATGTAGATACCAATCATTTACGGCTTTTGGATATAATTTATTTATTTAACTGAATTTAACAGCGAAATAGACGAAAAACCTAAATTTACATGTTATTGGATGAAATATTTTTTTATCACAAAACAAAAATACGGCATGTTTGGATTTACGGATCTATCCATCACCATCACTGCTGAAAGACAGCACAAAGAAAACAAAAATGATTGTTGAAGCGAAATCTACCATTCACGTTGGTTGAAAAAAAAAAAACATTTTATCTTTCTAATTCAACTGAAAAATTAGTTGAATGGAAATATTGTGTGCCTTAGATAAGAAATGACAGCACGTTTAATTGGTGAATTCAACTAAAAATAGCTATTTCAATTAATATTTTATCATTATCAAGGGAATAAGAATTAAAATAATCTAAATTAGCAAAAGTAAGGTTTTTTTTGGTTGTCTTGAAAAATAATTAACTAAAATCAGAAAATCAATTATTTTTTTGTCAAAATGCTGATTTCGGTCTTTCGGTGTAGTGACAGTAACAAATCTGGTTTGATTAAACCAATGTTTGCTTGAAACAACCAAAATTTGTTGGAAACAACCTATTCTAAGCAGTGTATTGAAAATAAGCTATCAACATACATTTGTATTGTACGCATGTATTTGTGATGGGGTTTTATACTCAGATAACAGCATGCTGTGCGTTTGGCTGTCAGCTTTCGTTTGTTTACTTGTTTGTGCGGTTGAAATTCTACGTTTTCAAAATGTCGCATATTGAAAAGGAAGTGAAAATTAAGGTTCTGGACACATGGCTAAATGAGAAGGGTATTATTATGCGAAAATTGGATCTTTGGACGAGCTACCAGGAAGAGGCAGAAAATCCAGTTCTTCCAACCCGAAACTGGACCAGAAAGTGGTATCTCTAATCATGAAGAACAAATCAATGTCAATACGTGATTTGGCCAAAAAAGCAAGAACGAGTGTCGGAATGATCCAGCGTATGAAGAGGCGAAATCACCTGAATACCTACAAGAAGCAGAAAATCTCGAAACAAAGTGTCGAACAGAAGAAGCGAGCAGCAACAAGGGTCCGGAAATTGTACACTTGTCTGGAACTTGATAAAGAGCGTTTGATCAAAAGTTCGAAAATTCATGAAGGAGTAACTTAAATTTTATTCGGCTTTCATTATGCTCAAGTTTAACCTCGTACAATGAAGGAACAATTTTAAGTTTGAATAAAATATTGTTTTTTATCATAAATTGAGAGAAAAAAATGTTGATAGCTTATTTTCGATACACTCCTTAGTTAAAAACAAGCATGTTTTATTTGAATCTGTGATATCTCGGTTTGAAACAAATTGTTTTTTAGTTTTATGGGTAACTAATCGTTTTGTTGTTTTGAAACAACGGGATGTTTTGGCGTGTACTAATACTAATGGTACAATTTTCAATGCCTTTTAATAGTGTCTGTACTCTATAAGAATTTTTATCCTTTATCTCTATATGATTTAAATTTTCTTTAACAGAGCTGTCATTTTACTTTCAACAGGGACTTGAAGTGGAAGAAACACCGAAATGACACTGATTTCAACTGTGTCAATGGTGAAGAAGAACAATCAGTTTCAGGAATGAATTTACCAAGAGATTCTATTACAAGATTTAACCTTCATGGAAGACTTTCTTTTCGCTTCTTTGTAGCCGTTTAGACACACAAAGGATCCAAACATAATTGAAAGAAGACACATCGAATCGTCGCCTACTGTCCTGGTACAGAGCCACGGGATGATTCACTTCTTGGGTGGGTGATTTCCATTCTTCTAGGTTCGTTTTTTATTCAAAAGGGTATAGATTTACCATTTCCTACTGGTTACTTACCTAAATGAGGTTGAAACAAGGGTCACAGCAAATATCGAAAGTTAGACTTTGCTTCGATACAAGCGCTCAAAAGGTCGGTCTAATACGAGTTTAATTTGTCGATGGGGGATGACAAATAAATTATACATAAAATTGTAACCTACCAGAATATCAATAATCGAATATGTTCTTTTCAATTGAAATCCTAGCTAATCAAATAACACATTGGCATTTGAAGTAGAATTCAGCGAACACAAAACACCTAAGCAAAATCGTCTCCTGAACGGAGCAACTTAAATCTATCCACGTACAGCTCTTTACAATCCCCCGCGGACCACAAAATAGCTGGCAAATTGGTAATAGTGGCTTTCAACTCTGATCTGAAGGATGAGTGGAACGTTGCTCGAATCTACTACCGATGCATTCTGCTGCTGCAGCAGTCGAGAGTGGAGCAGAAACACAACATCCAGCATCCCGCTCTGCAGCCCACAGTACAATATGCAGAACCACGACACAGAAGACCTAAGCAGTACGAGGGATGGGATTCTTTCTTAAGACAAGAATTTATTTCCCATCTATATCAACTATTTTCATCCGCTTTCGTCGGGTTAGGGCTTGTGAAGTTCTTGGGTGGTTACGTTTATTGACTGCTCCGTGGGAGGCTCCTCTAGGGCTATATTTCACCAGCTTGCCATTCGCTCGCTCGGGTCCCAGTCAGGAAGCGGCAACAGTGGGAGAGTGCTTGCAATGCTTACGAATTATTAACATAAGTTTAGATGCCTCCGGCACTGCAGCGTTCAAACATTGACTAAACAAGTCTACTGACTACGGAATGGGTTCGGTAGGAGAAGGGGGGGGGGGGTGTTATTCGCCAGATGCACTTGAGGGATTGGAAAACGTGCTCTCGTGTCCTGTTTGTGATACAACTACGACATACGGCGAAAGTCTTAACTCGGTTTAGTCGAGTGGAAGCACTTGGACGTTTCTGGCACTTGAACTTGAATGCGTGTGGATTATTCATAAGAAACGATTTTGTTTGAGAGATGCTCTGTTGGCTGTTCGAAGCGACGATTGATACGCACTATGTCCGTTTCATTTTTGGCAGCTTGGAAAATAAATGGTGCATTATATTTTTATTTATTTTGAGTATATTTTGAGCCAACGTGCTTTTGTTTGATGTTATGTCGACCATAGGAAAATTACAAGTTGGGATTAATTTGATTTGATATCAGGAACGGAAATAGAACTAGGTTAAAATATTAAAATAAACTGGAAAGCATTCATTCTGTCGTTTGAGCGCTATTGGTTTTGTTTACAGTGAGTTGAAAATTTCACCTCGTGGATTATCAAGACAAAACTGCTTCAATCAACCTAGTTAGACTTTTGGCAGTGTAGCACCATCCTATGCGACTGTAAAAAAACTGGTATAACGAATTCAATCGTGGTGCTTCAAACTTGATGAATAACATCTACACCAGTGACAAAATATGGATTTACTCAGATGAGCTAAACATCAGTCGACTGTATGGATGTTCCAAGAAGAACCAAATTCAACAAAAATTGTTCGTGCTCGAGGCACTTCAAAAAAATGGTGGCTTGTTTTTTCAGTATAAACGGACATATCAGCAACCGGAAAATAAACGGAAGACGTAAAATCATTCTTCATCACGATCATGCAAGCTCTCACAGTTCGGCTCGAACAACCGAACATTTGAGCACACAAAACGTCGAATTGATGGGTCACCCACCGTATAGCACTGACTTGGCACCTAACGATTTCTATTTTGCCTTTCCGTGAAGAATAAACTGCGTGGAGAGCGATTCAACACTCCTGAAGAAGCAGTTGAAGCGTTCAAAAGTTATGTTTTGGAGGTACGTCAAGAAGAGTGGAAAAAATGTTATGAAAATTGGTTCAAGCATATGCTAAAGTGTATTGATCATCTAGGGGAATATTTAGAAAAACGACAATTACGACGAAATCACGAAACGAAACGAAACCATCCTCAAAGGATGATAGTTTTTTTTTTTTTCATAAATACGTTTATTTCATAGGCAATATACATAAGTTTTTCTTCGCCGTGGCATCCACAATACATAGTAGTTTAAACCTAATACATTTCGAATATCATATTAGTATGTTGGTACTCATTAGTTAATCTAAACACTGTTTTTATCAAGCGAGTTGCTATTTTAATTACATTAAATAAAATACATTTATTTTGTACATGATCTTATAACTATTTCAGGATTGTTTGTATCAGTTCACCACTTATATTCAATATCCTATAGTTGGCTATTGGTTGAACTCATGGAAGAGAAAACAGTTTAACATAAAATAAAATTTAAATTGGAACTCCAATGGATTTAATGAAATGATAAAGAAGTTTCATGTATGGAAGGTCACGACAAGCAAGAATGTCGCGAACTGGGACATTGGATAGTCTACCTTGGGTACGCAAGGAATTTATTAGTTGAGATCTGACATCACGAAACTCCACGCATGTCCAAACAACATGGTCAATATCGCGGTAACCTTCGCCGCAAGCACAATGATTAGTCTCGGAAAGTCCAATTCGAAGGAGATGTGCATCTAACGTGTAGTGATTGGACATGAGTCTGGACATCACACGAATGAAATCTCTACTCACATCCAGTCCCCTGAACCATGCCTTTGTCGATATTTTAGGAATAATTGAGTGCATCCACCGACCCAGATCATCTTTATCCCAAGAAGCTTGCCAGCTGGCAAGTGTTCTTTGGCGAGACGCGCTATAGAATTCGTTGAAAGCAATCGGTCTCTCATAAATTTCACCCTCAATAGCACCACGTTTGGCTAAAATATCGGCTCTTTCATTGCCTGGAATGGAGCAATGAGCCGGAACCCAAACTATTGTGATTAGATAATTATTATTCAATATGTCGTTCAGACACTGTTTTATTTTACCCAAGAAAAACGGTTCATTTTTGCCAGCAGCGTTTGAGCGAATGGCTTCAATTGCACTCAGACTATCTGTGAAGAGGAAATAATGGTTTGGAGATAATGTGACGATTACATTCAAGCTATAATGAACTGCTGCTAACTCTGCTATATAAACAGATGCAGGTTCTTGAAGCTTGAATGAGGCCGAAACATTATTGTTGAACATACCAAACCCTGTCGCTTCTTCCATTCGCGATCCGTCCGTGTAAAACATTTTCTCAGAGTTAATATGCCTGAACTTACTTGAAAATATTTTTGGGATTTCCATAGAGCGTAGGTGGTCCGGGATTCCACGCACTTCGCGCTGCATGGATGTGTCGAAAAATAAAGTTGAGTCAGGTACATTTAGGAGGCTGACACGGATAGGAATATATCTTGAAGGGTTGATTTCCTGTGACATATGGTTAAAATATACTGTCATGAATTTTGTTTGAGATCGAAGCTCGACTAGTCGTTCGAAATTATTAATTACCATGGGATTCAGCACATCACATCTTATTAGCAGGCGTGATGAAAGCTCCCAAAATCGATCTTTTAATGGAAGAACTCCCGCCAGAACTTCAAGACTCATTGTATGTGTCGAATGCATGCAGCCTAAAGCAATTCGCAAACAACGGTACTGAATTCGCTCAAGTTTGATAATATGAGAATTTGCAGCGGAACGAAAACAAACGCATCCATATTCCATCACTGAAAGTATCGTTGTCTGATACAATTTTATTAGATCTTGCGGATGAGCACCCCACCAAGACCCTGTTATTGTTCGAAGAAAATTTACTCTTTGTTGGCATTTCGTTATCAGATACCTAATGTGTCCTCCCCACGTGCATTTGGAATCAAACCACACCCCGAGGTATTTGAAAGTCAAAACCTGTTCGATTATTCTTCCCATCATATGAAGCTGAAGTTGCGCGGGATCATGCTTTTTTGAAAAGACGACCAGCTCTGTTTTCTCCGCAGAGAATTCGATACCAAGATGAACAGCCCAAACGGACAATTTATCTAAGGTATCTTGCAATGGTTTTTGCAGATCAATAGCTTTGGATCCAGTAACTGAAACCACGCCATCATCTGCCAATTGTCTTAGTGTACATGGGGTTACTAGACAGCTGTCAATGTCATTCACGTAAAAATTATAGAGGAGCGGACTGAGGCATGAGCCTTGCGGGAGACCCATGTAGCTAATTCTGATTGTTGCCAAATCGCCATGTGAAAAATGCATGCGTTTCTCTGACAAAAGGTTGTGCAAATAATTATTTATAACCGCTGGGAGTCCATGTTGGTGGAGCTTGTCTGAAAGAACATCAATGGAAACTGAATCAAATGCTCCTTTAATGTCTAAAAATACAGATGCCATTTGTTGCTTTTGAGCGAAGGCAATTTGGATGTCAGACGAAAGTAATGCAAGGCAATCATTCGTCCCTTTATTTCTACGGAAGCCAAACTGAGTATCTGACAACAAACCGTTCGTCTCGACCCAAGTGTCGAGACGTCGTAGAATAATTTTTTCGAACAATTTTCTGATGCAGGACAACATCGCAATGGGTCTATATGAGTTGTGATTGGAAGCTGGTTTTCCCGGCTTTTGAATGGCGATAACTTTCACTTGTCTCCAGTCAGGTGGAACAATATTTTGCTCAAGAAACTTGTTGAACAATTCCAACAAACGTCTTTTTGCGAGGTCGGGCAGATTCTTCACCAAGTTGAATTTAATTCTGTCCAATCCAGGAGCGTTATTGTTACAAGACATGAGTGCTATGGAAAATTCCATCATTGAAAAGGGGCTATCAATGGAATCATCATTTGAAGAAGACTCCCTAACAATGCTATGCGTAGGAACGGAATCTGGACAAACTTTCCTCGCAAAATCAAATATCCATCGATTCGAGTACTCCTCACTCTCATTTCCTACGTTACGATTCCTCATTCGTCTGGCCGTATTCCAAAGAGTGCTCATTGAGGTTTCTCTTGACAAACCTTCCACAAAATGTCTCCAATAGCTGCATTTCTTAACCCGAAGTATGTTCTTGTACTTGGTTTCTAAAACCAAGAATTTTTCAAAATTCTGAGGAGTTCCTCCTCCTCGTTTTAAAAACGTCTTGAAAGCATTTTGTTTCGCGTGTTTAGCATCTGAGCACTCTTTGTCCCACCAAGGATTTGGAGGTCTTCTGTTAGACGATGGACCAAGAAATCGTTTGGTTTGGGCTTGTTCTGCGGCCTCCAGAATCGAACAAACGAGGAAGTCATATTCTTCAAGTGGGGGAAGCTCTTCCATTGAAGTTAAGACACTTGAAATATTACTTTGGTATTTAATCCAGTCAATATTTTTTGTCAAATCATATGGAATATTAACTGAATTAGCAATGCCTTTGTTACTGCTAATTGAGATGATGATTGGTAAATGATCGCTACCATGTAAATCAGGAAATACTTTCCAGGTGCAATCTAGTCGAATTGAAGTCGAACAAAGAGATAAATCTAATGCACTTGGACGTGCAGGAGGTCTTGGGATCCGTGTCATGCTACCCATATTTAGTACCGTCATGCTAAAATTGTCGCAAATATTATATATTAGAGATGATCTGCTATCATTGTAAACGGAACCCCACATCATTCCGTGCGAATTGAAATCTCCTAAAATCAAACGTGGAGCAGGAAGGGCTTCGACAATTTCATTAAGCTGTCGTTGTCCAACTTGAGCTCTTGGAGGAATATATACCGAAGCAATGCAAATGTCCTTTCCTTTAATGTTTATTTGACAAGCAACAACTTCTATACTAGAAGTCGAAGGAATGTTTAATCTATAAAAGGAATAACATTTCTTAATTCCTAAAAGCACTCCACCATACGGGGAGTCTCTGTCGAGACGTATAATGTTAAAGTCATTAAAATTTAAGGCTATGTTTGATGTAAGCCATGTTTCGCACAAAGCAAATACATCACATTTTTGACTATGCAACAAAACTTTAAATGAATCAAGTTTTGGCATGATGCTTCGACAATTCCACTGCAGGACAGTGATTGAATCATTTGCGGCGGATGATAAATTATCCATCAAATGATACAAAACCTGAAAGAGCTGGCCATTGAGCTGATAACTGTTTCAAAAAAGTTCTAGCTATTGGAAGGAATGCTGTTATGATGGTCTTTAGAGGTTCAGAAATATTGAATGCAGCGAAAATCCATTCTACAATTACCGAAAATTTCAGTAATCCTGTTGGTGAATGTGAAATGGAGCCCACTGGATTATTGTCTTTTCTTGAGCTAGTTCCTGGATTGGTTTGTGAATTTGACAAACCAGGAGGCACAGTTTTTGGTTTTAAATTTGGCTTTTTAGCTTTAACACGGGGATCTTTTTTTGAAGGTATAATTTTAGGTGTCTTTTTTGGTATTTTGTGGTTTGTTAATCTCCTCTTAACAGACCCTTGAGGAGTGACAAACGAGGTATCTTCACTATTTCCGTCAGAGTCAGATTCCTCTGGCTCCGCAAGATTTGAAAAACCGTTTTCGGTTTCCAAAGGGGAGACATGTATGACCGTTTTGAGCATTTCTGCATATGTGCGCTTAGACCGTGCTTTTAAAGAAAGCTTCATTTTGTCTTTACGCAGCTTAAATGCAGCGCACACTGAAAGATCATCATGAGGGCTTTCCCCACAATAAACACATTTTTCAACATCTTTATCGCAAAGATTATCCTTATGAGGCCCTTGACATTTGATACATTTGGACTTATTACTACAGTAAGTAGCTGTATGTCCGAATTTTTTACAGTTCGTGCAATTCATAACATGCGGTACGAAAAGCCGAACAGGAAGACGAATTTTATCGATATAGACATGGCTAGGCAATGCAGATCCGGCAAATGTTACGCGAAACGAATCTGAGGGACGATAAGACTTTTTTCCATCGACAATAGATGCTGAGTACAATTGTTTGCACTCGAGTATCTTAACTCCCTCAAGCATGGAGTTTTTAAAACGGCCAACTCCATTTTTAAGTAAATCATCTGCTGTCAGACTTGCTTCAGTCACAACACCGTCAATTTCTACCTCCTTCGATGGAATGTAAACTCGATATTCAATAGCAAATAATTTACAGGTTACAATATCGTTTGCCTGTTTCAAGTCGTTAACTACAACTCGAATTTTATCTCTATTAACCTTACAGATTTCTTTAACTTCAGAGAAATGTGATGTCAAATCCTTTGTAATTTGCATCAAGTTTAAAATCTTTTCTTTTTTTCGAAGATAGACTATCCATGGCCCAGTGGTACCCTGTGGATAATGTTTAGCCCTCGGAGTATTTAAACTTTTACTAGTATCCGGAATCGGATTCGGATGATCTTCCATGAGATCATCCATTACATTAAATTTTTTTTGTAAATTAATAATACCAAAATAAAAACTTATGTTTAGTAAAATTTCAGATATAAGAAATAAAAAATAAATTAAATTAAATCTACCTTGTAGCTGATGTCTCTGTTCCTTTATCGTGAAGAACGACGTGAAGCTCTTCCAACGATTTCCAATTGGCAGTCTTTTGCTGTTTCCAATTGGCAGTCTTCTGTCGTTTACTGCTATCTCAGTTGCTCTGCCGTCGTTGTGAACACCACTGCACTTGCTGTACCTGACCCCAGGTACAGTGCTTTTGCTCTTGGTGGCGATCAAATGCGATGCTTGCAGTGTAGCACCTCGCGATATATGCCGTCTCTTTTGATCCTACGCAGCGTACAAATTCTGGTACCTGGTAGATCAGCACTGGGTTGCTTTAGCACCTCTGTGCCTTTGCACCCCTTCGTCTTCGCACCTTTATGCGATGGCACCTCTGTGACTCGTCACTTCTATGCTCTCGCACCTCTGTGTCTCTACACCTCTGTGCGTATGAACGGGATGGCCTTCGTTGCTAGCTTTCCAGTCGGGAAACGCCCCGAATATTGCGTTTGCTATGGGCAGTTTAACTACCTGAAGCTTAGAATTGTCTCGGTAGCAGCCGTTAACTCACGAGCCAGTACAATCGAAACACAACCTCTTCGCTTGAATGGTTTTTACTGAATGAAAAAAGGCAAAGGATGATAGTGATGACGAAGACTCTTGTACGTTAAATCACTACATGTATTTCTTGGGTATACCGTCTTATGGTTCCAAGGTTTTTGAATAGTAACGCAATAGACTAAGTACTGTACTCGGAAGAATGCAACATTTTCTTTTGTGTAGAACTTTCTATTGGATGGATAAAATTGATGAAATTTTGGGAAAATCTAGTTTAGAGTGTAACGTTGCCAATCTGTCGAGTTGTTATCGAGATGACTTCCAAGTAAGAAATGTTTCATAAACAAACGGGAGCGTGATTGTGGAAACTATGTACAGAACAGTCCCATGGGTGAATTGACCTTTGTTTGATAAGCGATCTGTGGATGCGGTAAATTCATCACACCGTACTTAACGATTGGCACCATTAACGGCCAAATTAAAAAAAGAAGAATACCCCCCGAACCACCTGTGGCCCGTCCTTCGATCTCACGAAGGAAACAATCTGTTTCGGCGGATTCTGGCATCGTGCCATTGCGCGTAACCAATGATAGAGTGGTACGAAGCTACCTATGTAGTGTTTGTGCCGAAGGAGTGAATCCGCCAAACTCGCCATCTGAGTATATTCGGAGACTACGAAAATCTATAAGAGATTTTCCAAGATTCAAGAACTACTTGGAATATTGTTCTTAATGACTACACTGTTTGCTGTTCATACACATTGCTTACTTGCCTAGTTATAGTTGTTACAGGTGTATTTTCAGTAGTCCAACAACTTTAGTGAAAACAGGTCTTAAGATCTTCACAAACAATCCGCAGCTTATGCATAATTCTTCCATGATGCTCATAGTCATGAAGCTTCAATGTTACATATTGGTTACTAAGATAATGTTATTGGTTTCGTTAACAGACCTCAAGGCTTATGTTCCAAAGAGATTTTTATTGGACAAGAACTTCCACAGACATTACCACAGTATGACAATTTTCTGACTATAGTACTACGAGAACATACCACACTCAAAAGTTATTCAAAAATTCTAAGTCGTGCAGGTGCTGGTGTTCACTGTCATAAAAATATATTAGAGCAGTTTCTTTTTTTAGGTAGATGCATGTGCTCTTTCTTCGTTTTATTTATTAATTGATTACAGCTCCGAAACCAGTGGACGCGACTTCCGTGTCCTGACATGTATGTTCATGTTCCCCAGGTACTTTTTCACTGTTTGGTCGGTCCCGGCCAAGCGCACGCAGCGATGTAGCCACTTTTCCCTCGGTCTTCCTCTTCAGCTTCCTTTGGATCTTCTTATCGCTCTGGGTCGTTGGCCATCCGAAATCGGACTTTCTTTCGATGCTCTGATGGTTGTCTAATAGTGCCAATATGTCGTAGATATCGGAACGGACGTATCCGACGTCCACAAAGTGCCGTACGATGTCCGTTTTAGAACGAACGTAGTTGGTTCATTGTTTTTGCCATCACGATTAGAGTTCGACTGATAGAGCCGTCGAATTTTGTCTGCTGACTCATGGGTTACTATGATTGATGCTGCAGTGGCAGTTTCATAAATTTCGTGAGCACTTGATCCAAATAATATATTAACAGGACTTTCGAACGATATCGACTCAGAACACTTTGTTCAATGTGTGTGTTGCAGTCATTTTGATTTTCAAACCACACACGATTTCTTTTTTTTGTTTTGTTCGATTCAGTTTTAAACCACTCTGTTTTTAGTGGATATACAGAGTGTTTCCCTCCAAGTTCTTCTTCTTGTAAGGGTTGATAGAAAAGGTGAAAACATGAGTAAAAAGCTTAATTTTAGCTATATTTTATTTTTATATATTGATTCTTTCTTTGCTTTCTTGCGTCCCGGTTCAATGCATAGGACGCTGGTCTTACAAGCCAGTTGTCGTATGTTCGAGCCCCGACCTGGAAGGATTCTTAGTGTCAGTAGGATCCATAGTACTAGACATGCAATGATTCTGTACACTAAGAATCGGCTGCGAAGTCTGTTGAAAAAGAAAGGCCAAATTTCACGAAAGGAATGTAATGCCAAGACTTTGCTTTTCTTTCTTTGCAGTGATCGAAATATTTAGTTCGCGCCGCGTAAAATTTGACATGTTATTCGAAATTCATCTCAAAATAAGTACTTCCTTTTGGCCTCACCCACCTCGATTTAATTTACAAGCGGCATCACACCCTGCAAGGCGGGTGTTGCTAATAATTTATTCTGATAATCATTGATTTTTCACCGCATAATGCCGCATATTTGATTAAAAGTTATGTTAGTAGTATTTTTGAAGATATTCACCGTAATGGTACGTTAATTCCTGTTCATTTTATTTAAATTTAAAGACATGTCTTCCCACGTTAACCTATTACCTGGGAGAAAGTTTGAGATCCCAGTTTTTACTGGTTTCGGTGGAATTTGCTTAGGAATTATTATCTAGTGCCTTGACCAAAAAGTTCCCGGGATTTATTCAGAAAATTAAAAATACAAGATTATTCATGAAAATCGATATTGCCCCCTCCAAAGTACTTCCCATCCACTGCAACACACTTATGCCAGCGCTTGATACAATCCTCGAAATATCAGTTTTCGGCACGGCCATCAGAGCCATCTGCGATTTTTCCATAATCTCATTTCGGGTGCTGGAACGCGTTCCACGGAGCGGTTTCTTGAGTCGACCGAATAGGTAAAAGTCGCAGGGAGCCAAATCAGGTGAATTCGGTGGTTGCTGAATGGTATTCGTTTCGTTTTTAACCAAATGTTCACGGATAACGATGGCATTGTGTGACGGTGCGTTATCGTGGTGCAAGATCTACGAGTTGTTTCCCTAAAAATATATACTTTTTCGGGGACTTAGTTCATGCAAACGTCTCATAACGCCCAAATAATACTCCTCGATGACGGTGACTGTGCCTTCTTTTTCGACTGAAAACGACGTGAACTTTACGACCACTGAAAACTATTTTCGTCAGAGTTCCGTTGCCGAAACACTCTTCTAACATTTGCCACGTCGTCGTACCATTGAAACCATTTTTAACGCGAAATTTAAAACCTCGTCGATGTAAATTCAGTTCCATTTTGAAAATTGTACAAAATCGAGGACGCGCCGATGTACGTAGATGTACTCAATACAGCGTAATTTTTACAAATGTCCAGGTATCAAGCCTAAAATTTGATAGAGTTTTAATGACAGATGTGGCAACCTGAAAAAAAATCTAGTCGGATGACTGTGAGCGCCACACGGTGGTGATTCCGGAAACTTTTTGATCAAGGTAGTATTACGATTTTTACCTCTTCCTTCAATTGCTCTGAGTGTCAGTTGAATAAAAAAGGAGGAGTAAAATAATAAGAGATTTTCAAGATTGTTTTAAGTCCTGCTATGGACCTCCGGACACATAAGCCTTAAGTTTTGTAGTCTTCAACAAAGAACGTCGAAGACTACACTGCAAAAAGCTAGGAAATTTACAGGAGATGTAAATCTGCATAGGACACAATTCATACGAACGTAATTCGTTTGTGATGACTGAATTTTATAAAAGACTTTCGCACAGGCGCGTAATCTTACGAACTATAGCACTTAATAATATACTAGAGCGCGTTATCCAATAATTAAAATTGGAGACGGCTGTAGCGTGATGGGTAAGTCGATGCCTTTCACACAGTCCACCTGGGTTCAATTCCCAGGCCGTATAAACGGACAGAAAGTTTTTCAGGCTTGAAAAGGCTAATGATTTTAAGCTTAAAATTTCTATAATTGAAACAACAAATAAAACGAAAAAAATGTTAGAACAAGTCATTCTTGACGCCCATATATGTCGGTCTCCGAAGACAAAGTTTCAATTGAATCCATTCGTCGAGATCGCAAAATGTCTGTGTGCATTAGTATGCGCCAAATATATGTTCTTGATTTAATTGGAGATTTCTTAGCTATTTTCCACTAGCCTAGATTCACACGAAAGACCTTAAGGTCTGAGGACAGAGGGCCACGTGTTGAGTTTTAAATCGACCACGTGGCTCGCTCAATTTCCTTTTGCGCATCGTATTTCTCTTGTACTCTCTCGTATATAAGCAAACTGTACCGGGTTGCCAGTATATATTTTATTATTTTGATGAGAAGTTTTATCACATTAATCTATCGTATGGGTTGGACATTACATGGATTCCAATGAACAATGAAAAAATATTCAACTTTCACAAAGATTGAATGTCTGTGTGTTTGGCAGCCTTGTCGAGCCAATTTTATTCCTCTCTCCTTTTTCAGAATGCTATCAGGAAACCAAAGCGAAAAAAATGGTGGATTCATAGAAACTGACTTTGTTTCACAGAAAAATACAAGACTTTATTTTTATCGCGATAACAAATATGTTTTTATGTACTAATCGCATCTAAACTAAATTATCTAGACTTTGTCATGGTAGATTTATGATACAAGCCTTCAAAGCCGAGATATTCGATGAACTAGTAGAGGTATGCATTTCCGAGCGTTCCAACTTTCAGCAGTTCTTCAGTCAGAAAAAAATACAACACGACCGCTAAACTCAATGAATCATTCTGAAAATTTCACAGAATATTCTCAACTAAATTTCGAAGACACTGTCAGGGGGGTTTTTCTATATTCTGCACTGTTTCCAAGAAAATTTAATTTGAAACGGGAAAATAGCAAAAAAACCTACCACTTTACGGTACTGTCCTCAGCCCTTAAGGTCCTATAGAACGCTTTTGAATTTTCTACAGATCAAACCTGCGGCTCCGGAATTATAGAGTGATTTGAGCAAAATAATACGAACTCAATTCTCAGAGATGACTGAACCGATTTTCCCAATCCTACAATCAAATCAAAGGTCTCACGATGCCTTTGGTGAAATACCCTTGTTTTATGCAGGCTGATTAGTAGGAATGTTCAAAATTTCAATAGCATGTTTTTCTATCCTCAACGCTGAAAAACAAGAAAAATCCTTTAAACTAGTCGTGAAATTCTACAATTGTCCAGGTCTGGCAGGTGGTTGGTCAAATGAACCGACCACGGCTATACCGGTTTCCGGTTCCAAAAGTACCGAAAATAGGGTAAAAATTGCCAACCAAAACTCACTTCATTTTCTCAGAGATTGCTGAATCGATTCAGGCTCGAATTAAAGGTTTTATGGTTATAACGGGTGGCAACTAAAATTTTGGATTTTTTTCGAGGCCTGTATGCTTAACAACAAACGAGCTCAGAGAGAAAGAAGAGTGTGTATGTGTTAGCTCTCTCTCTCTTCTTTCTGCTAGTATTTTCTGTTTTGTTTATGCTTGCTCAGTTTTGCTCAAAATGCCGTCGGAACAAGAAGTATTTCACAGAAATCTCGGCAAAAAGTATACGGCACAACATTTTAAAAGCGAAAATGTTGCGGCTTCGACTCTTTACCATATCCTAAGATGCTCGCAAGAAAGTTAGTGGAAGACCAGCCAAAATTATGGACGCAAAAGGATTTCGTTCTCTTTCTCGTGCCTTCAACAACAAGGATTCACTGAGGCAACGGGATGCCTCAAGAAAGCTCAACTGTTCTCACCAGTACATCTGCAAAACATTGAAAAGAGTCGGAATAATGTGCCGAAAGAAGACACGAGCCCCGAGATATACTGACGCACAGATTTCAACGCTGAAGTCCCAATGCCGCTGGTTGATCAAAAATTATTCCGGAAAAGGTTTTGTTTTGGACGACGAAAGTTATTTCCCTCTTTCGAAGACGTAGATTCCCGGAAACGATCGATACAATTCAATGGATAGTTCTATTGCACCTCCGAACTTGGAATATAAGTTTAAACAGAAGTTCGAACAGAAGGTGATGTTGTATATTGCCATTTCCGAGAAAGGTATTTCTAAGCCATGGCTCAAACCCTCTGGTTTGCAATCAATCAAGATGTGTACCAGAACGAATGTTTGAAGAAAATTTTGATCCCGTTTCTTCAAAACCATCATGCTGATGGACAATACGTGTTTCGGCCGGATAAAACGTCATCGCATTTCGCCAAAAAAATATAATCGTTCCTGAATACCCATTCGATCCCATTTGGACCCAAAAACCACAACACGACAAATCTGCCTCAGTGTCGCTCAATCGAAAATTTCTTCGGAGTTTTTAGCTCCTTGGTGTACAAAAATAACTGGAGAGCTACGAATTGCAAACAGTTAATTGGTAGAATCAAGAGATGCATTCGCAAAGTTGACATGAAGACCGTACAACGCTTCTGTTCCGACATCAAACGGAAGCTTCGCCGAACATCCGATTACGGACCGTTTTGAAATGTTCATTAATTTTTTTTAACAGTGGGCAATCTATCATTAACTAGCTGACCCGTCGAACTTCGTCTCTCCCAAAAATTATTTGTTCGAATTTATGTTTTCAGACAGCCGAATTGGTAAACGACTAAGTAGTTAACGTTTATCTCCATTATTCTTCAGATTACTTAACCTACAACCAACGGAATTCGATACACATTCGCTTTAGCTCAAAAAAGCAATATCACCGAAAATTAATGTGAAATACTTCTGTTAAGAAAAAATTGAGCAAATTCACAGATTGTCATCCCATCCTTTGAGTCAATAAAGAATCTCTCTCTAATGGCTTCGACATAATGGATATAAGGTGCCACGTTTTCTCTTCCAGATATGATTCTTGCTTTCGGTAATGGATAAAAAAGTTTACTAACCAGAAATTTGTATTGATAAACTTAACACATACATACAAAGCATACAAAGCACTTTGAAACAGTTTCTGTTTTTAAGCAACGAGAAAGTTTTCTCAGAATTGGTTCTGTGTATTTAAGTTGCCAAAAAGTGCCACGCGTACTTTAGGGCTCTAATAAAGTGGATATTGTTAAGGTATTGATCTTACCAATTTGAACATTCTTCTCAGAATATGAAATATAAAATGGCAGTATAAATCCATTATGATAATCATATTGAACATTGATATCTAATTGCCACTTATTGTGTGCGCTAAATTATTAGAAAGCAAAATGCATGGAAAATCTATTAGTTTGACATTAGCGCTTCTACAGAACAATCTTTTCATTGATTCATTTAAAAATTTTCTGATTTGTTAAACTTATCAAACTCCATTACACACAATCCATCAACTGGTAAACGATATCAGAACTATTTCTCCTGCCTACAAAGGTTTTCTAGAACATTCATATGCATTCCGTTATTGAGTCATTTGCAAGAAATAATTTTGATGTCCAATTACGCACGTGGCTCGAAATGACAAATATCAAGAATCAAGTATGTATGTGAGATCTCCACACAAAACTATATTCGTTGCGTGCCAAACAATTTTTTCAACGATCTAGTTTTCTTTTCTTCGACGACCAAACACTTATGCAACTCGTTGCGCGCCAAACATCAATCGTAGATCTAGCAATCATTGGCGACATTTTCACACGGAACCACCCGCGATCCCATTTCAACCAGAATATTAGTTGATTTTCTGAATTCGATTGGTTAAAATTTGGTACAACTAATCGATTGTTGTTTTGACTAAACTGTCATTTTTGTTTTTCGATTAGCAGAAACGATGGTTGAAACAACTAATTTAACTGTTTGAAAAAATGTTCTGTCAATTAGTGAGGACACATACCTTTCAATTTCAACAAATAGTTTAGTTGAAATAACTGGTGTTGTTATTGAAACAAAATTCTGTTAGTTGAAAAATAAATCGGTTTTATTTGTTTTAGACATTGCAAATAGTTTAATCAATTCGAACAATGTTATTGATTTGCGAAAATTTTAGTCAATTTATATGAGCTTGGGTGCATCAACCGCTGGGAATTGGAATTTTGCGACGGCAATTCAAACGTGCCATACGAGATGATCTTTCATTAACATTTTCTAATTTGTCACCAAATCTTTATCATCTTAAACAAGGTTAACTTTATCACAACACCGCTGTTAGATAAACACTTGTTATCATAAATTTCTCAAATCGAATGAACACAATTTCACCAAACGCTTTAACCATCGATGTTGTTTTCATTGACATTTTGAAGCGACGCGAACAGATTTCAACTAAAAAAGTTGTTGATTTTGCATTGCGATTATTGTTTTGCTTTCAACTGTCTCCGGCATTTGACAGCATTCAAAATAACATATTTTTCAACTACTTGAATGTATGCAAATCAAAAACCATATTGGTTGAATAAAAAAGAAATTAGTTAAATCAACTATCGCAAAAATCAAAAACTGCGATATCGCAATTTTATGATCGAAGGGTTCTCCGTGCAGTGGAAAAATTCCATTTTGCATACAAAACAACTTTATGGATTTTTCCCACTTTTCCTGCAAGTTTCTATAATTTTTTTTTATGTACGAACCCGGTGGGGGTAAAAACTGATCAAACAAAAAAAGAATCATGTAAATCCGTCCATCCGTTCTTAAGTGATGCGATTACAAAGAATGATCTCTGCATTTTTATATATATATAGATTTCAATAAATCAGATCTTCTTTATATATGTTTGTCTTTTTTGACAGCTTGAAAAAGAAATTGCAAAATTTTAGTTGCCATCCGTTACAGGGTGGACTATTTAAAATGGAAGCATCGGGCAACCCGATAACTTTTGACAGAATTGTCAGATCGACTAATGATATACCGCGTTGGAAGCGTCATTCCAAGATAATTTTACCATGGAACAGAACACACCAGAAGAACGCACTGAAATCGTTCAGCTTTCAACCAAACCAAAACCAAACGTCAAATGGATGTTGTTGGTTTTATCCCACTGAAAACCATCAATTAATTGAGGAACGACCAAAAAGTTACAGTTTGGTGTGATGTTTGTGTGGATGTGGTGATTGGTCCATATTTTTTCCAAGACAATGATGAAGCAACGAAAACTGTTAATAGCGATTGTTATCGAGCCATGATACATGGTTAAGTTATGCGCATTGTTCGTGAAAATGGTTTGAATAGCTACTGGTTTCAAAAGGACGGTGCAACATGCTATACAGCTCGACTAACAATCGATTTGTTACGACCATTTTCCCCCGGACGAGTTATGTGTAGAAAAGGTGAATTTGACTGGCCAGATTTTTTTTGTGGGGCTATATGAAATCCTAGGTGAACGCACATACGACGTAAAATCGCCATATCGAACGATACATTAACCAAAACGATGGGAAACATTGAAAAAATAGTTATGACATATATCCTTGAGCCAAAATAAATTATAGTCGAAATGAAAATAAATAAAAAATGTTTTTGCCTTTCTCATATAGAAAGGTAAAAATTGTCATATACCATGTGTGTGTGTGTGGGGAGGGGACGGGGGGGGGGGGGGGGGGGGTTGTGGGTTTGGTGTGTGTGTGGGGGTGTTTGTGTGGGTGTGTGGAATTCCTGAATTTCATCCGGATCACACTTCCGGTTCCGGAGTTATACGATAGTGTGTTCAATATTGTACACCGTCACTTAAACCGGCGAAACAAAACACGTCAAAAATTTCCTAAACTGGTCTCAAAACAACACAAATCGGTAGTCATTATCAGTAGGCAACTAAACAAACCGATTCCGGCTATCCTGGTTCCCGGTATTTGGTTCCGGAAGCACCGGAAATAGTTTTAACATATATCAAAATGAATCTCACTCACTTTTCTCAGCGATGGTTTGACCGATTTCCACAAACTTAGATTCAAATGAAAGGTCTTACGGTCCCATACGGAATTCCTGAATTTAATCCGGATCCGACTTCCGGCTCCGAAATTATAGGGTAAAGTGTGTTCAATATTATACACCGTCACTTAAATTGGCGGAACAAAAACCGTTGTAAATGTTGTAAACTGGTCTCAAAACCGTTATTCCCAATCTTAGGGTCAAACGAAAGGTCTTATGGTCCTACCAAAAGTTACTGCATATTTTCGGATACAACAAATATTTAAATCGTCATTTAGAGTGCGATGGCAATATTGTATAAAATCTTCAAAATTTGAATAAAAGCTAGTAGAGTTTGTACGTCATGTTAGTTGGTGGTCGTACTAACCGACTTCAATTGTACCGGTTCTCCGATTCCGGTGCCGGAAGTGCATATAATAATGAACCCACTTCGTTTTCTTAAGGACGACCTACGCGAGCAAAGCACTGTTTCATTCTGTATGGTAGACTAGTTAATGCTCAAACAATCTCTTGGTTTCTTTCAAAATCGAAGAGAATAATTTTGAATAGAATACCGCAATATTATATATGAGAAATGCAATGCAACTAGGTGGATTAAAACAGTTTTTTTAGTTTTTGCAATGACTGAGCGGAAATATATATTGGAGAAGCCAAGTGAAAGAAAAACTAACAGAAAAGATGAATTTTTGGAAAAAGATACGCTCAGAGACAGGACTCGAACCTGCGTTCTTATGCATTCCGTGCATACGCGCTACCATTTCGCCACTCTGATCTTGCTTTAGCCACACTAAAACTGGTAGCAACGTACATCGAACATGGTCTACATCCTGGCCGTCACCCGACCGACACCTTATATCCAAACATCTTCTCTGTCCATCAAACACTAGTCCTCTCGCTTTATACCTATTTCTCCGATCAAGCATTGAGTAGGAGCGTTTTTTTTGTATATTTTGCTCAGAAACAAATGCTTCCCCAAGAAATGACCCATTCTGTATATGTTGCTATTGAATTTTATTAGGATCCGACTTCCGTAGAGTTAAGTGTATTCAAAATTTCAAAAAACTTGCGATTGATTTCTTCAAAATTTTTGTAAAATCCTTCAGGTTTAAGTTCAAATTTTAAGTACCGCATTCATGTCGAAACGCAAGTTCCAACAATAAATTTTCATACATTCGTGTGCAGTAATATTTTGCTCGTTCCCACTAAACATCGGACCGGTTCCGGGAGCAACAGAGAATATTAAGGTGAGCTCGAAACGTAATTTTACTGCAGCCAGGTCACGTACGGTGGGCAGCTTGTTGCAGCCGGGATGCTCTACAAATGTATTGCAATATTGCAAGCTGTAATCAACGGCCTCTGCCGGCTACTTTTCCGGGAAATCGTTTGTTGAGTTATTTAAATTTATTCACTGTGCACAGTTCCTCGTTCTCTCCGAGCCCTAATTCATCCGGAACAACAGGACTAGCAATCCTGATGATCGCGACCGAGTTTTGTTTTGTAATTAGCACTCTGTTGTTTGTCCGAACATAGTCGCGGTCGTGGAAGTCGATGACAGTAGTGAAGTGGCTATTTAAACACAGCTATTCATAACTAAGTTGCAATTTTATGATGGGGGAGAGTTTTAATTTCATTATCGAATAACAATGATTACGTGGTTGGAAATGAGTTCGATAAAATTGTTTCCAGCTTCAATAATGAAAGAACCAGCTTTTGAGTTTGTCGATATAGTTTTGAATTGATTGGTTGAAACACATGGGTTGAGAAACATAGATCTCAATACCAAAACCAAACTTTTTTTGTGGGCCAACTGACCATGCCCAATTGAGCATGTTCAGTTCTTGATCGGAATTTTAGAGCTAATCGATGGTGATTTCAAGTGGAAACTTCCTAATTGAAACTTTTCAGAAATTCTATTGCTAGCTGCTCGAAAATGCGGTATCCATTGAACGGAAGAAAGATGTGAAATTCCTCTCTTTGTTAGCCATCAATTGTAGCATAAAACCAGTTTTCCGAACTATATCTGTCGACAGAGACCCGATTTGGAAAGTTTTTAGGATGTGTAGGAAAGAATGTTTCCCACTGAAAAAGGATTACCGATAAAGTTTCGTGTAGTGGTAGATGTACATCCACAAAAACTTTGCAAACGAAACTAAAGTTATGCATCAACACGTTCCAGTTCCATGCCCCGGCATGAAATCGTTCTTCTGAGTATGCCTCTGCAGTGTAAGTACTGAACCGGCAGGTCGAGGCTTCGGATAGCCTGAAACTTTTCCCGTACTCGCTCAGGTACGTTATACTATCCAATTTTTGCCGCGCATCGCGGTCTCATTTGTTTCCCGTTCCTGGTGGCTGCTGGTGGCGCGGGGAAGCACACCGAAATGATATAAGCTATAGGGTCGTGAAAATTACAGTTTCATTTAGCCGAGTACTGCGTTTAATTTGCCTGCAGTCTAGGCAAACGCGCGAGACGGAGTCTGACTATCACAGAAAGAGGACACAAGTTTGTTTTGAGCACATGGGCGCCAATTTACATTCGGGCTGCCTACATGGATCCTATCTGATGGTTGTGCCGTAAGCTTTCCACTCTCGGATAGTCCGGTTAAGTCAGTCATGTTTTTTTTCGTTTGTTGTACAAACTCGTCATTGCTCCGCTGTAGACTCCCTTACTCGTTCAATGAATGCCCTGTCAGCAATTATGCATAGGAAAAATATTTTAAAGTGCTTCACCGTTAGATGAAGTCAGCGTTGGGTTGAGAAGAGACTGCGGGGTAAGCGATATTGCCGGAGCTATGAGATATGTTATCCTAACGAATAATATGTTGGCATTTTATCGCAATTAGTGGAAGTTGTTCTGAAAAAAAAAAACAGGTTTACAACGATAATATTGATTAGTAAGTCTTGGAGAAGGTTGTGTGATATTTTAAACAATATGTTGTCGAAAGTCCCCTGTATCAAGTATTTGAGTTGTTATCCAGAAATTGCTATTATTCTGAGGTTTGCATCTAGACATATTGGGCCGTATGAATAAAATGTAGTGAAGTCTGTTGTTTGTAGTTTCTTCTCAAAAACAAAGTCCACAGAGTATAACGTGGTTTGGTATGAATAAAAAACAAGTTCGAACATGTAGTTAATGCTACTTCCGAATTTAAGCATTTACTGCATACCGTATCGACACAGAGCCGGAAAAGCTGGCATAAGCATGCACAAAGCATAAAACGTACTTACACCTGTAAAAATGCCACTATTTCAATTTCTGTACTTCACTTTATCAGCAAACACACGAGTAGCAACCTCTAGAGCTACCTACCGAAAACTTGTAGTAAATACTACAGTTTGCAGCATGTTTTGACAGGAACGTGATCCACACGTAGCATTTACTACCGAAATTCAAGCATGCTACGTTTTATTTATACGGCCCATTATTTCCAGTGTTGTTGTCATCAATGCCAGTCACGAATCTAATGCGAATTGAACTAGAGTTTTTTTTTCAAAAAATGCGAACTAATCTGGCTGTACACAAAGTGGTAGGAATTTAACTTAACAAAGTTAGTAGTTCGGTGTTTAAGCAGTTCAATTGGAATCATAACAATGCAATTAGGTTCATGGCTAAAAATGACGGTATACGCTGTTGCGAATAAAAACTCTTTAGAAACAAGTGGTAAATCTTCCATCGAACGCTAATGGAAATTATTTTCAAAATTATGTTTCACTAACACATGGGCTGAAAATTTCTGAGCCTGACACATAGATGGCGCTAGTTTTTTTTCAATAGTCACCTTTTTCAGTTAATACTAACCTTCAAAAGACAGCTGTTAACATTTCATGATATTCTATTCATTAGTTTGTGAGTTAATGTACTAAAAGTTACGCTACTTTTGTTATTTTCGGAACAATGGATCGAAAACAATTTCGTGTTTTAATTTTACACTGCTTCTTGATGGGAAAAAATACCGTTCAAGCGAAGCAATGGCTTGAAAAGTGTTATGGAGACTCCGCAGACTCATCAGGAACAAAATGTTGGTTTGCTGACTGCAAACGTAGTCGTAGAGACACCGATGATGCAGAACGCAGTGGACGTCCAAATGAGGCGGTAACACCAGAAAACATAAATAAACGTGCTTAATCCACCTAGCAGTGAGATGATACCTTTTTTTTATCAATCCGCATGTGTTTTTTGCATGAATATTCTTCGGTGTTGCAGTTTTCATGACATTATTTTAATGACCGTCGTTTTCAACGGCAACTTTAGATTTTAATCACTCATTACTCTGTAATGTCGAAACTGCAAATCGGATCAAGTTCGATTGAGCATTCCATGATATGTCGAAGTAAGTTCCACTTTAGAGTTTACGGTAATTTCAGAGCAGGTATTCAGGAGCCAGCATTACCTTAACCGATTCGGCCATATGACAAATAAATTGCAATAGTTTTGAGTCCAACTTTGAAGCATTTCGGGATTGTCATCTTCTATATCGGTTTGAATTTAAAAAAATCATCATCCTGTAATTCTACAATCGGAAGTCAGAATTGGATAAAATTAATTAATTTTGTATGAGACTATAAGTTCATTTTAATATAAATTTTTGCTTCTGAAATTCGATTTGGCTTTTTTTGAGAAAACGATTGACCTTTCAGAAACGATTCGATACTGGCACCGGAATTCGAAAACCGGTGTAGCCGAAGTCAGATAAATTCACCTGAGAAGCTGCATAGTTTACTTTTTTTTAATGTTTGAAAATCAGTGTAGACATAAATTCTTTAGGTGCCTTCCGAATCGAAAACTGAAACACGTTTATTTGGATATCGACTATCCAAATCTGCAAACCCGATAAACCTGATTAATTTATATAAAATAGACATTTTCATACTAATCACCCTAATCTGACTAAAAAGCAAGATGTTTTATAGGATCTCAAAACTTTTCATTTGAATCTTAGATGATTCTTAGATTTCATTTGAATCTTAGATCGGTTCAGCCATCTGCGAGAAAAATGAGTTACTCAATTTTTATTTCGTTTCACATGTCATCCTGTAGCTCCGGAACCAGTGGTCGGAACCTAACGTAATTCAGGAACCTTGTTTGGGAACATATGTCATATGAATCAGAGTTTGTAGAAAACGGTTGAGTCATTTTCGAAAAAAGGTAAAAAATTGAGTGAAATTATTTGTCAATTATTTGCTGATCTCGACGAACTGATTCGAATGGTACATGGGTGTTATGTTCTTCCAGCATTTATTGCTGTAAGCAGTTTAAATCAATATAATTATGAAATTGTTCTGAATTCGGAAGTACTGCCATCTTACCAATATGTCATATTCGAACGATTATGTTGCCAAAAACGAACCGTGCTAAAATCGGTCCGATGCAAAATGTCCTGAAAAAGGATGCTGTACACAGTCTTTTTGGTACTTAGAAACAATTGTATGTAACAGTACAAAAAATCGTGTTTTACGTTGTTTCCAAGCATTTTTTTTTTGTTTCAATTATAGAGGCTTTAACATCTTAGGTCATTCGCCTCTTCGGACCAGAAAATTTTTCTGACCCTATGTGCGGGGTTGGGAATCGAACCCAGGCGGGTTGCGTGAAAGGCATAGACTATCCCATCACGCTATACCCGTCCCCTTCCAAGCATTTCTTTGCCATACAGCGCTCATAACTTCAACTGCAGGAATAGGGGAAAAAGTCGCTTACACAAAAATTTCGATTTCTACGTTAAAAATGGACGGATTTTAACAATCTATGGCTTGTTGGATAGGTATTACCGTGTGGAATCTAAGTCTGAAAATATATTCTGTTTTCAAGGTCCATTGTGACAGATACTGTCAAAAAATTTTGACATAAAACTAACTTAAAAGGTAAATATCCTATCTCAAAACCATTCAATAGCGTTCAGGGTGACGGGGAGACCTTTTATTTGCGACTAGTTTGATCAAAATCGGTCCAGCCATCTCTGAGATCTCGACCTCTTAGTTGACAACACACATACAGACACACACACATACACACACACACACGGACATTTGCTCAGTTCGTCGAGATGAATCGATTGGTATATGACATTCGGCCCTCCGGGCCTCGGAAAATTTTTCTAATTCTATAAATTTCTATACATATTTTTTATATTTATAAAAAAGGGTGAAACACAAAATTGTTTTGAATGATCGAAAAGTGAAGTTGCGTGAGTTAGCTGATATCGTAACGATATCAAAAGAACGTGTTGGCTTTAGATTGCATGAGCATTTGACTATAAGAAAGCTCTGTTCAAAGTGGGTGCCGCGTTTGTTCACTGTTGACCAAAAACGAGAACGTGTTGATGATTCTGAGCAGTGTTTTGCCATGTTTAAACGTAACAAACCGGAATTTTTGCGTCGATATGTGACAATGGATGAAACATGGATTCATCACTTCACTCTGGAATCAAAACGATCGTCATATGAGTGGACAGCAAATGGTGAACCTCATCCAAAGCTCCCTAAAGCACAACAATCGACAGGAAAGGTTATGGCCTCTGTATTTTGGATGTGCGTGATGTAATATTTATCGACTATCTTGAGAAAGGAAATACTATTAACAGTAAATATTATATAGCGTTATTGAAGCGTTTGAAGGCTGAAATTGCAAAGAAATGACCGCATATGAGAAAAAAAATTTGTTTCATTTAGACAACGTACCGTGTCACAATTCAATCAAAACAATGGCAAAACTGCATGAATTTAATTTCGAATTTCTTCCACATCCACCGTATTCGCCAGATTTGGCTCCCAACGACTACCGGCTGTTCGTAGACCAGAAAAAAATGCTCCTCAATAAGAAATTTCGTACGAACGAAGAGGTTATCGCTGAAACTGAGGCCTATTTTGAGGCAAAAGATCTCTTTGTTTTCATTGTCAGACCCGGGACTTTTTAACCCATGTGTTATAATGCAAGTGGTAATGTCTTCAACTTACTCCATGATTTTGATTCATATAAGTTACTGTCATTGAAGTGTAACAACGTGTGCTACTTGGGCTGTATCTGGTGGTTCATCACCACGTTAAACTTCGTATCACGATGGTAAAAGTTTGCAGTCTATCTAGCTTTTGTTTTAACCGTCTTGATGTAACTTTGTTGAGCGTCAACATCTTTGGAGACTTTATGTTTTGGAACGTTTCCAGCTCCTTCCAGCTCCAGCTTATAAACTAGTCAATCAGACCTTGAACATTGCAAGTACTCTTGAGTAGAAACCAACAGCATCAGAACAATTCATATTCAAACTCCAGTACCAATTGAAAAAATAGTTACAGCTAGTTTGTATTGCAGTAAACTCAAATTCATCCTTTATACAGTACACGCAGACACCTTTTTAACACGTGGTCATAGCGAGAGTGGCTAGGATGTTCGTGTACTAAGGATGCAATAAATTAAATAATTTTTTTCGATATAGTTTTTGAGCAGAGTGGTTCGTACCCGCAAAAATCGTTAGTAATATAAGAATACCATTTGGGGGTTAGCCAAATTTTGAGCTAGGGCACATAAACCGTTTTTATTATTTTTACGTTTCGTCTTTGACTCACCACTGCAGAGCAGTTCAAATTGAACTGCTTAGTGCTAAACTCCGCAGTTCAATTTGAACCGCTAAGCAGACGTAAAGTTTCTGCTACTTACAGAACACCTTGCGTTTTGCAACGGAGTGCAATGTCTTTTCTGACGTGCCAAACGAAAACGTGTTTTCGACTATTTCTTCTATTTATTATTGAGTCTATTACGTCTGCTTAGCGGTTCAAATTTAACTGCGGAGTTTAGCACTAAGCAGTTCAATTTGAACTGCTCTGCACTGATGAGTCAAAGACGAAACGTAAAAATAATAAGAATACCAGATTTGCGTAAGATCTACTAACGAAAAATTTAAAAGAATTATTCAAACCATTTTGTCCGTTGGTTGGCGGTTCAATGCATAGGGCGCTAGTCTCACTAGTCAATTGTTGTATAATTGAGTCCCGACCTGGCAGGATTCTTAGTGTCAGTAGGGTGTCCTAGTACTAGCCATGCAGAGATTCTGTACGCTAAGAACTCGAACCCGGATGGAACAGAAAGGCCAAATTCCACATAAGGTATGCAATGCTAGGACTTTGTTTTGCTTTTTCGAAGCCTTAAAATGTTTTGTATAAAATTTGTTGAAACATTTTCATCTGAAACTACATGTCTCCCTCACCTCAGAAGAAATCGTATATCTTCCCAGTGATTAATAAAGAAAACAAATCTGACGTATCCTATTACCGTGGGAAAGAAATAACGATATTTACACGACAGGTAAATCAATAGTAACATGGAATAGATATGGGTTGAATCGAGAGTTTGAATGAAAACCATTATCGATGCAAAACTAAACGAATTACATTGAATTTCCAATGAATAGAACTGCATCTTTCAATTAACGCTTAGTTTTGCGAATAAATTATATTGAAACGTACAGGAATGTAAAGTAACTGTTCCGTAACCACAGTAGTCCACGCAAAGATACAACCCTGTGGCTAATCTTTCTCCAACGTCGTCGGATCATTCAATCCACAACACAACAATACTGCGTGTGAAACGATCATACGCAATGGCAAACGATCATCGATGTAAAGGGCAACTACAACCATACACACATGTAGGCATGTGGTGGAGAGTTCATCAGCGTAGCAACGGTAGAACGAGAGCAATGATCTAGCAATGATACCACCACCACTGATAAAAATGATAACCGAGTGAGCGGAGGAGAATTTAACCCGATCTTCAAAACATCGCAGCCTGATCAGAGGATCTGCTGACCTACTTTTGAGGATGCAGCAGGCAGTGCAGTACCAACTAGCTACCGTAACGGTCATGGTGGACCGTGTGTCCTGTTAATTTATTAAAAACCAGTAGATTAAGTATAATAAATGTTACACGTTAGAATAAAATAAATGTTTGTTCACTAAGCGGTGTTTAGTAATACGCGAGTGTTATGTAAATTCAATGCCCGAAACCCCAGCGCATAGCTACATCAAGAAAATCCGGAGGCAAAATCATACCAGATTCCCAATTGGCATTACGATCAGGATTGAGAGTTTATCCCGCACAGTGAAAGCCAGTCTACACAGGAACCACCGGAGTCGATGTTGGCCAGGACCTACAGGAGCCAACATTTTGGTCCTTCGAACCGGATCGTGGATTGGTTGGAATTTCGAAGGAGCGCCAAGTGGGACGTACTAACGCCATCTGCGCGCCATTATCATTGGGGGCATTGTTCTTCGGCGCCATCATTACTCAAACTTACTAACGACGCCAATAATCCGCCATCTTTCGGAGCGTTGCCACTCAAACTGGACATTAGCGCCAAAAGATTTTTCTCAGGTGAGTTGCTCCACTACTATATGTCCAGCCGAAGCTGGCACGTTACTCAGTGCTAACACTCGTCATTTCATTTCGTTGGATTGTGAGCTGAAAATCCGTGCACACGAAATATCCTATCGCGGTCTACTAATTGGATGGTTAGAGTTTGATCTACGGTTAAAAATACACATTTCGGTTCAGTGCAAGGCAAGCACCACCTACTTATTTGAGCTAGTACTGCATGTATCAAAGATCATCGCAATCGGCACGATAGATGAATCTGGATCGTCCGAGTTAAGCAATAGTCGGCTATTTACGGAGCACGTGGCACGAAGAGGGCACGCCAAGTTAAGGTTTCCCAGGTTAGTGAAGAATAGTATATGCCAGCCGAAGCTGGTCTTTCGGATATTACTCGTGTTGATTATTGTTTATCCTCTTCAATTGCCTTTTTCTCCAAAAATTCACGGTCGACACACTGACACACTGTCGAGGCCCGTATTCAGTGTTATTCGATTTAAATAAAATGGTTGGAATGCTAAATTTGGATTTAATTACGATTTGAGCGCCACTGTTAGTTTCTCCAGGTGAGATACAACAGTATATGGCCAGCCGTGGCCAAGGTCAATTGATACTACATCCTGAGTTTTCTTCTCTTCTTATTCCTCTCGGACTGATTAAAACGATCTTAACGTCATCTTAAGAAAATTGTGATCTGCTGTTATTGGCTTAGCTACTCGGGTTAGAATTCCATTCAGCGCAGTATTTTTTCTGTCAGGTAAAATACAGAACAGTATATGCCTGGCGAAGCTAGGACCAATTGCAGTCTATACTACACAAATTTCATCCTCTTCCGCTTGTAACGCACATGTACGATGGCCCCAGCTGCATCATCTACTGCTAAGAAGCCATCCCTGAGGACATTGACGACCAAGTTGAAGGACATCCAGTCATCATTCAACGATATTTGGCAGTTTGTTGAGGATTTCACAGAAGATACCACCGTTACGGAGGTGGAAATTCGATTGCAGAAACTCGACGAGCTGTGGGAAAAATTTGGTGACACTTTAGTCGAAATAAAGTCACACGATGATTTCCCTACTGATGGCGAAGGATACGAGAAGGAACGAAAAGAATTCAGCGATCACTACTATCGTGCGAAATCATTTCTTGTGGATAGAGCTAAAGAACGACAGGAGCACTCGGTGTTAGAACAGTCGATGCGTGTTGGTGACAGCTCGATTCAGGGTACGCTCGATCATGTGCGCCTACCACAAATAAAGCTTCAATCATTTGATGGTAATATCGATGAATGGCTAAGCTTCCGGGATCTTTTTACTTCCCTTATCCACTGGAAGTCTGACCTACCGGAAGTGGAGAAATTCCACTACCTTAAGGGATGTTTACAAGGCGAACCAAGGAGTCTTATTGATCCTTTGCAGATCACTAAGGCAAATTACATAATCGCATGGGAAATGTTGTTGAAAAGGTACAACAACAGTAAACTTTTAAGAAAGCGACAGGTGGAGTCGTTGTTGAAGTTGCCAAATATTTCCAAGGAGTCCGCAGCTGAACTACATGTCCTCCTCGAAGGCTTCGAAAGAGTCGTTCAGACTCTAGATCAAACAATACAACCAGGAGATTATAAAGATTTGCTACTTATAAATCTTCTGGCCACGCGGCTGGACCCAGTGACTCGTAGAGGGTGGGAGGAGTTTTCGTCGAGTAGGGATGTGGACACTTTGAAGGATCTTACAGACTTTCTTCATCGCCGTCTTCAGGTGTTGGAATCACTACCGGCAAGATCAGCGGATAGCAAGGGCAATCATCAGATCCAAGCGTCTTCGAAACAAAAACCAGCTGCTTTGAAGGCCAGCTATAGCATAACACAAGCCTCAGGGGGGCGTTGTGTGGCGTGTGCGGCGAGCCATCCACTTTATCAGTGTGGTACATTTCAGCGTATGTCAGTGACAGAACGGGACGTTCTTCTACGGACTCACTCTCTATGTCGCAACTGTTTCCGACACGGACACCTGGCTAAGGATTGTCAATCAAAATTCTCGTGCCGGAATTGCAAGGGTCGTCACCATACGATGGTCTGTTTTAAACGGGAAAGGGATAGCAACAGCAAGGAGACTGCGGTTGCAAATGACAGAAATGCTGTTACTTCCAAGGAATCTCAAGCTTCTTCCTCTGGCTCTCAAGTGACCAATCTTGCTGCCACTAACGTATCAGTATCTAATGCTGCCCAACAGTTTTCATCCCAGGTGTTGTTGGCTACCGCAATAGTCATCGTAGAAGACGATGATGGCAGAGAGTTTCCTGCGCGAGCTCTTCTGGACTCCGGATCGGAGAGCAATTTCATTACAGCACGATTGAGTCAACGACTAAAGGTTAATCGAGAAAGAGTGAATATTTCGGTTCTCGGGATTGGCCAGATCATTACTAAGGTTAAACAGCGCATTTCAACTACAATTAAATCACGAGTTTCTCCATTTTCACGTGATTTGAGTTTTTTGGTATTACCAAAGGTGACGGTGAATCTGCCGACCGCCAGTATCAATTCATCAGGATGGGAGATTCCAAGTGGAATTCAGCTAGCAGATCCTTCGTTTTGTGTTTCCAAAGGTATAGATATGGTACTTGGCATAGAAGCCTTTTTCGATTTATTCATCACTGGTCGCAAAATATCTCTCGGGAAACAAGTTCCGATATTAAATGAATCAGTTTTTGGATGGGTGGTGTGTGGTGGTCTGTCAGGCCCTAGTCAATCGTTGCAAACTAGTTGTAACATATCATTGTCAGAAGACCTAGATACGCTAATGACACGTTTTTGGGAATGCGAGGAGATAGAAACAACCAGCAACTATTCACCGGAGGAAGCACGATGTGAAGCTTTATTCTCACAAACGGTTCAACGTGCACCAAATGGACGATATACTGTTTCACTACCAAAGAACGAAACAGTACTGGCACGGATGGGCGATTCAAGGGATATCGCATTTCGACGACTCCTGGGAACGGAGCGCAGATTGGCAAAGGATGCTAATCTGAGAGAGCAGTACGTCTCGTTTATGGATGAGTATTGTCGCTTAGGGCACATGCGACGGATTTCTATCACAGCCCAAGATAACGTAAAAAGATGTTATCTTCCCCATCATCCGGTGCTAAAGGAAGCTAGCACCACAACAAAGGTTCGAGTGGTTTTTGATGCCTCGTGCAAAACTTCTACGGGCGTCTCCCTAAACGATATGCTTCTAGTTGGGCCAGTAATTCAGGAGGATTTGCGGTCAATAATAATGCGATGCCGAACCAAGCAAATAATGATCGTAGCCGACGTGGAAAAAATGTTCCGACAAATCTACGTGGAACCGGAAGAAAGGCCACTGCAATCTATTCTGTGGCGTGAATCTCCTTCGGTAGAAGTAGAAACCTACGAGCTCAACACCGTCACTTACGGGACGAAACCAGCACCGTTTTTAGCAACGCGTACTCTGAAACAATTGGCTTTAGACGAAGAAAGTCGATTTCCGTTGGCCTCTAAGGTTGCCATCGAAGATACGTACATGGACGACGTATTGACAGGATCGGATGAGGTAAAAGATGCAGTTGAATTGAGAGTTCAGTTGGATGAAATGATGCTCAGTGGTGGATTCCATCTGAGAAAATGGGCATCGAATTCTCCTCTAGTGCTAAATGGAATTCCTGCGGAAAATTTAGCGTTACGTAATGAGAACGGAATCTCATTGGACCCCGATTCATCGATTAAGACGTTAGGGCTTACCTGGATGCCAAACACAGATGATTTTAGATTCCAATTTAACATACCAATGCTTGATACTACAAAAACATTATCTAAACGACAAATCCTCTCTATAATAGCCACGCTATTCGACCCATTGGGTCTCATAGGTGCAACAATTACTACCGCAAAATTGTTCATGCAACTTTTATGGACATTGAGAGACAATAACGGCAAAAGATTAGAATGGGATAGCCCTCTACCTCCAACGGTGGGTGAGAGTTGGAGAAAATTTCACCTAAAACTTCCGTTTTTGAACGAAATACGGATTCCTCGAAGCGTAATTCTACCTAGTGCTGTTACAATCGAATTGCATTGCTTCTCTGATGCATCGGAGAAGGCATATGGAGCATGCATCTACATTCGTAGTCAAAATACAGATGGTAAGGTGGCAGTCCGTCTTTTAGCATCAAAATCAAAGGTTGCTCCACTAAAATGCCAAACAATACCGAGACTAGAACTATGCGGGGCACTAATAGCTGCGCAGTTATTTGAGAAAGTTCGGCGATCCATCAGAATTGCAACACCGGTTTTCTTTTGGACAGATTCCACTTGTGTGCTACGCTGGCTAATGGCTAGTCCAAAGACCTGGAGCACCTTCATCGCGAATAGGGTGTCCAAAATACAAAATCTTTCAGACACTGGAAACTGGCGCCACGTTCCTGGTTCAAATAACCCTGCAGATTTGATTTCAAGGGGTGTGACTCCCGAAGATATTGTTGATAACGTGTTTTGGTGGCATGGCCCTGACTGGTTAGCAGAGCCACATGACCAATGGCCTCAGTTTCCGGGCGATCTGAGTAGCGAAGAAGGAAATGAGGAAATGCGACGAGTAATTGTATCTGCCGCAATCTCACCTATATCAGAGTTCAACGATTGGTACATCGGAAAATTTTCTACATATACGGATTTAATACGACGTACAGCGATTTGGTTGCGACTAATCAAATTACTGCGCTCTCCGAAAGGCAGCAACCGTTCCGGGTTTCTTGCAACCAACGAACTACGGGAAGCAGAGCATCTCTTGGCTCGGCGTGTACAATTAGAAGCATTTGCTGAGGAATGGAAGGCACTCAAAAGGGGTGAGTCTGTATCAGGTCAATCAGCGTTACGATGGTACAATCCAAGTATCACAAAGGATCACCTCATTAGGTTGGGAGGACGTTTGATGCACTCTCAGGAATCAGATGATACGAAACATCCAATACCACTTCCAGCTCGGCACCGGTTCACCCGAATGATGTTGCAGCATTATCATGAGCGTTTGCTTCATGCAGGCCCACAACTGCTTTTAAGCGTCGTTAAACTTCGTTTCTGGCCTTTACGCGGAAGAGACATGGCTAGACAAATAGTTCACAAGTGTTATAGGTGTTTTCGATTGAAACCCGTATCCATTCCGCAGTTCATGGGAGAACTACCGGCAGCTAGGGTAACAATATCTCGACCATTTTCGAAGACTGGAGTCGACTATTTTGGACCGATTTATCTACGACCTGTACCAAGACGAGCGGCAGTAAAGGCTTACGTTGCAATATTCGTCTGTATGTGCACAAAAGCAGTGCACATAGAACTTGTTTCAGATCTCTCGACGGATCGATTTCTGCAAGCGCTTCGTAGGTTTATCTCGAGAAGAGGAAGATGTACCGATTTATATTCGGACAACGGAACAAACTTTGTCGGCTCTCGTAACAAGCTACTGGAGTTTTTCCGTTTGTTAAATGACAAAGAACATCGTGAACAGGTGTCCAAATTTTGTGCAGATGAAGGCATACTTTGGCATTTCAACCCACCTAGTGCCCCCCATTTCGGAGGACTGTGGGAAGCTGCGGTCCGTTCGGCAAAACACCACATTTTGCGAGTCATTGGGAACACTCCAGTAACACCCGAAGACATGAGGACATTATTGATTCAAGTAGAAGGATGCTTGAATTCAAGACCTATCACTGCTATTTCCAATGAGCCAAATGATTTAGAACCGTTGACTCCGGCACACTTCCTAATAGGAACTTCACTACAGTCCATCCCTGAACCCAGTTATCAAAACATCTCTATGAATCGTCTAAACCGGTGGCAATTAATGCAACGAAATCTTCAAGACTTCTGGGCAAGATGGCGGAGAGAATACTTGTCGCAATTGCAAGCTAGAGTCAAACGGTGGCGTCCTCCTATAAAAGTTGAAGTCGGAAGGCTTGTCATCATACAAGATGATAACCAACCACCACTGCGTTGGAAAATGGGGAGAATCCAGAACGTTCATCCGGGAGCCGACGGTGTCGTTCGAGTAGTAACACTGAAAACAGCCAGCGGCATATTGACTCGACCAGTCGAGAAAATATGTCTTCTACCAGCAGCTGATCTCGCAGACGACATAGAGTCAGGTGCTTCAAATAATTAGCTAAGATTCACCTTCCCCATCCCTTCCTACGTCGAAGAGGAGTTTATTTTCTTTCAGAAATTCGGCGATTTCTGGGTGGGTGAGGATGTTCCGTAACCACAGTAGTCCACGCAAAGATACAACCCTGTGGCTAATCTTTCTCCAACGTCGTCGGATCATTCAATCCACAACACAACAATACTGCGTGTGAAACGATCATACGCAATGGCAAACGATCATCGATGTAAAGGGCAACTACAACCATACACACATGTAGGCATGTGGTGGAGAGTTCATCAGCGTAGCAACGGTAGAACGAGAGCAATGATCTAGCAATGATACCACCACCACTGATAAAAATGATAACCGAGTGAGCGGAGGAGAATTTAACCCGATCTTCAAAACATCGCAGCCTGATCAGAGGATCTGCTGACCTACTTTTGAGGATGCAGCAGGCAGTGCAGTACCAACTAGCTACCGTAACGGTCATGGTGGACCGTGTGTCCTGTTAATTTATTAAAAACCAGTAGATTAAGTATAATAAATGTTACACGTTACAATAAAATAAATGTTTGTTCACTAAGCGGTGTTTAGTAATACGCGAGTGTTATGTAAATTCAATGCCCGAAACCCCAGCGCATAGCTACATCAAGAAAATCCGGAGGCAAAATCATACCAGATTCCCAATTGGCATTACGATCAGGATTGAGAGTTTATCCCGCACAGTGAAAGCCAGTCTACACAGGAACCACCGGAGTCGATGTTGGCCAGGACCTACAGGAGCCAACAGTAACTGTATGCTTAATTGCCTGCTCCAAATATGTGCATGAAATAGATGTAAATTCACAAAATATTTTTATCTGTGCAGTATTTCTGCAGTCACTGCTTGATTTTTTTTGCGAATTATTGTCAAGTCTACAGGACGGCATTCAAAGCCTTAAAATGTTCCGTTATCTCATTCATTCGCAAAAACTCGTTAAAAAGATACGAGTACAACCTTTCGTAAAAAGTGCTGAAACGTAAATCGTTCGTGAAGGACTTGGGTATTATTCTAGATGCCAAACTGAACTTTAAACATTATTTTGATTATGTAATTTCCAGGAGGTCTTCAGTTAGCTTTAGAATCAATGGTATTTTGTAAGCTATATTGTTGTCTTTGATATATTTACTTCAGTATTAGTTACTCATGTATCATTTACCTGTGATTTACCTGTGCCTGTTGGAGGTAGAGGTTTTATAATTTACAAATTTCTCACAAAACCCCTCAATCGTAGAAACATTAGGGATAGCGATAGTAACAATACATCGTTTCGGTAGTTTTTAAGGTAATTACATGGGAACCTTAATTTACAATTCAGTTTTTTTCAATTTCATTCGATTTTAGTATAAAAAACCTTCTTAATCCACCTAGTGGTATGAAAATGCCTTTCTCTTCCTCCATAACAGTTTCATGAAAATATTTTTTATCTTTTTATTAAACAATTTCGGGCACTAATTTGGGCTCATTATTGACACAAATTGATTCAGATTGATTCGAGTAGCTCAAATTTTGTCTGGGGACTTTTTTCGAAGTGCTCAAACTTTTGATCACCACCGCCTTACGAAATTAGAGGATATCCCAAAATATTCGCACCCTTGTATATATTAGAGCGGTAAAAAATAACGTGTTTTGTCGGTTACGTCACTTATACTATCACATCTCCGGGACCAGAGGTTGCAGTCATTTGATCTTCCAACTTGATCAATGGCCCAATAGTAGCTTTCAAACGAGCCTAAGTTTGTTAAAATCGTTTTAGCCATCTCCGACAATCTTGCGCGGTAAAAAAACAGCGCGTTTTGTCGGTTACGTCACTTATATCATCATATCTAAGGAATTAAAAGTCACAGCCTTTTGATTTTAGAACTTGATCTAGGCCTAACAATAGCTTTTAAACTGATCTAGTTTTGTTAAAATGGATTCAGCCATCTCCAAAAAGCTTGCGCGGTAAAAAACAATGCGTTTTGTCGGATACGTCACTTATAACATCATATCTCCGGAACCAGAAGTCGTAGCCACTTAATCGTCGAACCTGATCAATGGCCCAATAATAGCTTTCAAACGAGCCTAAGCTTGATGAAATCGGTTAAGCCTTCTCTGAGAAAATTGCGCGTTTAAAAAGATTCGTTAAAAGGTGCACATACACACACAGACATTTTCCGATCTCGTCGAGCTGAGTCGATTGGTATATAACACTATGGGTCTTCGAGGCTCCATTCGATAGTCGGTTTTTCCAGCACTTCTAATACCTTTCTATAAAGAAAGGCAAAACTTACAAAATCTAACCGCTCCCATACACAAAAGCATCTAGGATCATCTGAGTAGATTCTGCGACTGTTGAAATTCGAAAGAGATAGTCCAAGATCCAAGAACTATTTTGAATATTGTCCTTAGCGACTACACCGTGCCACTCAGGAACTACAACGGCAAAAGTGCATTTTTTTGTTTTCTGTTCATATTTTTAGAGCTACACATTGCTTACTTGTCTATTTATAGCTGTTTCAGGTATGTTCTTAGTAGTCCAAGAACTTCAGTGAAAACAGATCCGAAGATCTACACGATCAATCAGCAGCTTATGAATAAAATGTTCAATGCTGTTCATGGTCGTGGAGCTACACATTGATTAATTGTTTATTCTAAAATAAATAAATAAATAAATAAATAGATATTCTGATCTGTTTCAGTCATCCAAGGACTTCAGTGAACGCAAAGATTAGGTACGTTAGTTTTTTTTCTGGTAGATCCTAAGTTATTTTTAGGATGGCGTGGATCATGCACAATCATGGATCATGTGGCCTATTCATTATAAGTGGTATCACTAGTATAGACCGCGAACAATAAGTTTGATAATGCTGGTAAATCTTAAGGTCTTAATTCCAGGTAGTTTTTGGATGAACAAGCACTTTTTCATAATTCATCACAATAATCTCAATAATTAAATTTGACACCACGAGTATAGACTACAACAAAGAAACTAATTAATTTCATCGGTTACGCTATCTTTCTCAGTGACCGCCCGCGTTCTGTGCACCATTTGTACACAATTTTTCGACGTTGTTCTGCTGAAAGTCCACGCATTTCGAAACAAACTAATGAAAACGAATAAACAACTGCACAAGTGGTTAGAGCAGAGTGTAAACAAAAGGACGCAGCCATAAAAATTGACAAATTCTGAACCATTGCGAAATGGCAGCGGTTTTTGGTTGCGTCCATACTTTCTGGGGCAGTCTTTATATTTCAAGAAGATTTTGGATGGACAAGAACTTCTACAGACATTTTTTCCCAGAGAATTCTTGGATATCCACGACCTCAACTAGATTTTGTGAAACCAAACAACTCCGTAATGTACATTTCATTATATTGAATTCACTGAAGTATGTTGAAGTATTGTTTTTGCGTAAATTAAATAAAAAGTCGCGTTATATCAAATAAAACGCGTAAAAAAAGCGCGTAAATCAAATTCGCGTAAATTGAGGTACACTAACTGTCTTCGTGATTCAAAACTTGAATTTTTTTAACGATCATTGAGCATGGATAGACAGTCAAAGAAACCGGTTTGAATTAATCTAACGATAAAAACGAACTGTCATACTCTCTAAGGCGAAAAGAAAAACCAAGAAGCACAATTACACAAATTTATCCCTTCCTGCTAACAAATGGCGTT
Source organism: Malaya genurostris (assembly GCF_030247185.1). Lineage (NCBI taxonomy): Eukaryota > Metazoa > Arthropoda > Insecta > Diptera > Culicidae > Malaya > Malaya genurostris. The sequence continues at coordinate 247,478,188 of NC_080572.1, read as the reverse complement.
AAAGGAACTTTCTCGTACATTGCAAACGACCGGAAATCCAAAAAAATATCTCTATTCAAAGCGTGAAAAAAAGAGCTCGTCAAAGTCGTTACGCTCATTGGTTGAGCGGTGTCAAATGTTCGGATTATAGCAGTGCGGCTTGAATGTTTCTGTTGGGAAAGAAAAAAAAAAGTTTGATCGGAAGTATTATAAAAAATTGAATGGATTACTATGAAAATTGTCATACTTTCATCGCATTCGCATTTCAATGAAAGGAATTATTTGGATCAATAGATTGCTGTTTGTTATGCTGCGAGAAAAAAACATGTGGCACAATTTAAATGCAAATGACTGGCCCCGAGTGCTAGTTTTTTTTTATTGGTAGTGATAATGACTAGCGCCGTGTCGGCATCGTGACGGTATTGAATCCGTGACCAGCAGGAGGAATTGAGATTTGCCTCAGGCATGCATGTATTTCGTTTCGCTAAAGACCGTCGGTACTAGAGGGACGATTTGTTTAACAAATGATTTATTAGGTGGCAAAATGCGTCTGGTCGGCCGATCTGGGTCTCTGGTCCTGATTGGAACGAGAGCAGGACAAAAAAAAAAAGATAACCGTCGCCGCACCATTTACACGTCCAAACTACACCACCCGACCAGTGGAACAGCGAGAATCCCAGCGTTCACACGTTTAACACGAACCAGAAGCAGACCTTTCTGGCATAGGTTAGATAACGAATAATGATGACGATGATGATGATGATGGGGGCGATGTTGAAGAACGATTATTGTGAACTTTTTATACGCTTCGAGAATGTCCTGTTCATGGTTTCCGTCCAGTCTCTATTCACGGGTCGAATTACGGGATATATATATCAAAGCGTATAATGGCTGCCACATAGTCGATCTTGGGTTGGATTTAAACTTGATTCGTTCCATTTTTACCGATAAGCACATGGTGTTGGAGATAAATTCACGATTTATGTGAGGCTTCGCTATTACTGTTTAAATAATGGTTTGACCTAGACTCGCTCATTTCGATTTTCAAAGGTGTTTTCAATGTTTATGTTATCTTAGTAATCTACATTTTTTATCCACAGACTGCATAAATGGATTATTTCATTTTGAATTTTAGAAAAAAAATCAGAATTAAAAATGTTTTAAAACTTCTGCATTTGTTTTTGATTAATAAAGTAAACTAGATTAAATTATTCATGTTTATGTTCTTCAAATGATGTAAAATCATCAGCACCTTAGTTCATTTTTTTATCAATGTCCCTGAATTCTTTTTTTCAATGAATATTTTTAGAGAGCCCGACCGATTTCTAGAAAGTTTCCGAATTACGAGTTGAAAGAAGTGCAGACGAAAGATGGATTTGTCTTAGATACCAGATCAATCTTGGAATACTACGGCGTAACATAGTACCCATTTACTGCCGTACACGAATCACCCGACAAATTAGTCCAAAAACAATTTATACTGCATTTCCCCTTCCGTCATATGAAGCACACTGCAAGCTTTTCTATTTAGAAAATTTCTCGACGATAATCGCATACTTCAGTTGATTAACGACAAAAGTTCTCTACAGATATAATTGAAATTATTACTTTCATAACAACAATTTTACAATCCTAGTCGCCATATCAGAACACCTGATATGAAATTCAATTAAATAAAAAACGGATACAACTGGGACTTGAATCCAGAATCGTAAAAACATCACAAACATTTAAAGTATGATACAATCAGTGATGACGTGCAATATAGTTGATGGACCGAAATATGTGTTATCATTATCTAGAAAACTGATAGTAAACAAATATATTATTATTGCACTTTATTTTCCGTCTTCGACTCGTCAGTACATAACAGTTTATGTTGAACTGATATGTAACCTAGCAATTCAACATAAACCGCTAGGCAGGCATAAAGTTTAAACCGAAACTCGTTTACGTTCAGCACGACGTAAAGACTTTGCAGTTCGGTGCAAATAAAAAAAAGTAAGTAGCAGAAACTTTATGTCTGCCTAGCGGTTTATGTTGAACTGCTAGGTTACATAACAGTTCAATATAAACTGTTATGTACTGACGAGTCGAAGACGAAACATAAAGTATAAAAATCAGTTTTGAGCCCTATTAACTCCTAAATGAAACATACTATTGATATAAAAATAAACATTTGGAAACTGATTGGAAACGTAGTTCTAATGCAATATTTCTTCTCCACTATTCAAGTAGTAATTCCATCCCAATTGAAGTTCAAACAGTTTAACAGTGTATATGACAGCTAGACATCTTGAACACTCATCATCTTGTATTTTCGGAACCGGAAGTCGGATGCTTTTAAAATTCAATTGCTACCTATGAAACCATAAGATCTTTCATATGAAACATCTTTTAGAAAAATCTATGAAAGTTCCATTCCGGTTTCGTTTCACTACTATTTCCGGTTGTTCCAAAACCGATAATATGGGACTGACATAGCCAAAGTGAGTAAATATATTCATAAACTAATAAAACATACATCCTAGAAAAAGTACTAATTAGATTTGTGGAGTTTGCTCCAATTCACACACCCTTATATAAAAAAATCTTAAAAATTAAACTTTTTTCAAATTCATTACGCAGTTATTAGGGAACCGGAAGTCCGATCCGCATGAGATTCAAAAGAAACTTATGGGCCTATAACACATATCGTTGGAAACTAAGTTTTCTGAAATCGGTCTATGAGCAAACTGAGGGCGCTTTTTCCCCATGCGGAATCGGTTGACTGTTGGCACGACCTCCTTTCATTTGCATGAAACTTTGCATGTGTGTTCGTTATGGCAAATGAAGTATTTTTCACTGGTCTACAGATTCTTTTCACGCAAGACCAATTTATGAAAAGGCTCTATGTGTTTTTAGCCACATTATTTTCAAACAATTATAATTATAAATCTATAGCTTCTACAAAAACCTGTTTAATTCCACCTAGTTGTGTAATGATGCCTTTCTAATATCAATCATACTATCATATATAATACTGTGGCCTTCTACAAAATAATTTTCTTCGTTTCTTAAAAGGATAACCGAAATCGGTTTGTTTGGCCGTCTACTGATAAAAATTGTCAATTGGAGAAGATTTGAGGTCGATTTACAAAACTTTTCATGGTTTTTCGCCCTTTTCAGTGATGGCAAAAAAAATTTAATGCACTTCACCCTATAGTTCCGGATACGGAAGTCGGATCCCGATGAAATTCAGGAATTACGTATTCGACCATAGAACCTTTCATTTGAACCTAAGTTTGTGAAAATTGGTCACGCCATTTATGAGAAAAGTTAGAAAACATATTTTCATTTTTTTGCGCATTTTACCCCATAATTCCGGAACCGGCAGTCGGATTCAAATAATATTCAGGAATTTTGTATGGGACCACAAGACCTTTCATTTGAATCTACGTTTGTGAAAAACGGTTTAGGCATCTCTGAGAAAAATGAGTGCAAAAAAATAACGTTACATACACACATACGCACATACACACACAGACATTTTGTGTACTCGATGAACTGAGTCGAATGGTATATGACACTCGACCCTCCAAGCCTCGGTTCAAAAGTCGGTTTCACAGTGATTGCATAATTTTTCTATATGAGAAAGGCAGAAATATGTTTTTCCAAAAAATATATCACAAAAAAACGTTATATTACAAGGAAACTAATAAATGTTTTAGAAAGTTGAAGAGATGTTAAATAAAAATGTTAGGTTAGTCTAGGTTCTCCATAGCCACATTCATTATTTTTGTAATCCTCATAAAATAATGAATAAGTTATTTTTTGATATCAATACGATGCGAGCAGCTGTTTTCGAGATATTTTGAAAACAAAATCGAAGAAAAATCGCTGCTTTATAAAAATCACCGGTTCAACAAGAGAGCAATCGCCATATTGAAAACCGTACTTATTCCACCTAACAGTGAGATGATACTTTTTTTTATCATTCAGCATGTGAGTATTTTTCGTTGTGTTTAGTTTTCATGAAATTATTTTAATGATTAAGTTATTAAAATTATGAAACTACAAGACGAATAGAAGATAGAAATTGTATGAAACCTTAAAAATATTCCTTTCAATCTAAACGTGTGACAATCGATTAAGCATTCCATGAGATGTAGAAGTGAGTTTCTCTTTAAGGTTTTTGTCATTATTTATGGTACTTCCAGAAACGGTAATCTGAGACCAGTATAACCAAAAATAGTTCGTATGTCCATGAATTAGTGTGTCGAATAAATTTAAATAGTTTTGAGCCCAACTTTGAAGACTTTTTGGACTTCTTCTATGACGGTTTGAATTTTAAAAACTCATCACTGTGTAATTTCAATATTGGGAGTCGGAATCGGATAAAATTCACCAATTTTGTATGGGACCATAAGTTTATTTTAGTTTTAGTTTATTCAATTTGTTTTAGCTTCTCTATTCCCGATATTTTCGGAAACGGAATTCAGAAGTCGGTGAAGCCGAAGTCAGTTAAATTCATATAATGGATTGTTAGCCATTGTCAGTTAAATTCATATAATGGATTGTTTTTCATTAGATTCGAAATTTTTGAAAATCAGTGTAGCCATCTTTGTGTACCTTCCTGGATCGAAAACCGAATACCGGTGAATCTGAAATAAGTTTATTTGGTCATCGACTCTCAAAATCTGTGAACCCGATAAATCCTACAAGTTTCTGTGAAATTTTTACACAAATCATCTTGTATCTACTGAACCGGAAGTCGTATTTGATTAAAAAACAAGCAGTCTTGATGGGACCTTAAGCCCTTTTATTTGCATGTTAGATGGACGAAATCGGTTCAGCCATCTACTAGCAAAATTAGTGACATTTTAATTTCATTACATATATCATCCTGTAGTTCCGGAACCAGAAGTCGGGTCCAAATGAAATTCAGAAACCTTATATGGGAGCATTGGACTGTTTATATGAGTCTAAGTTTGTAGAAATCAGTTAATCCATCTCCGAGAAAAATTGATGAAATTTTTTTTCACACACGAATATGCTTATCTCTACGAATTTCTTCGAATGGTATACGAGTGTATGAAGTAGTGTTCTTCCAACAATTATTACTGAAAGCAGTATAAATCAATATAAATATGTTTTGAATTGGAAAATACTGCCATCTTTCTAATTATTTATGTCATGTTCGAACGATTATGTTGCCAAAAACGAACCGTGCTAAAACCAAAACGTCATGAAAAAGTGTTTTGTGCACAGGTGCCAGGAAACAGTTGCATAAAATAGTATTCAAAATCGTGTTTCACTTTGCTCCTAAACATTGCTTTATCATCAAGCGCGTAAAACTCCTACTACTGAAATAAGGTGTAAAGTCGCTTACTCAAAAATATCGATATCTCCGTTAAAAATGGACGGATTTTAGCAATCTATGGCTTGTTGGATAGTGCGGAATCTAAGTCTTGAAGCATATTCTGTTTTCAAGGTTAATTGTGACAGATATTGTCAAAACTTTGCATTACATGTGGTATGGCTAATACAGTTTTCTTCTTTCCTATTTAAGACAGCATAGAAAGTCTGATTGACTAAATTTTCCAATATTTTTACTGAGCAGGCTAATCAAATGATGCACTGAACTGAGGACTAATCGTCTTCTCTATGTTCAGAAAACAAAACAAAAATCTAAATAATAGAAAGAATGTATAATATGTTAGTATACATCGTGAAATTGTTGGCTGGAGTCTACATTTGTAAGACGATGCAGCTTAAAAATTGATAAAATAGGTTGTTCTGATACAAACTGAAAAAAGACTGTTGAATGGATCGACTGCAAGAACAAATCTGGTTGGTAGCCTAACAGTATTATAAGAGATCCTGATAAAACCGTTAATTTTGAACACTTCCTTTTGACTTTGAGTCAGGGGCGGAAATAAGCAAATTTTTTGATTCGCAGTAAATAAAAATAGTTAGTATTATCTTTTCATATCACGTATTTATTGTAAATATTATAATGAATTTTGAAACAATTTATTTTTGATAAGATAAATTTTGGTTATACTTAGAATTTAAAAATGTCTTCATCGTTATCAGTATCTGATTCGGAATCAATATTTCAACAAAGTTAGGCTCGTTTTAATGCTACTCTGTGTTCATTAAACAGGTTTGAAGTTCAAATGGCTGTCACTCTGGTGATATGATGGTATAAGTGACGTAAACGTCAAAGCTGATTATCACTCAATTTGAACGGATATGGATTATCCGATATCATTAATTTTGGGATCGTTGGGTGAGTTTTTTCGTCGGTCGCATCGAAATTCCATGCGTCGTGATGTATTTGAAATTTATTCAGCAATACCGTCGTGGTGGAGTAATATCATCAATAAAAACAGTTAATAATATTAACATACATGCTGCGATCAATAATACTTGTAATAATAAGAATAACAAGTACAATATTTGTGCGCGATATGCAGTTGATTTATATTACCCTATTCAGTTTTTATATCATACACAGAAGTAACAGGAGTGCAGGATTTTGATACGTCAATTCAAACACACCAATCAAACTTTGAATCTATGTTCCATTTTGGAGGTATAGACGACCGCATTTTAAATTTTTGCTTCGTAATTCAAATGAGCAACAACAAAATTTTCTGCGGTCTAATAAAGGGTGATTTTTTAAGAGCTTGAGAACTTTTTTAAACAATAAAACGCATAAAATTTGCAAAATCTCATCGGTTCTTTATTTTAAACGTTAGATTGGTACATGACATTTACTTTTTGAAGATAATTTCATTTAAATGTTGACCGCGGCTGCGTCTTAGGTGGTCCATTCGGAAAGTCCAATTTTGGGCAACTTTTTCGAGCATTTCGGCCGGAATAGCCCGAATTTCTTCGGAAATGTTGTCTTCCAAAGCTGGAATAGTTACTGGCTTATTTCTGTAGACTTTAGACTTGACGTAGCCCCACAAAAAATAGTCTAAAGGCGTCAAATCGCATGATCTTGGTGGCCAACTTACCGGTCCATTTCTTGAGATGAATTGTTCTCCGAAGTTTTCCCTCAAAATGGCCATAGAATCGCGAGCTGTGTGGCATGTAGCGCCATCTTGTTGAAACCACATGTCAACCAAGTTCAGTTCTTCCATTTTTGGCAACAAAAAGTTTGTTAGCATCGAACGATAGCGATCGCCATTCACTGTAACGTTGCGTCCAACAGCATCTTTGAAAAAATACGGTCCAATGATTCCACCAGCGTACAAACCACACCAAACAGTGCATTTTTCGGGATGCATGGGCAGTTCTTGAACGGCTTCTGGTTGCTCTTCACTCCAAATGCGGCAATTTTGCTTATTTACGTAGCCATTCAACCAGAAATGAGCCTCATCGCTGAACAAAATTTGTCGATAAAAAAGCGGATTTTCCGAATGGATCACCTAAGACGCAGCAGCGGTCAACATTTAAATGAAATTATCTTCAAAAAGTAAATGTCATGTACCAATCTAACGTTTAAAATAAAGAACCGATGAGATTTTGCAAATTTTATGCGTTTTATTGTTTAAAAAAGTTCTCAAGCTCTTAAAAAATCACCCTTTACATATATTAAAGTTGAATGGAACATTTATTTTTGAAGCTTTTTATCAATAAATCCTTATGTGTGACACTGCACATTGGGAAAAAATCTATGAAAACCCGCAAAGAATTCTGTAACTTATGCACTAATCGAGATAGGTCAAAAAATAAAACGTTTCCTATGTAAAAATGTCCAATAAATTCAATGGCCGCACGAATCGCAATCCAGCTCGTTTTACCTCAAATGTACAGTAGTTTAGGGGTTTCCTATTACATTCGCTTAGAAGAACCCACACTGGCCGCACGAAACGTTTTGGTGGCTATTTTACCCCAATTCCTCCATTTCATGAGATCCTTACTGTAAATCGTCCTTAAATCTTGGTAAAACTTCTTGCAAGTTTGCTAAATCTAACTTATCTTACGTAAAAAAGTCTGGAGAATCGAATGGAAGAACCTACACTGGCCACACGAAACGTTTTGATGACTATTTTACCCCATTTCCATCATTTTATGGTATTTTATTGTAAATCGGTCTTAAATCATGGTAAAACTTATTGGAAGTTTACTAAATCTAGATTATCTTATGTAAAAAAATCTGTAGAATCGAATACCAGAACTTATACTAACCGCACGAAACGTTTTGGTGCCTATTTTACACCAATATATTTCCAATATGTGAAATTTTCATATAAATCACCACGTTGAAAGCATACGAAAACTATATTACACTATGTAAAAATGTCTAGAGAATCGAATGGAAGAACATACACTGCACACCTCCACGCACGAAACGTTCTGGTGACTATTTTATCTCATTTCTCCATTTCATGACATCTTATTGTAAATCGTCCTTAAATCTCGGTAAAACTTATTGGAAGTTCACTAAATCTAGCTTATCTTATGTAAAAAAAGTCTGTAGAACAGAATGGAAGAACCTACACTGGCCGCACGAAACGTTTTGATGACTATTTTACCCCATTTTCTCCATTTTATGGTATTTTATTGTAAATCGGTCTTAAATCATGGTAAAACTTATTGGAAGTTTACCGAGATTTAAGGACGATTTACAATAAGATATCATGAAATGGAGAAATGGGATAAAATAGTCACCAGAACGTTTCGTGCGGCCAGTGTACATTATTCCATTCGATTCTCCAGACATTTTTACATAAAATCAAGCTATTTCAGTAGACCGCACTCGATTTCATTTCAAGTTACAGAACAAATACTACAGAAAACCCTAAAGCTGCTGGGCATTTGGGGTGAAACAAGTAGGATGGCGATTCGTGCGGCCATTAAAAACCATTCCATTGAATTTTTACATAAGAAATACTCTTGTTTGTTACTTTTTTCCATGGTTTCCGATTTCTTTGTGGGTTTCCTGGGTATTTGTTCCCACTGTGCACTGTTCGAAACATAGCAGATTTCAAAAAGTGATTGAGCGTTATATGAATAGCTAATAAGTGCAACTTATCGTTGAAACTCTTCAAGTTTTTTTTATATCGTTTATTTATACCCGGCTTTAACCTAATTTTAGTCGTTCGCCGGGTTGTGCCCTTTAAGTAGTTTTGAATACCGAATTAATATTTTGTGTGCCTAAACCGGACTGGAACTTTCCAGAGCAGAAAACGTTTGAAGTAATTTTTAGTGCAACAACTGGAAACAAAACTTCGAATGAGATAACCGGATAAAATCTTAGCCGATACTTTCAGAGCAAACGTGTGGATTTTTGCATGAAAACTTTCTACGTGTTTCCCTCGGCTGCGGAATTCATTCCACATTTTGAATGTTATGTATTTTATCTAACAGATTCGAAATCGTTTGCTGTATTAATTAAACGTATGCGCTTTCATCCCACTATTTAACCTACAAGTTGTTTGAAATCTAAAAGATTTTCGAATACTGGATATTGATGACGAACCTTTCATTTTAATCTAATTGTATAGAGATTAAATATTTTTATCTTGACGAATTAAGTTCGATAATATCAAAATTCATCCAAGTGTAAAAAAATACAATCATTATCGATATTATCAGGATCGAAAAGTAGTTTAATTTAACTGAAATTACTAACGAGATTACTATATTTAATTCTAGATCGTATTTGAATAGTTTTAATTTAATTTTTTAATTCACGCACGGAGAACCCTTCGATCATAAAATTGCGATATCGCAGTTTTTGATTTTTGCGATAGTTGATTTAACTAATTTCTTTTTTATTCAACCAATATGGTTTTTGATTTGCATACATTCAAGTAGTTGAAAAATATGTTATTTTGAATGCTGTCAAATGCCGGAGACAGTTGAAAGCAAAACAATAATCGCAATGCAAAATCAACAACTTTTTTAGTTGAAATCTGTTCGCGTCGCTTCAAAATGTCAATGAAAACAACATCGATGGTTAAAGCGTTTGGTGAAATTGTGTTCATTCGATTTGAGAAATTTATGATAACAAGTGTTTATCTAACAGCGGTGTTGTGATAAAGTTAACCTTGTTTAAGATGATAAAGATTTGGTGACAAATTAGAAAATGTTAATGAAAGATCATCTCGTATGGCACGTTTGAATTGCCGTCGCAAAATTCCAATTCCTAGCGGTTGATGCACCCAAGCTCACATAAATTGACTAAAATTATCAGTGCATAACTCGCCCCTCCGGGCACTTTTGCTGATAAAAAACGTTTTTCTACAATCGAATCAGAAGTATTTCCGATCGAATCAGAAGTATTTTTTTAGAATTTAGATCTTTACTGATCTTAAAACAAACAAACAAATAAAACCGATTTATATTTCAACTAACAGAATTTTGTTTCAATAACAACACCAGTTATTTCAACAAAAATATTTGTTGAAAATGAAAGGTATGTGTCCTCACTAATTGACAGCATTTTTTTTCAAACAGTTGAATTAGTTGTTTCAACCATCGTTTCTGCTAATCGAAAAACAAAAATGACAGTTTAGTTAAAACAACAATCGATTAGTTGTACCAAATTTTAACCAATCGAATTCAGAAAATCAACTAATATTCTGGTTGAAATGGGATCGCGGGTGGTTCCGTGCGGTGTTCGGTTTTTTGATTCACAATCAGAAATCTTGATTCACATTCTCGTGCGCAAAATGGGCTTATTTCCACCTCTGCTTTGAATCTAATTACATAATTAAAATTGCTGCTTCTAGTTAAAGTATTAGGTATGAAGAAATTCAAGCGCCAGGAACTTACAACAATCTATCACCTACCCTAAAATTACATACCTTTTCATGCCTACTGCTATTGAAACATTGCTTTGAAACAGTGATAAAATACGATATTAATTATTATCAAGTATTACCTAATGGAACCGCGTTTGAACAGGTCCGGCAATTGAATCCCATATCTATCGGTATGCCATCGTACATTACCCATAATTCATACCGAACCATTCAGCAGGATACAGACAACATCGCGCACAGACATGCGTTACAGCTATTAACCATTGTTCGCACGACCTTCGTAGTTCTGCGTAATGTGTCATCCTTAGACATGATTGATTTATTGGTTCTATGCACTATTGCTGTGCCAGCCAATTCCGTACGGTACCGATTCCGACCAGCACCGCTTGTATCATCTGAAAACTTAATGACGTGACCTGCATGCAATAACGAGGATCTAAAGTTATGCGACGGGCAGGGCAGGGCTACGTTTACGGTTGTAAATGCACTATTGCAGCCTAATTTGACAGGAAAGTTTCCGACCGTTGGCTAGCTGGGTGCAACCAACAATGGTAACCATTCAGTCTGTTGAAGTACCTAATAAGGAAACTGGAACCGTTTTAGTCGATTTCAAACTGTAATGTTAGCAAAGCGTACACTTTGAATAACGATCTGAGTTGCAATCGCTCGGAAAGATGTTTTAACATGGACGGGGCGCCGTCTCTTGGGAACCGAACTGGAAATGAAGAGAACTTACTTCTTCCGGTGACGTTGATGATGGTGTTTCAGATTGGGTGGAAGTAATTTGCAAACGAATGAAATTAGGTGTAACATCGAACGACGAGGCAGATTTCATTGGACTATTGGGGATCAAATTTGTTTGCAGTAGTAGCGCAGCACATGTCCGATTCCTGCCGGATCGAGAAAACACAGTGCTGGTCGGGAAGGATCTTTGCTAGTTGGCAACGGAATGTATTTGAAGTGCACTTGACGAGTTGAGGAAATGTTTGGTTACTCTCGTGTATGGAATGGAATCATGGAGTAAAAGTGGCATACCGAAACTGGGACTGCTCTGTACGAGGGGATTCGTTGTGTAATGTGTAATTTGTTTACTCTGTGTTTGTGTATGAAATAAATCACTTATTAATTATTGTTGATACCGAAACAGAAAGTAATCATTGCGTATAATTTTTGGTGCTAATGAATGCACGCTTGAAATGATCCTCCTATGAGAAGCGGTCCTTTGTATTAGAGATGGTCGGGTATAGAAATTCTTATACCCGAACCCGACCCGTACCCGAGTGATCAGCAAAAATATTTACCCGTACCCGATCCGTACCCGATTAAAAATTAAAAAAATTACCCGTACCCGACCCGTACCCGATCAATAATTTAAAAAAATTACCCGTACCCGACCCGTATCCGAAAAAAATAAAAAATTTTACCCGTACCCGACCCGTACCCGATTAAAAATTACCTGTACCCGTACCCGACCCGAATGAGTAGTAAAAATTTTACCAAAATTCAGTATGGAAAAAATAAAGTGTTTTAGATATCGAGCCGTATCAGGCTCTAGTTGGTAAGAAAAATACATTAAAATGCTTGTTTACTTTTAAACATATAAATACACTGTGAAGCATGAATAATGTAATGTAACTTTTTTTTAAACATGCAAATAAAAAAAAACAAACGGTTCATCCGAATTCAAAATTTATTTTTTCATATTAAAGTACAATCCTTCCGGGTAATTGTGGAACATAATTTCATTCAAATGGCTGCCTCGGCTGGCCTTGCAGTACGCCATACGGTCGGTCCAGCTTTTTAATACATTTTCGATTGTATGCAGCTTTATTTCAGCTATGGATGCACGAATTGTCTCTGGCTTGTCCACATAACACTTATCTTTGACAGCCGCTCAAAGATAATAGTCTAGCGGTGTCAAATCACAGCTCCGAGGCGGCCAAACGACATCCGAATTTCGACTGATAATTCGATCTTCGAAGACTGTGCACAGATGATCGATCGTAGCGTTGGCTGTGTGGCACGGAGCGCCGTCTTGTTGGAACCAAAATGTGTCCAAGTCTTCCTCTTCAAGTAACGGGAAAAACCAATCGCTAATGATGACGCGGTACCGCTCGCCATTGACCGTGGCGGCGGCTCCTGCCTCATTTTCTAAGAAAAAAGGCCCAATGATGCCGCCAGACAAAAATCCGCACCAAACCGTCACTCTCTGAGATCGGCTTCTCCATGATGACATGCGGGTTTTCCGTCCCCAGATGCGACAATTTTGCTTATTAACATACCCGTCGAGATGAAAATGTGCCTCATCCGAGAAGATGATTTTTTTGCACACATTCCGCAACATTACCATGATTTTGAAAGTAAAACTGCACTATTTTCACGCGGTCCTCAAGCGTATACACAACCATTTTCGTTCAGCGGAAGGATACAACTAAGTTTCTGTCAAATCAGAAGTGACATTGAGGTTACCAATGTCGAAATAACCGCTAGTTCAAAAATAAATATTTTAGATGGCGGACCCTGTAGATTTTCAATGTCTTTGGTACTTTATACTCATTTACAAATGTCAACAAAAGGGAGTAATATCAACTCAAATTTTTCGAGAAACAGTGCGACTTTTGATCCAATTCTTTAGAACCACAAGTAAGCGTGCTCATTATCTTGACACACAAATTAAAATTCACATTCGAATCACTTGAAAAATCACGTAAAATAGTTCCAAATGTCAAATTGAATATTATACGTGACGAAAATGAATGTTATGCGAACATCCCCTAAAATGAATAGTGTGTTATCAGTTCGTTTACGTGAATTGACCAAAGAATCAAACAATGTACGTGTATTCCCGGTGTGAAAAATTCAATTTTGAACATGGTGAACAGTGAGTCCTTCAAGTGTAGGTAGTTTGAACATTCGTAGGAAATTTTTTTGGTTACAATTTTTTACTACAAAGCAAAATGAATTATGATTTTGATTTAAATTAATCTGTCAACTATGCCCGTTTTGTAAGCCTCACAAACCCACACCCACGATGTTATCGGTAGCTGGTGGTTTTTACAGCCATTGAACCGGTGGAACCCTTAACGAGTGAACACGGTGAAAATTTGAGTATTTCGCGAGAAAAGATTTTCACCCTTACTTTTGCGACTCCATGTTGTCACGCATCGAGATTTTCACTTGTAGTCCAGTGAAAAGAAACGAAAATTAACTAGCAATATAGCCCAACTTGCTGTGCCATCAATCGGTGTCATTTCAAGTGAGGTGACACCACCCAGAAGTGCAGAATAAGAAGAACTTCTATGCAGATTTTCTGAAATAAATGTTCATGTTTTTATGGTAAGAATCCTAATGATTTTTATGAAAATTTTGACAATCTCCAACCAATATTTAAAATAACAGTTTTCTTATATCTGAATGTGATATGAGTACTACACTACATTTTATATACTGCCCATACTTGCATATCAGTCCCATATGGGAAATCGGCATGTTGAGAAAAAGACGATCAAAAGTTTATTTCCGATTTTTTTTATTTATTGTGCTCCCTAATGCTGGTCCCGGGTTGGCGGTTCAATGCATAGGACGCTGGTCTTACAAGCCAGCTGTCGTATGTTCGAGCCCCGACCTGGAAGGATTCTTAGTGTCAGTAGGATCCATAGTACTAGCCATGCAATGATTCTGTACGCTAAGAATCGGCTGCTAAGTCTGTTGAAACAGAAAGGCCAAATTCCACGAAAGGAATGTAATGCCAAGACTTTGTTTTGCTCCCTAATGCTAAATCTTTGTATTATTACATGAAATATCGGTAATACACCTTTGCTGTTCCAATATTGCAAAAATGAAATTATTGAAATTTTGCACTGAATGGGACTGATATGCGGGTACTTTAGCATATGGGACACAGAAATGAGTTGATGTTTTTTTATATTTTACTGAACAAACCCTCAACTTTCATTGCAATTTCTGAGAGTATATTGAGGTAAGACTCCATTCCTCAAGCTAACTCATAATTGGCCAAAATCGATATGAGACTGATATGCGAGTATGGGCAGTATATGAATCATATAATTTTTACTGGATTGTGCATTAAACAGCTTTAAAATGGCAGTCCATTAAAACCTACGTGAAAAGTAGATTCCGACCGCAACATCATAGAGCTAAGGCAGTGTGTCTTATTAAATATGTTATAAACAAAGTAGGGCGGGAAATATTCACATAACTTTTCACGTAACTATGATTGATCTTTTTTTTAAATGAAGAAAAAAATGTTTTTTTTTTACTGGAAAAAGATACCAGTTGACAGGTCTGGTTCTAGGCGCGAATGTCAAAACCCTTTGATTCAAATTGATTATTTTTCGGAAGAACTGTTTTGCAATGAAAAAATCTCGTCAACGTGTAAACATATTTCTGTGAAGTACAAATGGTCGGGTAATCGATCCGAAAAAAAAATTTACCCGTACCCGACCCGTACCCGAGTGAGCGGTAAATTTTTTTACCCGTACCCGACCCGTACCCGAGTGAGCAGTAAAATTTTTTACCCGTACCCGACCAGTACCCGATTGAAAATAAAAATTTTTACCCGTACCCGACCAAAAACCCGTCGGGTACGGGTACGGGTCGGGTTTCGGGTAAAATACCCGATACCCGACCATCTCTACTTTGTATATGGATTTATTTTACTTCAGATAATTTATTTTTTTCTGGAGAAGCGAAAGCGACTCGTGGTTGTTAATGATGGTGATAAATAAACCCCGAACCAGTGAGTACATTGTGAACATACCTGGTACCGTTAAAATGGTGCAATAACCAACCCACTGTTGGTATATACGCCATGGATAACACTCTACATGTAAGTATTTTTTAGTCTAACGTGTGAAACACTTAAACAAAAAGTGGCCGTTTTTATACCAGTGAAAGTAGCAATAGAAAGAGAACAGCATCATACCAAATGAACGACGCAAATTGATATCCACAAATTGTTTACACGTTCCAAATTGATGCAAATTGAATTTTAACCCGGCTACAGAACCTACCTCACAGTCCTTCGCCTCTGTGGTCCCATGAATATTAAACAACCTTATTAATATGGGACATCACCATATAAATATGCAAACGAGGCAACTTTTGTTATCGTCGGAACTCCTCGGAAGCGATATGCGTATTCATACGGGAGAAACATATGTTGGTGTGACAGTCTGCTTTCCTCTGTTTGCTCAGCAAATTTTCGGTGTTACAAATTGCCGCAGAACATTTCCGAGCACCCGGGAGGGTGGCGCTAGAACTTCTTCGGCCGGCAACCGGAAGAACTTTCTAGAAGCCCAACTGCCGCATTGTTGAGGCGTATGGTCTATGGTTTCCTTTCGCAGACATACTTTCTCACGTGAACGCACACCCACCTCGCAGGCAACAGCAACAATTTCTGATTGATGTCAGCACTTGTTTATTCGTGAAGTTTACCCGAAGCTTGCCGGCGGTCGAGTCTGCTTTTTATGGGGTTCGTTGTACGGATGAATTATGGTCGAAAATAATAAGCTGCTTAGCGTCGATAATTCCACGCTCGGAACGATGTGAAGCCGTTTCGGGTTCTATTTCAGAGATTACTGACTGCCAAACGAACCAGTGGTGGCATGGTGGTTAGCCCTGTAATCAGATGATAGGCTGGCCGATCTTGGGAACGAAGGAAACCGTTCACGGGAATATATTAGGAAGATATTTGACATGCTAAGCCGATAGACTTCGGAGCTGATTTTTCGGCTTAGATGTAGTAGTATGACGGGAGTAAGGATTGGACCAACACTATATTGAAGACCGGCTGGAATTCAAATATGCAACTACTTATTAAAATCAGTTCCGTGATTCCTGATCTGATAAGCTAATCAAAAAACTAATTTAATCTACCTGTTGATGTGATGGTATTATGTAAGAAATCGATGTAATTGCCATCTTGCAGAATTTCGACCGAATTTTCTTTTTGCCCATGTTACTAGATTTTCTCGGAGATGGCTGAACCGATTTTCACAAACTCAGATTAAAATGAAAGTTCTTATGGTCTCATAGATTGCTATTGAATTTTATCTCGATCCGGTTCCGGAATTACAGGGTGATATGCACAAAAAAATGACAAAAATAGTCTCTCACTTTTCTCAGAGATGGCATGACCGATTTTCACAAGCTTAGATTCAAACGAAAGGTCTTGTGATCGCATTGTTCGCTATTGAATATTATCTTTATTCAACTTCCGGTTCCGGAATTACATGGCAATATGTGCAAATCTTTGAGAAAATACGCACTCAATTTTCTCAGGAATTTCTTCACCGATTTTTACAAACTAAGATGCAAACGAAAGGTCTTGAAATTCTTCAAAAAGTCATCGAAAAGTTGATCCAATTCCGACTTCCTGTTCCGGAATTAGGAAAATTTTTTCGAAACCATGAGTATTTTTTCACAAGAGATGATGAAACGAGGTGCTTATTTTTATAAAAATTACTGGTAAATTCATCTTGTTGGCAAACCTAGTTAATTATTGGTATATAAATCTACTTTGGGACTATTAGTCCCCCGTTTCCGTTTCCGAAAGTACCGATTATAGTGAATAAATGCTCCAAAAACGGAATTCACTTCGATTTCTCAGCAACTGGCAAATCGATTTTCACAAATATCATGTTTCAAATTAAAGCTCTCAGTGGCTTAAGGGGCTGTCCATAAAAGACGTCACGCTTTTTTTGACGATTTTTTCCTCCCCATCCCCCCTTTGTCACAAATTGTCACAGAAGCAAAGACCCCCCCACCCCTCCTATGTCACATGTCACGAATTCAAAATAAATAAAAGTCATATCAATACATTCTCAATATGTATGACAAACCATACAAATAAGAGGGAAAAATCGATTTATTACGTGTTGTCATTAGATTAAAAAATATCCCTAAAACTACAAAAGCATCGGAATTATTTTATTAATATCAATTATATAAATTAACAAAAGTATTTGGTTGGAATTGATGAAACATTTAAATCATCTGTTTTATTCCTCCTAGGAGTACACAGATATATTATTGTTTTAGGTAAAGAATAATATTTCCTTAGTATAGCATACAGGGCTGAGAATATAAAGACCAAAACCTAATCAAAACGAGATCACTGCCGAAGAATCTTTTCGAGATCAGTTGATCAGTGAATTTTAAATCACATCGATCAATATCGGTACTGATCTTCCGTCACACAATGGGTAGTGATTTTGAGCTAAAATTATTCTTGATTTATGTAAGTTCAATCATTGGATGATTCAATAAGCTTTGATGTTGGTGGAGGAAAATCACATATGATCAAGATAAGACATGACATGATCTACGTCTGAAATCCTTGATCTCCCGCCTTTTTTCAAATGGAATGCAATTGAATAAACTGCATCAGAATCAGATAAAAGAAATTCTTATGATATACTATTATCAATGCTAGGAAATCAAATTACTGAAAAAATTGTCAGTGCATAACTTAAGTTAAACCGTTTGAAGGCATCTTTTTCTTTTTTACTCATATTAGGCAAAATTTGTTAATTTCGCTAATTTACTCGCTCCTCCGTGCACTTTTGCTGATCACAACAGAAATGATTTTATGCATCACTCATTTCCGAATTTACAAGAAGAAGCTTTTACATCAACAAATACACGTTTTCCTATAGAATGTAAACGTTTATTGTGTAGATTTTTTCAGGAAATAGGGCAAAGCAGTAATATAATTAGGTATTTCAAAAATGCGCTCATTGAAAATATTGGACGTCACATTCCAAAAACCTCAACCCCCCTCCCCTTCCCCCTGTCACAAAAGGTCGGATTCAAAAGTGTGACGATTAATTGAAAATGTCGATCATTAGAAATTTTGGTTGCCATGTTCCACATCAATGGCTCGAACAACCCCATGGGGCTGATCCTTGTAATTTTTTTAAAATTATTTGCACATATTATCCTCTAACTCCAGAACCGAAAGTCAGATCCGAATAAATTTAACAGCGTTCTATGTGAAAGCATGAACTTTCATATGAATTCCCATCTCAGAGAAAATGAAGTAGATTTTTCGCAATTTTTTTTACATATCACTCTGTAGTCCCGTAACCGGAAGTTCGACACACAGGCACGTACCCAGAGGGGGAGTCCGAGGGACCCTGGCCCCTCCCGAAATCAAAATAATAATGAATGACACGAAGAGAACAGTGTCAACACTAAATGAACTGGAGGTTAAATCCAGGGCACAATAAACGACAATTATAAAAAAGACACTAAATTGTACTGGGTGACCGGAAAGAGAAAGTTTGCGAACTTACCATCGTTTTGCAAGATTCTGCAGATAACGATAAGACCGCATATGCTTATTTAGGACTTAAAAGACGAACGCAAGTGCACTTCTAGTACATGTTTGGATGGATTCATTATTAACATATACGCTAGAGAACAAAATGATTACTCGACAATGGACTAAAGTCATGCTTCGATGCGGCACGAGTGCATGGGTCGGAAAGATTACGATGCTGGGTTTCTGGGATTGTCATAGTATACTTTTGGAGGATTACCTCAATACAAGCATTAGCGTGTATTAAGGGGGCGATTAAAGACCAAAATCGTTGCGAAAGGGCCTTACATGAAGTACATGAGCATCGCTGCTACGGTTAAAATCAACGGTATAGGGTTCCAGTTACTTGCCCATCCACCTTGTTCACCTGATTTGGCTTATTCGAATTATTATCTGTTCCAAAACCTGAAGTCAACTCTGAGAAATCGATGTTCGTTTCGTTTTGGAATTTTAGACCGCTACTTCCGCGACCTGATACCGAAACCTGTATAACCAGAGTAAGTTTGTGTGGCCATCAACTAATGTAACCTACAAATTTAGAAGATGTTTTCCGTTCTACACGAATCTGAGTAAGGGAGCAATCTCGGACCACTTCCCGATATCTTTCACAAGTCTTGAGAATTTTTGTGCCCTAGAAATGGATATTTAGAAGATCTTAGACATGTGCGACTGAAATGGCATGATAGTAAATGTTAAGAAATGTAACACAACAACCTTCTCTCGGTCACAGTTACTGTTGGAAACACCGGTAAAAGGCGCACCGAAAATTATGTACATAAGCAATCCTCAGTAACATATTTTTTTTATCTTTGGGCGCCTCCCGAAATGAAATCCTGAGTACGGGCCTGTTGACACAGATCAATGTCAATAGCAATCGATGAGCAAATTAGGTGTTTATTTTTTGTAATTATTTGCACATATTATCCTCTAACTCCAGAACCGGAAATCGGATCCATATAAAATCCGTTCTATGGGAAAGCCATCTCCGAGAAAATAGTGCATGTTTTTTGCACACATACACACATACAGACATTTTGCTATCTCGACGAACTGAGTCGAATGGTATATGACACTCGGTTTTCCGAACCTCGGTTCAAAAATCGGTTTTTACAATGCCTTTTTATATGAGAAAGACAATATACTATTGAAATAAATATTTTTGCACTAATCAACATCCTATTTTGTAACCGGAAGTTGTATCAAGATAAAACTCAGGAACTTTTTGTAGCATTACCTTTCATTTGAAACTAAGTTTGTGAAAATCGATTCCGCTATCTCTAAGAAAAGTACCAAAATTTTTAATTTTGTCGGTTTTTTTAACGATATCAAACTAACTAGAGATTATAAGAAGAGAAAGAATATGAAATTATAGAGCCATATTACTCAAGGAAGAGCAAGGATGTGAAGAATGAAGTGCGGAAAAGTGAGACGTGACAAGGGTCATTTAAGTAAGCAGAAGGCTTCTCGTATCTAAACTTTTACCTTCTACCAGAGGAGTCGAACTTCGGCATCTTAGCGATACGAGTCATCCGAGTCTCTGATATGTCAGAAAGTAAGTAAAGGCAAACTTGAGTACTATGGCTCTATAATTTCATATTCTTTCTCTTCTTATAATCTCTAGTTATTTTGATATCGTTGAAAAAACCGACAAAAGTAAAAATTACTGACTGACCAGAAGTCATAAATAAAAAAGTAAAAAAATTTTTTTTGATTCTTCTGCACATATGACCCTATATTTCCCAGGTTGGCGGTTGAATGCATAGGTCACTGGTCTTACAAGTCAGTTGTCGTATGTTCGAGCCCCATTCTAGAAGGATTGTTAGTGTCAGTAGAATCATAGTACCTGCCATGCAATGGTTTTGTACGCTCTGAATCAGCTGCGATTGAAAGGTTAAATAGCTATTGCCGTGCGGAATCTAAGTCTAAAAACATATTCTGTTTTCAAGATCAGTTGTGACAGATAGTGTCAAAACCTGTTTTAAGCCACCTAGTGGTGTAATGGTGCCTTTCTCATGCATGATATTATGGTATTCTATTCAAAATTTTTCCATTCGAGTTTTGAAAGAAACCAAGGGATTGTTTGTGCATTAACTAGTCTACCATACAGAATGAAACAGTGCTTTGCTCGCGTAGGTCGTCCTTAAGAAAACGAAGTGGGTTCACTATTATATGCACTTCCGGCACCGTCATCTGAGAACCGGTATAATCGAAGTCGGTTCGTACGGCCACCAACTAACATGACGTACAAACTCTACTAGTTTTTATTCAAATTTTGAAGATTTTATACAATTTTGCCATCGACTTCTAAATGGCGATTTAAGTGACGGTGTACAATATTTAACACACTTTACCATATAACTCTGGAACGGGAAGTTGGATCCGAATGAAATTCAGGAATTCCGTATGGGACCATAAGACCTTTTATTTGAATCTAAGTTTGTCAAAATCTAAGTTTGTCCGAGAAAACCTAGTAAGATTATTTGACACATACACAAACACATAAATACATACACACACACACACACACACACAGAGAGAGAGAGAGAGAGAGAGAGAGAGAGAGAGAGAGACATTGCTAAGCTCGATGAACTGAGTCGAATGGTATATGACACTTGGCCCTCCGGGACAATTTTTACGAGTCGGTTTTCAAGTGATTGCATAACCTTTGTATATGAGAAAGGCAAAAACTCCACAAAAGGAATGTAATACCAAGGTCTTGTAGTTCCGAAACCGGAGGTTGAATGCAAATAAAATTATGAATCTTTTATTAGAATCTATTTTGTGAAAACCGGTTTAGCCATCTCTGAGTATATTGCGCGCACAAAAATGACGACGAACTAATTCGAATGGTAAATGACACTCCGGGTTTTAGTTGAAAAATTGGTTTTTACAGTGATACATAACCTATTTATATGAGAAAGGCAAGGAAATTTCAGATTTCTAGTTTATTGCCCAAAAGGGTACAGTAAAGACTTTAATACAAAGATATATTTTTCGTAGCTTAAAACTATCCTCCTCAAAGCCTTCATTGGTCATTTCACAGAATTCGTTTCGAAGCGGAATTTAGAAAGTTTATAATGTGCGAATGTTGTTAATTCAATTACGTTTTCGGAAAGGCATGTTTGTTCAAAAAAGGACATCCAATTAATCGCCGATCGATTACCGTCTACTTTAGTCCATGGTTGACACAGAAACAATCGCTAATAAAAAAAAAGCTGGACGCAGATTGTTTCTCTCGGTGCGAGATGTTTTAGGAGCCGATACACGCCCTTAAACCGTGTTCGAATTTACCCAACAGCAGCAGCTGAAAGTTGTGTATTATTTGTGTACATTTCACTGCAAGGACCGCTCCAACAACCAGCTCAGCCAACTGTGGCTTAAGCATCCCGTGTTCTTCCAGTCAGCTTGTCAGAATGATTCTCGACAGTGTGCAAGCAAAAAGCCAATAAATAAATGGTTCTACATCGGAAACTCTCCGGAATGGAACACGATCGCTGGAAATGACTTAGAGGAATGGTGGGATTCGGTTGGAAAAAATAACACATAAATAGAAAATATCGATAAATAGGTATTTTCTACCGGAACGTTGTAGTTGGAAATGTTTCGGAAATTGAAAAACATTCCCGGCCCACGGACGGAGTGGTCGCGGTAGGAGACGGAGTGGTAAAAAGTGGCCCAGATTTCAAATAAATTGACGGGCATCGGAAAACTTTGCTCCTTCGAGGAGAAATTGTTATTGGTGCCAATGGGTTACGGGTGCAATATGATGAAAGTATGTAGGTTCGGCTGCTGCCATTAGCCGCTGGTTTTGAAAACGAAGTGATATGGTTAGCAATATTTCAATAATTTTATAAGGCTGGAGGTGTGTTCTTCAGAAATATGGTAACTAATCAGATCGGATCTGATTCGATGGAACAACAAACAAAGTTTTAACAGAAGTACAAACTGTCAGTAGATAAAAAAAATACCATTTTCCAGTCATGTTTTCTTTTTGCTTGAAAGTTGTGGCATTTACAAATGCATCGTTTCCATTTTACCAATTCATTGTGCTGAAATTCAAGTAAAACTTTCGACATACGGGGGCAGAATCAGGCGAACCAAGATGATTACTGAAAAGGATGGATGCTATTTTTCTGCTTGAATAACGTAAAAGTCCTGTTCTAAGATTGTACGTTTCAAAATGACGCCTTTCAATCCGCAGGGACAGACAGTTGCACAAGTATTCCATCGCGAGCGGTTTACGATGCTAACTGGGAGTGTTTTATGGTTTTTTATTCTCTATCTCAAGGCTTCTGTTACTTTCGAATGACGGCATCAATATGTGGTAATAAATTGAATCCCTTCGTGGTTACAGATGGATGAGTTTCCCGTTGGGTTGTAGTTTTTCTACTGTGAGAAAAAGAGCGCAGGCAACCGTCATAAACCGAAAAAGGATCCATTTTACAAAGGTGTAAGTTTTAGAAGTAGCACAAAGTGCGTGTCGTAACTTTTTCGGAAGTGTGTTCAAGTGTACTCTATGGGGTCGTATGCTATGGGCAAATTGATTATCATGATTTTTTAAAACAACACGGAGTGATCAGAACATGATGCGTTTTCGTCAGGGCAATAGCAATGGAGAAGCATGGTGCTTCATTGTTAATTTTCTTGATTTTCCTAACTTCACTTACTACAACATGAGCCGAATAGATAGATTTCTTTTTTAAATTCAGTCGAATATCAACATTTATTACATTTTCTTAGTTCTGATCGTGTCGTCATTTAAACTCAGCATCTCACAAACCTGGCCTTGTGTGTCGGAGTTTGGAATCTAACCGAGATGAGCTCCAAGAAGATGTCACCCCCTACCTTTACCATCGTTCAATTTCTCTACGATGACAGCTTTCAGCATGGCTTTGAATTCGCTCGTTATCTCTTCATTAATGTGTAGTTATTTGTATATATGGTGAGAGTAATATGCATATCATAATAAGCACTGGCTCAACTACGTGTAAACATTTGATGAGGTGTCGTCGCCAATCGGTATTTGGATACGTGTAAACATATTCATCTCTTTTCAGGGAAAGAGGTGGTGAAATTCAATCTTGATGGAAATAATAATAATCGTGAAATTTCATTGGCATCCTGAGTTGACGGTTCAACACATAGGGCTATTTTAACTTATCATATAACTCAATAAGGGCTTTCGAACGAGTCAAAGATTATCGAAATTGTTTCAGCAATTTCCGAGAAATTTGTTTGTTTAAATGGAACAGTGATCTGTCGTTTGCGTCATTTTCACGATTCATTTCATTTCATTCAGATTCACGATTATATTTTAGAGGTATTGAGGATTTGATTTATAAAATTACACAATAAAATTGAGAAAATTGATGAAAACTTTATTGGAATCGATAAAACGATCAATATAATTTAATGGTTGAAGCTGATTTCATGAAAATGTTGGCTACGGTTCCGCTTTAGATGGCTCATGCGCAATGCCCTATTTTGGAACACTCTCACCAACATATCCGCTTGTATTTCACGAATAAATGCTTTGATGTTGGCTTTTCCAGTGCGTCAATTGTTGATGGTTCATCCTTTTAGACATGAGCCTTAACATGACCCCACAAAAAATAGTCCAAAGGCGTTAAATCACATGAACTTGGCGGTTAAAATGTGAGATAAACTGTTTACCAAACGCGGCTCGTAATTTGGTCATTATTTCGCGTGTCGTGTGGGATGTGGCACCGTCTTGTTGAAACCACATGTTTGGCATGCCCAATGTTTTTTTCATTTTGGGCAACAAAATCGTCAATTATCACACGGTAACAGATCGGCTGAAAAGTTCGTATCGTTTCTATGAGAGAGCGCCACTAGAATTAAATCCATACCATTTTCAGTTAGTACCAACCTTCAAAAGATACGTGTATAAATTTGACAGCTGTCTGATTATTAGTTTGTGAGATATTGCATTTTGAGTGAAGCTACTTTTGTTATTGTGAAAAAAATAAAAAAAAAAAGAAATTTCGTGTGTTGATGAAACACTACTTTTTGATGAAAAAAAGTGCCGCCGATACCAAAAAATGGCTTGATGAGTGTTATCCAGACTCTGCACCGGGCGAAGCAACAATTCGTAAGTGGTTTGCAAAATTTCGTACTGGTCATATGAGCACCGAAGACAATGAACGCAGTGGACGTCTAAATAAGGCTGTTACCGATGAAAACGTGAAAAAAATCCACAAAATGATTTTCAATGACCGTAAAGTGAAGTTGATCGAGATAGCTGACACCCTAAAGATATCAAAGGAACGTGTTGGACATATTATTCACGAATATTTGGATATGAGAAAGCTTTGTGCAAAATGGGTGCCGCGTGAGCTCAGAATCGATCAAAAACAACAACGAATTGATGATTCTGAGCAGTGTTTGGAGCTGTTATATCGAAATAAAACCGATTTTTTTCGTCGATATATAACAATGGACGAAACATGGCTCCATCACTTCACTCCGGAGTCCAATCGACAGTCAGCTGAGTGGACTGCACGCGATGAACCGAACCCAAAGCGTGGAAAGACTCAACAATCGGCCGGTAAGGTTATGGCGTCTGTATTTTGGGATTCGCATTTCATCGACTATCTTGAAAAGGGAAAAACCATCAACAGTGACTATTATATAGCGTTATTAGAGCGTTTGAAGGACGAAATTTCAAAAAAACGGCCTCATTTGAAGAAGAAAAAAGTTTTGTTTCATCAAGACAATGCACCGTGTCACAAGTCGATGAAAACCATGCTGAAATTGAACGAATTGGGCTTCGAATTGCTCCCTCATCCACCGTATTCTCCAGATTGGGCCCCCAGTGACTTTTTCCTTTTCTCAGACCTCAAGAGAATGCTCGCTGGTAAAAAATTTAAAAGCAATGAAGAGGTAATCGCTGAAACTGAGGCCTATTTTGAGGCAAAGGACAAATCGTACTACAAAAATGGTATCGAAAAGTTGGAAGATCGCTATAATCGCTGTATCGCCTCTGATGGCAATTATGTTGAATAATAAAAACGAATTTTGGCAAGAAAATGTGTGTTTCTATTAAACGATACGAACTTTTCAGCCGAACTGTTAGCGCTTATCATTTGCAGTAACATTCTGCCTATCGTCCTCTTTGAAGAAGTACGGCCCGATGATGCCACCGGCCCATAATCCACACCAAACAGTGACTTTTTGGAATAAATTGGTAGCTCTTGCGATGCTTCTGGTTTTCACGTGGGATGCGACAATAAATTCGATAAAAAAGTAAATCATTCTACAGATTTTCCAGCGTCCTTTAATGATTAAATTATAGACCAAACGACGATTCATTATTGAATTAAGGAACAAACTGAACAAGTTTGACATTGACACTAGACACGATTTACGCGTGATCTGTCAAAAACAGTGTTGCCAAAAAGATATCAGCAAAATAATCACCCTTTATTATATCTTTAAAACCGGAAGCGTCAAACCTGATCAATGACTTAAAGGTAGCTTTAAAACGAGTCTTAAGATTTTCAATCCGGTTTTACTATTTCTGAAAAAATGAGCGGATAGAACAACTAATAGTAGGATTTCCATTCGAGCATAATAAAAACTTTTGGAGCTGTTTCTTTGAATTTTTCAAATAAGTTCTTTATGCTATTTTTGGGGTCATACTAACAATTCTATTTCTCTATTGCTTAACATTGTTTCGTGCATTTTTCTTAAACGCAATGATCAGCAGCTAAATGTTGCTGTGAAAATTGTTGCACAGCAAAACTGCCCTCAGTGCGGGTTGTTTCAATACTGAAGCTATTTTAGTGAGAGTTTCCTTTAAATGTGGCCTCATTTGCATTCAAAATGCTGCAAAAAGAAACAAATAGGGTTTTTTCTCTGCTTATTTAATATTTGAAAAATTATTCGGATTAATTTCGGCAAAGTTAAGGATGAACGTAACTCTACGTTGACAAAATGCGTTTGAAGTTACGCGGTTTTTTACGCGGATTTTTTTACGTGGGTTTCTGAAGTTACACGTTTTTTACGCGAATTTTCAGTTATCTGGTTTTCTGGTTTTGTCTTAGATCTCGAAGTTTCATTACGTTTGATCACGACACCAGATCTTTACGTTTCATGCATTTCTAAGATATTTGGCATCAAAAAATTCTTTAGTCTTACGGTTCCTTTCTACGGATTCCTGAAATTAAGCGGTCTCAAAGTCCCAAAGTCTTTTTTTTTTCAAAAAAAATTTTTAGATTACGCCATATTCCGACGTTTCATGCAATTCTAAGAAATTTGTCATAAAGAAATCGGTTTCGGAAATCTCAAAATTCTCCCAAAGTCGATTTAAACAAAAATTGTATTAATCCACTGGACGTTTTATGCAATTCTAAGACATTTGGCATCAACAAGAATTTTTTTTAACTTTGCGTTTTTCCGAAGCTTTTTTTTTGTTTTTTTTAGCGGTTTTTTTACGCCGTACGTATCACCCGCGTAAAAAAAACTTCAGTGTACTCCTTTTTGTCATCTTTGTATACACATTGACACATACAATTTGCGAACTCGACGAGCGGATTCAAATGGTGTATAACACTAATAGGGTAACGAATAAAAAACCGAAGTACTATACTCAGGTAACCAGTAAGCACTAGTAAAGGCAGTAAAATAGCCTTTTATGAGCACCGAAAATTCTTATAGCTCTATATCAGCAATCTGAAAGCTCATCTGTTGTAAATCAATCAGAATTTAGCTTACACAATGCATACCTGTCATAAATAAGCATGATCCATGAATAGCCGTATATTTTGCCAAAATCGGTCCTAATTCAGTCTCAAGAGCGATTAAAGTACCAATTAGCGATTATTACTGTCATAAGGTGGCATTAGTATGTGTTGGTTTCCTGGGTAGTGCACTTGTAACACATCACTCAATAACTAACGTGTGACTAACTAATAAAAACTATTTTTTTTGTCAAAAATTGATTTTAATCATCAATGTAATCTCTACAAGAGCAACACAATTATTCCTACGCTTCTCTACCTTCTCGATGCCGCGCTTGTAGAAGGATTTGTCTGTTGCCTCAAAATAGACTTCACATTCAGTGAATTCTTCACTTAAGTTGAATTTATTACCTGCGAGCATTTTTTTTAGATCTGCGAATAGCCAGTAGTCACTGGGAATCTACTCGTAAACTGGCTCCCAGCTGATTGTGTTGCCTTAGGACGCTTTGAACGTGGTTCA
The DNA here is from genome assembly GCF_030247185.1 of Malaya genurostris. Lineage (NCBI taxonomy): Eukaryota > Metazoa > Arthropoda > Insecta > Diptera > Culicidae > Malaya > Malaya genurostris. Next base: position 247,449,877 of record NC_080572.1, on the reverse strand, counting down.
CCGGCTGCAGTCCTCTCAGATAATAATAATTAAGATTCCGAAGTGAAGTGATAGATCCATGTTTCATCCATTGTCACATATCGACGCAAAAATCTGATTTAATATTTAAGAAAATAGCCATACCGACACATTGTTATTTTTGAATCACCACCACATTGTTATTTTGATCGACTGTGAGTAAACGCATCGTTGCAACTTCATCTACCTTACGCAATTTCAATTTACGATTAGATATAACAAATTTGTGAACTTTTTCTAATTTTTCTGGAGTAATCACCTCAATTGGACGACATTTCAATCTGTAAATCTGTGAGCTTCAAGCCTCTGGTGAAAACTAAGCGCACTAGCAGCGCTTAGTTTTCACCAAAACGCGACGCATTTTTTCGGAATAACGCAAGGATTTGTGCCCAATCACAAATAACACACTATTTACAACCTTTTATTGAGTCAGCTGGCGAGTGTTAGAAACGTCTCGCGATTTGGGTAAGGAAAAATCTGGACGTAAATTTGCCCCTGTGATCCTAAACCTGGCCCAGAAAGTCGTGCAAATTTTCATCCGTAAAAAGAGTGGTCTTGTACGGGATGTAACGAAAAAGCTGGGAACCTCCAAGAGTACCGTCATGCGAGCAAAGCTACGAAATGGACGGAGCACTTTCAAGAAGCAGAAAAGGCATCACATAAGGGGAAATCAAGTAGAATCGGTCCAATCAAGGATTAGTAAGTTAAATGATTAACTGCTGTACCGAAAATCAGCCTTCGTAAGCATGGCAGATGAATCCTGCGGAAATTTGATTAAAAGACGCTTCCAGGTGTCAGTGTGGAATGTTTTCAAACCCATTTGTGACAATAGATACAACGACTACCTTCCATGTTTCGAAAACATCATAACCCAATCCTATTTTGGGCGGCTTTAGCATTAGTGCATTGCGCGAAGGGCACGATAGCTTGATACAAAGCCAACAGAGTAATTGTACCAGAGGAGATGAGTCCTCTAAACTGGTCTCAGGCCAGACCGTTTGGGATTTTTGGGACTCTCACAAAGGCATAGTTGTGGACATTTGTCAAGTCCACTCTTTGGTGGACAGCTAAAAAAATCTCGGAAATGTCACGCCGAATTGTAGTAAAGTATAATAGAGAACAGATCAATGAAATAAAATTTTTATTTACTCAAATTTTTTCATTTTTTTTCCAAATCGTGCTTTGACTTACTTACTTACTTGTCATATAACAGAATTATGGAGCGTCTCAATTATCTACCTGTTTCCAATAAAGCAAAGTCTTGGTTTCACATTCCATTTGTGGAAGACGACCTTCTGTTTCCACAGGCTTGGCAACCGATTTATACACTCAAAAAAAATTGAATTTTACAGGTGACTTAATCCCTCATACGATGTAATTCATAAAGACCTAATTTGTCAAATGACGGAAAATTTTATTTGTATTGACTTAATGCTTTAATTTTACTGGTTTCGACTGTAACTTGCGTTCTGCTAGCAGGTGCGACTGTATGAATTTAAATGCACCTTTTACCAGCCAAGCAGATGCATGCTTCTGTGGCTCAGTCGATTAACAGACGTACTTGAGATCCAACGATTCTCGGTTCAAGTTACGGCGGTTGCTATCAGTATTCTTTTTTTTATTTCAATGAGTTTCATGGAGTTTTAGACACAATATTAAATGTTCTTCGACGTAAATTTGCGTGAATTGCGACGCGATCCTCTCGGAAGCAACAAACGGTCGCTTATTCTCGTTTCGCGATCCGATTCTATACATGCAGTTGATAATTGCTATAGAATTATTTTACTATTACCGCTTATTCTAACTATGTGCATATAACCTTTGTGTAAGTTGTGTCTATGAAAATGTCTGTGAATGCTCCACACAAGGGTTTTGAAATATTGCAGCCTACTATGAGAATCATCAAGTTGAATCATCGATTCGATTTTCTGCGATAATTGTCAACTTGCGATTCTCTCTTGGGAAATTCCACGCAGCAACGATCATTACCAGACTGTAAATTTTTTTAAGGGCGTGAAATACTCAGAGTATGAAGTGGAGCGAAGAAATGTAGAAAAATTCTCTCGCGGTTCATGCATTGAGAGACTCGAGTTCTTGTAGCATCTTCTACCGGATCGAAAATGTTGTATACAATATAGATAGCAATATAGCAGCTTCTGTCAAATTTTCGGCAATCACCAACACTGATAGACACTATCAATCTCCTAGTGTGCTCTGGCCCATTGAAAGGAATCGTTACACCACTAGGTGGATCAAAACAAGTTTTTTATTTATATTATCTTGATCGTTCGTATAGCATGAGTAAATACTACAACAAAAAATTTAACTTATTTTTTTATTCAAATAATTATCAACTTTGTCGTAGGCGTGAGTGCGAATAATCAGCTATCAGACGTTTCCTTTAGTTCTATCATTATTGCTTTATTATATAGCTACATGAGTTATATTAAATTCTATTATATTAACATTTTCCGGTTCCCTTTATGGTACGGTTGAGTGATGTAGCACGACACTAGAGCGCATAAAGTTTGTGGCCATGCATAATTTTTTGGCAGATTGCTTCAGGGCAGCAGTTACATGGCAAAATAAAAATCCATGGCTTGCAAGCTTCGTCTGTGCCGATTCCTGAGACAAAAACTGCTGAGAAAATATTAAAATTTTCGTTTCACTATCCCTAATACGAAAATCCTTCGCATTATTTCACCCGTCATCGCCGTTGTCGTCGTCGTCGTCGTCGTCGCCGGTAACTTTGTACCGTGGTCCAGAATTTCCAGCAGTTTGGTTTGGTAGATGGCTTTCCGTTTTTCTGCAAATCGGCGGAAATCACCCAGAGAGGATCACGGCTTGGGCGAGTTGAGACAAAATTCGACCCGACTTAAACCAAAAACTGTTGAATCATGGATGAGATAGGGCTACAATTTAAATAAAACGATTACCTTGTTGTTTTCGCTGTGTTTCAAATACTGCCGGAATGATGGAGATATTAGCAATATGTAAAAATGGTCCTTTGTGAAGATAAAAATAAATGGCAAACAAGAGCCACAATTGATGGACAGTTGTTAGCGAAAGAAAAAAAAAAACGAAAACGGGAATGAAAAAACAAAAATTCTACATTTCCCTTCTGAGACAAGCACTCTATCCGCTAGCAGTAAGGGCAAACAGCTAGACGGAAAGGAGCCACTTCCGGTGGAGTCTTGCAACTGATTGCTCAGCCGACAAAAAACACAGCATTTTGTGCTCCACGGAACCGGACGTAATGGTAGATTATTTATCATCTAGAATTTCATCAAACCATCATTCCAATGTCTCATTGAATAACCGAACGCCTGCTGGTGGGGCAGCTTGGAATATTGAAATGAAAAGTGATTGGTGAACTGATCCTGTTTATTAAAGTCTTAGTACAGTGTCACTGCTGTCGCCATGATGTAATGATCTATGATGTCGGGTATTTAAATGTGACCACTGATTTGAAGAGAAGGTCAACGCAACAAATGTATTTTATAGATAGGATGCTCGGCTGAGAGTGTTGGTTGCGAATGCACAAATGATAATCTGGCTGAATCAACTGGACATTGTGGCTGCCTTGCAGACATAATTTCCCATAAAAGTGTTTCAATTTGAAAATCATTAGTCTCATTAGACTCACAGATGACGTTGATGACGCTTGCGCTTGCGTTTGTTTTTAGTTCAAAAGTTTGTTGACTGACCAAGCTCTAGCAAGTTTTATCACATCGTTTCCTTCCTGAATGGCGTCAGTTGATTGCACAAAATGTGACTTCTAGTGGAAAGCGGAACCACAACCATTTACGCGTTTACTTTGTTAGTCTTCGCTGTATTCCTGTAGTCGACATCAACTGGCAGCAGTAGATTATGGGTGGCGAGAAAAATGCAATTCTTCCTTGTTCTGTTTGGCTTATCGGGAAAGTTGCCTGCAGCTAACTGGAAGTTCCAACCCTAGGCTGTTGGAATGTGAATTTGACTCGAGATGAATCGTAAAGTCGTTACTGGATAGAACCAATTCGCTCTAGTGTGGTTTGCAACGAGCGATGGAGGAAATCCGGAAAACCGGAAGCGCCATTGCGGAAGCAGTTCGATAATTGATTGTGTTGTTTTGCTGTGATGCTTCCAGAATTTCTGAGTTTGTACAATATACCAATGGTAAAAATTTGCTAGCTTTAGTAACATTGAAAAATGAAATAAAAAGTTCGATTGATTATTATGAAAACTAACGATCGATTCCTACAACACATACTATGAACAAACTTTGTTGGGGTAAACACACAACACTCATAGATATAACTGCTCGAAGCTGGAACGCGAAGATAAAAATATAGTTGAGTGGAGACTAACCCAGAAAGGAAATAGCAAAAAAAAAAGACTGATGGAAGAAAGTACTGCCGGTTGAACAAGTATCTTTCTTACCCACGTGAACTTTAGAGATAAACCGATGTACAGTAAACTATTTAAGACGGTAACGTTAGAAGAAAGGATAGAGCTTAAAATCAGAATTGTGAAAGAAATAAAAGGATCATATGATAATTCGCCTGTATTATGACTGTTCACCAGGGGTTTATTAAATAGGAGTAATTGAAATTGAATTTAAATTAAATATCTTTTACAAACAAGAATAAGATTTTGTTTAATTCATTCTTCAAAATGAAAGCCCCGGTGGCACAATTTATCAGACACTCGAGGCGGGTTGGCGGGATTTTGAGCTTAAGCTACAGTAATCCGAAATCACATGATCACACTAGGCAAACTGTTCACCGTTGGCGGAATTCAATTTGGTCACTGTTTCGAGTGTCGTGTGCGATGTGACACCGTCTTGTTGAAACCACATGTTAGGCATGTCCAATTCTTCCATTGTGGGCAAAAAACGGCAATCATCACACGGTAGCGCTCGCGAGTCACAGTTCCGCCCATCGTCGACCATTGAAGAAGTATGGCCCGATGATGCCACCGGCCCATAATCCAGGTGTGGTGATTATGTTTGTTGAGGAATCCATTCAACCAGAAATAATCTTCGTCGCTAAATACAATTTTTCAATGAATACTTTCTTAACCGCACATGAATTATGAAAGTAAAATTTAATAATTCGATTCATGATTAAATTATCAGGTGTACAACGTTGCTTCCACCGTTTTCCGATAGGTGGCTGTACCGGCAGAGGCTGGTTAAATTACATAGATGATAATGCCTTTAAAGTGAGTGTGTACAGTGCCTAACGAATTGTCATCGCCGTTTCAGTGACAGTTGTTCTTGTTTTCGTATTATTCACGCTCGAAAATGTCTGTTTATGTGCCAAAAGTTTTACTTTTCTGTTACAATTCGACAAAAAATGCAACTGAAGCGCTTTCAGAAACTTACGGTGATGCTGCTCTGAGTAAAAGAATGTGTCGGGAGTGGTTTCAACGTTTTGAAAATGGTGATTTCGATGTCGAAGACAAACATGATGGTGGAAGAGAAAAAACCTTCAAAGATGAATAACAATTTACTACGAGCTCTTAAAACCGGGTGAAACCATCACAGGAAATCGCTAACGAACGCAACTGATGCGCCTTAGTCGCGCGCTAGAAGAAAAGCAGCCACAGTATCAAGAGCGACATGGCAAAGTCATTCTCCAACACGACAATGCTCGGCCTCACGTCGCAAAAGTGGTCAAAAAGTACCTGGAAACGCTGAAATGGGAAGTCTTGCCCCACCCGCCGTATTCCCCAGATGTCGCTCCTTCTGACTTCCACCTATTCCGTTCGATGGCACATGGCCTGGCAGATCAACATTTTCAATCCTTCGAAGAGTTGGAAAAATGGATTGCTTCATGGATAGCGTCAAAAAAGGACTCCTTTTTTCGAGCCGGGATCCGAAAATTTCCGGAAAGATGGGAGAAAGTTATCGCTAGCTACGGAAAATACTTTGAATAATACATCTGTAAGCACTTTTTCGCAATATAGCTTTAAATTTAGGAAAAAAAACGGCGGAAGCAAAGTTGTACACCTAATATGAAAAAAAAAAAAACTGAACAAGCCTGACAATGACACAAGACACGATTCACGCGTAATCTGTCAAAACAGTGTTGCCAGAAAGATATCAGCAAAAATCACCCTTTACTATAAAGAAGATCTGTGCCAAATTTCAAGAGAGTCGGTTGAGAACTTTTGGAGTTTTCGCGACACTTTCAGACAAAATGAAACTTACTTATGATGTAAATCCAATGACAGAATATTACATTTATTAACACGTAAATTTTTATTTTTATATCTGTTTCGATGCAAATTCAGTTTAACTAGCTGTGAAGTAGAGATGACCTGGTCTCGAGTATTTACCGATGCCCTATACCAACCTTAACCAGAGGGATACGGAACAGGTTCTGGTTCAGAAAAAAAAGGTTTAAAATTTTACACATATAGATGATCGGGTTTTAGGTATTCTGACCCAAAACCCAACTCGAAAACGAATCCGACAGGCTCGGCTCAGGTTCGGGAACTGCAATATTTTTTATCTTCGGAAAGTGTCGGTAAACACTATGGCAACAATACAAGGAAGACAAAATGTGAAACAGTCAGCTCAAAATATTTTATTTCCATTAATTTTCACTTACGCATACTAAGAACCACTGGATACGCAGCAAAATTTCGAAATTTTAATAATATTGTAACTTGATTTTATTATTATATTAACGAATATTGTTACAATTTGATGCAAATGATAATTGAACTGAAGCAAATTGGTACTGCATAACGATTTATTGTTTTTGTTACACTGTGACAGTAGTTATAGGCTAATGCTAAGCTAATGTAAAAAGAACTACTAACACGCTATGTAGTGAAAACTACCCTAATTCGATTCTTCAATAGTTAATTGATATTTAATATACTCAAGCGAACACGGTGTGCAGCAGACACGAACTACTTGTCGACTAGCAAAGAAATGTTATACAGCATATATTTATAGATCGTTCTTTGTGCGAAACTTCATATTGCTACTGCAAATGAAATACGAGGAGTAGGAAACGACCGAAACCGTCGGTCGTGCGAGAGAAATCAAACGGGTGACATCATGATGGCATGCTGTGATTGGTTTCCTGAAAACATAGGTTAATTCAAACAAATTTTTCAATAGTATGCTATTGGAACACTGATACGACGTTACGTTACATGTTTAAGTTAAACGTTCCTGAATCGATTGGTTGTTAAATTATATAAATCCATCAACAAGGGACTGAGTTATTATTGTTCATAATTATGATAGAAAAAAGTTAATTGACACCAATAAGGCATTGGTGTCTAGTGTTCGGGTCGGGTACGGATCGAGTATGGGTCGGGTTCGGGTTAAGGTTTGCATACCCGATCTTCTCTACTATGAAGTTAATGACGCGATTCACTGTTTCATGCTTTGGATTGTAAATTTAAGTAAATTGCGATGCTCCTTTTACCCGTTGGTGAGATATTCTGACAACCGGCAGAAGCCATGCTACATTCCGGCTGCTGTCAAAACTGCCTAGGCGAAATTGCATCATTCTCTCGCCGGATTCCGCTCTTTCTTGGTAGTGAGAAAGCAATGTTATTTGCAAACGTTTTCCATAATAAGTTTATGCGAAGGGGACGGGTATAGCGCGATGGGTAAGTCGATGCCTTTCACGTAGCCCACCTGGGTTCGATTCCCAACCCCGCACATAGGGTCAGAAAGTTTTTCTGGCCCGAAGAGGCGAATGACCTTAAGATTAAAACTTCTAAAATTGAAACAAAAAAAAAAGATTATGTGAAGGGCAATAACTTATTGACTTTCATATGCACTATTTACAGAACCGTTAATAACCGCTAGGTGAAATTCTTTGCCGGAAACGGATGTTGCCAGACTTTTGCCGGAAATCTGGCATGATACCGCCAAAAATGGCATAGTCAGCCATCCGGGGGGAAATCTGCTTGGCTCGTACCAATGGAAAGGGTTGTCACTTCGGATGCAATTTTTCAAGTCCCGGAAGTCCGATTCTCATACACCAATCGATTTAGCTCGAGGAACTGAGCAAATGTCTTGTTAACAAAGAGTTCGAGATTTCAAAGATGACTGAACCGATTTTGATCGAATTAGTCGCAAATGCAATATCTCCTCGTCAGCCTTAACGCTATTTAATGTTTTTGAGATTCAGTTTTTTGACAATATTTGTCACAATTGTCCTTGTAAACAAAATATGTCTTTTACACGATAATAGCTATCCAACAATAGATTGTTAAAATCCGTTTATTTTAAACGGAGAAATCAATCGGAGTTTTGAGCGCTGTATGATATAGCAAAGTAAAGCACGATTTCGACGTGAATGCGTCTTATTTTACTATGAGGCGGAAATATTATTTGAACTAGACGATTAACTTCTATAAATTATAAAATAAGCTGTTATTTTCAGACATTTTGTTGATAATTTCATAAACTATTTCGAGTTTGTATCATTACATAATTTCTATTCTAATTTAGCTATTGGTTGAACTCATGGACGCAGCTGGAATCAGAACTAATCAGTCTTAAAAGGGGCCTTTATTAAATTGAAACTCCAATTTTCTTTATGAAATGATAAATAATTTTCATGTATGGAAGGTCACGACAAGCAAGAATGGGACATTGGATTTTGATAGTTGATAGCCAAATAAACTTATTTCAGTTTCGGTATTCGGTAACCAAAACTTTCATTCGGAACACAGTACCATTTTTCAAAGATAGCGACGCTGATTTTCAGAAAATTCGAATCAAATGAAATGGTTCACTATCCCTATCACTAGGTTAAGTTAAAAATCGGTTATCGGGGATAGAGGAGCTCAATCGTTTCCCCGAAAGAAGGAAAAAACGAATTTCGTAAACAAAAATTCAAATTAGAAGACTTATGGTCCCATACAAAATTGGTGAATTTTATTCGATTCCGATTTTCAACCTAAGGAATTACAGGGTGATGAGTTTTTATAATTCTAACAAATGTTCAAGTCATATTCCGTCAAAATAGGAACGTTATAGTTGACGAGATTCGTTCCAAATAAATCACCGTTATTCTACCAAGAGATAAAACTAGCCGAGTCTCGTCGGTAGATAGTAAAACGTTATGAAAAACATGCACCAGTGATTAGAACAGGTGATACATGGTTTCATTATTTTAAAAGTAAGGAATTCGATCAAACACCTGGTGCAGTGAAAAACGTTCGAAGCGAGGAATTGCAGGCGTTGTTGGATGAATAATCCTTTTAGTAGCAAAAAAAAAAATAATAATAAAAACACGGACACTGAATGTGACCTCAGATGCATTTTTTTTCAACGTTATGATTAATAAGGCTCAGGAGCAATTTGCCACCATTCGAAAGCCACGAAAAAAGAATCAGAAGTATGAAAAACGGACAGCTCACCACCTGAACGATAGAGAAATGGAAAATCGAAAAATCATCTGTTCGAGAGGAAATCGTTTTTGCATCGAATTGTCACACGGGGGACGCAAAACCTATTTATTCGGGCAGCCCGGAGCGAAGAAATCATGAGCATCACCTGGTGAACCCGGTCCATCGACTGCAAGACTAAGGTTGCAGTCAGAGTGAACGCGATTTCCGAACCGATGGGAAGCGTTTTGATACGATGCATTATTACCGCACCATGCACAATTCTTGCATGTTTACTTTGATTAAATCTTTCACACGTGCATGTTGACATCACCCTGATTCGCCATGAGCGACAATGTTCTGGTGATTAATTAAAACGATTAATATGAATTGTTACTCAATTGAGAAATATCACTCATTTTTGAAACGATGCAACATCGAGCAGTGTATCGCCAATTTCGAAGAAGTCGAAAAACTGGATAATTGGTTGCATTGAGAGAAAAAAAAATGTCGGCAAAATCGGAAGGTCTTGAATAACAAAAGTTTCAGATTCCTCTGAAAAATAACAGTAGCTATATCGAAAAAATTTCCAAATTCAACTATGTATAGTACATGTATTTTATCACCATTTTCGTAAATCATTTTTCCGGTATTTCCCATGTCTCCGATTCGATTGCTACCGGAAACAATCATTCGATCGATAACTGAGAATAACGATGAAAGTTCAAACCATTTTTGGAACGATTTATGTCTTTTTACTTGATGGCCAGTTGTTTTACTGACATACTGTTTCTAGACCATTGATTTAAAACGCCATGTCGGAGTTTGAGAGCGTAGTTTATTCCGTTTGGAATAATCCGAGCTCTTCTGCCTATTTTTCGTAGAATTGCACGAAATTCTGTTTGGGCAAGCTCATTCGGAAAAATGCTGTTGAGGAGGGAAATGAAACAAATCCACATGTTGAAAATAGAATTATTTAGGATTTATTTGAAATCCAGTTCGAAATGTAAATCTGAAAATCGAATCTGAATTTAGTTTCGAGTTCGCAAACATACCTGTTTTTTCTGAAGAAACTCAATTCTTTTCAGTAAAAATTGGCCGCTTGAAAAAGCTAGCCCCAATGCAGAATTGGAATCGAAAACTAGCACGCCATTAGAGTGCATCCGTTTTGCACACTTAAAACTATCGCTATCGCTGTCGAATGCCTGGTAAACATGAAAGGCTATAGCAGGATAAGCATGTGAAATCTGCCCCCAAAGGGAATTCATATTGTTATATCACATTCGAAAGGTTATAGACTGGAAACAATTTTCTCAAAGTTTCAACCCTTTAACTGCCATATTGACGGAGCTAGGGTGGTTCTATTGATTTTTATTTTATTTGATTTTTTAAGAAACTACTCCTCCGAAAAATTTGAAAAAAATCAGGCATATTTAAGGCATTATGGGGATGCTTTACAATTTTTTTCAAAATTCTTTCATTAAAAAATACTAGAAAATTTTGAAACATATTTTTCCCTCTTCCAATTTTTGCACCACCCTGGATTTTTTAGTGATAAATAAAGAATTTTTGGACATGTTAAAATGGTATATTTTCATATTTTTGAAAAATGTGGACGACCAAAATATTTGATTTTTTCTAAAAAATCAATAACAGTCGACCATGCGTTCCCATCAAATTCTGAGAGAAGGAAACGCATGGTGCTTTATACCATGTTCACATTAGCGCTGATATCACTTGATATACCGAGATGATATGCATATCATGTCGAAGTGTTCACATATGATCGAAATGATATCGTTTGACAATCAAGTTGTCATATTGAATGTTCCCATTAGGAATAAGATCAATAATATTGCTTTTCTCTCCTACAATTCAATCAATAATTGAAGTCTTGCAATTAATGGTTTCCGAATCCCAGTATTCGTTGAAAAATTAAAAATTATAATAATTGTTTATTGTCACTCTCGAAGTGACGTTTATAAATGAGTACGTTCAATGCCATTATCCGTGTTGCTAGTAACGATTTTTGACAACTCGACATGATATCGTACATGATATCCCGGATATCATGCCAAAATGGTGATACGCGTTGACATAAAATTGTATGGGATATCAAGTGATATCGCACATGATATCATCGGATATCAAGTATATCCGTATATCACTTGATATCAGCGCTAATGTGAACATACTATTATCTTAGCAGTTTCTAGTAGTAGTCGACCATGCGTTCCCATAATGTTCTCTTAAAAGGGAAACGCATGGTGCTTTGTTCTAGTAGTTTATGATGCAACTCAAGTGCAGGGCTTAGAAAACAAAGTAACGAAAAGGAGGAAATGAGTATCAACCTTTGCATAATACATACACGATCATACTCCGGGTACAACCTAGAAAGCTACAAAGCAAGAACTTACTGGTATGTGGTTCATATATGAATGGTAGTAATACATGAGCGTCGCGAGTATTACACATATGAAATTCGGTTATAGCAGTCAAGAACTAGAGCGGGTGTCAGTTTTTTACGTGTTGCTGATGGATGTAAAGAAAGAATAATGAAAGAAAGAATGAAAATTTCATTACAGTGTCAAAAGTTATCATAAAGGTATGTTATCGAGGGATGTCTATAGTTTTCTGGAAAAATGTATGATAAAGATAAAGTTGGAATTTTGTGTTTGAAAACGTCAATCAAATATCTTCATGATGGTTTTCATGGTTTGTAGACTGAAAGCGCTATATATTTTTATATTTATTCTAAAATTTGAAACAACAACAGATATAAAAAATAGTGATGCGTTATTTTTCGTTTTTGTTATAACCTTTGCATAATTTCAAGTCTATTAAAAAACTTGATTCGCTGAATCGATCTCTTTAATTTTTGGGTATATTGTGTAGAAAGCTCCATATTTTCCAGAAAATATCTGAAAATACATAATTAACTCAGTAAGTGATTTTCACTCTCAGAGGAACGCTTCCAGGTTTTTACAGGTTTAATAATTTTGTTCAAATTGCGAACGGGAAGTTCTAATAAGATAATATTATCAATCCTTGGATTGGAACGAGAGCAACAAGTATTGGAATATCGTAGCTCTGGAATAGAAGCTTTTGAAAAGGATGTTCTGCCAAGAAATTTTGGATTTAAAGCTTTATCACGAGATGACCCAATTGAGACACACAGATCACAAAAAAGCTATTCGGGCCGGTAATAAGTCTCATTTTTAAAAGCTTACAAGTACTATATCGAGTACACTACAAATTCGACTGGATATTTGGGAATCCAGCGCCGTTGCTGTGAATGCGTTATTGGCAATAGAACTGTTGGTTGCTGTTCACATGAGGCCGCCATTATTCACTACCTTTCCTTATGCTCGGTTTTTATCCAGAATTGTGAGACCGACGAAAATATTGTCAGAAATGCTTAAATCAGAACAGCTACCAAGTGACGATGATAATTCTATAGAATAAACGAAAAGAATCAGAGAGAAAATGTGTGCATTGAAACAGCAATGTATTTTTATAACATTTTTATCCCATTTCCTATTTAAATGAATAATACAGTCAATAATTTTCAGAAATATTTTCGTGACCTTTCTTACATGGAACTTCTTAATCATTTCATAAAGACAATTGAAGTTTCAATTTAATAATTGACCCTTTTGAGTCTTAGTTCTGACTCCTACTGCGTCCATTAGTTCATCCAATAGCAAAATTTTATTAAAAATGATGTGCTGATAAAAAACTCCAACAACAATCAACAACAAAATGTATAAAAATTTCAGCTTATTTGATAATTTATAGCAGTTCATCGTTTGGTTCAAATAATATGATATTTAAAAAATGAGAGGAATATGCTTTATTAAACTCAAATTGTTGTGACTATATTAGTATTATATTAGGATAAGAATTCTATGTAAAAGTGATGCTACGGCGAAGAACAACTTATGTAAATTACCTTAAGAAATAAACATATTTATGGAAAAACAATTATAAGAAATCGATTCCAACCTTCATCAGTGGCCACTTTTGTTTGACACCAATATAAAAAAGAAAAAATTAAATTCACTGCTGTTTCAACTCGCTATGTATTTAGTGAAATGTACAGAGCTGGCAAAAAGAAAACCGCGTTGTACGAGACCCAACAGTGCAAAACGATTTGACCATTTCATGAAACATTATCGAATCATCGAATTATATACAGTCACCCGCTCTAGTTCTTGACTACCGTAACCGAACTGCATATGTGTGATACTCGCAACGTTCATATATTACTACCATTCATATATAAACCACATACCAGTAAGTTCTCGCTTTGTAGCTTTCTAGGTTGTACCCGAAGTATGATCGTGTATGTATTATGCAAAGGTTGATACTCATTTCCTTCTTTTCGTTAGTTTGATTTCTAAGCCCTGCGCTTGAGTTGCATCATAAACTACTAGAACAAAGCACCATGCGTTTCCCTTTTAAGAAAACTTTATGGGAACGCATGGTCGACTACTACTAGAAACTGCTAAGATAAAGCACCATGCGTTTCCTTCTCTCAGAATTTGATGGGAACGCATGGTCGACTGTTATTGATTTTTTAGAAAAAATCAAATATTTTGGTCGTCCACATTTTTCAAAAATATGAAAATATACCATTTTAACATGTCCAAAAATTCTTTATTTATCACTAAAAAATTCAGGGTGGTGCAAAAATTGGAAGAGGGAAAAAATACGTTTCAAAATTTTCTAGTATTTTTTAATGAAAGAAATACATCTTCAAAAATTTTGAGAAAAAATTGTAAAGCATCCCCATAATGCCTTAAATATGCCTGATTTTTTTCAAATTTTTCGGAGGAGTAGTTTTTTCAAAAATCAAATAAAATAAAAATCAATAGAACCACCCTAGCTCCGTCAATATGGCAGTTAAAGGGTTGAAACTTTGAGAAAATTGTTTCCAGTCTATAACCTTTCGGATGTGATATAACAATATGAATTCCCTTTGGGGGCAGATTTCACATGCTTATCCTGCTATAGCCTTTGAAAATGAATGTTGGAAAATAGAGCAACAGTTACCGTCGTTGCGGTGCTGAGTGTAAAATGGGGTGAACTACCGTATGCTTGCCAGTTTGCAACAAAAATCGTTCGTTTTTTGAATATCTTTCTAATCGTAGCTTCCAACATTTCACAAATTAGAAAGCAGTCGCGTATGGTTGCGGGGAAAATTAAGGCCAGTGGTGGTGGTGAGTTCAATTCATTCGCGTCACTTGTCATCATTTCGAATATGGCGATTGGCTGGCAATGAAATTGTTTCGTTAGATTGATGCGTGTATTATTTTTGGATTCCATGTTCAATTGCATAATTCAACTGTATTATAATAATTAATGTATAATGCATATCTCCATCGTATGTAAGGAACTGAAATAATTTTATTGTAAGAAAACACGTATTCACCGGGTGACGCTAATTGAGGACCGTTGTTTAGTGTTAATGTGACCAATCAAAATTTTTATCTGTTAATTGTGTATCCTCCAGTATTGGCGTATACAATTTTCATGACATTTGAACGTTTAGAAGCTGATATATCGCAGCGTCATATCCCTTGTCAAATCATCAGTTTTTTTTGGCAAATTCGTCCATAAAAGCAAACTTAAACTTCGCAGTTACATCTCGTCGTTCCGGCGCCATGTAGAATTTTTGGCCAGGAAACTGTCCGGAATCTATTTTGACGTAGGTTTCATCGTCGATGAGCAGGCATGTTTGGTAGTTCGTCAAAACATAATCGCGCTGAATGTGACAGTACTTTTGTAATGTCGATCGGAAAGTGAGAGCCAACATTAAGTTTTATTTTAAACGTGGTAAAACTTTCACCGAAACTTATCAAATGATGAAACAAGTTTATGGCGATGATTTTCTATCCCGTGACCATATTCACGAGTGGTTTAAACGTTTTCAAGAAGGACGGAAAGACCTGGAAGACGACGAACGTTCGGGCCGTCCAAAAGATGTGAACGATAAAATATGGAAATTGTGCGTGATTTCATTACAAAAGAACCGCAACCATCGCTTAAATATATGGAATCCGAATTATCAATATCCGCAGCGTCGATTTATCGTATTTTGAAAACAATATTTGATTCTCAGAAAAGTTTGTGCTTGATTTGTTCCGCACACTTTGAAACAAAACGAAAAAGACCTCAGAATTCAACATTCAAGATACATCATTGAAGAAGCCGAAAACGACCCAAACATTTTGTATTCGATTATGACTGGTGACGAAACATGATGATTTGAATATGAGCCCGAAACCAAGCGCCAAAGTGCGAAGTGACAGTCTTAATGTTCGATCTTTGTTCGATGCTCATTTTCCGATCGACCCTACACATATACTGTCACATTTAGCGCGATTAGTTTTTGACGAAGTACCAAGGATGCCTGCTCATCGACGATGAAACCTACGTGAAAATAAATTTCGGACAGCTTCCTGGCCAAAAAATCCACACGACGGCACGAGGAGATGTACCTGCGAAGTTTAAGTTTGCTTATATGGACGAATTTTCCAAAAAAACTGTTGATTTGACAACGGATATGAAGCTGCGGAGTAAAGACCAAAGTGTTCGTGACGAATAAGACGATGGACTCGAAGCTGTACAAAGAAGAATGCCTCAACAACTGCGTACTACCTTTCATTAAAGCCCATAAAGGTCCAGTGTAGTTTTCGTAAGATTTGACGAGTTGCCACTACAGCCGGGAAGTCATCCAGGGCTACCGCGATAATAACGTAGATTGCATCGATAAACACAAAAAATCCACCCAACTGCCCGTAGTTCCAGCCCATTGAGAAATTTTGGGCAATAATGAAGCAGGAGGCTTAAGAAAAGTGGAAAACGACTCGGGACGCGACTCAGATGACCAAAATGTGTAACTAATGTGCCAAGGAAGTTGACTCCGGAGCTGAAAATATTACATTGCATAATTGAATCTTTTTTCAATATAGCACCAGATCTCGACATTTCATGCAATTAAAAAACCTTTGGAATTAAATAAATTTCCGATTTTGAATATTTTATGTATTTGAGCGATTTTTTAGGATCGAAAATTTTCAAAAATTGAGATGCCCATTCATTTGGGTACTTCGGCTTTACGACCCATTTTTATTGGCACTCTAATGTATATCGCCCAACTGAAGGTGGAAACAAGACGGATTAGATTGGCAATGAATGTAACAATGACTAAATTTGTTATATAAGAGTCAGAACTGAAAGAGTTCGATTATCTGGCATTGCCGGTAACTGCTGATAACCGATGTTGGGTTAGAGTTAAAGAATTTGCATATAGCCGAATCCCAAATCGAAAACTAACCCAACGGTTTCGGGTCTGTTTCGAGTAGGTTATAGGTAAAGATATTTAGTTTTTATTCTGGTTCGGGTTCAAGAATTTGTAGACTCGACCGGCTCTACTACAAACGTTCTGCGGTAGAGTATTGAAAACTAAGAGAGTGTCAAGTACGTACGAGAACCATCAAATGCACACTTCGCTTCGAGAACCGACTATCACCATCATCAACGCGAAGATTGAGAGGCTCAGGCAGATTTGTCATGTTGCACGAATGTTTGTAAACTGTTCCATTCGACTAGCAAAAAAAAACGAAACACAGCTCGCTTGAAGACCAACTTATTCGCAGGTGAGCTTACCCTAAGCGATTTAACTTTTTTTTTAATATGAATAAATCGTAAAAAATAAATATTTTTTCTTGGAGAAGAAGCGCTCTAATTGATATTCAGAGAGTTCAGAGTGGCGATGGTTCGTCGATTGCCGTAGGTGACCAGCGATTTACATGGGTACATTATGTTCTAAGCGAAAATGAGATATGAAGTTCTCTCTTCAATATACCGGCGGAAAATGCTTCCAGACTATCTTTTCGATGGAAAGCATCTCTCCGTAAGCTGGTTCTTAGGATGGTTTCATAGAGGGCTTTTGTAGCAGAATATAGAATTGGACGTTTTCTCACTCTTAAAAGGGCAATTGGTTGTTCTAATTCTAATGCTAATTCAATTGCATTACTTAAAAAGTTGAATGATTATAACACAAATCGTTTTAAGTAGTTGAAGCACATTCTAGAAATCGAGGTGCATTAGCTCTTCAAGCAAAACTCCAACTTGTTGTACAGTAGTAGGTCACCAAGATTGGTATTTATTCGCAGTATCGACGATGTCGTTCATTTATTTTGTTTACTCATTTCGATTCATTTTTTGTTGTGAATACGACCTACTTTACTATGGGGCGCTTTTCAAAATGTACCCTCAGAGAGAGTGATAAGTTTTTGATCGTGAATATCTCTTGTTGCATCTAACGAATCAACATAGTTTTTGCTACATGCCATCGGAAATATGATTACAATTTTATGATAAAATTTTCAGTTGTGTGACATAATCTCAAATAATTCAAATTTAAACTTTTCTGAAATATTTGGTATAAATGAGTATCAAAGAGGATAATTCATAAGGCACGTTTGTCTTTCTCGTATTTTTAAAGCTTAATATCGTAGTGAGTTCCACAATTTGGTCCTTCAGTCCTTTCAGATGAAGCCTTCTTTGTTTTTGCGAAAAATGTGAAAAAGGGGAATGCTTGCATAATTCATACAATTGATCAACTAATTGATATTCGGAAATGTTAAGGAACATGTCAGTTGTTTTCGTATTCACGACATTCAGTTATGTCTCTGACATTACCTACCCGCCTTTTGTTCACGACACTTTGTTCTTTGTTCACGGGATATGAAGGCGATATGAAACAACCTTCTTGATTCGATGTTTCGACTGTTTCTGATGGCTTTTTCTGGGGAAAATTAGTGGTAATGTCAGAGACATAACTGGATGACGTGAATACGAATAAAACTTCACACTTCTGTATGTCTAAAACCTGTCTATGTTTTTGCACTAAGTAGTTCAACTTGAACTGCTCTGCACTGACAAGTCGAAGACGAAACGTGAAGAATACTGAAATCGGTTATGTACCCAAAGCACAAAACGGTTTTTAGCCGAACCCCTAAATAACCAAAATCTGTGGTCGGCAGTTCAGTCACATATTCGTTTCCTTCGGGACGTCAGAAAAGGCATTGAGCTTCGTTGCAATATAAAAAAGTGTTTCGCAAATAGCGTTAACTTTACGTCTGCTTAGCGGTTCAAATTGAACTGTCTAAGTTTTTGAACTAAGTAGTTCAATTTGAACTGCTCTGCACTGACGAGTCGAAGACGAAACGTAAAGAATAGCGTTCACATAAGTTGATATTTTATTTGAATTGTGAAATTATATACAAAAGTAGTACGAATCCACGGCACACTTATTTTAATACACAAATTAATAAGACAGGACAATAGAGAGTAAAAAATTGTTCACCTATAGAAGTACACACGGTACGAATTACAAAAATTTCAATAGAAGAAAATATCAAAAAATTCTTTAATAATTTTTTTACATTTTATACCTAACCTAACGCGCGAATGCAATGAAGCTCACTGCGTTAAATCCGTCGTCCAGGCACGAGAAACAAACGTCATTAGTTTTTCTCTTTAATAATCGTTGAAACCAAACATTTCAGAAAACTATAATTTTGAGTTATTTGTGGTTATTTCGTACTAATGAGAAGTTTCATCGTGAATTGCTTATCATATTTTTCGATAGCATGTAGAAAAATTATATTGTTGGGTTAAGTACAACAAGAGATATTCACGATTAAGTTCCATCCATTCTTGTACGGGGTAAATTTTGAAAAGGCGCCCCATAGTAAAGTAAGTCGTATTCACGACAAAAAGAATAGTTTATCAGAAACTTTCAAAACGGGGAATTCACCAAATACAACATCTACCTTGTATTTCAGCTACACACCTTAAAAAACTCTGTGATTTTACATATTATTAGATACACATAAATGAGGCGTCGCTGTTTATGCAAATTTACGTTGAAAAACATTTAATATTGTGTCTAAAATTCCATGAAACGAAATTCATTGAAATAAAACAAAATGAATACTGATAGCGACCGCCGCGACTTGATCCGAGAATCATTTGATCACAAAGTACACCCGTTAATTGATTGTTCCACTGAAGCAGATATCTGCTTGGTTGGTAAAAGTTACATTTAAATCCATTCAGTCGCACCTGCTAGCAGAATGCAAGTTACAGTCGAAACCAGTAAAATTCATGCTAATATAACATTATGTCATTTGACAAATGAAGTCTTTTACATCGTATGAGGAATTAAGTCACCTGCAAAATTCATTTTTTTGTGTGTTGTCATTGATTATCGATAAAAACAACAGATTAGTTCCGAATAGAAGATTTTTTGGAAAATTTTCCTTAGACCTCATAACTTTGGAAGACTGAAGCAAAGTGAATCGGACTTAACATCAATATATCCAAGACAAAACTGCTAACAATAGTAAGCCATCATTTTATTTGATGGAACTTAACGGTATTCATTTTGAGTACCTTGAGTAAGTCTGATAATTGATTAGTAAGTCATTACTGAATTTTCTGGATCCATGTTGTTATTTTTCGTTTAAAATGGAGAACGTTCATCTTTGAGAACCATGATAGCAAATATGGTTCAGATACTCTACGAAACTGACAGAACGCGAGTTGAACACAATGCAATGCTGTACGAAAAAAAAATTTAAGGCAAAAGCGTCTAGAAATATTTTACAGAACATATGAAACCTTCCGTCACGCTTGAACAGGCAAGTTCAGCAACGACACGATGCACTAGAGGTTAGATTCACACAAAGAATGCTATCCTTACGTTCCGTTGTTCCCACTCACTGTATGTTGATACATATAGCTGTGGAAGTTACAACGTCTCCAGGACTGTAATACCGTTTGACATTAGCTGAACTTTGCAATAGTAGGTTGAAAAAGAATGCCAGTCAATGAAAATATGTGTAACGATATTTCTCGGGACGTGCTGTGACTTATTGTCCTGAATAACACGGAAGTAAGCTGAAATCGGAAAAAATCCTCTCGAAAAGTACTTCCATCATGTTGAGCATCCATAAACCTCACAGAGCTACTTTGTGGTTTCCGCATATTCATCAAAACCATGCATGCTAATAATAATACCTCAAAAGTTTCCCGGTACTAGGGAACAAAAGAATCGTTCAATGGAAGCCTTTATCCCTTCTGTTGGTTCTTCTGTTACGGACGCCCTCTTCATGTCACATCATAAGCGTTGATCCTTCTAACAGTTTGCACTGCATGCTGCAACGTTGAATATGCCCTCTACGGAACTGTCACCAGCAGAGTACGAATGGTTACTAATTCGAGTGGCCACGAAAAGTAAACTCTCTTCAACCCAACGATTCGCACTTCAAATTCCCATCTGTTCATGCAGTCAGCATTTTCGGATCGGCGAGAAACACTTATCCCGTGCAGTACGTCTTTGAACTCAAGCGTCAGTAGTTATGCAATAATTACCGCACTGATGGATGGGTTAGCGTCCTTTTATCTCGGCAGCGAAAATACCACCCACTCGATAAAGTATGCACGTAGCAGCATTTTGGGACTTTCATCTTCTCTGGTCAACACTTTCCGCAGCGCTTTTTCGATGGCGTTTCCAGCAACTGCTGAATCGTATTAGCAAAAATAATCAGCTTGACTAATGTCATTCTAGTGAAAGCTACGTGAGCTACTGATTCCATGATTATGGTGATGAAGATAATAAGCCAGTGAATAATTCGTGAGATGTTCCCTGGGTTTAAAAGTTGTATGACAGAGATTGACAGAGATTTAAAAATAGAATGTTTGAATGACAAATGATTTACGATAAGATACATTGCGAAATAATATTTTCACGCTTTTTTTTCGCAGAAAACACAGACAATCTGTTCAAATTCAAACACACAGAAGACGTCGTCTGTTCATGATATGCAAAAAAATTGAAAAGGTGAAAATGAATCAAGCGCAGATTTAACTTTATGCAAGATTCTATCATACAAACTTTACTACCTTGATGAAAAAGTTCCCGGAATTAATTCAGAAAACTAAAAATACAAGATTTTACTCCGAAATCGATTTTGTCCCCTTCAAAGTACTCCTCATCGACAGCAACACACACACAACACGCTTGAACCAAAGCTCGAAACATTTTTTATATTCAGTTTTCGATATGGCCATCAAAGCCATCTGAGATTTTTCCATAATCTCATCTCGGGTACTTAAAACGCGTTCCATGGAACGATTTCTTGGGTCGACCGAAAAGGCAAAAGTCGCAGGGAGCCAAATCAGGTGAATTCGGTGATTGCTGAATGGTATTCGTTTCGTTTTTAGCCCAATATTCACGGATAACAATGGCATTGTGTGACAGAGCGTTGTCGTGGTGCAAGATCCACGAGTTATTTGCCACTAATCTGATCTTTCTTCGGCGAATTGCTTCACGCTAACGTCTCATAACGCCCAAATAATACTCCCAATAGTCAATTTGCGGTCTACACAGATACAAATATTTACATCTATTTTCATGCACATATTTGAAGTAGGAAGTTGTATATAAAGTCACTCCTCAGATCTTTACTTTTATATAAATTTTAAAGGCAAAACTAAGCGTAAATTAATATATGTTGTACAATTCATTGAAAAATAAAAGCATTCCAATTTAATTTTACATCGATGATGGTTTTCAATCAAATTTTTGATTGAATTGTTGTCTATTTCAAAGTGTCTTTGAATCACATGTCGTGTGAATTTCATTATTTTATTTCTGTGTACGGTCATCCATTATTTGATTTTATTGATGTTTTCGTCGGTTTTCGATGTCGATGGCCTACCGCTTTTCTCATCATCATTCACAGACTCACGGTCACTACTGAAACGATCGTGCCACTGATAAACGACTGTTTTCTTCAGAGTATTTTTGCCGAAACACTCTTCTAAAATTTGCAATGTTATCGAACCATTCCGTTTTTAACGCAAAATTTAATGCAAATTCGTTGTTGCAAATTCAGTTCCGTTTTTGTAAATTGTACAAAATCGAGGGCACGCACAATCACAGATGTACTGAATACAGCGTAACTATCACAAATTTCCTGGTTTAGCTGAAAATTTGAGATTGGACTATTTTATTGCCAAATAACTTTGTTTGGAAAATCTTCCGGTTCTTCCGAAACAAAGATTTCTATTCGGATTTGCACTCAAAGTTTTTTGTGTTTTGGATTTAAATACAAATGCTTAAATTTATAAATAAAAAACCCTTCTTAATCCACCTAGTGGTGTGATAATGCCTTTCTCTTTTTTCATAACAGTCTCATGAAAATATATTTCATACTTTTATTAAATAATTTCGGATACTAATTTTGATACCAATTGATTCAGATTGATTAGAATAGTTCACAAAAGCATACTTCAGTGTTTTTGTCATACAGTCAGCATCATTTGCGTTGCCTACCTAAGTAAATGTTGCTATATAACTATAGAGAATAACACGGAAGAGTTTCATGCATGACTATCTTCCGTAATCATTATTTCCCAAAATTTCGTACAAATACTCGCTAAATGCATTGAAAAATACATGAAATGTCTTATTTTCCAAAACCCTTAAATATTTTCTATTGAAATATTTGCGGGACATGACGCCCGATCGTGGAAAACATGAAAAATATTTTCAGTATTTCAGTTATTTATTATTGAATTCAAGATATTTTTTTATAAAAATGTAGCGTTTTCTTCATACTTTTAAGAAAAAATACGGATAAAATTATTCGTCACGGTTTCAATGGAATTCTCGAATTTTTCCTGTAACACGGCTCACTAGGCGGCGCACACCTTCTTCGTCTGTCGTTTTAGCTATCTTATTCCACCAGGTCGTCATCTGATTGATGTCTTTAACAACCTTTCCCTTTGCCTTGAGTCTCATCTTCATGGTTGCCCAGTATTTCTCATTAGGGCGGAACTGGGGGCAGTTGGGTGGGTTAAGGTTTCTCGGAACAAACTGGACCCCTTTCTCTGCATACCATTCTTGAACGACTTTGCTGTAATGACACCTTGCCAAATCTGGCCAAAACATTACAGGATGGTCGTGGGATCGAATGAACCGCAAAATTCGTTTTTGGAGACACTCTTTTTGGTATAGTTCCGATCTCATTGTCTTATTTGTAACGAAAACTTTCGTTTTTTTGCCACAGCAGCAAATGCCCTGCCAAATCATAAATTTTCTTGCAAATTTGTCGGCAAAAACAAATTTAAATTTGGCTGGAACATCCCCCCGAGCCGTTGCCAAGTAAAATTTTTGACCTGGGATTTTCGCGAAGTCAGCCTTGACATAGGTTTCATCGTCCATCAGAAGACACCCGTCGAACTTGGTCAGCACCTGGTCATATAGCTTCCGAGCACGAATTTTGACCACACTATTCTGTTTTATGGTACGATTTGGCTGTTTGCTAGCTCGATGCGATTTGATTCCTTCCCGGAGTCGAGGTCTCCTCACGGTACTATGGGCAGCACCGAATTTTCTGGCCAAATCACGGTCCGACAGATTAGGATTCCTCTTAATCGTTTTCAAAATCTTAACACGAAGTTTCCGGTCGGCAATTCCACTCCGACGTTTGGCTTAAGGCTTCCGAATCGTCGTCAATGTTTCCTTATACCGTTTGATAACGCGCTATACGGTATTTCTGGGCAATTTCAGCTGTTTAGCTAGCCTAGATGCAGACCACAATGGATTTTCCAAATAACTGTGCACAATTTTTTCCCTTCTTTCGGCTTCCATGTTGATCGTTTACAAAGTACAGTCGATTTGCGGAATGTCAAAAATCGTACGCAAAGCTGACAAAATTCCCGATACGTGGGCGCCAAGAACTTCTAAATCCGTCCACTAGGAGCGCCACAATATGAGAAAAAGTTTGTTCCAATTCTAAATGAAGCAAGTTTTACATCGTCTGTATTAGAACTAATTTTAGTAACCCGAATGATTGCCAAAACAAGATCACTGGTTACATAATTAAAATCGTCTTCATCACCCTAGGAAATTACTATGGAATGAAAATCAAAAATTACTTATAACAGAGACATAATTGGTTTTACTTTAATTTTTTTCAGATATGATTGAACCATCGCTACCAAAGTTTTATAGTAATCTGTTGTTATGGCGGACTTTCAGTTTCATTAAAATTTCAGTGAAAAAAATTGGTAATTTCTGAAAAAAGCAAAAGGTGCATTATGCCTCAGGGGTGCGTTTTAGCCCATCTTCCCCTAATCGCCTCGTGTTTTCTCTTCGGTCTCTCACCTGGTTTACTAAAGATTGCTTGATTTTTGGTTGTGTTTTCTTGAGAACAGAATTTCTGAAAGGCGGTAGCTAAACTTCATGCGTTCACCTGTTTGTATAAATAGCATTTTTTGTAAGATGTCATTTTCAGAAAATTACCTTAGTATTAGCCAAATTTTTGTTCGTTAAAAATGAATCCGAGTGATATTATAAGCAAAGACTTGGCATTACATTGCTTTTGTGGAATTTGAATTTTCTGTTTCAACAGACTTCGTAGCCGATTCTTAGCGTTCAGAATCATTGCACAGTAGGGAAAAAACGATCAAAACGCGACTTTGCTCAATAATTTTATGAAAACCTAACCTAATATTTTCAAAGTTAGTATTTCTTATGCAAATTTTTCCGCAGAATCGATTTATGATAGTTAGAAGATCCGTAAAATTCACTATCATGCCCGTTTTGCTCCAATTCCTCTTTTTTCTGACTTTACTACGAAAACTAACTGTGAAACTCAGGAAAAAATTCAATTCGATCAATCGGAAGGCATTCCTGATATGCTCATAAGTTATATAAATTGATTGTTTTTAATAAGGTTGACCACAAATAACTATGTTCTGCTTTACCCCCAGTCATCTTCTTCCATGAATTTACTAAAAAAAAAGTTCTACTGATCGGTGTTTGAACCAATATTGGTTAAACAATACAGGTCTATATTTCGCATATAACCTCACATAATAATTTACAGATAGTCTTTATGATCGCATGCGTCGTGCTACATCGTTTTACCGCAGTTTTCCCACAAATATAATTTTATGTTGAATTCAGATTTACAATCCCGAAGCAGATCCAATATGACCTACCGATATTGGTTCATATCACGTACAAAACATCTGTAATCCAATCAAACATAATGGGAACGACAGTACTAGCCTGTTTAACCCGTTTTACCTCAATTTATTTCATAAGTCGTTTTTCTGGTTAAACGTTCTTCTGCATACCGTAAGCAGGCTGATTGCGGTTGATGAAAATCGATTGATATTACGAAGAAACCCTAAAAATAAGACTACAGATGGATTCAATTGCCGCATGAACCTATTTTTTGTTTTGATTATAGAGGCTTTAACCTTGAGGTCATTCACCACTTCGGGCCAGAAAAACCTTCTGACCCTATGTGCGGGGTTGGGAATCGAACCCAGGTGGGCTACGTGAAAGGCATCGACTTACCCATCACGCTATACCCGTCTCCCAAAGAACGCATGAATCTTGTTATACCGTTTTACCCCAATTTATCCTTTAACTGAGTCTTAAGATTTTGCTCCACATTTGGAAAACAGTTCGTAATATAAATCGATTATCATCAACCGCAAGCAATCATCCTGCTTTCGGTATGCGAAAAAAAAAGTTTAACCAGAAATACGACTTATGAAATAAATTGGGGTAAAACGGGTTAAACAGGCTAGTACTGTCATTCACATTGTGTTTAATTGGATCACAAATGTTTTGAACGTAATATGAACCAATATTGATAGATCGTATTGGATCTGCTTTGGATTGTAGATCATATTTTAACTGAGTATTATAACTAGAAAAGTAATGGGGTAAAACGAAACAATGAGTTTTCTGCTGTCAATAAAACTATATGCAATCGATTTGTTAGACTTTTTTACATCGGAAACACTCTATTCGCTCTTCTGCAAGTTTTTCGGTTTTATGTTATATAGTTAAGCTTGAATACAATGCAGTATAAAAATTGAACTTGGGGTAAAATGAACATGATAGCGTTTCGTGCTGTCCTTCTAAATACATGGAATCGATTTTACCGACCATTTTACACCAAAAAAGTGCTATGTGGTCAGCTGTATCATGCCTCCAGAAAAATCGTCGCGTTTTTAGTCCATTTTTCCCCACTGTGCATTGCATGGCTAGTACTACGATCCTACTGACACTAAAAATCCTTCCAGGTCGGGGCTCGAACATAACAGTTCGGCTGAAAAGTTCGTATCGTTTAATAGAAACACACATTTTTTTGCCAAAATTCATTTTTATTATTCAACATAATTGCCATCAGAGGCGATACAGCGATTATAGCGATCTTCCAACTTTTCGATACCATTTTTGTAGTACGATTTGTCCTTTGCCTCAAAATAGGCCTTCCGCGATTACCTCTTCATTGCTTCTAAATTTTTTACCAGCGAGCATTCTCTTGAGGTCTGAGAACAGGAAAAAGTCACTGGAGGCCAAATCTGGAGAATACGGTGGATGAGGGAGCAATTCGAAGCCCAATTCGTTCAATTTCAGCATGGTTTTCATCGACTTGTGACACGGTGCATTGTCTTGATGAAACAAAACTTTTTTCTTCTTCAAATGAGGCCGTTTTTTTTAAATTTCGTCCTTCAAACGCTCTAATAACGCTTTATAATAGTCACTGTTGATGGTTTTTCCCTTTTCAAGGTAGTCGATGAAAATTATACCATGCGAATCCCAAAATACAGACGCCATAACCTTACCGGCCGATTGTTGAGTCTTTCCACGCTTTGGGTTCGGTTCATCGCGTGCAGTCCACTCAGCTGACTGTCGATTGGACTCCGGAGTGAAGTGATGGAGCCATGTTTCGTCCATTGTTATATATCGACGAAAAAAATCGGTTTTATTTCGATATAACAGCTCCAAACACTGCTCAGAATCATCAATTCGTTGTTGTTTTTGATCGATTCTGAGCTCACGCGGCACCCATTTTGCACAAAGCTTTCTCATATCCAAATATTCGTGAATAATATGTCCAACACGTTCCTTTGATATCTTTAGGGTGTCAGCTATCTCGATCAACTTCACTTTACGGTCATTGAGAATCATTTTGTGGATTTTTTTCACGTTTTCATCGATAACAGCCTCTTTTGGACGTCCACTGCGTTCATCGTCTTCGGTGCTCATATGACCAGTACGAAATTTTGCAAACCACTTACGAATTATTGCTTCGCCCGGTGCAGAGTCTGGATAACACTCATCAAGCCATTTTTTGGTATCGGCGGCACTTTTTTTCACCAAAAAGTAGTGTTTCATCAACACACGAAATTCCTTTTTTCCATTTTTTTCACAATAACAAAAGTAGCTTCACTCAAAACGCAATATCTCACAAACTAATAATCAGACAGCTGTCAAATTTATACACGTATCTTTTGAAGGTTGGTACTAACTGAAAATGGTATGGATTTAATTCTAGTGGCGCCCTCTCATAGCAACGATACGAACTTTTCAGCCGATCTGTTACGACAACTGGCTTGTAAGATCAACGCTCTAGGCACTGAACCACCAACCCTGGTGAATGTGATGTACTTAAAAAGGCGAAATATCTTATAATACTAATAACAACAATGTTAAAAAATTACTATACATTAAAAATGCTAAAACCAGTACAACTGAATGTGCCATTAATAATCTCACTGGAAGTTACTCAACACAATTAGACAAGATTCGCGTCATGAAGCGAGCTGGTTTCGGCACATTAATATCTGAAACCCCGAACCTAAATAAACGAATCCCTACTCAAACCGAAATAATTCAAACAAACAAATCTCATCCCGCAAAGCATGTCATACCCAGTTATATCCTCAGCGCTGCCAGTGAAAATAATCATTTCACTATAAAATACCCCAGAGTGTTGCGACCGACACTTGTTGCTCAAGCTAGTAGCGCTGCTTGAATTACCCATCCGAAATCAACGAGAAAACTTTTGGTTCATCGGCTTCATCTCCCGCTGCCAGTTGTTTTTTTTTCTCCTAAGCTCAGCCGAATATTTAACAAACAACGAAACTTCAACTGAATTTTTCAATTTAGCCTTTTTGACAAACAAACAATGATTCGGTAGATTGCCACTCACAAAGAAAATATGTAAATGCCATATCAAATTTGCTCTTTATTTTCGCTACTGGCGTTTGCGCTTCATCACAGACACCAGTAGACGTAACACTGGGTCAAGCTGGCCTAACTTTTGAAAAGATGGAATAAATAGATTCAATCAGCATGCCACAAGCCATTTTCACGGTGGATTAAATTATTTCTATGTGCAAGGTCCGTTCCCTAGGTGTTCTTCAGACCTGATCCGACGCTGCCAACCACCCCAATTTGAAGTGCCGCTCCCTCGAAGTGGATAGTAGAATGAATCTCACTCTCCGCCCGTCGATGATGATTATTTCTCTTGGTGGAATAATTTTCCTGTTCGGTTTCGATTTAATACAGACTGGCAGGTTTAGGAAAGTTAGACCACGGTACAGTTTGTTACGTTTGGAAATTCATCCAATTGAAACGAACACATTCACTTTGGTGGTGGCATTAATTGTCGGAATTTTGGTTTTCTAACGACTGACACATTACACAGTTTATACCAATGCTGTTAATGTCAAGACATTTTCATCTGTGCCATGTTCTACGGAGGCTGCCCAGGCGACCAATGTTTTCAACGTCCCGCCTTCGCGATGGATGGCATGAAGGGATCAGCAACCTGCGGTATTTGGTTGTAGCAACACAAAACAGCAACATCAATAGCAACAACAGTAGCGGCAGTAACAGAATCTCCGAAATAATTTGCGTGCTTGCTTTGTGTAAATATTTTTCCACAAATGCCTTCCAGGGCAATCCTAGCAAATATTATATGAGTTACGTTCGGGAGGAACCGGATGAAACCTCGTCAGAAACAATCGATGGGCTGGGAGGCAGACAACGGTAATCACAGAATATTAGCATGCACAATTACACCGAAGCTGAGTTCGCAAATTCTCTTTAATCGAGCAAAGTTAAAGTGTTGTTTGGAAATTTTAGCAAAAATTTGGAGGTTCATGGCTCCAACAGGCTCCAGTTCGCAGTGTGACTGCGAAGCGTCATATGAACAATATCAATCGCGTAGACAAATCCCGATGGAAAAAGCATGCAAAAAGTTATTTTATTACTACCAACGCAGATGAGAGTTTTCGGCATCCGGAATAAAAGAAATACTGAACGCATTTAACTGTAAGCAACTAACGGCCAAATCGGCGAATTTTCGTCTCGGCAAGGCACTCAGTGAGTTTCTTCGGTGGGTGTGTTGATGAGATGTCGGATCCGAAGCGTCGAGAATGTTTCAATTTCTGATGGTTAATGGTCTGTTATGATTACAAAAATTGAACTCGTGAAGTAAACACGAGATGGGCAACGAGAGAGGTGCACCCTTCGGGACCATTTGACGATCTCTTGGATCGTTCGCCATCCATGCCAGTGAATTTGACAGTTGAATCGTTCTGAATGTCTATTAATAAAAGGAAATGATCCCCTGGTTTGGGAGTAAGTTTTTCCAATCTAGCCGAAACTCGATTCGCTATACATTATTCATAATTTGCTCATATCAGTTGTTTTTTTTGTGTTTGTGATTATGTGGGTGAGCTGGTCGGACATATGGTTTTGTGTCAAAATAGAAATGTAGTAAACCCACGAATTGATTGAGTCCCATAATTTACAAGCGTCATATGAACTCATTGTTGTATCCAAGGATAGCAAAACTTTGCTTCTTTCAGTACTAAGCCCGCCCAATCCCAATCCGGTTCTTGGGGCTGTTTGAATATTTATGATTCCGATCAAGCTGTCTGGTAAACATCACAACACCGTATAAGGCAGAGGTATCTAACTTCATCCCTCGTGTCGTTGTAATTGGTGTCACTATCGTTGTGACTATCACAAGGAACAACAATGTGGAATGCGGAAAATACTTGTGTTTCGATGATGTTTTAAATTTTAACTGAGCACATCATTTTGCATCCTACCGTTGGATCTCACTCTTGCTGACGGGTTCTAAACAATGATTAGAAGGAATGAAAAAGGTTTCCATCACCTTGATGAGAAAGTTTGCTTGGAGCTTGTTCTGATGCCAATCGTTGACAGAGCGCGAAGTGCTTCAAGCGAACTAAACTTTCTTGCTTTCCATTAACATTGGTTGTAATTCAATATGTACGAAAACAAAAGGGTAAATAAAAGCTAATTTTCTGACTTCGTAGAAAGTTTCGCATAAAAGATTTTGGAATGTCTTATGAAAAATATTAGAAAAATGTGATTCCATCGCGAATACTCGTTCATGCTTAACCGAATTTAACCTAGTTTCGCTCAGTTTCTCTTCGAAGTAGATTGCTTATTTTTGTTCAGTTTTGCAATTGTTTAGAGCATTTCGCGGCCGATATGAAAGTGAACATGCCCACCTTTCACAAAAAGTACCACGTTTTGCAAAACTCTAACATAAAATAAAATTTAAATATGAACTCCAATGGACTTCATGAAATGACAAAGAAGTTTCATGTAAGGAAGGTCATGACAAGCAAGAATGTCGCGAACTGGGACATTGGATAGTCTAGCTTAGGTACGCATGTTCAAACGACATGATCAATATCGCGATAACCTTCGGCACAATCACAATTATTAGTCTCGGATAGTCCAATTCGAAGGAGATGTGCATCTAGCGTGTAGTGATTGGACATGAGTGTGGACATCACACGAATAAAGTCCCTACTCACATCCAATCCTCTGAACCATGCTTTTGTCGATATTTTAGGAATAATTGAGTGTATCCACCAACTCAGATCATCTTTATCCCTAGAAACACTTACCAGCTGCAAGTGTTCTTTGGTGAGACGCGCTATAGAATTCGTTGAAAGCAATCGGTCTCTCTTAAATTTCACCCTAAATAGCATCACGTTTGGCACAAGTATCGGCTCTCTCATTGCCTGGAATGGAGCAATGAGCTGGGAAGGAGAAATTCATTGGTGGTAATGTTTTCCTATTCCAGTTTTCGATATTGTATTTTGTCAGCTTTATTTTCGTGGAAAAATATTGAGAAATTACTCGGTGAAAAAGTATTTTCGAGGATGCATTTTAGAAATTATGATTTTCGGTGTCCACTCCATCTCAGAGCAAAAATGTCAAAAGTAAAAAAATCCAAGTAACATAGTTGTAGTAAATGTTTTTCTAGACCCCTACATTTTTGATCGTTTTTGTTTTAATTGTTGGTGGTTGTTTGAAGTCAAAACTGAGATTTTTCACGAAAAAATCTACCATTTTGTAGCTGTAACACCTTCCCAAAGTAACAAAAAACTGAAAGAAGATGTGGGGTTTGGGTGTTTCATATCTAAAAATGTGTGCAAAATTTGAAAATAGTTGGAGAAATAGTTTTTAAATGCCAATGGACACAGACGCAAAGTTCACACAATTTATGTGTGACCCTTTACGCACTGATGAGTCAAAGGCGAAACGCGAGGAAATCGGAACGAAATAGGGTAAGGGCTCCCTATTTCATCTCATTTGTTATGACGTCGCCTTCAAACCCCGATTTAGCCACTAAAATCACTCTAACTATTTCATATTACTCCTTCATTCGCCTTGCTCCACGTTGATAATTGATTCACATTTCTTGAAAATTTAACAAATATTCATAAAACAGCTAAAAACACTTATGATGTGTTCACTACTCTGCTCCTAATTCCATCTCAATGGATTTTTATCCATCCTATCGTTGATCCTTTATTCATCCTATAAATTAGCAATGGCGACAGCAATCAAAACAAAATATTCCACTATTACACTCTCAGGTTCAAAATGTCTGAATTCTTCTTAAAAACGCACTAATGCCAACTATGAGACAACATACGATATTTTTAGAATTAGTTTGAAATCATTTCAACGTTTAAAAATTTTTCGGTCGTTTCCGTTACCTTTCGCTTTAAATTTAAAATTTTACTGTAAAGTAAATTTGGTGAACTTTAAATAAAACAAAAATGTAATTGTTACTATTTATTCATTATCCCTTCTTAAAACAAAGTGTAGAGCCAGATATGCCATTTATACAGATTTATCTGTATTGTATAGATTTTAGTCGGGTAACACTTTTTGTACAACTCCTAAATGTTCAAATTCGGCGGCAGCCAGCAGTCGGTCGTCACCAGTGCGGTAAAATTTCATTTTCAAAGGAAATTATTTTGATGAAAATGAAATTTCTGACCTGTCACTGTCAATGTATAACAAATCATTCCATTGACTTTTGTGGTCATAATCAAATGAGATCCTAGTCATTTGAAGTTTCGTTTGCTCCATTTCAAAAGTGAATGAGCCCACCTGTTTCTCTGTCTCAGCCGCCGACAGTGAACAAGTTCGAATGAATAGGTATGAACTAGAGATGGTCGGGTATAGAAATTCTTATACCCGAACCCGACCCGTACCCGAGTGATCAGCAAAAATATTTACCCGTACACGATCCGTACCCGATTAAAAATTAAAAAAATTACCCGTACCCGACCCGTACCCGATCAATAATAAAAAAAAATTACCCGTACCCGACCCGTATCCGAAAAAAAATAAAAAATTTTACCCGTACCCGACCCGTACCCGATTGAAAATTACCTGTACCCGTACCCGACCCGAATGAGTAGTAAAAATTTTACCAAAATTCAATATGGAAAAAATAAAGTGTTTTAGATATCGAGCCGTATCAGGCTCTAGTTGGTAAGAAAAATACATTAAAATGCTTGTTTACTTTTAAACATATAAATACACTTTGAAGCATGAATAATGTAATGTAACTTTTTTTTAAACATGCAAATAAAAAAAAAAACAAACGGTTCATCCGAATTCAAAATTTATTTTTTCATATTAAAGTACAATCCTTCCGGGTAATTGTGGAACATAATTTCATTCAAATGGCTGCCTCGGCTGGCCTTGCAGTACGCCATACGGTCGGTCCAGCTTTTTAATACATTTTCGATTGTATGCAGCTTTATTTCAGCTATGGATGCACGAATTGTCTCTGGCTTGTCCACATAACACTTATCTTCGACAGCCGCTCAAAGATAATAGTCTAGCGGTGTCAAATCACAGCTCCGAGGCGGCCAAACGACATCCGAATTTCGACTGATAATTCGATCTTCGAAGACATTTTCTAAGAAAAAAGGTCCAATGATGCCGCCAGACAAAAATCCGCACCAAACCGTCACTCTCTGAGATCGGCTTCTCCATGATGCCATGCGGGTTTTCCGTCCCCAGATGCGACAATTTTGCTTATTAACATACCCGTCGAGATGAAAATGTGCCTCATCCGAGAAGATGATTTTTTTGCACACATTCAACAACATTACCATGATTTTGAAAGTAAAACTGCACTATTTTCACGCGGTCCTCAAGCGTATACACAACCATTTTCGTTCAGCGGAAGGATACAACTAAGTTTCTGTCAAATCAGAAGTGACATTGAGGTTACCAATGTCGAAATAACTGCTAGTTCAAAAATAAATGTTAGATGGCGGACCCTGTAGATTTTCAATGTCTTTGGTACTTTATACTCATTTACAAATGTCAACAAAAGGGAGTAATATCAACTCAAATTTTTCGAGAAACATATTTACCCAAAATGTCGTAATACCCGTTGTATTCAATTTTGGGTAGGTATGGTTTTTATGAAACAGTGCGACTTTTGATCCAATTCTTTAGAACCACAAGTAAGCGTGCTCATTATCTTGACACACAAATAAAAATTCACATTCGAATCACTTGAAAAATCACGTAAAATAGTTCCAAATGTCAAATTGAATATTATACGTGACGAAAATGAATGTTATGCGAACATCCCCTAAAATGAATAGTGTGTTATCAGTTCGTTTACGTGAATTGACCAAAGAATCAAACAATGTACGTGTATTCCCGGTGTGAAAAATTCAATTTAGAACATGGTGAACAGTGTGTCCTTCAAGTGTAGGTAGTTTGAACATTCGTAGGAAATTTTTTTGGTTACAATTTTTTACTACAAAGCAAAATGAATTATGATTTTGATTTAAATTAATCTGTCAACTATGCCCGTTTTGTAAGCCTCACAAACCCACACCCACGATGTTATCGGTAGCTGGTGGTTTTTACAGCCATTGAACCGGTGGAACCCTTAACGAGTGAACACGGTGAAAATTTGAGTATTTCGCGAGAAAAGATTTTCACCCTTACTTTTGCGACTCCATGTTGTCACGCATCGAGATTTTCACTTGTAGTCCAGTGAAAAGAAACGAAAATTAACTAGCAATATAGCCCAACTTGCTGTGCCATCAATCGGTGTCATTTCAAGTGAGGTGACACCACCCAGAAGTGCAGAATAAGAAGAACTTCTATGCAGATTATCTGAAATAAATGTTCATGTTTTTATGGTAAGAATCCTAATGATTTTTATGAAAATTTTGACAATCTCCAACCAATATTTAAAATAACAGTTTTCTGGTATCTGAATGTGATATGAGTACTACACTACATTTTATATACTGCCCATACTTGCATATCAGTCCCATATGGGAAATCGGCATGTTGAGAAAAAGACGATCAAAAGTTTATTTCCGATTTTTTTTATTTAT
Source organism: Malaya genurostris (assembly GCF_030247185.1). Classification (NCBI taxonomy): domain Eukaryota; kingdom Metazoa; phylum Arthropoda; class Insecta; order Diptera; family Culicidae; genus Malaya; species Malaya genurostris. The sequence continues at coordinate 247,414,882 of NC_080572.1, read as the reverse complement.
TGTGCTCCCTTATGCTGGTCCCGGGTTGGCGGTTCAATGCATAGGACGCTGGTCTTACAAGCCAGCTGTCGTATGTTCGAGCCCCGACCTGGAAGGATTCTTAGTGTCAGTAGGATCCATAGTACTAGCCATGCAATGATTCTGTACGCTAAGAATCGGCTGCTAAGTCTGTTGAAACAGAAAGGCCAAATTCCACGAAAGGAATGTAATGCCAAGACTTTGTTTTGCTCCCTAATGCTAAATCTTGGTATTATTACATGAAATACCGGTAATACACCTTTGCTGTTCCAATATTGCAAAAATGAAATTATTGAAATTTTGCACTGAATGGGACTGATATGCGGGTACTTTAGCATATGGGACACAGAAATGAGTTGATATTTTTTATATTTTACTGAACAAACCCTCAACTTTCATTGCAATTTCTGAGAGTATATTGAGGAAAGACTCCATTCCTCAAGCTAACTCAAAATTGGCCAAAATCGATATGAGACTGATATGCGAGTATGGGCAGTATATGAATCATATAATTTTTACTGGATTGTGCATTAAACAGCTTTAAAATGGCAGTCCATTAAAACCTACGTGAAAAGTAGATTCCGACCGCAACATCATAGAGCTAAGGCAGTGTGTCTTATTAAATATGTTATAAACAAAGTAGGGCGGGAAATATTCACATAACTTTTCACGTAACTATGATTAATCTTTTTTTTAAATGAAGAAAAAAATGTTTTTTTTTTACTGGAAAAAGATGCCAGTTGAAAGGTCTGGTTCTAGGCGCGAATGTCAAAACCCTTTGATTCAAATTGATTATTTTTCGGAAGAACTGTTTTGCAATGAAAAAATCTCGTCAACGTGTAAACATATTTCTGTGAAGTACAAATGGTCGGGTAATCGATCCGAAAAAAAATTTACCCGTACCCGACCCGTACCCGAGTGAGCGGTAAACCGTACCCGATTGAAAATAAAAATTTTTACCCGTACCCGACCAAAAACCCGTCGGGTACGGGTACGGGTCGGGTTTCGGGTAAAATACCCGATACCCGACCATCTCTAGTATGAACATCAACTCGATGACAGAAAATTATTTCGACCGGTACAATAAACAAAAGGTGACGGTTTCCATTCAGTTCACAGTTACCGCCAGCAAGTGTGAATGAATAATTTTCGAATTTTTGGTATGCATTGAGATGTGTTCCAAAGTATTACAAACGAAGATTGGAAGAGAAAGCAATAAATTTAAGTACATTCTGTGATTGACCGTGTTTACCACTCATTTATTATCTTGAACCAACTGAATATTCACCACGAGCTCATTTGATAGGCGCTCTCTCAGGCAGTAGAAAGAGATGTTTGTTATTTCAAGGGAGAAACTAACGTCGGTTTAATTGAGTTTCAATTGACGGTGCAACGGATGAAGAACTGAGTGTTGTCCATTCAGTATGTCAGTGAAAGGGGAATGTATTAGAGCTGGGTAATTCGTTCCCGAACGGTTCAAAAGAATCTGTTCTCTTGAAAGAATGAATGACCAATAGTTCTTTTCTAGAGAACGATAGCTCTTCAGTTCAAAGTCGTGGACAGTTTAATCTGAAAACTACAAAATCTTCTAATTGTCATCTCGGTTTGCCCATCCCTAGTATGTATAGAGTATGTATAGAGTATGAAGTATAGTACAGTCAACTGATCGGCTATGTATAATCTATTTCAATTGAATGAAATTAAATGAAATTTTACGGCACTGATCGTCACACGTTTCCGCCCGAAACGTCAGATAGAATATGGCACCTAGTGAAATATCCTTTAAGGGTCACATAAATTGTGGAAACTGTGTGTCTGCTTAGCGGTACAAATTGAACTGTTGGGCGGACAAGGTGGTTAAATTTGAACTGCTTTAATGAACCGAAGACGCGTCAATGTTTATTGTAGATTTAATCGAAGGAGACAATTATTTTTTTCAGTTGGCGCGTAGGACCTAACACTATCGAAAAACCATATTTTTTGTATGTTGTTATAATAAAACATTTCAAGAAAATGTTGTCAAATTTTCAAGTCAATCGAAGCAGAACTCTTGGACCTGAGCCAAGAGTTCTTGCATCTTTGCAGTATGGGATATGAAAAGATATAGGCCCAATTTGACAAAACATAATTTAATGTTTTAACGTAAGAAATACAAAGAAAATATAAAAGATTTTTAAAAAGTCTTAGACCCCATCCATCCTTTGAACTCAACCAAAGAGCGTGTTTTGCAGTCATGAAAATGGGTACCAGACAATTTCTTGTTCTTTCTTGGTATATTCTTTGAAGGCGACGGATCTTAAGGATCAAATTTAAACCAAGTTTACTTGGGATGATAATTTGTGTATTACGTACATTTTATTTGGTGTGTGTGTGTGTTATAGATCTATCATCTGTGCAGTGCGACCAGTTTATCAAAGTGACTTGAACGAGTTCAATACAATCTATTTTAGCAATAATTTATTCTCAAACGAATGTTAAGTCTGACTTTTTGGATGCTTCAATGCATTTGTATTAGATCGCGCTACACAAAATAAATCAAACTAAATATTTTCTGTTAAAAAGCAGTTTTACGGAAAAATAAATAGTTTTATAACAACCTTCCATATCCATTGCCTTTCACGTGCTAAATTTAAGGTTCTTATTTTGCGGAATTACTTGTAGAAGGTACGTAAATCTTTAGTGCGCAATAATTTCTGCAAGAGAAAATCCATATAGGAATGAGTGCCTTGCTAAACAAATGTGTTAGTGGAAGTAAGCTGAACCTGAAATAATGTTTCTCGAGCAGTTTTCAGAAAAACGGAAGAGTTTTAGACTAAGATTTTCGGTTTTCTTGAATTGCAATTCTACGCTGAAAGAACTGGTTTGTTTATTTTTAAACTATATGTAAGTTTTATTGATTCAAATCAGGAAAAGAAGCGCAGGAATTTGTTTTTACGCACACATTGTTGACATTACTCATACGCTTACAAGATGTCTTGCTCTTTAACAAAAAAAAAAAAAGAACGGCAATGTAAGCATAGCACGAAAGATGCAGCAGCGATATTCAAGTGAATATGCAGACAAATAAGCAGAAAGCGGACAACAATCGTTATGAACGGAAAAGGCTTTTGGAATTCATTTCGAAGTTTTTGGCACTTGTGGCAAACGTGACAAAAGGAATAATGAACGGAGATACTAAAGGCATCTTAAACTGAGTAGTTCATAGATAATAAATACGCTGCCCTGCAAAAAGTTGAACTCACCTAGAAAAAACTGTATATTTAGTATTTGAATCATTATCCTCAGACAGTTGTAACGGATTTAATGGTTTTAATTAAAATCACTATCTGAGCTCGGTTTTCTTACGATGTTTTAGACAAAGTCTTGAAGTAGCAATTCTAATGGAAATTCTGAGCCTGCCAAACGACAAATTGGTTTTCTCAAACTTAAACTCATTTTTTTTATTTATTCATTTTTTATTTATTTATTACCTTATTAAATAAGGTACACTGCCTTAGCACTTAGATGCCGATGCTTATATTCACAGTCATAATCTTCCATATAAGGTTTCTGAATTGCATTTGGATCCGACTCCTGGTTCCGGAACTACAGGATGATATACATTCATTTTGCTCGTAGATGGCTCCGTCCATCTAACTGCTTGTTTTTTTTTATCAGATCCTACACCCGGTTCAGGAGATATCAGATGTTTAATGTTAAAATTTCACATGAATTTATCGGGTTTATTGGGTTCACAGATTTTGAGAGTCTAAATAAACTTATTTCAGTTTTACCGGTATTCGGTTTTCGATCCCGGAAGGTACCGAAAAGTTTTATTTGAAACGCACTACAATTTCTCGAAGATGGCTACACTGATTTTCAAAAATTTCGAATCTAATGAAATGCTTCACAATTCATCAGACGAATATAACTGACTTCTGTAACACCGATTTCCGAATTCTGTTTTCAAAAGTATTGGGGAAAGAGAAGCTGAAAGAAGTAATTTAATGAACAAAAATACATACAAAATTGGTGTATTTTATCCGATTCCGACTTCTAATTTTGAATTTACAGAGTTATGGGTTTTAAAAATTCAAACCGTCATAGAAGATGACGATACAAAAAAATCTTTGAAGTTGGGCTCAAAACTATTTCAATTTGATCGTCATACTAATTCAAGGCGTTACGAAACCATTTTGGATTATGTTAGTCTCTGAATACCGGTTTTGGAAGTACAGTAAATAATGACCAATAACTTGAAAATGGAACTCACTTCTCCATCTCATTGAATTTTTAATCGATTGTCAAACGTTTAGATTGAAAGGTATAGTTTTAAGGTTTCTTACAATTCCTATCTTCGATTCGTCCTGCAGTTTCAAAACTACAAGTTGATATAAATTTAAAACTGTCATTCGAAACGAAGGTCATTAAAATAATTTCATGAAACCAAGAACTTCAAAGAACAATCATGCAAAAAAACACACGCGGATTGGTAAAAAAGGTATCATCTCACTGCTATGGGGATTAGGCGCACAAATTTTTTTTACAAACATCAAAATTTCTCGATTTATTTTCTTAAACCGCTGTATCTCGAGAACGGTAGCATATAGCAAAATTTTGATTAAAATCGTTTTAATTGGAAATTTAGCATTATTTTATAAAATTTTGTTGAAAAAATAGTTTAAAATTTTTTTTATAATTTTCAAAAAATTTCATTATTTTGAAAATATGTAACTTTATCAAATATTATTTCTCCATTTAAGAAATTTGACAGTATTTTACTTCGGACTTCAGTTGCAACATATCAACAAAATGAAGAAAAAAAAAATATATCGATTTCTTCGCGTTTCGCCTTCGGCTCATCAGTGCTTAATGCCGTTCAACTTGAACCACCATTTCCGCCTAATAGTTCAATTTGAACCGCTTAGAGGTTTAAATGGAACCGTTAGGTTGTTACGCAAGTTGCTTAGAGGTTCAAATTGAACTGTTAAGCGGAGATGGTGGTTCAATTTGAACTGCATTAAGCACTGATGAGCCGAAGGCGAAATGCGAAGAAATCGAAACTAGATATGTACTTTACGTACAAACCAAAAACCCCTAGATGTTCAAATTAAAAATATATTTTCTGAGATATTGAAATTTTAAATGTTCTTTCTAAAATAAAAATCAAACAACAAATTTTTGTCAACAATGCTACATTTTTTACATAGTCCTTATAATTACCTAAAACATTTCAGAAGACGCCAAATCGTTCGGATCCACCGTTTCTGAAACATAAGTTATTGAAAATTTTCAAGAGATTTTTGCTTGTTTTGTTTGGCCATGAATAATGCTTATGCAAAATTTGAGTCAAATAAAAAAATACAAAAATAATATTTCGGAAAAAAATCAGTCATTTGCGGTGGAACTGCTCAAATCTTGTTTGTTTTTTTTTCAGGAGACATTTTTGTCATTATAAATGATTTACTGTCGGTTGTATGAAACACATTCAATGCATTGTAAGCGATTCGATTGCTACATGTTTTGGAGTTTTGTAGTTACTAAATAAATCCAAATTGTAGGTCTAAGTGAAATCAAGAAGTTTTCCGAAAACTGCTTTGTGGTATAGGTTGATAAAGCTGACAGATCCAATTAACCAGTCAAAATCTCGTCTCAGTTTTTGTTTGCGTTTTAAGAGAATGAAAACAGTCAATTACAGTTGAATTACCGACAGAATCAGCTTAATTGCTACTCTTAAACATGAAAAAATTAAGTGTCGTCGTGTTGACTAAAGCATCCCCCACTTACAGACGAAACGCATCACCAAATTTGGTGACAATCGGATTTCGGTAATTCGAACTCCCGCACAAAAATGAATCGAATTGCAAAAACACGACTTCCTCGACGTTCCATTCCGATAAATTCTGGGCATCTGAAACTTCATTTCTTCTACCGATCGCTATTTCGACTGAATAATCGCTGAATGGAATCTTACTAATGGAATTTCCGTTGCTCTTAATTACTGACAAAGCACATCACGTTCAGCATTTATCAAGCAGTGATTTCCCCACCCAAAGTCAACCATCAACGTTGGAACACCCTTCAGTGTGATCCACTTCTTGCAGTGAACCATTGTCACTATTCCTAGCTAGAGAACAAAGACCCCCTCTTCACCTGGATTACGTTCGGTGAGTGAGTTCCGAATTCCACTTGAAACTGTATCATTCCGGAAGCGATTACATGTGTTACCTGTTTATCGTGTTCGAAATCGATCAACCGATCCGGCTTCAGTGGTCCCTGCTAGGTTGACCCGTCGTTTGAAGTGCGGGTTGCATTTGCAATTGTTACACTAGTATTTGCGTAGGGCTTTGTAATAAGGGGGAAAAATGGCGCTTATTATGTAACTGCTCGATATAGCAACCAGCGTCATCCCACATAGCTCTCTCGTCGGTGTAGTCACTTGTTGTTACTTCTCCGAGATGCTGGCGGATTAGGTGGGCTTGGCATGAGGCCCTTCGAAAAAGCAACAACTTTCAAATGGATTCACTTCGCTCGGTGGGTGCCCTCATTCGTGTGCACGTTGAGGTTTCTACCCTGGAACAATTATTTTCCACACTTTCCACAGGGCGTCTCCCTTTCCATTTCCAATCACAATGGGATAGCAGAATGCTGCTTCAATATTGTCCCGCTGCTAAATGCTCTGAAAACGGTGGTATGAAAATAGATTAACGTCATAACATCCACTTTTGTCATACAGTATTTCTCGAAACCGTTGCTAACTGCTGTTCTGGATGCTTTGTTTCACGAAATCACACCCACCACCCATCGTGATTTTTTTTTTATTCCTGAAACACTCGTGATCGGAGCACAGTGGCATTTATCTACTTCGTTCCATCTCGTTTTCTACCAACGCGTGCTTTTTCAATTTCCATTTTCAAGCGGTTAGGCAGCCACTGCAAATCCAAAAGGGAGATTTTAATATGTTTACACGTATGCTCATGAGCCGTTCATCACTTCCACCCCGTTCGCCCTTTCATATCCCTCATCAACATTCAGCTGAGTAAATTTTCCACATTTTGATTTATCCACTCTTGGTTTTCTTCATTCGGAATAAGATTCATTGCTAGATGTTTCGATTTGTGCACATTGTTTATAGCTTCGATTTCCCATTTCGAACTTGGCGCCAAGTTTACTTTCGGTTAATAATTTCCCACTACGCACCTTTGACTAGCGAGACCAACTGGGAGAGTCCGCTTTTGTTACACTCTATAAAATTACGTAGGACTTCGGATTGAACACTTTATGATAAACTACAAGCTCACGTTTTCTAAGCTTCGCAAATCTGCAACATCACCAACATTTTTCCTGTATCCAGTTGAAAAAAAAATTCGTCGAAAAATTTTCAAATCAAGACCTGAAATGATTCCAGCGAACAGTGCATTCTTACAGTGCACTGCGAACACTCGCGTCCGAATGCAAAGCGCGCCCCAGCACTATAACGAGAACCTAGAATGGGCCTAGACCTGCTGTCGGAAGAGCAACAGCGCTTCGAGTCCTCGGTAGTTCGGTGGGGGTCTGACTGACTGACTGATTGGTACGGGATCGAAATACGGTAGGCTGTCTGAACGTGTGTGTATGTAGGTATGTATGTATGTTTGTATGTGTTCCTCGCGAGCTAGAGATCACCCGACCGCCACCAATAGTGAAGTAGTACTGGCAAGCGCCGGAACCGATTTCGGTTTAGGGCATTATTACTCACGGTCAAGCGTACAGCTTGGCACTCACGATCAGGCGCAACAAGCGGCACCCAGGGGTCGTGTTGGTCGCCTCTCAGTTGAGATGCTGTACACAATTTTCCAGGAAAAAGGCGCGCCAAAAGCACTCCACAGTTGAGAGCGAGAGAGATAGAGAGAGAGAGAGAGAGAGATCAACGTGTCCTGCTAAGGCATTGCCGGAGCAGAACTCAATTTTACGCAAATCTTCTGCCTGTTGCGTTAACTTTAGCGTAGGTTGGCATGCAATCGTCACGTTGATTTGGCTGCTGGAGAATATTGGTGATGATTGGCCAACTGTTGCGCACCGCTTAATTGCTACTCAGCCTAAAGGCAGTACGGAATTACTGGCGGAAGATTTTCTGTTCTAGTTCTTCTTTTTCTTATATGAAGTTATCTTCTGCGGGGGTCCATTTTATTTGATTGCTGTGTTTGTAGTCTAGACGGGATGGTCTTTGCTGGACAGCTATTCTTAGAATAGTTACTGACGACTGGGTTCACACTAATTTCGAATAATAACTTATTAAGATGAGATCATCATCAGAACTTGGTTACAAATTGAGCAGCTGTGTTGACCAACGCTAGTGATCTGCATCTTCGTTTCAAAAACTTTTCGTTCTCAGATTTATATATACTTTCAGGAAGTCGAAGATTTGTATCAGATTCACCGATGAGAATTATACTCTTTGATGGTAGGAAATAAAACAAAATACCCGTTCCGACTAGGTTTCTACCCAAACTGTGCAACTTCCACGTTCGGCTATAATTCCCAATTAGCGATTTGGAGAGACAAGCATTAGTTCCCGTACCAAGCCGTGCTGGAATGACCAATCCAAAATCGAGAATATCAGAAACTTCGGGTCCATCCTACGGGGCTAAAAAGTGTCACACAAAAATCAAGAACGAATACAGTAGGGCGCCAAATTTCAAGATAGCTTAATGAGCGCAAAGAAAATGAAATCTTGTTCGAATATATTGTCTGTTGGTTTGAACCTTTCGTGAGAAAATCTCCTGCTTGCCGAAAATATAGGTACTGTCTTGAAACTTGAAACTTGACCAAATAATTTATGCAGAAACTGACAAGACCGTCGTTGAGATACGTTACGATAACGTTACGTTGATATGTTCTTTAAGCGTTGGCCCCGATGAGATTCCTTCCATAACGATAAAAAATTGCTCTGAAAGTCTGATGGACCCAGTGTCCAATATATTCCAACTGTATCTACCCGAATAAAGTCTAACATCAAAATGTGTACAAATTGAAATCTGATTATGATAGCAACATCAGATTGAAATCCCAATATGATATAGACTCATCAAATTTTTAATTAATATCACATTTTGTTATCATTTTGCTTTTTAAAGGCAAAAGTTTTGTAAAACTCAAAAAATGAAAATATTAAAATCAACAACTTAGTGAATCCATTGAAACTGAACAAATTTCAAATTGCAACACAAAAATACAAAGTTAAGTTTCAATTGAAAAATTATTTCTTCAATCCTATATTGCCTTTTACAAAAATGCTTTGACATTCTGCCGAGATCTGGCAGTTGACCGCAACCATAACCGCGAAGAAACGATTTTTTTCATCATTTTTTCAACTTTTACGCAAATAATGTTCCTTCTTTTTAACCATGACAATATTGGTATCAAACCACACGTCTGGGAGGCATTAGATAAATTGGCAATCATCGCGTACCACGTTTGTCTGAAACAGGTCAATCTGAATAGTGGCTTTGGCATTCCCATCTCGCTGATCGTCTGCCGTAGAAGGAGCTTATTTCAGAATTTGATATGAGAAATATATTGACGTCATCCATCTCCTTCTAGATACGTTAAGTATCCGACCCTGTAACAATTTTTGCGTTCAGTTAAAAAAAAATGTTTCGATATTTGTAATCATACGACGTCGCGAAGTATGAAAAAAAAAATCATTGTTTACGAAGTTCGAACATCGAACATTGAATGTCTCAGATATCAGAATCTAGAGCTAATTCTTAATAATACTTTAGTGGCTTAGAGGAGCCACCATGAAAATATATGTTTATTTTGTATATTCCTAAGTAGTCCACAAACTGTGTCGAAGACACTCTTCAAAACAATTCTCATTCCTAGTTATAAATGCTTAGAACTTCGTATGCTCACTAACGCTAGATAAATGATCGTAAATTATAAGTCTACACAAGAACTACGACTGAAGAGATTCTAGTTCTATCAGTGGTCAGAAGCGAGGTAATCTTTCATTGTCTCAATTAGTCGAAAAAACAAATGATCTGGGATACCTTTTTGCCGGACTCACGTTCCCTGTGTTGTAGAAGACTTCACCGTAAAACGTTCGGTCTTCAGAGCCTCTGAATTCGTATTTCAAAGTGATTACATGTGCGAGTTGTGTGCGATCAAGTAGATAACTCAATTTAATGTTGTAATGTTTGAATGCTACGGCTTTGGATATGAGAAGGACAAAGAGAACATTCTTATACTGTGCTCTAATAGCGACACTGCTATTCACGGTGGATGCGGGATGGAAGCGACGCAACGAGTGTGCATTGACAGAACTATCTGCATACAACTTTGTGAAACAACACTGCTTATCATATAACCGAACATTTTCCGTTTCCTTATAGCTAGCAGTTACAGTCCATAGTGTTCGCAAAAAGTTCGCATTCCAAATCACCTAAGTTCGAAACCGATTCGCTCCGCGGTAGTGTGTGGAGATTGCATAGAATCTTTTTTTCTTGCTTGCAACTAATAACGCCTAAATGTATACTATCCCGGACCTGTTATGGCTGTTCTATTTTTAGCTTATGCTCGTGACGTGTCATTTCGAGAAAATCTACATCATATTAAGTTTTCAATGTGCTTTCACTGAGAGCAAAACTAGTTTTCGGTTTGATGTCACACAGCATTTTTTTTTGCTTTCGATTTTGATCTTTTAACCGTTAAAACGACCAAAACGATAGCAAATTAAGTAATAGATATATACGAACAGCACAACATCAAATTAAGTTTTCTTTTCGATCTCACACTCTACTCGGGTAACTACCGTGGAAAAGCTGCTCAAAGTTTTTATTATTTTTACGTTTCGTCTTTGACTCATCAGGGCGGAGCAGTTCAAATTGAACTGCTTAGTGCTAAGTCAAAGACGAAACGTAAAAATAATAAAAACAGTTATGTGCCCTAGCACAAAATTTGGCTAACCCCTAAATGACCAAACCCGCATCGGCCAGAAATAGTCCAAAACACGTTTTCGTTCGGCACGTCAGAAAAGACACGTCAGCACTCCGTTGCAAAACAAAAAGTGTTCTGTAAATAGCAGAAACTTTACGTCTGCTTAGCGGTTCAAATTGAACTGCCGAGTTTAGCACTAAGCGGTTCAATTTGAACTGCTCCGCACTGATGAGTCAAAGACGAAACGTAAAAATAATAAAAACGGTTATGTGCCCTAGCACAAAATTTGGCTAACCCCTAAATGTGCTCAAAGTTGACATGTGCACCTAACATAAATTTACGGGTAAACAAATTTTGTTTCTTCCCCCTTCAAATTACCACAATCTGTACGTCTAGCAAACTTAAACTTGTTTCATTCGAGACGTCAGTTTAGACATTACACAAGTGTTTTGCTAGTAGCATTAACTTTTTTTGGCAGTTAGTGTTGTGTCGTCAGGTCGTGCTAACAGTTCAACATAAACTGCTACGCACTGATGGGTCGAAGACGAAACGTAAAATCAAGGTAGTTTTAGTTAGTTTTAGTCTAATTAGTTTTAAAATAGTTTTAGTGTAACTAGTATTATTAATATTGAATTACGTATAAGAAAAATGTGTCATTTGGATAATTGTAATCTGTTGATGGTAAAAATGTGGATGTTGTATGCCTGCTGGAGAGCAAGTTTAACAGAAACTAACTCCAATGAGTTTTTCCCTGCTTCTAAATAAACACAGATATCCAAATAATCAGAGAATCATTTAGATAGAGATGAACATGAGATGAAGTGAGTTTTGTCGTTTGTCACTTATACCAATATATCTCCAGAAGTGACAACCATTTGATCTTCGAATTTAACCAACGAACCAATTGCAAAATTAAATGACGAATTTTAACCCAAAAAGTTATCGCTAAAGAGATAATCGAAAGAAGGAAGAATCTCCGATGATATTTCGATGTTCAATTTACACTACGCTTCCGTTCGACACTGAGGTGATTCGTGCAAGATTTAATTATTATATTTTCGAAAATAACGAAATCTCTACTGAATAAATTCGCAACTGAACCATAATGACTGAAATATTTTCGATGCTGGTAGAGTGGTCACTATCAATAATAAATTTTTTTCCACGTTCCAAATACTGATTGCGACGAAAGACTGTTATAATTCCAGCTGGTTAATTACACTGCACTATTTAGATCAAACCCAATAAAACGCTGTTTAGCATGAATTTGATTTTTATAAGTAACAGGAGCGCAAGCAGCAGACGCAGCGTTTGAATTGGCGTAGCGATAAACTGCGCTCACCACTATTGATCCACTTATCAACAATCCTACGTGCACTGAGCATTTTCAAAAAGTTTCAGTTTCTGATCATCGGTATTTTTATTCATAATAAATTCTGCAAAGGGTTGAGATATATCTAAATATCTTCGAGGGGAATGTTCGCTAGTGAACTTTTCACATTTGATTTTTTGCCATATAATATCAGTTTAAAGTTAGAATCGCGTTTGCCAAAAATCAGTAATGATCTTTTCTGCAGTAAGTTTTCTGATCGATGATTTTTATCTGAAAAACAATAGTGAAAAATTTCGGTCACGATTTTCGAAATTGTGATTTATTCCTATTGATACTCTCCATCTTTCAAGGATTGGGAACATATAATAATCCGATGGAGCCAAGCGGATGAATAGATTGATTGGGGAAAACAATTTGAGCCACTACCCGTTGATTTTGACAAGGATTTTGATTTGAAGTATGTCAAGCGTGTAATAGTGGATCCAGGTTTCATCATAATGGCTAAGCACGTATCCGAAGTTCGGTCGCGTTCGTCTTTTTTGTCAGAAGAAACAAGCGCGGTACCCAGCGGCATGATAATGATTTCATCTGCTGAATGTCATCCAAAATATTGCGTGTCCGTTTGGAACTAATTCTTATTGCATCTAATAGCTCGTGCACTTTCACTTTCTGGTCGATCAACCAGTTCATGTTATTTTACACATTGTCGTGTGTAACTGGATCAGTGGGCTTACCGCTGTGGTCTTAATCATTTCGAAACCAATATTTCACGATGGGGTCTAGAGCAGTACGAGCCCTAAAATAAAGAGTTGTCATTTTAGGTAGCGTAGTTTAACTTGTGGTGGTGTGCATTCGTATTCTTGAAAGAGACTGCTGGATACATTCTTGTAACTACTGTGAAGGTTATTAGCCGAGTTATTTGGTTTATTAGCGAGAATATTGAAGCGATTTTTCTATTAAGTAACACCAGTGAAATATCAGTCTTTTACAAAAGAGCGTAGTCATTGTTACACGCAGGAAAAATTAAAGCGGTACATTTATTTTTCTACAACTCAGTCATCCTTTCACAGCAAAAAATTAAGAACATTTAGAAGTTTCGCCTTCGGCTGATCAGTGCAAGCAGTTAAAGCAGTTCAAATGGCATGACTGTTCAATTTGGAGCATTCACAGATATTTTCATAGACACAACTTACAAATGATTCTATCGCAAGTATCCATCGCCCATATAGAATCGGATCGCAAAACGAGAATAATCGACCGTTTGTTGCTTCAGAGAGAATCCCACAGCAGCGTGCTAATCCGTGATGCTCAGACGGGTCATCGAGAGAAATTCGCTCTAGCACTGGTGTCCATTCTACACAGAAATTTTTATTGAATTTTACAGGTGACATAATTCTACAAACGATGCAATTCATAACTACTTAACTTCTCAAATGACGCAATATTCCATTCGTACAGAAATTTACTGGCTTCGAGTGTAATTTGCACTCGGCTAGCAAGTGAGACTGTATTAATTTATATACACGATTTACCAGCCAAGCAGATATGTGGTTCTGTGGCTCAATCGATTAACTTGTGTGCTTTGTGATCAAATGTTTTTCGATTCAAGTCGCGTTGTTGCTGTCGATCTTTTGATTTTTATTCCATTCGTTTTAAAGTCTTGTAATTTTCAAATCACACAATTTTACATGTTCTGGAATATAAATTTGTGTGAAATATGACGCTTCATTTATGTGCATCTGATAATTTGTAAAATGACAAGAGTTTTTCGAACTATGTATGTTAAATGAACCATGCCGGTTTTTTGTTGCTGAGATGATATCCGTCTCTCTTTGATGACACTGATTGAATCGTGTGAAGTGTTGGTAGAGAGCGTTCTTTGATACGATAAAAGTCATCCTTGCTTTAAGCACTGATGAGCCGAAGGCAAAACGCGAAGAAACAGAAAAAAATTAAAAAAAATTCAGGCGACCTAAGTCTACATATGACTCAATTCATAAGAACGTAAATGAGTCATTGTGACGCGTGAATATGTCGGTCTTACAAAACTTAAGTTTACTCGGCTTCTTTTTCTAGATGTGTATTTTATGTAAAAAATTAGATGTTACTCGGTTGGCTTTTCGAAATGAGTGCTAAAATACTGCAAGATGAAGCCGTAGCAGTAAAACTGGCAGAACAAAATATTATCGCAGTGTTTTCGAGGGATCCTTCTATAAACTATACAGCAACATAAAAAGATGAAATTCACAGCTGACGCACATACCACGCAATTCCTAAGAACGTTATTCGTAAAATGGATGAATTTTACAAGAATGATTTAAATGTGTGTCACACATACTCGGATAAAAATCCGTTGCTGGTACCATGATTAAAAAACGTTAAAAATGTTTTCTCATGAAATTTCATGAGCAAGACGATCGATATCATGAAAATCTTTATGGGAGAAGAATTATTGTTCATGTTATCAATCATTTTGCTCATGAAATCATGAATAATAAAACATGATTGACATGTTTCATGATTTCATTATTTATAATCATGGAACCGGCAACGGATTTTCATCCGTGTACCCTGACCAGAGCTGTTTTATGTCACAATCAACTAGCAACTTCCCACGATGAAGATTGGAAAGCTTATGTCACTGGACTGCTGCCAACCAGGTTCTACAAATAACCATATATTGAGTGTCTGAGAGCCGATCTGTGATAACTTAAATTCTGTTGATATTAAACTCACCAGGACGCTCATTGATTGCCGATGCGATTAATATTATCTTCATTTCTTCTGTCACTGCTTCATTACGATGTAACTAAATATTATTCAAGCAGCATAAACATTGAAATATATTCATTTACACTAATAAACTCCTAAGTCCGATGACTTTTTGCAAAGAACAATTAACTTTATCAATTTTTTGTTTCTGGTAGTACTCTCATTGAATATTTTACTTCAACAGGGAATAGGAGAATGAGAGAGAAAACAAAAAAGTCTACTTCTACTTGGTCATAGAACTATCGAGTATCTCATTTGACAGTCACTTTCACAGTACCGATTACAGTTGATGATGATTTTAGTCAGTCTGTCAAGGTCATTCGACGTGACTGACAAATTGCAACTCTGAACCTGACTTTTAAGCAGACGTGTAAAATGTGATTCAGCATTTAAATTTATATCAGAATGCATTAAACATGTGTTAGATCACCTGTGGAAAAGAGTCATTTTGAACGCTCGAATATGTCGGTCTCAGAAGACGTTAACTTACAAATTATACCTCGCGGCGCATGGAGGCATGGGAAGCCAAAGTAATTCGTAGGCAAATGTGAGTTGACACTTAAAAGAAGAACAGTATGTCTACGACCAAAAAGGTGAAAAACAAAAAATTCTTGCTGTGTTTTCAAAGGATCTTTCGAATCTACGTGAAGGTGTTGTGAAATTGAAACGCGATATGTACCAGGTTTTGAAATTTGCTTTATCTTATTTACAGAAGATATATTTTTGACGTAGGACCATGTTTTTGATTTTATATAGGGCACAAATTCAAAAGACGGAATGTCACCTTCAGCTCTACCTATTTTGAACAGAGTTTCGATATCATTACCTATACTGCTTGGAAATATTTCCACGCATCGATTCAAATAGATAATTAGTTGTATTTCAGATAATTAGGGGTCGAAAATGCAATTAATGACAAACAATATTCAATTTTACTTGCGTTCCAAGCCACTGGTTCCTCCTAACAGAGACGACATTTGCTTATACATAAGATCAATTTGTATTTCACATAGCATATACGCTACTATTTAAACAGAGCCTCCTCACGCCTAGACTGAGCTGCACTTTTTGTGGTTCGTTAACTCTATGGAGAAAGGTTGCAGTACATATCAGCAAGTGAACCTATTCGTGATTTACTTTGTGTGCCGTATACAGATAAAAATATTTTGTGAATTTACATTTATTTTCATGCACATATTTGGAGCAGGCAATTGAATGGAAAGTTACATTACAAAACTAAGCGGCTGAATCTTAATGCAATTTTACATCAATCATGGTTTTAAATCACATTTTCGTTTCAACAGATGTCTATTTCATAGTACTATCGGTTTACATGTCATGTAGGTTTCATCTTTTCTTTCATGAGAGGAATAATTTTTATCGTAATTCTGTCTCAACATTCGAAGTCAATGCCTTTAATTGAGTTGAAAATCGGGGAAATTTAATAATATCTTTTTGCTATCTACAAGCTCTTCCTAAAGATCGAATTGGATTTTACTTAGTTAAAATAATAATATGGCCATCAACTTAAAAACATCCCCAAAGTACTACATTCGAAATACGAACTAAAATTCAACTAAGAAACAGTCCGTATTGAGTTTCCTATATTCAACCCTTTTCAGGGCATTCATGATTCTCAAAAATGATTTTCAAAAGTATACTTCGCATGGATGAAATATAAAATCAATTCAGTATATGTGTTATCATTATGCGTGTCTCGGAGAGAACCAAAAAACACTCGTTAGAACTTGGACAAATGAGCAGATCCTCACAATCTTTAAAAAGGCGAGTGGGTAATGTTAGAGACATAACCGGATGACGTGAATACAAATAAAATAAATAGTTTAGTTTCTTTGATGTTAATGAATCTGAATTCTGAACCTAGAGCGCTGGAACCTCATTTTGAAGCCAATAGCATTGAATTCGGATCTGGAATTGAACCTCATTTTGAAGCCAATAGCGGAAGCTATGATCTGGAATTGAATTTTGGAGCAGAATTTCGGACCAGGATTCTGGTTCGCAGCTGAGTTCTAAATTTTCGCTACAGAAGTCCGGTCCAGGATTCAGTTTTCAAATTTGGATCTAGAATTCAGTTTCGAAACTTCCACATTCAGATTTTAGATCCACATTCAGAATTTTGGATCCTAATTCTAGACCTGCATTCTGGGGCTGAATTCTGAACCTGGCTTCTGAGATGCATTTCAGAACAGAATTCTGGGCATACATCTGAGGTTCATAACTCAGTTTTCGAATTCTGAACCTGAATTTTAAGTCTAAAATGTGGACAGGTATTTTGGAAATGTATTCTGGCCGGAACCGCAATTTCAGTTCCAGAATTCTGTTTCAAAATTCAGATCCATGTTTAGAATTTATTTCCGATAATGAGTTTCTGATTTCAGTTCCAAAAGCCTGGCTTATAATCAAGTTTTAAAATTCGGTTTCAGTTTTGATTCTTCGATTCTGGTCCTGGGTTCTGGACTGGTTCTGGAACTGAAATTTAGATCTATACACTTAGAAAAATTTGCATTTTAATAGATGCACATAAAACGAGCGTCGCGATTCACTTACATTCACAATTCAAAGCATGTAAAGATAAGTCATATCATTTACTTCATAGTTTATTTAGCTGAAGCTTACATCAATACAGACGCAAAATTTATTTTTACATATTGATAGATGTAATATTGGGTCATCAACGAAGAAATTACGGCATGCTTGAGTTTACGTCAAGCGTAAATTTCATTTTTTCTAAGAGTGTAGATTCTGAATTTAGAATTTGGTTCTGGGCCTGGATTTCGGTCTGAGCGGAAAGAGACAACTACACAGACTAGTATTAATAAAGCATCATATTTTTACATTCTTTAAACACCTAATATTAAAAAAAAAACTTTAATTTACACACCAAAAAAATTGAATAATACAGGTGACTTAATTACTCATACGATGTAATTCATAAAGACCTAATCTTTCAAATGACGGAAAATTTCATTTGTAATGTCTTAATGTTAGATTAGCTTGAATTTTACTGGTTTCGACTGTATCTTGCATTCTCCTAGCATGTGTGACTGTATGCATTTAAATGCTACTTTTACCACCTATGCAGATGTGTGCTTCTGTGGCTCAGTCGAATAACAGACGTACTTGCGATCCAATGATTCTCGGCTCAAGTTTCGGCGGTAGCTATCAGTGTTCTTTTTTTATATCAACGAATTTCATGTCATGGAGCTTTAGACACAATATTAAATGTTCTTCCACGTGAATTTGCGTGAACTGCGACGCTCCATTTATGTGCATCTAATAAGATGTAAAATCACAGGAATTGTTTTTAAGTGTGTATAGTTTTTTTGTGGTTATCTCATATTACTGAAAATTCTATCACAAATGGGTGATTATATCTTCAATAATATGGAGGAACATATTTGTTGATACGTCGAATAAAACAAGAGATATTTACGATTTAAAACTTATCACTCTCCCACAGGGTAAATTTTTAAAAGGCGCCCAATAGTAAAGTAAGATGTATTCACGTCAGAAAATGATTACGACAGGCATACAAAAAAGCTCGGTAAATACTCGAAACATTGATTTTAAGCATAGTTGTGAAGTCCTACGTCAACTGTCCGAACAACTCCGAGGGATGACCTGTGTAAGATTTTACTCGAAAAAATTTCAATGTGAAACGGTTATGATCAAATTATTAAACTCAGCGACTAGAAATACGCAATGAATACCACCCTCAGCCGAGATGACTGAGCACTCGATTGCATTCTCAATGTCAGACTCTCGGTTGTGGAGGAGTGACTGCGAGAGAAATTTTTCTCGTGTTTTTTGCTACACCGTTAATGCCTAGGTAATCCTAGACGGGAGCGTGAGTGCTTCCCACATTGCAAAACATCAACGGGGAACTCTTCGGTTGTTTTTGTTGTCATTCACAAGAACCATTTAGAACTTTTTTTCCGCTTCCAGCGCGGAAAATTTTTCACGATTTAATTTTAAACCAGAATACGTGGGTTCACCACGTCGGTAGCAGAAAGGTCGGGGATACGAAGTGCAACTGTAGGCTTTATCATGGTCGCGGAAAGAATTGTGTGGTGGAAGCATGTATTTCATAAAGCGCGTTGTTTCTTTATACAACGAAAAAAAGGTACATGTTTTTACAACCTACTTTCATGTTGATTTTTTGTTTCACCATTGAGCCGTCTTTAGTAATAAACGTTTCGAAGAAGTGAAAGGTGGCAATTCTATCTAAGAATTAAGCGAAAGCTGTTTCGTTTTACCATACAAGTTTTCCAAATTAGAGTAAATTTACTCTGAACAAACTGTATTATGATAAGCAATAAACTAATCATATAAAAAATTGCATGATGATGATTTTAATTTCATCGCAAGAATCAAGGCTATCGCAATAGATAAGTAAATTTACTTTGTTTAATATCTTTCACTATTTTATTCTAAAGATGCTATCACTTCGTTTGGAATTTGTTAATATCTAAAATTTGTTATCAAAAAGCTTTTCGACCTCGACATACAGTATTGGAATGTATATTCCTGAATGAATTGGTGGATCATTTAATTTGAGCTGTACTGACGAGTCGAAGACGAAGCGTACGAAAAATGAAATTTGATATGTGCTTTTAATTAGTAATTTGGCGTTCGATTGTTCAACGCCCTCAACGTCCATGTAACATGTCTTTAGTCTATCCTAAAATACGGAGCATTCCCTCTAACCGAAGCCTGCCCAGGAATATATTCGGAATTACTACTATTGTTTTATGGAGTTATTTGATCGCATATGAACATTCGTCGTAAACCAAAAAATACTCGCAGTTATTGTTTCAGTACAGCCAAAATACTATCTCATCAAATTCACAACAGTTACAATAAATCAACAGGTTGTGAGCCAGCCAGGCAGAACCCATCACTGCGTCGGCTCAACGAACGCCCAATTATATACTGATTCACGAGCAATTGTGGGATGAAAATGGTTTGAAAAATTTATCCCACACCCGCGAGAACAATTGTGCCTTTTACATGTTCTTTGGGCTATCTCGGAAGCACACGGTAAAAACCAACAACAGTACGGCGAAAGGTGACATATGCCTGGTTCGATGGAACCAGCTGGGAATTTGGAAAATAGACAACAGTTTGCTTGGAGGAAGTTGGGGCCCTACAAGTGAACCCGGTCACCGATTGCCGAACAGTGCGAAACCCGACATCGTGTGACACTCAAACACACCCTTTCTGACGAACGAAAGGCTGAGTGATTTCTCACGTGACTATGGGTGTCGAAAGTGAAAACTGGAAAGCTGGTGAGTTTTTTTTTGGTCCGAAGGTAAGACTCTGAGTGACTAGGACCATTCAACACACGAGGACGAGTTCCGAGAACAGAACTGATTATGTAAACCGGTCGCTGACAATGACCGGGTGCTTTGATTATAAACATTCGAGCACTCAGCACTCTTCGTCTCAGTTTCGGGTTTTGCTCAGAGAGTCCTTTCTCTGAATTTTGCACGGTCGAGGTTGGTGCGTGTTGATTTTCTTCGCATGTGAACTCGTGACCATCGTCTTCGATGCGTGTCTACGATAAGGCGTTTTCCTTCGTTTACCACCATGAGGGACCGCGGGATGTAATCACGTTGATTCTTGTTTGCGGTGCCACCCATGTGGTTTGTAGTATGTGGTTGAAACCAACAAAAAGGGTCGATTTGCTACAAATGAACAATTCGCTTTCATTTCGCTGACTCCTGTGTGTTTAGGAATGTCTTGGTGTTACAGTCTTTTTATGGAATATGAACATTTTGTTTGACTAGACTTCGCTCGTGATTGTTAGCATAGAGTATCATCCTATTGACACTAAAAATATTGTTCTGTTAGGGGCCAAAGCAAACCACAACTGGTGTGTAAAATCAGTTGTTCTGTATTCTTTTTTCTCTCTTTATTTGATAAATTAAACAAAAAACAAAATTTTCCAGGGCTTATTTATGTTGCTCGAGTTGTCCAGTATTTTTCAATCAAATGTTCGATTCAATCATAAACCTTTTCCAGTCGGGACTATACCAAAAACAGAAAAGTTGCATTGTACAAACAAAGTCATTAAATAAAAGATGCAGGTACCAATGCTTCTGCGACCAGAACCATTTCCTCTAACTTTGAACGTTACAGAATTTATCATGCAGTAAATGAGACCTCAAGTTTACTAAAATGGTTAACGCACTTGGTTGTCAAGAATGTACATGAAATTCAATTGAATAATGTACATGCTTCACTGCTCATACAACTATAATATGCATAGAGTTGAACTCACAATCGTTAGATAAGCAGCTTTAGGAAACTATGCCATACACACCTGAGCAAAGACGTGTATATTTGTTCCTTTTGAGCCAGAATATAACTTTACGTCCCTGCCTTGTAAGTACGTTTATCACAGATTTAAGTCGTTCTTGTAAAATATAACCATATAAGGATTGTATCGATAAGTAGTTAGCAACATTCAAACAGTTATTACTCTAAAATGGCTTAATTTTTTGCAGCGTGTTTTGCGGTGACATGTCTGTTTACATGTCAATAACAGCTGCGCAATCGATCAGTATCGGTACGGTTTATCGTTTCAATGATGAGTCGAATTGATCCGGAAACGCGAAACAAAATTCTGCACACTTGGTGCTCAGAAAGTTGTGTCACGTACAACGAAATTGCAAAATGGGTGAAAGTGCACCACACCAGTGTCAAAAATATTATCGAGAAGTTCGGTAAGACCCTTTCCATGAAAGATTTGTTCCGATCCGGTCGGAAAACGGGTCCCAGGGACTTTAAAGTGGTTGAGTACATCAGGAAAAACCCATCGGCGTCGACGCGGGATTTGGCCAACACCAGCATCGGGATGATTCAACTGATCAAAGTTCGGAACTCACTGCAAACGTACAAGAAACAGAAGGTGCCGAAAAAGTCCCTGGTACAGCAAGTTCAGGCCAAAACAAGAGCGCGAAAACTGTATAACCGGATTCTACAGGATAAAGACGGATGCATCCTGATCGATGACGAAACCTACGCCAAGGAAGACTCTCGAGCGCTGCCCGGACCGCAATATTATACGAAATCGGTGTACCAGGACCTGGACGATGCTGACACCACGGTGGCGATGGAAAAGTTTGGGCAGAAGGTGTTGGTCTGGCAAGCAATTTGTACCTGTGGTTTGCGGTCGTCGATTTTCTTCACGAAGGGCACAATTAACGCCAAGGTGTACGAGGAAGAATGCTTGAAGAAGAGAATGCTGCCACTGTACAGAAAGCATAAGGCTCCTCTTCTCATCTGGCTGGATTTGGTTTCAACCCACTACGATAACTCCGTTCTACAGTGGTTGTCAAAAAATAATGTACAATTCGTGGAAAAGGACATCAACCCACCGAACTGCCCGGATCTTCGGCCAATTGAAAGGTATTGGGCAATTGTCAAGCGGCACTTTCGGAAGGAAGGTACAGTGTCCCAAAACATGCAGGAGTTCAAAAAAAACTGGACAGTTGCCACCAGGAAAGTCACAAAAGTAACTGTGCAGAATTTAATGAAGAATGTCAAGTCCAAAGTGCGAGTGTTTCACAGAAACTAGGATTTTCTGCAATATAATCAGTGAAGTGCATGAAAATGTAATTTTTCTACAATATATCGAAAACTGATGTCAAAATATGTTTTTTTCGCTTTTTTATTCAATAATCAATGTTGCTAATTACTTTTCGATACAGTTTATATATATATATATATATATATATATATATATATATATATATATATATATATATATATATATATATATATATATATATATATATATATATATATATATATATATATATATATATATATATATATTTCTCATGATTTGCGTTACATGTGGAATTGTTTAGACCATCTGTGCAATCTAGAATCATTTGCTGCGGAACGGTTTCACCGAATAGGGCTTAACAAACACTGGTCAGATTAAATGTAAAATAAGAGGAATTTTGTGCCAAATCGTATACGCAGTTGGCAACACTTTCTTAGATTTGAATGACTTTTTCTGGACATGTAGACTTTGTCACGAAAACCCACCTTGCATATTTTGTTTCCTCGAAATTAATTAGGACGAAGTTTTTGCCACGGAGAAGAAAAACTTATGTAAATTGCCTATGAAATAAACGTATTTATGAAAAAAAGACGTTCTTTTGAAAAGGGCCAACTTTTTTAACCACTTTTTCCTTTCTCATATTGAAAGGTTATACAATTACTGTGAAAAACGAACTGAGCAAATGTATGTATATATGTGTGTATGTGACAAATAATGTCAATCGATTTTCACAGAGATGGCTGAACCGATTTTCACAAGCTCAAATGAAAGGTCTTATGGTCCCATAGAAAACTCCACCGCCTAGCACACAGCGTGCTGTGTTCAATTTTGTATAGCATGCAGGGTTGGCACATTTGAATCTATATTAACTTGACAGAACAAATTGAAAAGGAGATGGTAGTTTATACCGAAGAAAGTTTTTGATTTTATGCAAGTTTGAAACAAAATCTTGATAGAATCTTCTAGTGATATTGCTGAGAATATGGATTAAATAAGTTTTTTTTAAATAGCTATTGTGGAAAAATGACAAAATTATTTTAACAAAAACAGTCAATTTTTTTAATAAAAATACTGAAAAAATCCTTTTTGAGTACTACACTGATGGAAATTGACTTTGAAAAATTTGAAATTGGTAAAAAAAAAACATTTCTCATTTTGATAAAATGTTGTCCCAAGATAGGCGATTATGTTCCCTTTGTTCAAACTGATTTTTTTATTCAGTGTCTTTTCATCGGAAACTAAACTAAGCTGAAAGTCTTTATCACCGAAGATTCCAATGAAACTCAAGTTGTGAGAAAATTACACCGAATATTAGCAGAAAATATCAGTGCTGGATAAGAAAAAGTTATTGTTAGAAAAACTTTTTTCCCTTAAAAATGCTCATCTTGCAACATATGGAAGGTTGATAGGGAACATAATTAACTACCTTGAGACACAATTTCATGGAATTCGAGAATGGTGTTTTATTATAAGTCGATTTTTAGTTTCGATAGTCGGTTTTTTCTTCAGTGTAGGATACGAATATACGAATTTCGCACTAAACCGTATTCGGACTTGGTATCACCCTCTCAGATTTGTATGAAACTTTTTAGACGTATATACTTTATCACAAAAAGCCACTTTGCTTACTTGGTTTTTCCAAAATTGATAAAGACTGTTTTTTGAAAATGACTAGACTTTTACCTTACCAATTTTTGGCCAAAAAATATAGTTGAAAAATAACTATCGAACCCTAAACTGACAAATCGATCTTAAAACTTTGAAGTCATTTTACAAAAACACCATTCTTTTGTTAATTAAATTTTATTTTAAGTTACGTAATTCTGTTCCCTATCAATCTTCCATATGCTGTAAGATGGACATTTACAAAGGAAAAATGTTTTTTCGGACACGAAATAGGCTTTGTTTGAAAAACTGGTTTTCCCTAAAACTGGTTTCTTGCAATGTATAAAAGGTTGGTAGGAAACATAGTAACCTATCTTGGGGCATAATTTTCTCAAAATCAAAAATGTTAAGGTTTTATCAGAGTAGGACTCGATTAGTATTTTTATATAGTATTTTCTCGAAAATTTGACTGATTTTGTAAAATTTACTAGTGCATGCTGTTAACATTTGATCGAGTTGACGCGAAATTCGTCATAAATTAGCAAATTCGTTGAGTTCAATTCAAGATGCATTTTTACTCATTTATTTGTGCATTATTAGTCACCTTGAAACTAATTACAATTACTTAATTAGGCTGCATGAAGAAACTTTTAACTTTTGATTTCTCTATTCACTACAGCCATTAGGGTTTGGGCAGACTTCTCTTTTTGTTTTTGTGCAAGATTTTCGAATTTTTTCTTTGGTTATTTATATTGAGAGAGTTCTCTCTTCACGAGAGCCCATTATTGTTCGATAGGTAGCCACTCACGGCCGTTAGGTGGTTTCTTTCGGTACAACATGGACTTCATTCGCATTTTACTATTCTAAAACACCTTCGGCATAGTGACAAGATGCTAAATCAGATCAGAATAGCGAGGAAGCTTCATGGCTGCGAAGGAATGGCAACTATCACTTCTTTGGACATTCTGCACGGTATATTTGCTTGTTTACCGTTCCGGTAGTCAGTGATGGCATTTCACCGGAGTGATACACGCTGGTGTAAGATTTATGTCTACACAGGGGATGCAGGAAGCGAACATAACACAAAAAGGAAAGCGCACCTCTTATCAGTGTCGAGTAGACAGAGTTTGAGTGTGTGATTGTGTTTAAAGAAGCTGGTGCGAGTGAACCACATTCTCTTCGCATGAATCGCTCTCACGGGCTATAGCCTAAATACACTCAAGTGATCACTTGTGCGTGCTAGTGAGAGAATACTTCTGTGATTTGTTTTTTTTAATTTATAGAAGATAGCGCTGGCTTTACTTCGGAAATATTTTCCGCAGTACGCGGAACGACCGAAATTAGCTCTGCACCTAATTCGTAATACTGTTTTGGGATTAGTTGATTTTAACAACAAAATTTTCAAAATAACTATGAAATTTGTTAAAATTGAGAATTTACTTTGCTCAAAAAAAAAAACTCTTATTTTTAGAGATTGTGTTCAGTTGGCGAATATCCTGGACACAAACCAGCAATATTTCAATCCAACACGAAATTCTCATTGACAACCAATTTTGTTATTAAAATCAGAAAATTTGTTTCTATTCATCTATCACCATCATTGCTGAAGGACAGCACAAAGAAAACAAAAATGAAATTGGTTTTATTAACCAGTTTATTAGCCAAAAACTCATGAGAAGTGTCAAAGCAAAACATCCATCAAAAAACTAAAAAGGACAGTCTTGTTGAAACTGCTTGCAAATTGTTTTAATGTTTTCGCATTTGTTGCGATGTATCCAAATATAAATTTCTATACCGATATGTAAAAATGACGTAAACTGTTAGTGGAAAGTGTATTTATTCAGAATTTGTGCGCATTTGAAGTGATTGTGCGTAATAATGTTTTTACGCGGAACAGTGAAGTCTCTAATTGTATATGTCAAATGTTTTTTTTGTATCCTCCAACCTGCCGTCCGGTGTACTACTTGTATTCGGTTTTTGTTTTCCGAGTACTAAAAGTTTTCAGTGAGAGAGTCGATTCCGCGAAGTCGAATGAAGAAAACAGCGATTTGGAAGAAAAATTTTCAAAAAAATTTTTATGTTTTGTTTATTTCTTTTCCTCCAATACAATTTTTATACCTGCCAATATAGAGAAAAAAAAACCGCGACTGAAATTTTTTTTCGGTAGTAGTGTGCCATCTAGTGGATAGTAGTCATTACGGTGTTATCGTTTTTTCGATGACAGTGCGCCATATAGCTGCAAATTGCAGAAGCCAATTCAACCAATTATGTTATTTTAAAATAACGTTTTATTTCTCTAATTTTACTAAATAATTAGTTGAATGAAAATGAAGTGTGCCTTGGCTAAGAAATGACGTTTAATTGGTGAATTCAACTGAAAAATAGCCATTTCAACAAATATTTTATAATTATTAAGGGAATGAGAATTGAAAAATCTAAATTAGCAAAAGTAAGTTTTTTTTAGTTGTCTCGAAAAATAACAAACAAAAATCAGAAAATCAACTAATTTTTCCATCAAAATGCTGATTTTGGTCTTTCCGTGTAAGCGAAATTTTAACGATAAATTGCTGAATATGACTAAACAACGCTTCTCTTATGCGAATCGTACACTAGAGTGTTCACCGGCATGTACACTTCGGTGAAAATATCTGTGTCCATCTCAGAGAATTTTGGAGCTCTGCACTAGCACTTTGGTGTGATCCAGTGCTAGAGGCGAAAGAGAATAAATACGCGCTCTCATGATGCGTGGCTACTCTATGTAACAGTGGTGTACATGTGTGAAAGAGAAGAGCTCTCAATGATGTTGCCAGTGCGAGGGGAGAAATTACACTTGCTCTTCGTCGCACAGAGAAGATGGACATCTTTGCCGGTAGTGATGATGGCTTTCTAGACCACAGCTGCATACAGCCTGCCAAACCAATTTTTTTTTTAAATTTGACCTTCTTCTACGCCTTTAAATGTTCCTGTATGCCGTTCCGAAGCATGGTAGTATAAAAAGACATTTCGGGAAGCTGCTTCAAGTCTTTCAACTTTCAGCGGATTTCCGAAGTGATTCTTTTTCACGCGGATTTCCGAAGCTTAGCGGTTTTTTATGCGGATTTCCGAAGTAAAGCGATTTTTTTATGCGGATTTCCGAAGTTAAGCGATTTTTTTTTTCACGCGAATTTCCGAAATTACCTTGAACGACTTCATACTTTGCCGGTGAATAACAATATACACGAAAGTTTGAGACAATTTCATTTTTGCTTCACCTTCGTGTGCTTCTAGTGGTTCCAGAGATCTGTTTTTGTTGCACTTTTAGCCTTCCTGGCTATTGTCAAACATGTATCGAAGGATTTAAAAACGTTACGGATAGTGTTTACAGGAAAACCAAACTTTTTTGCAAGTTTTCCTACCGACAGATCCGGCTTGTTATTGCGACCGCACCCAATTGCTTTTCGCACTTACTCATTTTTCGACGCCCTGTTCGTTCTAGAAGCTTATCATCAGAATTTGATTTTACACAATTAACAGACATACGTTCATCAGTCTGCAAAATATTTCACCCGTTGATGAAGGATTTCCAGAAATATATGTATTTACGGATGTCCAGATTTTGTTGTGAACAAGCCTTAGCATCATGCCTATTGCTTCAGTTTTGACACTTGCTCTTCATTTTGGAAGCAAGAAGAGCAGCAAGTCAAAATTTGGCTTGTGTATTTCGAAAATCCGAGCTACTCGCTAAGAATGTAGCCAAATCATCATATCGCCAACGTAGTGGAAGTGAGTGTTTGCCAGGAGGAGTGTATCAGGGGGAAATTGAAAGCCGTGGATGCAAAAATTTCGAAAAGAGATGCCTAGCTGTTTTAAGCCCCGACCTGGGATGGCAAACTGGAAGCGTTTAATACAAGCATGCCAATCAATCCAGACGCTGTTTGAGAATTACCGATGCATCCAAATTAATGTACTGTTTGGTGTGGTCTATGGGCTGGTGGAATCATCGGTCCTCATTTTATTTAAAATGAGGAAAGACGACGCGTTACTGTGAATGAAAATCGATAAGCAAAACAGTTCATTTCAAAGAACCGTTCAGTGATGCAGAGTTCTATTGAAAGAACTAGTTCTCCAGAGCCGTTCGTTCGTTCTTTTCATAGTTGGTTCGTTTGTTCAAAGACTAAACGAGAACTTAGTTTTGTTATGTTAAGCGAGCAAATAAAAGGTCCCGCGACTTTGAACTAAGGAACTACCGTTCTCGAAAAAAGAACTATTGCTCATTCATTCTTTTTGAAGAACTAGTTCTTTTAAACAGTTCGCGAACGAATTGTCCATGTCTAATCGATACAGAACCATGATCAATGAATTTTTGTTGTAAAATCGTCAAGATATGGATGTGGACGAAATGTGGTTTCAACAGGATGGTGCCACTTGTCATACAGTGGCCAAAACAACCGACTTATTAAAAGAACATTTCAACGACAGCATAATTCCGAGAAATGGACTGACGAATTAGCCTGCTCGTTTGTGTGATTTGACTCTACTCGATTATTTTTTGTGGAGATACGTGAAGTCACTGGTTTATGTGGATAAACCAGCAACGATTGATGCTTTGGTAACCAATATTCAACGTGTTATTGCTGAAATACTTCCTTAAAAGCTTTAAAAAGTGGTGGTGTTTACAAATGGTGCACAGAATGCGGACTGTCACTGAGAAAGATAGCAAAAATGGAAGGAGTAAGTGAAAAAGCCGTGCGAAATTGCAATCAGGAAGTTCGGTGAGGATAATACCCTTGAGGATAAACCGAAAACGGGTCGAAAAAAAGGTCCTGCTAACCCTCAGTTCGATAAACGTATACTGATGGCGTTCGAGCAAAAGAAGGAGGTTTCAGTCGGGATGTGGCCTAAAAAGTGGGAACTTCAAAGTCAAATGTTCTTCGTGCTAAAGAACGTTTGAATCTTCGAACCTATAAGAGACAGAAACAACCAAAACGTAGTCCGAAACAAGAAGCATCGATCAGGCCGAGGGTTCGAAAGCTGTACAATACGATTCTCGCTGGAAATTTGAACTGGATAATCATGGACGACGAAACCTACCTAAAACTCGATTACAAATCCTTGCCGGGACCACAATATTATACGGTGCGAGAAGGGCAAGTGTTAAACCAGTCCGAGACATCGATTGAAGTCGAAAAATTTGGTAAGAAAGCTATGGTCTGGCAAGCAATTTGTAGCTGCGGTAAGAATTCGAAACCCTTCATCACCACTGCTTCAATGAACAGCGAAATATACATCAAGGAATGTTTTGAAAAACGACTTCTATCCATGATTCGAAGCCACAAGGATCCTGTTGTTTTCTGGTAACATCTTGCTTCTTTCCACTACTCGAAATCAATGGTAGAATGGTACACTACCAAAAATGTCACTTTCGTCCCAACAGACATGAATCCACCAAATTGCCCACAACTTCGACCAATTGAGGAATTTTGGGCATTAACGAAGGCACATCTTAGGGAACATGTCTCGGCAGCCGAAACCATTCAACAGTTCGAAAAAGATTGGGAACAAGTGTCAAAACTTGTCGCCAAGAAGTCTGTACGGAATTTAATGAGAAACGTTCGCAAGAAAGTGCGCCAGCTGCTCTACAGTGGCTAAGTAGTAAATGTTGAGAATAATATTCAGTTGTTGTAGTCTAATATTATCAGTATATCGAATAAAATTTGAATATCTAACACTTGTGAATTATTTACGGCGTAATCAAAGTGCGTCCATTCTTTCTGGGACAGTCTTTATATACCAAATAAAACGAAATTTGGCCATTGCATAATTTGGCATGCATTTTATTTAAATTTCAAATCTGCAAGCTCTGCAAAACTATTTCAAAATCTGTTCCTGTGGGTTTAATTTTATATTTACACCATGACCAAGTCTATCAACCAGGAAATTTAGGGTACCTGAAAAAGGCTATTGCCTTTCACCCAGTAACACAATCATTCTATTCTGTTTTGGTTAGATTTGGCAACTTGCCATCATGAAAAAAGGTTTTATAACGGGTAGTGAAGTCCGCGTACAGCGCTCTACGCAATCCGGAACATTTGAAGGCAATTTGAAGGTCCGTCGATAAATCTGTGGTCAATCTATCTAGCAATGTGCTTTCAATCAAGGGTCAAGAGTCACGTAGTTCATCGAAAAATGCTTCAATGTTGTATACGGTTATGGAAAAGGCATGATTACGCAACCAGGAATTTTTATTTTGATTACATCTCTGCTCATCAGCAAGTGTTATTTACTTCCGTAGAGCTCCGTAATGATTGAAAACAAAAAAAAATCTAATCGTAAATGAAATGGTTGTATGAAGGAGAAAATACCCAGATAAATCCACGCCCCGTAATAAAAAAAAGGAACTGTTCCATGAAAAAGGCAACACCAACAGCCGTTTCTGAATTGGCAAAACAATTGTAATTGCTAGTTTTCAATCCGATTTCCACGTGTAATCCAATTCGAAACAACCCGATTTCTCTCGTACGGTTCTGGGGCTTTGTTTCTGCTACTTCTGTTCCACTACAATGTAGTTGAAACCCACTTCAATCCCGGAGACTGTTGTTGTTGTTTGCAGGGAGCTGATGTGGATGCAACTTACAATCATATTTACCTTCCGCCGACACCATTAATGACGAATCGCGTAGCTTTCAGCAGTTTTCCAGTCAGGCGCACTTTTGTTCCGGCAGGGCACCATTCCGGCAGCAGCATCCAACCCGGTGAGCCGCACCCAACCGGTAAAATGGTTGGTAAGAACAATCAGTTCGGAATGTACACCGCGGGAACGCCAGCAGGGAGGGACGGGGGACGGAACTTGGATTCCATCGGAAGGAAGAAAACGTAGAAAATTTTTCAAAAGCACTTTTAAATCACTTTCAAGTGCTCAAGCAACCAAACACTCTTTTTCCATGGGTGGCGGCTCCCAAAGTGCGCCACGGGGGCTAGGTGTAGTTCGGACCGGGAAGCAAGGAACGAAAAGTTACATCGTTTTAGATTTGGTCTTGGCAGAGAGAGAGAGAGAGAGAAAAAAAAATCAGCCCAGACGGTAAGCGGTCCAGGCGTAAACCGAAAATATACCAAGCTGAACGAATTATGAGTAGAAATGCTTACATCTTATCCACCACAATGCGGAATGTTTTGTAGGACTGATAGGGATAAGTACACGTAGAACGGATTGTACTCTCTGCCTATGGGAAACGATTCGAATAGAAATTCCTTTGCACCGGAATTGTGCCATGGTTAGGGTTTTTTTTGTGAGTTCTATAGTCCATAGTCGGAGAAATCTAGAGTGAGTTTTTTAACATCTGTTCAGCTGCAAAGTTAGACTGTATAGTTGAATTGTATTTGACAAGCAGCAGAATGTAAAATACTTTCATGGAATTTTGCTACATACTGGAAACATCTCGGAAGAGTATCATGTCAGCTTAGTCGCCTGAAGAGGCAGACACTTGGTGATAACAATACTCAAACTGGTGTGTTTTTGATACAAACATAAAAAAAACTATTGTAAGTACATAATTTCAGCAGTATAAGGCCGATTAATTGAGCGGTCTTCGAATTACTTTGTTGTTATCTAATGATAAACGTGCGAAAATTATGGCGATTGAACCAAATCTTCTTTCAACCTTGATATGTATCTATTTGGTTCAGATTTATCGTTGTCCTGTTCACAAAATGCTTTTCATTCTCGCTTTGGGTTTACCGGTCTTGGACTCAACTTCGGGCAGGTGTTCAGTTTAACATAGCAGATTATCTCGGAGCAAACTTTTTAATTGGCTTGAAATTTTGTAGCTTTGGTCTTGCATCTGATCCCCACTCCAGCCCAGATTGGTATTAGGCAGCGTCCTTGGTGCCACTCTCTCACTAAAATGGTTCTGATTTTGAGTGATGGATGCTACATTCTCTGCTAAATGCCGTAGGAAAATTATGACATGATCTGAATTAATCCTAATATCACAAAAAAATCAATCCAATTATTTCACGTCAAATTAGTAGCAAACATTAAACTGAATTTCCGATGGTGACTGAGAGAAATCAGTTTTGTGGTTGCTAATACTCTAGCTCAGCTAAGCAGAAACACTGCGCAATCTCTGCGACTCAACCGGCACAATATAATCTTTTTTCAGTAAAAACTTGTCCTAGGAAGAGACCATCACTGTGCCACGCTAGCTAATGCTGTTCTCAGTACACCGTAGACTTAATGGTTTCATGATAAAAACAAAGCAAGGGGATACAAGGTTTTCGCCATCTGGTAAGAGGAAAATAACATTTCTCCTGCTTTTCGATTATTGAGGCAACTCAAAGCGTAAAAAAACAACAACGGATGGACGATAAGATAAACTTTTTCCGTTCCTCCCAGTGCTGAGGGGTTTTCGGTAGTGGAAGTCGTTTGTCATGTTGTTGACTTGGATGGAGCTTTTTATTTATTTAGTAGGTCCGATCGTAGAGGTGGTCAAATAGACAGTTGCAATATTTATCTATCGTCGGCTTGGGCGGATAAGTTCAGCAGACGTTGATTTCGAAGAGTTTGCTCAAATCTGAAACATTTAATGAACCGGATTGTCATTGCTTCGTTCAAAATCAGACGAAATTTCTTCACAGTTTATTGTGGAATATAGTAAAACAAACATTCTCATTCCATCTGGTGGTAAAGCTTTATCCAGTTTTTATTTATTTATTTATTTATTATCATTGTTATGTCCATCGTATATAAAAATCTAAATGGACGAGGATGGGAAAAAGCCCATTTGAGTAGCCAATCAAATGGGCGCAAAAACCATCATCTTTTGAAAAAAAAATGAATAACAATATTTACAATACGAGAATAAAAATAATCACAAATTAACATAGATATGACAAATAACATCAAAACAAAGATTGTAAAATATATAGTCAAAGCTCAACAGATCATTTAATTTTCCTTGCAAAGCTACTAGATGATTCTCCAAACTCGAAATGATTTTCCACAGAAGTAAACGTTCGAATACATGCAGCTATCGGCTCATTATATCCAAATAGAGTTCTGTGAAAACTGTTCTGACGCAGAATTGAATTTCGCAGCGTTCTGCTTGGAATCCGAAAATTGACTTTGGAACGTAGCTCGGGTGCATCAATTTCTCCGTTTATCAATTTTGCAATGATCAATGCCTGTTGAATTTTTTGTCGGCGTAGCAACGTATCAATCCCTAAAAGCTGACATCTTTCCGTACATGGTGGTAGATTTTCAGGGTCTCGCCATGGTAAGTGTCGCAGCGCCAAACGAACAAAGCGTTTTTGAACGTAAATTCCACGAAATTTGATAAGGCAACCAAACCACTGATGCATTTTCAAGAATTGGCCGGACAAGTGAACAGTACAACGCCTTCAGACAATGAGGATCCTTGAAATCCTTTGCAATTTTTGAAATTTTTTCAGTGCATGAGACAATTGCAGTTTCCATAGCGAGTACCCATAGAGATGGGAAAAACACAGTGAAAATGAAATGTTGGAAAAAATATTCAAAGCAAGCCATGTCTCGACTTGTGTCAAGAAGCTTTGATTGTACGCAGTTGACTGGTAATTTGGATCGCAGGGCATCTATTCTTACGGACGTATTAAAAAAGTGTACTAATAAATTAGTCACTGAAAAGTACGTTAGTTTGAACAGCTCAAGTAGCTGGTACTCAATGGACCTCTTACGATTAAAACGAGAGAGGGATAAACAGTACAAGAGGTTCTGTAGAACTAATAACGAATGTCACTGGCGTGCTTATACCAATGCACGAAACATTTATTCACGGGCCCTGAAGAAGACTAGATGTGAATATGTTCAGAGGAAGATCGATCAAAATCAGAAAAACAGCAAGGAGTTATGGAAAATTCTTAAACAATTACTAAAACCTACACATAGCTCAGCAAAAACTTTAACATTTAATGGCAGAGAAGAGCACTCAGAGCAAGTGATACCAGAAAAATTTCATAAATAGTGTAGAGCAGATCAATCAAAGTATTGATTTGGTTGGTGAACCTGTTGAAATAACACAGGCGATTAGTAATTATTGTAGATTTCTTAAATTTCACCCAATCACTTTTGAACAATTGAAAGATATTTGTTTTAATTTAGGAAAATCGGCTGGTATCGACAATGTTAACTCAAAAGTGATACAAGATTGCTTTCATGTTATCGGTCACGATCTGCTGGACTTGGTAAATGAATCGTTATACACGGGGCATGTGCCAAAAGTTTGGAAGGAATCGCTGGTGGTTCCTATCCCCAAGGTTACTGGAACGGATAAAGCCGAGGAGTACCGTCCCATTAACATGTTGCACACGTTGGAAAAAATTTTGGAACTTGTTGTTAAAGATCAGCTGATTAACTATTTAAACTCTAACAGTTTGTTGATACCGGACAAATTGGGATATCGGAAAAGTCACTCTTGCGAAACCGCTTTAAACCTGGTTTTAGCAAAATGGAAGGAGAAAATCGAGATTAAAGAGACTATTTTTGCAGTGTTCTTGGATCTCAAGCGCGCTTTCGAAACAATTTTTAGACCTATACTGTTACAAACACTACAACGCTTTGGTATCGAAGGAGTAGCATATAAATGGTTTGAAAGCTATTTATTAGATAGAACTCAGAGAACTGTTTTCAACGATGTGGTGTCTAGTTTCCAGGGTAATTCACTTGGTGTGCCACAGGGTAGTGTTTTAGGTCCGATTTTATTCATTTTGTACATAAATGACATGAAGCGAGTTTTACGGTTTTGTGAAATAAATTTGTTTGCTGACGATACTGTTCTGTTCATTACAGCTGAGGATTTGGATGAAGCGGTTGCACATTTGAACGAGGACTTACATTCTCTGGCTCAGTGGTTGAAATTCAAGCAGTTAAAACTGAATGTCGCGAAAACTAAATATATGGTTATTTCTGCTTTAAGCACTGGACGTGAAGCCAACATTGAAATTGATGGAGAGATTATTGATCGCGTTAGAGAGTTGAAGTATCTTGGAGTCATAATTGATGAAAAGCTAACATTCAAATCTCACGTTAACAACATCATCAAGAAGGTTGCCAAAAAGTACGGTGTATTATGCCGCCTGAAAAATGATTTAACGACCAGTAGTAAAATTCTCCTGTATAAATCAATAACCTCTCCTCACATTGACTTCTGCTCATCGATTCTGTTCCTTGCTAACAACACGCAAATATTGAGACTCCAGCGATTGCAAAATAAGGTCATGCGATTGATTTTGAAATGTAATAGATATACTTCCTCTAATATTCTATTGAACGCATTACAATGGCTTTCAGTGAAACAGAGAGTATATTATTTAACAATAGTGTTCATTTTCAAAATCTTAAATGGAATGCTGCCTCGATATTTGTGTGATCGGATTGAAAGAGGAAGTGACTTGCATAGGTACAAAAATAGAAATGCGTCTGATGCGAGAACACCAAGCTTTTTGTCAGCCAGATCGCAAAACTCGTTATTGTACAAAGGGATTAGTTTTTTCAATTCGATGCCAGGACGAATCAAGCGGGCTGCAACATTGAGAGAGTTCAAAAAATTGCGTATTTCACACATAAAATCTATTTTGTAATTAGATCTTTAATGAATTAGTGCAATTTGATTTTTTCGAAAACTGTGTAAACTGACGAATATTGTATTTATTTTATTTTTGTTTTTTTTTCAAGTAAGACGCATTAGGTTGTTATGTTCTGTATGATGATGATGGATTTTTAATAATTTGTTTAGTTAAAAAAAAAATGAGTTGTCTACAAAAGTATGAGCCTCGCGCGCGCAGAGCAGGTAGAGGCAATCTGGAAATTGAATATAACTGAAACTGGATATGTTCTCTTTTATTTTTGAGAGCTTTAGCATTCTACGTGTCGTGTTATTTATTGATTATATTTCAGAAATAATAGGGATCGGAAGTTGTTGATGGAATTGGGCTTGGCTCTGCTCATCCGCAGTCTCGTTACTCCATCGTAGCTGATGTGTGTAGCGATGAACTGGTCCGGCGGGAAGGGCCAGGTGAATTACTGTCTGATACTGACAAAGATATCGGGTTCGATTCCTGATTTGTTCAAGGATCTTCCCGGGTTGGAAATTTTCTTGAATGACCCTGGATAGTAAATCGGAAATATTTGAATGTTTTCTTGTTCTCAGTTGTACTTTATAAGGAGAATCTATACCTGCTGGATTAACCAAATCGTTTTATATTTAGTTAACTGGTTAAAATATGTGATGCAATATTTATTATCATTTAGATAAATCGTCCAGCTCACACCTTTGTAGGGGTATGAGGCGGGACCATCATCATCATCATCATCAAATGAACCCCAATTGACGTAATGCCTTAGTGATTATAAGTGATCGATGCAAATCAAACGATAGATTTTAATCAAGCTGTACTCCTAAGTCGCTCACCTGATTAACTCTAGTCAGAACTGAGCCATCAATATTGTAGTCGAATGTTACAGGACTCATTGTTCGATGAAACGTAATTACCAGACATTTAGAAACATTAGTGAGTAGTTTGTTTTGCGACACCAGTCAACGAAAAGCTGAAGTGGATGTTGTAGTCGACGACAATCCTCCGCAGTTCGAACAACTAAATACAATTTCAAGTCGTCCCCATAAATTAGTTTCTAACCATCTCCAAGAGCAAACGAAACATCGTTGAAAAATAAAGTAAACAGCAAGGGTCCCAAATTACTACCTTGTGGAACTCCTGAATTGTTCGTGAATTGCGATGATGTGTTACTATCTAGTATCATTCATAAAACTCTGCCAGAAAGGTATGAGCTAAACCAAGACATAAGCTGTGCAGAGAAGACAAGACGAGATAATTTACTCAGAAGTATTTTGTGATCAATTTTGTCAAATACAGCCTTCAAATCCGTGTAGATGACATCCATTTGTGCCTTATTTTCCATGCAAGCGATACATTTAGATGTGAACGTTAATAAATTTGTTGTAACGGATCTTCCTGGTATGAATCCGTGTTGATCAAATGAGATGTAATTTTTTACTCGGTCCAATATAGCTCCACTGACAATGATTTCGAAAAGTTTCGAACATGCAGAGAGACTGGTTATTCGCCATGTTTCGCCTATCACCATTCTTGAATACAGGGCACATAAATGATTGCTTCCATACATACGGAAATTTTCCTTGTTCGAATGATCGATTAAAAATAGTGCTCAAGGGTCCCGCCAGAGCAGTAATGCAACGAAGCAAAACAACAGAGGGTAAACCATCAGGCCCAGGTGAAAACGAACATTTTAATTTTCTAGCAGCTAAACAAACCATCACAGAAGTAATTACAAATGTGTTCAAATTGACCATGTCAGCAGGAACGCCAGCCGTAGAAAATTTCTACCTCTCTCACAGACGTAGAGTTATTCGAAAAAACGCTTGAAAAATGTTTGACAAACAATTCACATGATTCTGAGGCTGACGTGGCAACAGTATTATCAAGAAAAACATTTATAGGTATTGATGAACCTTTCCGTTTAGAGTTTACAAATCGCCAAAAACTACGTGGATTACGCCGAAGATTAGTCTGCATTCGGAGCACATAAGATCTGTACAATCTAGCATTAAGCAATGTATATGCATTGACAGATCGATGAAAATTAGATACGTTGAGATAGGTTCAATGATGATGAAGCTTACGTTGACATGCATTGCGTTCACGTTTCAGACGGCGTAATTGTTTCGTGCTCCATGCAGGGGAAATCTGTGGTCTTGTAAGAGGAACGTTTAATTCAAGCCATCGGTTGATCTCGCGACAGAATCCTTCAGCTATATCATTAACTTCACCAGTGGCAAACAATGTAGTCCAATCAATGTTTTCTAAATGATCAGTAAGGGCAGAGAAATCTATCAAACGATAGTTGAATGGGCGCAACGTACTGCGATTATCATCCCTCGTCTGTATATTATCAGTATTAATACGAAGATAAATGCAAAGCGGTGGATGATGGGTGTCAACAGGAAGTAGCGGCAAAGGGCAACGATCGACTCTGATATTGCAATCGTATGGACAATATACCAGATCAAGTGTGCGACCCAACAAATTGTACACTAGATTCGCCTGCCCGAGGCCCAAAAATTCCATGCCATCAAGTAGTGTGGAACTGGATGGTGGCAATTGCAAACCATTGCAAATGATACCGCTTTCGCTCCTTGTCCAATTGGCATGCGTGGCTGGTTGAAGTTACCACATACTAAAACAGTATCGTCAACGAGTCCATTACTCAAAAGCTCGTTCACAGTTGCAATGTGGACATTTATCACGTTCAAATCCTTACTCCGATCTGGAGGGATATAAATAGCACATACCGTTACATTTTTATTCTCTATCCTCAATGAAACAGAAATCTGCTCTAAATGTTGTCCATTGGTCGTCGATATTAATCTGCATGTGTATCGCCGAGCCACTGCAATCAGAACGCCACCGAATCTAGTTTTGTCACTATTGCGAATAGAACGATCGCAGCGGAACACATTGTAGGCAGTTCCAAAGAGCTGAAACGATGTGATGCAATCATCTATTCCAGTTTCGGTTGAAACAATTATGTCGAAATCACAATCTGTGGCCGCCAGAAACAAATCGTCGATTTTCGTTCTCAATCCTCTCACGTTTTGATAATATTTTGAGATGTTACTTTCAAGGTCAGGCAGCTGCTGTAAACAACAGTGATTGAATACAGAAGAATCAAATAAGTCCAAATACTCGCCTCTGATGGGAGCTCTCGAGCTCCCACCGTCCTCAAAACAACGCGTTTCATTCATGCAGTTATTGTCCGGAATAGTTACTCTAGCATTGTTGCTGGTTGCTCTCGGGACTAAATGGTCAGTTTTTACATTACGTTTTTTGAAGCATCAACAAACGGTCTAAATACTAGACCGGTAGGCCAGCACGCAGGATCAAGAGCTTGCTACTCAAGTACAGGATCAAGACCTATTTTGAACGAGATATAGGTCAAGTTGGCAATGTCCACACCTTTTGGTACCAGTCTAATAACATCGAACGGATCAGACAAATTTAGACAACGGGCAACAATCTTTTTCACATCGTCGTTACTTATTAACGGTTGAAAGCCTGACAGATACAACCAAAATTTAGGCAGGGGTGGTACTGGAGTGATGAAATTAACGGAAAGGTCACCAAAGTCAGCAGTATTAATACCACGATCAACGGCTGGGATTGTAGACGGGGTATTATTATCGACTAGACGACGCTTTCTTGTAGAATTAGGCCATAAGGGTGTTCTCAAATCACAAGACGTTGAGGGCTTCGGTGTAGAAGTAGTTGCAAGAGAGTGAACTTTTTTACTGAGAACCTCAACAATACCAGACAATTGTTCAATCTGCTTATTTATGTCATTCGGTGTCACTGATGCTGTAGAAGACAAATTTACATTTTGATCAGCTATGTACGCTCGAATGGAACGACCGTTTAGTTCATTTCTACACAACGTGCAAATGAATATTATCTTGGTTTGGGCAAAAACATCTTTGCATAAGCGTAAATTGAAGCCACAACAATTTTGACTTATAAAGGGTGATTTTTTAAGAGCTTGAGAACTTTTTTAAACAATAAAACGCATAAAATTTGCAAAATCTCATCGGTTCTTTATTTTAAACGTTAGATTGGTACATGACATTTACTTTTTGAAGATAATTTCATTTAAATGTTGACCGCGGCTGCGTCTTAGGTGGTCCATTCGGAAAATCCGCTTTTTTATCGACAAATTTTGTTCAGCGATGAGGCTCATTTCTGGTTGAATGGCTACGTAAATAAGCAAAATTGCCGCATTTGGAGTGAAGAGCAACCAGAAGCCGTTCAAGAACTGCCCATGCATCCCGAAAAATGCACTGTTTGGTGTGGTTTGTACGCTGGTGGAATCATTGGACCGTATTTTTTCAAAGATGCTGTTGGACGCAACGTTACAGTGAATGGCGATCGCTATCGTTCGATGCTAACAAACTTTTTGTTGCCAAAAATGGAAGAACTGAACTTGGTAGACATGTGGTTTCAACAAGATGGCGCTACATGCCACACAGCTCGCGATTCTATGGCCATTTTGAGGGAAAACTTCGGAGAACAATTCATCTCAAGAAATGGACCGGTAAGTTGGCCACCAAGATCATGCGATTTGACGCCTTTAGACTATTTTTTGTGGGGCTACGTCAAGTCTAAAGTCTACAGAAATAAGCCAGTAACTATTCCAGCTTTGGAAGACAACATTTCCGAAGAAATTCGGGCTATTCCGGCCGAAATGCTCGAAAAAGTTGCCCAAAATTGGACTTTCCGAATGGACCACCTAAGACGCAGCCGCGGTCAACATTTAAATGAAATTATCTTCAAAAAGTAAATGTCATGTACCAATCTAACGTTTAAAATAAAGAACCGATGAGATTTTGCAAATTTTATGCGTTTTATTGTTTAAAAAAGTTCTCAAGCTCTTAAAAAATCACCCTTTATAAAATGGTGTTTCACAAAAGCCACAACGCACTGGTTCTAGATCGTTGATTTCGTGTTGACACTCTTCGCATTGTTTTTTCTCCATCTCTGTTTTGATCACTGTACGCAGTAAAGCGGCGAAGTTGGTGCTGACGGTCGATATAGCGGAAAAAAACAGTCTGAATTGATCAGAAAAAAACAGCAAAAGCGTCGAATCAAACAAAAATTCGATGAGAACTCCACTGATCGCTGTTATAAAAAGCACTCTCGAACACGATGGATACAAAACGGAATTGATAAGTTGAAAACAACACTCTCAAAAACTTTAAAAATTCAGCGCGAATCAATGTAAACAAACAACTGATAGCATGATATACGTTTTCCTAACGATCGCATTAAAAGTATATTTTTTAAGCAGTGTGCCTTAAAAATTATATTATTGAATAAAGAAAATAAGTATATTTTTTTAATAAAATGATTTTTGAATGCAATGCTGCCTAATTTATGACATAAATTGCATAAGATTGATTCGGGTAGTCTGGTTTTCCAAACATGATTATAGCAGCTTTAACTTAATCTTCAGTTTCTCAAAATTCATTGAGCCGACTTCGAAAAAGTTGAACGAATATTAAAGATTTGTTGTTTATGTCACTTCTACGTTCATGTATCTCGGAAGACGAATGTATCATCCATTGAACATTAAAAAAATACAATAGTTGAAGTAAAACCAAGCTGAGATCCCTCTGAAACCGTTTGAGGAATAAATAATATAATAAATGAATCAATAGTAGCATTCAGAAGAGCATAACATCGGTTAGGCCATGTGTCAGAAAAACTGAGCGTGTATAAACAAGAGAGGTTTGGCGACTACATTATTTATACCAGAAGTGAATCCGCCATTTTATTTTCAACCTTGCTCAATGGTCAGGCACGTATCCAGAGGGAGGTGCCTGGCCCCTCCCGAAATCAGAACGAGGAACAAAAAATGTTTGATACAAAGCGGGCAGTGTCATAGTTGGGCAAGATTCTACAGACGGGAAAGTCATCCTGCCGCTGGATCCCGCACATACTTATTTAAGATTAAAAAGCCGAGCGCAAGTGCACTTTAAGTGCATGTTTGGCTGGATCCATTATTATACGCCAGAGAACAAAATGATTACCCAACAATGGACTGAAATTGTCCTTCGAAGAGGCACGAGTGCCAGGAAGGGAGGCTCAATGGGTCGGAAAGATCATGATGCCGGTTTTCTGATATTGTCAAAGTATACTTTAGAAGAACTACCTCAATGCAAGCATTAGTGTGCATTAATGGAGCGATTAAAGGCCGAAATCGACGTGCAAAAGCCTTATATGAAGCACATGAGCATCGCTACAATAGTTAAAATCAACGGTTTAGGGTTCGAATTACTTCTCCATCCACGTTCTTAACCTATTTTGGAATTTTAGACCGCTACTTCCGGAGCCTGATACCGAAACCTGTATAGCGAGGAAAGTTGGCATCACTGGGAGTGCGATTCGGTGTCCTGGTGCTGCTCTCAAAAAAGTATAATTCCAATGTGTTTTTTTATACGTATAGTTAAAAATTTGGTTGAAATAGTTACTTTGAGTGAAAGTGCAGGTGTGACAAGTATGTGTTTAGTAGTGAGAGTGCTATTTATTGAATAATATTGATCCGCGAAACTAAAGATGCTCAAGCGGTGGAAAATGTGATTTCGCCGCCCTAAAATTCAACGATGTTAACCTGTTAACCGATCGAAGCGCCGTCTGCATGTCATTGTCGGTATTTTCGGATTCCTATGGAATGTGTGAAAGTTAATAAGTCGATCGTGTCAGTCAGACTGAAAGTTTAGGGTTTGTTCTGCAAAGGACCCATTCGCGAGTGTTTTTATTTTATTCTTTCAGTGGTCGAGTTTCATTTCGCGTTGTTGACAGCAGAGCGAGTGGAAGAACAAGGATACTGGTGAGATCGTTCCTTGGAGATATTTTATATTTTTCTTACTTATTATATTTCTCCTGAGTATCGAAAAACAGGTTTTGGTGAGATCATATTGTTTACCAAAACATATCCGGATCTCTTTCCCTCCCTACTAACAAATCTCCTATTTGTGGTACCCGCGGTCTCTAGAAACAACGAGTATCGGACTAACATTCCTTCCTTTCCTTCAGTAGCACAGCCTTCGGTCGTAGCCGTCGTAGTTATTGATCATTTAATAAAAAGTTAGGAGTGAGTGGGTATGTACAGTGAAAATGATTTGCTTCTCTCAAGCTTCATTTTCTTGGTTCATTGTACATTTCCACGCATTCGGCCAATCACGAAGTGCAACTACGGGCGATCTACTTCAGCTCAGCTCAGCTCAGCTCTGATTCTGATGCAGTTTATTCAATTGTATTTTTTTTGAAGATAGAACTACTGGATCAATTGTACTTAATGAAATTGGAATAACTCATCAATAACGAAATAAGATATAATAACTAATTTTGATGCTAAACAGATATTGCAAAATTTCTTGATTCTCTAGATGAAATATCACGAAAATATCAAGGCACATAAACGTCAAGACAAGAGATTTGTTATTATTTTGATCTTTGTTTGCCATTTACTTCTACCCGGGTGCACTAATATGACCTACACATTTT
The DNA here is from genome assembly GCF_030247185.1 of Malaya genurostris. Lineage (NCBI taxonomy): Eukaryota > Metazoa > Arthropoda > Insecta > Diptera > Culicidae > Malaya > Malaya genurostris. The sequence continues at coordinate 247,371,551 of NC_080572.1, read as the reverse complement.
TTACGATCCTTTATGACGATTTGAATTAAAAAAAAATATATCGGTAGTAGTACTTGGATAAAATTCACCAAATCATATATGGGACTATCAGTGGTTTATTTGGTTACAGAGTTTCGTGGTCTGCAAACTAGAGAAAATCACTAGCCTTTATATTGGCTCATGGTACCTCATGAACAAAGTATTCCTGAAATTGACGTTCCCATACGGAGCACCCTATCTATCTCCGGAACCAGGGGTTTGATCCAAATGAAAATTGTGATATTCTTATGGCATCTTAAGAAATTCCATCTCCGAGAAAAGTGAGTGACATTATTTTCACATTTTTACCTTTTTTTATAAATATAAAAAAAGGTATAGAATTCGCTCAAACTTTCGAAAAATTTTCCGAGGCCCGGAGGGCCGAGTGTTCTATACCAATCGATTCAGGTCGACGAACTGAGCAAATGTCCGTGTGTGTGTATGTGTGTGTGTCTGTATGTGTGTTGTCAACAAAGAGGTCGAGATCTCAGAGATGGATGGACCGATTTCGATCAAACTAGTCGCAAATGAAAGGTCTTCCCGTCACCCTGAACGCTATTGAAATTTTTGAGATCGGATGTTTACTTTTTGAGTTATACGAAGTTTTATGTCAAAATTTTCAGTTTTTTACAATATCTGTCACAACTGACCATGAATGTGTTTTTAGACTTAGATTCCGCACGGTAATAGCTGTCCAACAAGCCATAGATTGTCAAAATCCGTCCATTTTTAACGGAGATATCGATATTTTTGTGTAAACAACTTTTCGCCTTATTCCAGTAGTAGGAGTTTTACGCGTTTGATGATAAAGCGCTGTTTCGGAGCCAAATGAAACACGATTTTCTATAATGTTACATACAATTGTTTCTATGTACCAAAAAGACTGTGTACAGCTTCATTTTTCATGGCATTTTGCCTCGGACCGATTTTAGCACGGTTCGTTTTTGGCAACATAATCGTTCAAGTATGACATGTAAACTAGATGATGGCGGTATTTTCAAGTTGAAAGTAATTCCATACTTATTTTGATTTTAACTACTTACAGCAATAAATGCTGCAAGAAGATAACTCACATATACCATTCGACTCAGTTCGTCGAGATCAGCAAATGCGTGTGTGACAAATAATTTCACTCGATTTTCTCAGAGATGGTTAAACCATTTTCTAAAAACTCAGATTAATATGAAAAGTAGTATACTCCCAAACAAGGTTCCTGAATGACGTTTGGATCCGACTTCTGATTGCGGAACCACAGGATGATATGTGAAACGAAATAAACATAATGCAACTCATTTTTCTCGTAGATGGCTGAACCGATCTAAGATTCAAATGAAATCTAAGAACCATCTACTTTTAGTCAGATTCGACTTCCGGTTTAAGAGATACAGGGTGATTAGTATTAAAATATCCATTTCACATAAATTAATCAGGTTTATCGGGTTGGCAGATTTGGATAGTCGATTATCAAATAAATTTATTTCAGTTTAAGCGATATTCAGTTTTCCATTTGGAAGGTACCCAAAAATTTAATTCGCACTACAATTTCTCAAAGATGTTTACACACTCCTCAGGCAAATTTAACTGATTTCGGCTACATCGAATTTATAATTCCGGTTCTAGTATCGAATCGTTTCTCAAAGCTCAATCACATTCTCAGAAAGACCAAATCGAACTTCAAAAACAAAAATTCAAATTAAAGGACCTATGGTCCCATATAAGATTGATATCCGATTCTGGAATTACGGGATGATGAGTTTTTAAAATTCATGCCGATATAGATGATGTTAATTAGTTGGTGTATTCATTTATGGCCTTACGAATCAGTTTTGGTTGTGCTAGTTCCTGAATACCGACTCTGGAAGTACCAAAAATAATGATGAAAAACTCTAAAGTGGAACTTACTTGGACATCTCATGAAATATTCAATCAATCACACGTTAAGATTGAAATTCGATACGATTTTCGATATTACAGGGTAATGAGTGATTAAAATCTCAATTTGCCGTTTAAAACAACGATAATTAAAATAATGTCATGAGACTTAAACACTGTAGAATATCCATGCAAAAACACATGCGGATGGATAAAAAAGGTATCATCTCACTGCTAGGTGGATTAATCACGTTTTCATGCATTATTTTCACATTTTTGGTGTGAAAAGTGAGTGACATTTTTTTCACATTTTTAATGCATTACTTTTACATTTTTTGTGCATATCAACCTGTAATTCCTGAACCGAAAGTCGGATCCAAATGAAATTCAGGAAAATTGTATGGGACCGGAGACCTTTCATTTGAATCTAAGTTTGTGAAAATCGGTTTAGCCATCTCCGAGAAAAGTGAGTGATATTATTTTCACCTTTTTTGTGCATATCACCCTGTGATTCTTGAACCGGAAGTCAGATTCAAATGAAATTAAGAAACTTTATATGGGTGAGGCCTTTCCTTTGAATCTAAGTTTATAAAAATCGGTTACGCCATCTCCGAGAAAAGTGAGTGACAATATTTGTCACACGCACACACACAGACATTTGCTCAGCTCGAGCTGAGTCGAATGGTATATGACATTCGGCCCTCCGAGCCTCGGTTCAAAAGTCGGTTTTCGCAGTGATTGTATAGTATAGCCGGACAAAACAAAAGATCGATAGCAACAGCGCGACTTGAACCGAGAAACATTAGATCACAACGCACACCAGTTAATCGATTGAGCCACAGAAGCACATATCTGCTTAATGGATAAAAGATGCATATAAATACATACAGCGGTACTTGGTAGCCGAGTGCAAATTACACTCGGAGTAAAACTTTGTACGAATTGGATATTACGTCATTTGAAAAGTTAAGTAGTTATGAATTGTATCGTTGTAGAATTATGCCACCTATAAAATTTAAATTTTTTTCTGGGTTTCCCTTAGAACCCAATCAGTGGTTTAACAATGTTGCTTTAGCAACTCTAGTGCACGCTTCTGCTTGTAACTTTTATTACCTAAGCCTAAATTCAACAAAGCAGATGATAAATTCAGTGTAGATAATCTATAGAAAGCCTTTCCATGAAATGTTTCCCTCTGAACAAACTCATTTTAATCGGGTATGTATCCACAGGGAACGATTTGTTTCACAGGTATCTCATGTAGATACTCGAAAAGTTAAAATAACCACATATCATCGAAGGTCCTCGTTTTGTCTTTCTAGTACATCATTCGAGTACATAAGACCGAACTGAACAAAAAAAACTCCAAAACAAACACGTTTCGCATGTACCAGAGCTCAATTAAGAAGAGGCTATTCGAAAGTTAAACCGATCATAGCACTGCCCCAATTACCACTCGGAAGAAGTGAATGTTTGTTTAAATCCCACCTCAAACACAGCAGGATTTTCCCTCAGCTCGGTTGATTAAATCATCAGTATCGGCCAGGCGGATCCGGGGGAGCTCCAGCGAGAGCTGAAATATTTACGACGCATTTCATCCTCATAAAGAGGGGTGAGCTCCCAGTGCGTTGCGAAGCGTAGTCCTGCTTCCGTCGCGTCCTCGAAACCGGCCAAAGCAGCTGGGCTGGTATCAACTGGTGGCAACAGCACAAGTCCATTAACGCCACCGGATCAGAGAAATGTGTTTCTTTTACTTTCTTCCCCGGTCCGCCGTAATACGATGATGATACGATAGACCTTGTCAGACTAACCTGGTCTGTTTGTGTTCGCCGAGTTTGTCGCTTTCCGCAGCGGATTGGAATTCCCACACCTTGCCGTCTTTAGTATTTATTGTGTTTCAATTTCCTTCTCTTCTGAATCTTGGTTGTGTTTGACTGCTAATAGCAATACAGATTTTCGTGCGGAAAGCAGTGCGTAATAATCCTATGTGAATAACGGAACTCGTTTGGTGACACTTTGATGGTTCAAGAAGATAACATCGATCAGAATTTTTCCTAACCCTTCGAAATTTTAAGAGCCAAAAACTCGAAAGGAATTTAATAAACTAGCACTTCTCTTCGACCTCAGTGCAGACATGCGAAAAGAGTTTACCGCAATCGAAATCTTGCTGTTGACTTCTTGCCCTGTGTACCACCGCCGGACACAGATTTTCGTTTCCTCGGTTGAATTCATATCATCAATATCGCACGCTTGGTCTGATTCAACGGATACGTGTCGGCTTGCGGCTTATGCCATATTTGGTTTTGATTTATGGATGACCGGCGTCAATAGGACATGTCAGTTTAACTGCTAGTTCATGAAGCGTTGGTATGTACCAACTGATGCCACACAAGTACGAGTTACTTCACCGGACCGAGTATGAGCCGCGTTGAATTGAAGATGTCAACGGAAATAATACACGACACCCATGATGAGTTCAGTAAGCACCTCAGCGATGAGAAGTACTAAAATTATACCATCTCTCATCGAGGAACGCTTCTAACCAACAGAGTGACATTGGTGCCTGACCTGACTGGAAAGCGAAATTCTCGACATTCGTCACTGCTACGACGATGCCTCGAGCGAATGTCACTTGCCAGACACGGGTATCGGCTTTAGCTTTGGCACGTGCTAGCCAAAATTGCTATATTCTTATCATTTTTGTTGATGCTGAGACGACATCTGATTAAGCTCTGTGAAATAGCATTGAAAAACAAAACCAGAGTTTTCTTTTTACATTTCTTAGCAAAATATGTTTTCAGCTTCCTAGGAAAAAAATTACACATGTTTCAAGGCACTGATAAATTATCACATTGCTTATGTATTAGTTGAAAAACATGAATATGTGTTATACGAGCTACAGCTTTTTTGGTGACATTGAGTCTGACACGTTTTGGACCGATAGCGTCTTTGCACACGTGAACAGGACTATTCTAAATTTCAGAGAAAAATATAATTATCGAAAGTTTGTGCACATAAAATAAAGGTCAGTAAAAGAAAAAAATATATAATTTTCGACAATGAACGTGTCAAAAAACCCCCTAGCGTACGGTAATCTACTAGAGCTAGCTGATGGTCATGGGTTTCTCACGTACCGAGCAAAATTTTTGAGGAAGGAGGTTCAGGATAAAAATAGAGATTCATTCCAGCACGTGTCTGTGTGATGGATTCGATTTGTTGAGACAGCGTGCGAAGTATCATTTCTTCAAAAACAATTTCCTTCTTGTCAGTTGACTATGAAATGTCTAAACATGGAAAAAATACATTAGACATGGCAGAAATATGGTGGTGTATTTTGATTGGGACCGCCGAACGAACTTTGTATTTTGTTTTTTTTTGTTGGGATCAGCCTTGGGCCAGCAAAATATTTTAATCTTACCCGCGAAGGTTGCAAAACGAACCCAGTCGGGCGGCATGACGGAGGATCCATCATAGTCATCATTCCTTCAAACGATGCTTTTTGTGTGTATTTAAAGCCGATTAAAAGCACGTCAAAAATGACAAGGACAAATAAAATCTTTTTTCGGAAAATGACTTTGATATAAAAGGTGTCCGTGCATTAGCTTGCGAAATATCAGCACAGTTTCATCGGAACAATAGCTCGGATTAGAGTCAATATTAAGTGAATCGTTGTCTTTTGTAATATAATTTCTGATTTTTGCTATTAGAATTTGTACATTTATATTTTGTCAACCCGTGGTAAATGAAAGGGCGGGTGTCTACTAAGACTGGTCTTGCGCAAATATAGTGTGGAAAATAATTTCTCTAGGAATATTGTATGTTGTTCGAAGGCTACAACATTCAGTTACAAAACGCATTTGATTTGAGGTACATATTCCCACTTATCTGGCTCGGAGTGCACCAACCTCGGAATCGAAAATCTCGAAATGGGTAGGGCGAAAATGGTCAGTCACATTTTGGCGCAGGAAACAATCAGACATGGCCAAATATTGTGTGTGAATGATATTTTTCGGCCTTATTGATATCTTACAACAGTTTCGTACATGAAAAGTATAATTTCATCTTAAACTACTAATTTCGTCAAAGATGAGAAAAATATATGTGCAATAAAATGCAAAGTATGACAAAATTTAACTTGATAATAAAAACGTTTCACTGATAATCTTCACTTCACTGTCTGGCTCAGGAAAGCAGTTTATCGCTTGAGTGCCCAATCCGGGTGAGCTCTGTGGAAGCATTTAATGCAAACTTTGCAGCGCTTATTATTGAGTAATTTGTCCCAGTAAACACAGCATTTGTCCAAATCATTCGACGGATCGGAATCTTCGCTCAGTTTTTATGCTGCCGATGCCGAATTTGACATAGAAACGGTTAGAAACTTACACGCGTCGTCGGGAATATCGTATAGACTATGCCCGAGATTTGAGAATTTTGGGCTAATTTTGTTGGTAGGGGAAGATTTTCGGTTGCCGGCAGTGTTCGGTTGCCGACACCCCACAGTAACTTTTGACAGAAAGCAGATAGCGTCATTCCGACAAATGTAATGTATGTGTAATAGCAGCACGCTCTTTTTGTGCCGAATATTAAAGCAAGCAGACGTTTGTACTTTTTGCTGCGTTCAAAACAAATATTAATTGCGTGAAAATCAGCACAAAAGCTTTTTATGACTTTTTTTATAGTGGCATAAATTGAAAGGCATCAATCGAAAAGGTGAGTGGATTGAATATTTATGAGGTGAAATCGATCTATTTCGAGATTTAATACCGGATGCTATGAAAATTTTCGCAACCAAAGTTTTGTTTTGTCATTTTCAAAATGTCTACCGATCTCGGTTACCGGCACCCCATTTTTTCGACAAATCGTGAAAAATTGTTAGCGATATGCAGGCTGCTGTCGAGACAAAGCAAGCCAAAGTGTTGGTCAAACATCTAGCTGCTCATACAGCAGATGCACCGGCTAAGAAAAAACGTGGAAGACGGCCAAATCAACACCATTCAAATCATCGACCAAGAGAGCCAAGGTGAAGTCACCATCAGACAATGAAGACCTTTGTCCAAAACACTTCCAAAAAGAAAAAAATCTGTTTTTTTTTGAATAACTGCAGTTTTTACATATAATTTTTTCCATTTTTAGTGAAATTTCTTAGGGTGCCGGTAACCGAACACCTTTTTGAAATGGCCAAATTTATCACTTTACTAAATTGACAATTAAACTTTTTCAATTTTCAATCGATTGAATCAATTTAGTTTCTTAATCAGTTGTTAGCTAGGAACTTTAAGCTTCCCATTGATGTATAGATGTCCGCCTAATGTGCACTTAGTCAGAAATTATAAGCTTAAAAGAAAATGGTGCCGCTAACCGAACACTCTCTCTTACGTACTCGAAAACAGTGTTGAGATTCATAAGATTAGCAAGTTAACAATATATTTACAACTCAGACCGAGTCAAGTGGTCACTTTTCGCCACACCAAAAAGTGGCCGAACCACCGATTCGTTTCGATTTTGCAAAGTCATAACACAAACAAAAAATTATTTTATCATGAAAACAACTAATACCTTTCGATTCAGATCTTCGTAATTAGCTTAAAACTCTTACCAAATATGATTTGTTCATGGGAATATATTCTACAACCTAAAAATTCTGGAACAAGAAAATTTTACTTTTGACGAAAATATACCGACACTGACTACTGAGGCTCAACTGAATGAACGGCATGTCAATTGAATAAAAACCAATTGTAGCTCATGCTCGGGCCCACGTATAGAGGGCTAAGCAGATGAGATATGACATTTAGTGTTTGTGCGAGTGGCCATTCTCGTTCTGGTTTCCCCTACCAATTATCTTCAGGCAGATCCAGTCTAGGGGCCGTGTGGCGTCCAGCGGCAAAAATATAGCTGTGAATCCTGACTTCTGGTGTATCACTGTAAAAACCGACTTTCGAACCGAGGCCCGGAAAGCCTAGTGTTATGTACCATTCGAATCAGTTCGTCGAGTACGAAAAATGTCTGTATGTGTGTGTATGTACATGTATGTGTATGTATGTATGAAACATTTTTTTGCACTCACTTTTTTCGGAAATGAACTTCGATTCAAATAATAGGTCTTTGAGAATTGATTAAAACATGGGTTGATGTAACTTCCAAGATAAAGATTAACTGTATTTTTATAAATTCGTTTACTTATATAGCCCATTCTGTCCTAGCTTAGCTAATTAGGGTAGCAGAGGTATTTTGGCCCACTTTAGGATCGATTTTATTTTGGCCCACTTTGTAAAAATATCCACCAAATGTTTTAATATCTTTGAAAAATCCTTCCGCAATAGGTAATTTAATGTTATTAGTTTCAAACTGATGCAACACGGGTTACCTAAGATCGATTGAATCCACAAAGTTTGTTAGGTGGGCCAAAAAATATGAGGTGGCCAAAATACCTCTGTTACCCTAGTTATTACAATTAGGATCCTGAGAATCCGGGAGGAGGAGCTAGAACGCGCAATATAAATCGGGTTTAACCAATGGGACTCGTTGTATTGTGTCGGCCATTGTATATTTTGTGGGTAAGAGAGTGAGTAAAGCTTCTTCGATTGTGGGACATGAGGTACGTGCAGAAGGGAGAAGCGACACAGGCTGTGATGTTTTTGTGTTCTGTTTTTTCGATGACATAACTTGAAACTTTATGCTTCCTTGTTTCCGAATTTTATGACCACGGCGTTTTTCGCTGGGTCATCGGAAAGTGCAAGTGCTGATATTTTAGTTGGCTTCATGTAGGTAATGTTTTTATTTTATGCTTTTACGGGTTTTCTGTTAAGTGCGTGTGGTCTGGGGTGTGTGAAAGATTTAGTCTTAAATATTCATATTACATGGTCTGGGATGTGTGAGGAGATTTATTCTTGAAGGCTCATATTACATCTTGTAATCACGTATAAAGTTCCTGAATTTTATTCGAATCCGACTTCTGGTTCCGGATTTATAGGATGATATATGCAAAAAAAACGACGATTCTCACAAACGTAGATTCATGTTGATCCGGCTTCCTGTTCAGTAATTACTGTGCGATTCGTGTAAAAATTACTATTTCAAATTATTGCCTCACTTTTTTTAGAGGTGGCGCGACCGATTTGACCAGATTCAAGTGAAAAATCTCATAGTCCTATATAAAACTTCAAAATTTCATCTGGATGCGACTTGCGGTTGCGGAATTATAGGGTAAAGTGTAATTAAAATTTGATACCGTCGCTTAAGTGACGAAACAAAACATAAAATGAAAATTCTAAACTGGCCTCGAAACTATTCCAATCGGTAGCAATAATCAGTAGACAACCAAACAAACCGATTCCGGCTATCCTTGTTCCCAGTTTTCGATTCCGGATATAGTGGTCATATATACCAAAATGGATATCGTTTTCTTTTTTTGGGAACATACTCCATAATATTTTTTTTGCGAAATATGAAACATATTTTTATGCTTTGACAATATTTGAATACTGTATTTTTGAACCTGATCTGACGAATTCTTGCCGGAAATATTTAAATAGAAAATTATAAATAATAGTGTGATACGAATAGTTTCGCTGCATTTTTTTTTGTAGATGATGTCTTCATTAAAGTTGTTTGCAATCAACTGGTGCATCTTTTGATGTAAAACGTCATTAGGATGGTCCATGCTTGAATTGAAATTCGGAATCTTTCTGAATTGAATGCAATTTACTGCAAAGTTGTAAGAAATTGATGGAAGCAAAAGAACACTTTTGTAGCTCTTGATTTGGCCGAGTTACAGCAATTTTTAGGAGTAATAGTAGGGTGGTTCTTAAAAAATCACTTTTCTTCTTAAACTTTTTTGGTGAGCAGTTTTACGTCTTCCGAAGAATTGTCAAGCTAATTATTGCGCATTGAATTTCAAATAGATTGCGATTAACTGCAAAGTTGTAGGAAATTTTATTTTGAGCAAACTTTGCTGGAGAATCCACTTTCCTAGCTTTTCTTTTGATCGAGTTACATTAATTTTTCGGAGTATAAGTAGGGTGGTTCTAAAACAATAACTTTTCTCGTTCAAACTTTTCATGAGCAGTTTTATGAGAAAAGCTTCATCCGAAGCGTTTTCAAGCACATTATTGCGCACAATTTGCGCCACCAACCATTTAAAAGTGATGAATTCATCAAAAATTAGTCAAAATATCAATATTCGACATAATAACATTCCAGATCGATAAAAATTAATCTTATACGATTTCTGGAAGCTTATAAAATAAGAAAAGATTAACGAGAAATCTGAGAGGGTGTTGTTTTTTTGAATCACTTAAATTAGTATTTAAATTGTCTTAAAATAAATCGAAAAAGTCATATAACTCATACCATATAACGGATCAGGGTCATTTCGCCGAAAGCCATTTCGCCGAAAGCCGTTTCGCCGAAAGTCATTTCGCCGAAAGGGTTATTTCGCCGAATGTCACTTCGCCGAATGGGTCACTTCGCCGAATGCCATTTCGCCGAAAGCCATTTCGCCGAAAGGGTCATTTCGCCGAATCCTAAAATCGTCTTGAAATCGTAATTAGAATTGATTTGAACTAAAGACAAACGATAGATGATAGCGTTAACGCCCGTTTTGTTAACTTACCATTGTACTTCTTGAATAATGATTGATTGTTGTACTCTTGAATAAAGATTGATTCATGAACCTCAGAAAGTAGTTCCCAAGAAAACTTGTTGACTATTAGCTAGTAAGCATCAAAGCAATTGCATAGGTGTATCTACCAGGCAAATGAAGGTGGTATTTTCCGTTTATTAAGTGAAAATGAAAAACTATTAATGCGGCTACGCCACATCGTTTTAGTTCATATGCTGTCCGACCTCGCTACCGCTCGTTCGGACTTAACTAAAGCAAAGAAACCTAGCTTTGAGTAGACCGGGCAAACGAGGCGGTTACAGGTTTGTATGCAAGAGGCCGCCGCTTCCGACGACGATTCTTCTAAATACGATAAATAAGAATACCGATTTCTCGCGTAACAATTTGAAAAAGGAAGCATGAGACAATAGTGAATGGCAGTTTTAAAGTTCTATCTACAATCATAGGAAAGCAGCTAAAGCTAAAGCAGTTTTCTTCGCTACTGCTTGATGACTCTTTAAGAAATATACATCAGTTTATTTAGAAAAATGTACCGAACAAACTGCTGCTTCTCTTTTGAATTTCTGCTCAACGACAGCGAAGAAAACTGGTTTTGCGATTTGCAACAATGGCCCTTTTATTAGGATTGTAAATTGCCCCTTAAATGTATCGTAATTATTATCAAAAACTAAATTTTGTCTATTCTGAACGCCTTTTTTTTTGTTTGTGAGATACAAATGGGATAGAATGAAGAGTTAGGAAAGTGGCTTTTCCAGTATAATTTGCTCAAAATAAGATTTCCTACAACTTCGTAGTAAATTGCAATCTAAACATTATTCAATTAAGAAATATTCCAGATTGCAATCTATATCTGAGCCACCCTAATGATTTTGTACATCAAAAGATGCGCCAGTTGATTGCAAACAGTTTTTGTAAAGACTTTTTCAACTGCAAAAAAATAACACTTGAGTGCAAAAATATTTTCCTCACACTAATTTCCGGAATCTGTGCAATGTTTTAACTTGATTGAGTGTATGTGTGTATGTGTATGTTCTAGATCTTGTTAGTTGATAAATATAAACCTACTTTGGGAATACTGGTCCCCGGTTTCCGCTTCAGAAAGCACCGATAATAGTTAAGAAAAGCTCCAAAAACGGAACTCACTTCTAATTCTCAGCAATGGTTAAACCGATTTTCACAAATCTTGATTCATATCAAAGCTCTTATTATTTTAGAAGATATGGTGCAATTTCATCTAGACCCGACTTCCGGTTCCGATACTATATGGCGATGAATGTCAAAACTTTCAAACCGTCATACATAATGACGATGCAAAACCGCTTCGTGCTGGTACGGAAGAAGGAAACACCACAGCTTTTCGAACGAAGCACACAACGTGCTTTGTTCAATTTCGTGTAGCGTGCATGGTTGCCACATTTAAATCTACATTTCCAGGAGAAAAATCTGTACATCTTTTTCGGCGGATCAAAATTCTGTATTACCACTCTATATATGGAAATGACAAATTAAAGCGCATGAAATGAAAATGTCATTAAATCGAATCTGAAATTACATCTTCTTTTGTTTAAAGGTAGCGTTTATTGTAATATGATTAGTCTGTGTCTGTGTATGTATGTATGTATGTACGTAATTGAATTTCATCCGGGTCCGACGTTCTATAGGGAACTATAGAGTGAAGTGTTTAAAATTTCAAACCCTTATTTAGTGCGACGATGAGATATTAATAAAAATTCTTATTAACTTTATATAACTGTCAAGGAAAATAAATGTTATGTTAGTTTATAACCAAAGAAAGTTTCTAATTTTATTCAAGTTTGAAAAAAAATTCTTTTCGGAATCTTCTAGGGATGTCTTTGAAAATATAAGAAAGGCATCATTACACAACTAGAGGGATTAAAACAGTGTTTTTATTTAAGTTTTAGACGTGTTTTATGAAAAAATTAAAAAAGTTGATTCATTCCACACTGTCTTAAAATATTTTGGGAATGTTTAACAACTGGGTCCGATTTTTTTGAAATTTTTATGCAATAAGTTTAAATTTATTATATTATCTACGATATGTGAAAGTTTCATTCAAATATAGTTTATTTGATAAAGAATGGCATGTCTATATAAAAAAATTGACGAAATATTTCATTTTACTATAACTTTCAGAAAAGTCATTTTAATGATCGACTAGAATCAAATTGTCAACCATACAAATTTTTTTTGGCGATTTTACGAATGCTGATCCAATTGATAGAAAACCAGTAAACACCAGTAAACCGAAACCAGCTCAAGAGTGATCAACGTATTAAATTCAAATAAAAAAAAATGCTTGGTTCAGCAGGCGTTTCGATCCGGTTGACTGAAAAGCTGAATCATTTAAACGTAAGGATTTTGGCTCTATATCAGTTTAGTCGAAACAAAGTATTCAAACCGTCAAAATGAAAGGCACTTATTACTAATGATAACTTTTTACCCACCGTAAAGAAACTAACCAAATTTTGCACAGTTCTTTTCTAAAGTATATGATTAACATCATGTGTAAAAAAAAATAAGCTCACAGGGAATATAAATCCGTAACTATAGGTACTATTGTGCTTGAAGGAAATATGCTGCAAATCCATGTTTCTACCTTGTCAAGATTACTTGAAAAGTTCTAGGAACGGGTGACTTATCAAACCTTTTAAAACAGTACTTGGTTTGGCAGGCGATTTGTGGCAGTGCACAGTGGGGAAGTGGTCAGTAAAATCGCTTCCACGTATTTAGAAGAACCGCATGAAACATTGTTATGTTCATTTTAGCTCCCATTTTGTAGTGGATTGCATTCAAGTTATATTACGTAAGCAAAGCCTTGGTACTACATGTAGTGGAATTTGACCTTCTGTTTCAACAGACTTTGCAGCCGATTCCGTGTGTACAGAGAAACCATTGCATGGCTGGTGCTACGATTCTACTGACACTACGAATCCTTCCAGGTCGGGGCTCGAACATACGACAACTGGTTTGTAAGATCAGTGCCCTATGCATTGAACCGCCAACCCGGACAAGTTATACTACGTAGATAGCCCTAAAAAGTAGTTTACAAATAGATTTAATAACCACATGAATCATGTTATACTATTTTTCGGAATATTTATAGGATAAATTGGAGTAAAAAACGCCTGTTAACTTTTTTGAACCGTTCTGTTTTGGCTTGATTTCGCCGAACAACTTTCCTGTCGTATTCAAGCGCAAATTCCCACAAACTTGATAAAGCAGCACCCAATTGAAAAATATTGGTCATTAGTTAAATGAAACCTAAAAAAATATCATAGAATCATTTGGAAAGTCGGAAACTTAATCAAATAGTTTTTCAATATTTTGCAATCAATAAACTTTAATAAGAAATAGTGTTTAAGAAATAATTGATAACAGCAACAGGGTGCGCTTATTTACTTTTGACCAATTTTTCATCATTCCACTATTTCCTAAAAAATGCTAGTTTCCAGCAGCAAATCAGTAAAAAAAACTGGCATCTTTGTATTTTCTTTGTATTTCAGCTGATTATAGCAACTGCCAATATTCGTTCCTCAATCAAAACGAAAATGAGCGAGAGGAAGCGAAAGAAATAACTCAATTTTGAAACTATTGATCCGCTGTATATTTTCCCAAAGGTAGTTACCGTTTCCGTAATTCGCCGGAGTTTCTTTATTTGTTTGGTGTGAATAAAAGAAGCTAACCTTTTCTCACTCTGCTTGCGAAAGACGAAGGAACACAAAATTATTACTTTTCTTCTGTTGGTATCGAATTTATATGCTACGTTTTCTTGTGACCGATTTGTGTGGGAATACATAATATTATCAACGAAAATACCACATAAAGGAGTGAAGTTTTTCAATTGTTGGAGCAAATGTTGAAAGTATCTTAGTAAACAATATAATCCGCTGTAGTGCTCACAAGTTTCCCGTTTTCTGATGCTACCGAAAAAAAAGTGGAACATGCTTCCTTGTTTGTCGCACATACGAAGAACTGTGACGCAAAACTGGACGTGGATCGTATATTTCTCAATAAAGCTTTGTAATGGAAAAAATCGTCAGCGGGTAAGGTTGGAAGCACAGGGAAACCCCGGCTAACCTACATACATACATGCTCACACACCAAATCTTCGACATAAAGTTTTTTAAGGAAAAAGGACGCCCATCCAATTTATCTACGCAGATCACAATTTGTGCGATGCTGCTGCTTAATACTGTCTGGCAATATTCCCAAGTCAGTGGGTGGATTATCCCGGCAAGAAACTAAACCAACAAAGGAAACACTGGGTGGGAAACAAATTGAGCTAAATTCATTAAATTCTGTTTTAATCTTCATTACGTTGTGCAGGTCAGCTCGGAATACTGACTTGTCTCAGTCTGTTTTAGTCCGAAGTAAAGCGGAACGGTTCCATTTGATTGTCAATATTAAAATGGTTGATGTTAAATGAAGCATCCTGTTGTTAGAATTAGACCCACATTAGTCTCGTTTATTTGTTTGGAAAGCTACCATGTTTCCAAAAATATAAGTCGAGGAGCAATTTGAGTCGAGAAATTCTATTTCGCCATGCTTTCACCTCAATGTCAGCCGTTTGTTCGAAACAAGCTCAACGAATTGAGCCAAGATGACAGTGGAAACTGTACCAAAAAATAAACAGTAACAGTCGCATATCAAGTTTCAAAAGAATGCTGTGATAGTTGTCACAAAATGCATTCCCATTTTGCTATGAGGTGTCTCATGTTCGCCATGATTCATCCGGTGCAGGAGATTTTTTCGCAATAATATTTCATCGAAAACGAGAAAGGTAACAGATATTGTGAAGAAAGCAACTGAAATAAAACTACATGATCTACCAGAATCAACCGGTTTTTAGCTTGTTGAACGCTATTTTAGCGTTGTCAACTATCGTGTTTTTCCGCCACATTTGTCATTTTAGCAGAGGCGGAATTTCGCACCAACGCGAACAGATGTTGGCAACATTCTCTAACATTTCACGTCTCCATACAATAGAGTAATTTCATGTGGAATCGGCTGCCTGTTGGCACGACCCCCCCCCTCGATTTACATGAAACTTTCAATTCGTGTTCGTTATAGCAAATGAAGTATTTTTCGCTGGTCTAGAGACATTTATTTCACTCTAGACTAATTTATGAAAATGGCGTACGTGTTTTAAGTCATATTAGAATCTATAGCTTCTACAAAAAATATGTCTAAGAAAAAGTAGGTAATCAGTTGAACTTTCTAAAAAATACACACTGAAAAAAAAATCTTCCGATTTTTCGTGAGTGGAAAATAAAATTTATTTTTCAAAATTCTCAGTTATTTTACCGTACGATTTTTTAAATTGTATATCACAAAAAACGACAAGTTACAAGGAAATTAATGAATGTTTTAGAAAGTTGGAGAGGTGATAATCAAAAAAGTTTCCTGTGGAACAACTTTTTAACGATTTTTATAAAAACGGAGTTTTTATAGGAATAAATGTATCTCAGTAATGAAATATTATTCTCTAAGCTACGTTCAATGAAAAAGCTTATCGAAACTTACTTTATAAATGCAGCCATATTCGAAATATATGAGGATTTTTTGCCTTTCTCATACAGAAAGGCTATTCAATTACTGTGAAAACCGACTTTTTAACGGAGGGCCGAATGTCATATACCATTCGACTCAGCTCCACGAATTTAGTAAATGTGTGTGTGTGTGTTCACAAACGATTCAAATTAAAGGTCTTATGGTCTGCTATTGAAATTCATCCCGAGGTGATATGTACCAAAAAAATGAAAAAAATATGCACTCACTTTTTTCAGAGATGGTTGAACCGATTTTCACAAACCAAGATTCAAATAGAAAGTATTATGGATCCATAGCCTGCAATTGAATTTAATTTGGATCCGACTTTCCCGGATCCGGAAGTTACGTGGTAATATGTGAAAATTAGAGAAAAAGTGCGCCTAGCCGATTTTCGCAATCTAAGATTCAAATGAAAGGTCTTATAGTTTCCTAAAAATTTGTAAAACACTTTATCTGGATCCGACTTCCGGTTCGGAAAACTAAAACATGATAAGGGGAAAATTACAAATTTCATTTCAATTTTTCCACGAACGATGGTCAAAAACAGGTACAAATCCCATAAAATTGTCTGATAAATGCTTCTAGTTTGCAGAGCTCATTAGTTTGTAGGCATAAAAACTCAATTAAGCACTATTCGCCCCCCTCCCCACCCCTTTTCCTGTTCCGGAAGCACCGAAAGTGGTGAAGAAAATCTCCAAAACTAGAACCTCTTCTTCTTGTACCAGTCGGATTAGATTCAAGAACCATTTTCACTGGGCTGTCGTCCGACATCTTTATGACATGCCCAGCCCATCGTAGACGTCCGATTTTAGCTGTTTGTACGATAGGTGGTTCTCCTAGCAGCTGTTGCAATTCGTGATTCATCCGCCGTCTCCACGTGATTTCTCTGCGATGCTTGAACCAATTTTCACAAATTTTGATTTTAGCTAAAGCTCATATTATCTTTAAAGCTATTATGAAATTTCATCCGAATCTAACCTCCGGCTCTGCAGTTACACGGCGATGAGTGTCAAAGTGTTCTTAAATCGCCATGTAGAATGACAATATGTACAACACCGGTACGTGAAGAAGAAAATACAACATGAACGATGTATGCTTTGTTTTATTTCCTACATGCTATAAAGAAAACTAAACGGTTACGGTTGTCTGCTACTAGTTTGTGATATTGGTAAAAGACGGTAAAAATTTTAGCTATTTTATGATAAGTGCGACCGAAACAATAAAAAAATGTACAGCCAGGGTAAAATAAATGTTATAAAAATATAAAAGAATGTCAATGTCGTTTCATATTTGTTACTGGCAAATGATTCAACTTCGGCTATTCCGGTCATCTGAATCCGATTTCGAAAGAATTTAAAATGGTGAATAAAAACTACAAATCATCAAACTTTCTTTATGATGGCGAAATCGATTTTCACAAGCTTATATGTGTGGAAAAGTCTTACAGTTTTATACGGAATTCCTAAATTTGTTGTGGATACTATTTCCGGTTCCGGAACTACAAGGTAAACAGGATTTGTAGAGTTTGTTAGACTTAGACTGTTGGACGAACAAATTTTCGTACTTCTATTCAATGAACAGTTGTTTTTTTTTGTGAATTTCACAGTAATATTTATGATGTTGTGAGTAATATGAGAAAGGCATCATTACACCACTAGGTGGCTAAAACAGGTTTTTTAAATTAGTCCGGGTTCTCCATCGCCAAATTTGCTATTATTGTAATCCTCATGAAATTTTGAATTAATTATTCTTTCAGTTAGGTTTCACATCTCATCCAAGTCAGTCGATAAAACAAAACCGCTTACGGTCGGGACGGAAGAAACCAAGTACAGTATTGTGTAGTGAACAATAGAACGAACTCGAAATGAGTTAATTAAATGAACAAAAGCTACCGCCGCTACGAAAAAAATACAATTATTGCTAACTTCAGACAGTGCAAAATTCGACCTTCGATACGAGAACTTGAAGGTTTGCTTAAGGAGCAAATGCATCTTGACATTAAACGTGTACATTTACTTCAATGCATTAAGACAAATAATGTTGTTTATATCCAGTTTCATAAAGAGTTGGATGCAATTCAATTCGCAAAAGACAATAACAATGTGCACTATGTGGAGCACGAAAACATGAAGTACAACATTCCAATATATATGGAAGATAGTGCTATAGAAGTGTGTGTGCGTGATCTTCCCTCAAGCGTCATCGATTCATCTATTCGCAAAACCATGTCCCAATACAGAGAGATTCTCTCTATCGAAAAAGAAAAGTGGAAGAATTTTTCCCCGGTATTCTAAATGGCGTACGTTTATTATGCACACACTTGAAGAGGCCTATACCTTCTTATGTGATTTTCGGTCAGGATACCAGAATTCCGTGCAAATCACTTGTTACCTATGACAATCAGATGGCCACATGTCAATATTGCCAAAAAGCTGTTCACTACGGTGAGCCATGTGACAAACTGGACAAGGAGACAACTACACCGAAGGACAACGGTGCTTCCTTCACACCAACCCAAGCAACCCCAGTACACCTGTGACAGTCACCAACAACAGTGAATCATCCCCTTCAACGAAACCATCCAACGTATTCCCTATAGAACAAAGTACATTAGCTGCAGTTAACAACTTACCATCCAACCAACCAGCAACTGCAAACAATGTACAACAAGGCTCATCTACAGCAACTAGCAACGAAACCAACAACAATACCATCGATGCGGCAATGGATGACGAGACGACCCACGAACGAAGTGCCCCTCAATCCTCGCAGGAGGGAAATGGAAGCTTCTCTACCCCTAGAAAAAGGTTGACAACGAGATCCAACTCAAAAAAAAAATTATTTAAAAAATCGGCTCAATCGGCCACGTAAAGCTTATACGCAAATAGGCCTGAATAAAAAATATCTTTTAAATAAAAAAAAACCATTCTTTGGCATCCAGACGATGCAAGCAGCTGTTTTCTAGACATATTGAAAACAAAATTGAAGAATAATCGCTGGTTTATAAAAAATCACAGGTTCAACAAGGCAGCAACCGCCATATTGAAGAAAAAATACCTACTTTTATATATAAAAGCTTACCTATGATATAAAAAATTACCTACACCCAACAATAAAAGCACATTTTCGAAATACAAAGCGTCAGTGTGAAAACTGCCATCATCAAACTATAGTATTCAGTGAGGGTGATTTAATGATGGAAAATATAATTGTCGTAGACGTTTCCGTGAGAATGGAAAACCTTTTTTCGTCTAAGCGTCGTAAAGTAACAGACAGTATGATTGAGCACTTTGGCTTCAAGCAGTGCTCAATTACTGTGAACATAACAATGCATATTTGCGATTATAATCATATCGACTGGTGTCTGTTGAAAGAGCACAGCCACTAGCTTCCAGTGACAACGAGATGCCAGATCATACTACAGCTTCGCCAGCAACATCGGGAAATAATTGAGAACAATACCGCTAGCTACATCGAGATGTGATTTAAAAGAAATACCATCAGCAGCTTCACTGGTCCCAGCATCCTACCAACACAGTGATCTAAAGACTGTCCCAGAAAGTATGGACGCTACCAAAAACCGCTGCCATTTCCCAGTGGTTCAGAATCTGTCAATTTTTATGGCTGCCTCCTGTTGTTTACACTCTTCTCTAACCACTTGTGCAGTTGTTTATTCGTTTTCATTGGTTTGTTTCAAAATGCGTGGACTTTCAGCAGAACAACGTCGAAAAATTGTGTACAAATGGTGCACAGAACGCGGACTGTCACGAGAAAGATAGCAAAATTGAAAGGAGTAAGTGAAAAAGCCGTGCGAAATGCAATCAGGAAGTTCGGTGAGGATAACACCTTTGAGGATAAACCGAAAACGGATCGGTCCTGCTAACCCTCAGTTGGATAAACGTATACTGAAGGCGTTCGAGCAATAGAAGGAGGTTTCAGTTCGGGATGTGGCCAAAACAGTGGGCACTTCGAAATCAAATGTTCTTCGTGCTAAAGAACGTTTGAATCTTCGAACCTGTAAGAAACAGAAACAACCAAAACGTAGTCCGAAACAAGAAGCATCGATCAGGCCGAGGGTTCGAAAGCTGTACAATACGATTCTTGCTGGAAATTTAACCATGGACGACGAAACCTACGTGAAACTCGATAACAAATCCTTGTCGGGACCACAATATTATACGGTGCGAGAAGGGCAAGTGTTGAACCAGTCCGACACATCGATTGAAGTCGAAAAATTTAGTAAGAAAGCTATGGTCTGGCAAGCAACTTGTAGCTGCGGTAAGATTTGGAAACCCTTCATCACCACTGCTTCAATGAACTGCGAAATATACATCCAGGAATGTTTACAAAAACGACTTCTACCCATGATTCGAAGCCACAAGGATCCTGTTGTCTTCTGGCCAGATCTTGCTTCTTGCCACTACTCGAAATCAACGGTAGAATAATATACTACCAAAAATGTCACTTTCATCCCAAAAGACATGAAATTGCCCACAACTTCGACCAATTGAGGAGTTTTGGGCATTAACGAAGGCACATCTTAGAAAACATGTCTCGGCAGCCGAAACCATTCAACAGTACGAAAAAGATTGGTAAAAAGTGTTAAAACTTGTTGCCAAGAAGTCTGTACGGAATTTAATGAGGAACGTTCGCAAGAAGGTGCATCAGCTAGTCTACAATGGCTAAGTAGCAAATGTTGAGAATTATATTCTGTTGTTGTAGTCTAATATTATCAGTATATCGAATAAAATTTGAATATCTAACACTTGTGAATTATTTACAGCGAAATCAAAGTGCGTCTATACTTTCTGGGACAGTCTTTAGTGGATGATTTGAGGAATCAAAATGTTGAGGTATTTAATGAATTAATGTATCTCGTATAGCAGTTAGAAATTTCTGATCTGACAACTATCGCCAAGAAAAGTATTGCAAAATCGTTGAAGGCACCAGGAAACAACTATTCGACCATCCACCACAAAATGAATCTGATGAATTTCAAACAGTGAAAGCTAAGGCTGCAGCATTCGACGAAATCATTGATAAATTAAAGGCGAAATTTACGGCCCCACATTGCTCAAGAGATGATAAAATACGGATCGGGATTGGATCCCGATATAAAACGTTAAGTACTGCAGTTCTGTTACGACGATGATATAAGTAGAACTTTGCCAGCACAACGAGATTACGTTCATATCAGAACTAATAGTGGCTCAGAAAGGGCTTTTGATTTCAAGTGTTAGAGAATCTTTTCAACGATTCCAAGAGATCAGTAAACACCAAATTTAATTCAGTACAATTGCGGCGTTAACATCAAACCATTGTAAACTTCTCAATACTTCAGGTTGTCATAATGAATGTATTTGTACAATTCATGAAAGTGTTTACATAATGAGGGGCTGGGGTCCACTAGGAGATTGATAGTACCTATTAGCTCTCTCCGGACTGTACCAGCCTAGATGCCGTGTGGAATCCGGCGGAAAAAAATGAACCAAGAATAGATCCACTGGGTTCCTGCTTCCATGTCGTAAAAGGCGACAATTGCAGGAGTTTCTTTTTCCTTTCAGTTATCAGATATTTTCAATGTTTTACTTCTGATTACTCTATTTTACTAAATCATCTCTTTATTCAATCTATCAGTTTCCGTCTAGCTTCGGAGAAAAGTTTTATTAGGAATGATTTCTTCTTCCATGTTATAGATTGTCTTTCAAGATTATAAAATAAATGATAAAAATCAACCATTGCGCAAATCCGTTTATAGTACAAAGTTAATAACAGAGATAACATATATCGGTATATTGAATACATAGTAAAAAACACTTGATATTAATATTTCAAACAGTAAATTAATATTTTTCTCGGTAGCCGGCTGCCCAGATCAACTAATATAACCAATTAATAATTTCAATAAATAATTAAAATAATAAAGCGGAAATAATAAAGAATCAAGACGCGCGTGAAAACTGTTGACCTTTGTTTGGTGATTTAAAATGATTTTATAATAACTGTTTAGAATATTTCAATGCAATGAATCAACTTTTTTGTCTAAATCCTATTCGCTCGTTTATTTTGTATCACGTAGTTTCATTTATAAAAACGTGCTTAATTCACCTAGCAGTGAGATGATACCTTTTTTTCATCAATCCGCATGTGTTTTTTTGCATGACTAAAAAAAACGCGAAAGATAGATGCATAAACGAGTGACTGCATACTCGACAGCCGGCTGTCCGGAGTTTTGTCAATTTCGGAGATTGACTGTTTCGTGCATTATATTGCCAGCACAAAGTAACACATAAAACGATAATACTTAAAAACATTCTTGGTAGCCGGCTACTCAGAGCAATAAACACATGATAACATTATTAAAACATTTACTAACAAAGTATCCTCTCCTGTGATGCATGTGGGAATGCAGAGGATTCCTCGGTTCTTAGTAGCAACATGCATCGAACTAACAATCCTTTCCCTCCCAAGTAGATCTGCATTCGGACGTGGCCGGCGTCGGTATTGATCAGCATGCATGGTTCAATACAGTTTGCACAGTGTGAAACAATGTGTTATTCCCAAACATGTTACTTCAAAAAATCATTTTGCAATCTCAATTTGTCCAGATCAATAACGGAGTAGCAACACACGGCGGTCTCTAATGCTAATGCTAATGCTAATGCTAATTCATGAAAGTGTTTACATAATGCTTCACAGCCTCAAAAAATATTCCTTTCAAATTGATTGTGAAACGCCTTTGGAAACATTACTGTGTAATTCACCGGTAAGAACAAAGGATTGTTATCTTCGCGAATGCAAGGAAATGTCCTACCTCTCCATTTCTTGAGGAAAGCTTGCTAGAGGAACTTGAGCAGAAGATTGTAAATGAGATCTCTTTTGAACAATTGATAACTATTGATAGATGCAATCTAGAAATCTTAACAAAACCAGGTGATAATTTTGTAGCATATTTAACAGAAAAATTTAAAAAACTTGTTACTCATTACTGTTGAAAAAAACAATCTAAATTTTTGTAAGACAAAAAATCTTCATTAACTGAAGGAGAAGTAGTTGTAATTTGTGATTTTTCCGAGAATTATTCATTCGTTCTTCAAGAAAATATTTCATTGCACAGATACAATTTATTCCTATAAAAACATCGTTTTATGAAAATGGTCAAAAAGTATTTCCTCGGGAAACTTTTTTATTTATCATCTCTTCAACTTTATAAAACGTTCATTAATTTCTAGTTGTAACTTGACGTTTTTTGTGATATAAAATTTAAAAAAATAACAATCTTTTTCAATCCACTTAGTGGTGTAATGATACCTTTCACATATTGCTTATATTTTCAAAAACATCACTAGAAGATTCTGTACAGATTTTTTTTCAAACTTGAATAAAATGATAAACTTTCTTCGGTATAAATTAACGTGAGCTTTTCAATTTGTAAACAGTTATGTCAAGTTAATATAGATCTAAATGTGGCAACCCTGCACGCGGTGTGCTAGGCGGTGACGTTTTCTTCTTCCGTACCAGCACGTACCGATTTGTGCCGATTTTGTATGACAGTTTGAAAGTTTTGATAACCATTGCCCTATAATTTTAGAACCGGAAGACGGTTCTGGATGAAATTGCACAGTATCATTTAAGGCACTGAGAGCTTTAATTGGAAAAATTGAGAAATCGAATAAGTTCCGTTTTTGGAGTTTTTCTTCGGCTGAAACCGGGGACTAGTAGTCCCAAAGTAAATTTAAATATCCACGAACTTATAAGGTCTGGCAACTAGATGAATTTATAAGTTATTTTTAAAAATTTACACCTCGTTTCGCAATCACTTTTGAAAAAAATCGTCACGAAATTGAAAATTTTTCACTTATCGCGCTGTAATACCGGAATCAAAAGTCGGATCAACTTTTTTGAGACTTTTTTAAAAATTTCAAGACCTTTCATTTGCATCTTAACTTGTAAAAATCAGTTAAGAAATTTCCGAGAAAATTCGGTGTGCATTTTTTCATAAATTTGCATATATTGCGCACATATTCCGGAACCAAAAGTCGGATTGGGATAAAATTCAATAGCAAGCTATGGGACTATAAGACCTTTCATTTGGATCTGAGTTTGTGAATACCGATTCGGCCATCTCTGAGAAAATCGAGTGACATGATTTGTCACATACACACATACATACATACTTAGAGAGACATTTGCTCTGTTTGTCGAGCTGAGGCGAATGGTATATGACATTCGGCCCTCCGGGCCTCGGTTCAAAAGTTGTTTTTTTTACAGTTATTGTATAGCCTTTCTATATGAGAAAGGCAAAAATCGTACGGAAAAATAACTGAGTAATTTGAAAAATAGGTTTTATTTCTGTTTTCACGAAACATCGGAAGATTTTTTTTCAGTGTATATTTATCATCAATACTTTATCACCTTTATCATTACCTTTCGGCATTTTAGAGACTTATGATTTGCATTGATGAGATGCTTAAATGACCTTTGTCATGTTTCACCTTTCCCCTTCTACATTTTCACATCCTTGTTTTAGCCTTTCTCATATAGAAAGGTTATGCAATCACTTGAAAAACCGATCAGTGAAAATTGGCCCGGAGGGCCAAGTGTCATATACCATTCGACTCAGTTCATCGAGCTGAGCAATGTGTGTGTATGTATGTGTGTGTGTATGTGTCAAATAATCTCACTAGGTTTTCTCGGAGATGGCTGAACCGATTTTGACAAACTAGGATCCAAATAAAAGGTCTCGTGGTCCCATACGGAATTCCTGAATTTCATCCGGATCCGACTTCCGGTTCCGGAATTATAGGGTAAAGTGTGTTCAATATTGTACACCGTCACTTAAACCGGCGAAACAAAAAACGTAAAAATTTTTCTAAACTGGTCTCAAATCTACACAAATCGATAGTCATTATCAGTAGACAACTAAACAAACCGATTCCGGCTATCCTGGTTCCCGGTATCCGGTTCCGGAAGTACCGGAAACAGTGGTCATATATACCAAAATGGATCTCACTCACTTTTCTCAGTGATGGTTTGACCGATTACCACAAACTTAGATTCAAATGAAAGGTCTTCCGGTTATATATGGAATTCCTGAATTTTATCCGGATCCGACTTCCGGTTCCGGAATTATAGGGTAAAGTGTGTTCAATATTGTACACCGTCACTTAAACCGGCGAAACAAAATACGTAAAAAATTTTCTAAACTGGTCTCAAATCTACACAAATCGATAGTCATTATCAGTAGGCAACTAAACAAACCGATTCCGGCTATCCTGGTTTCCGGTATCCGGTACCGGAAGTACCGGAAACAGTGGTCATATATACCAAAATGGATCTCACTCACTTTTCTCAGTGATGGTTTGACCGATTACCACAAACTTAGATTCAAATGAAAGGTCTTCCGTTTATATATGGAATTCCTGAATTTTATTCGGATCCGACTTCCGGTTCCGGAATTATAGGGTAAAGTGTGTTCAATATTGTACACCGTCACTTAAACCGGCGAAACAAAAAACGTAAAAATTTTTCTAAACTGGTCTCAAATCTACACAAATCGATAGTCATTATCAGTAGGCAACTAAACAAACCGATTCCGGCTATCCTGGTTTCCGGTATCCGGTACCGGAAGTACCGGAAACAGTGGTCATATATACCAAAATGGATCTCACTCACTTTTCTCAGTGATGGTTTGACCGATTACCACAAACTTAGATTCAAATGAAAGGTCTTCCGGTTATATATGGAATTCCTGAATTTTATTCGGATCCGACTTCCGGTTCCGGAATTATAGGGTAAAGTGTGTTCAATATTGTACACCGTCACTTAAACCGGCGAAACAAAAAACGTAAAAATTTTTCTAAACTGGTCTCAAATCTACACAAATCGATAGTCATTATCAGTAGGCAACTAAACAAACCGATTCCGGCTATCCTGGTTTCCGGTATCCGGTACCGGAAGTACCGGAAACAGTGGTCATATATACCAAAATGGATCTCACTCACTTTTCTCAGTGATGGTTTGACCGATTACCACAAACTTAGATTCAAATGAAAGGTCTTCCGGTTATATATGGAATTCCTGAATTTTATCCGGATCCGACTTCCGGTTCCGGAATTATAGGGTAAAGTGTGTTCAATATTGTACACCGTCACTTAAACCGGCGAAACAAAATACGTAAAAAAATTTCTATACTGGTCTCAAATCTACACAAATCGATAGTCATTATCAGTAGACAACTAAACAAACCGATTCCGGCTATCCTGGTTCCCGGTATCCGGTTCCGGAAGTACCGGAAACAGTGGTCATATATACCAAAATGGATCTCACTCACTTTTCTCAGTGATGGTTTGACCGATTACCACAAACTTAGATTCAAATGAAAGGTCTTCCGGTTATATATGGAATTCCTGAATTTTATTCGGATCCGACTTCCGGTTCCGGAAATATAGGGTAAAGTGTGTTCAATATTGTACACCGTCACTTAAACCGGCGAAACAAAAAACGTAAAAAATTTTCTAAACTGGTCTCAAATCTACACAAATCGATAGTCATTATCAGTAGGCAACTAAACAAACCGATTCCGGCTATCCTGGTTTCCGGTATCCGGTACCGGAAGTACCGGAAACAGTGGTCATATATACCAAAATGGATCTCACTCACTTTTCTCAGTGATGGTTTGACCGATTACCACAAACTTAGATTCAAATGAAAGGTCTTCCGGTTATATATGGAATTCCTGAATTTTATCCGGATCCGACTTCCGGTTCCGGAATTATAGGGTAAAGTGTGTTCAATATTGTACACCGTCACTTAAACCGGCGAAACAAAAAACGTAAAAATTTTTCTAAACTGGTCTCAAATCTACACAAATCGATAGTCATTATCAGTAGGCAACTAAACAAACCGATTCCGGCTATCCTGGTTTCCGGTATCCGGTACCGGAAGTACCGGAAACAGTGGTCATGTATACCAAAATGGATCTCACTCACTTTTCTCAGTGATGGTTTGACCGATTACCACAAACTTAGATTCAAATGAAAGGTCTTCCGGTTATATATGGAATTCCTGAATTTTATCCGGATCCGACTTCCGGTTCCGGAATTATAGAGTAAAGTGTGTTCAATATTGTACACCGTCACTTAAACCGGCGAAACAAAAAACGTAAAAATTTTTCTAAACTGGTCTCAAATCTACACAAATCGATAGTCATTATCAGTAGACAACTAAACAAACCGATTCCGGCTATCCTGGTTCCCGGTATCCGGTTCCGGAAGTACCGGAAACAGTGGTCATATATACCAAAATGGATCTCACTCACTTTTCTCAGTGATGGTTTGACCGATTACCACAAACTTAGATTCAAATGAAAGGTCTTCCGGTTATATATGGAATTCCTGAATTTTATTCGGATCCGACTTCCGGTTCCGGAAATATAGGGTAAAGTGTGTTCAATATTGTACACCGTCACTTAAACCGGCGAAACAAAAAACGTAAAAAATTTTCTAAACTGGTCTCAAATCTACACAAATCGATAGTCATTATCAGTAGGCAACTAAACAAACCGATTCCGGCTATCCTGGTTTCCGGTATCCGGTACCGGAAGTACCGGAAACAGTGGTCATATATACCAAAATGGATCTCACTCACTTTTCTCAGTGATGGTTTGACCGATTACCACAAACTTAGATTCAAATGAAAGGTCTTCCGGTTATATATGGAATTCCTGAATTTTATCCGGATCCGACTTCCGGTTCCGGAATTATAGGGTAAAGTGTGTTCAATATTGTACACCGTCACTTAAACCGGCGAAACAAAAAACGTAAAAATTTTTCTAAACTGGTCTCAAATCTACACAAATCGATAGTCATTATCAGTAGGCAACTAAACAAACCGATTCCGGCTATCCTGGTTTCCGGTATCCGGTACCGGAAGTACCGGAAACAGTGGTCATGTATACCAAAATGGATCTCACTCACTTTTCTCAGTGATGGTTTGACCGATTACCACAAACTTAGATTCAAATGAAAGGTCTTCCGGTTATATATGGAATTCCTGAATTTTATCCGGATCCGACTTCCGGTTCCGGAATTATAGAGTAAAGTGTGTTCAATATTGTACACCGTCACTTAAACCGGCGAAACAAAAAACGTAAAAATTTTTCTAAACTGGTCTCAAATCTACACAAATCGATAGTCATTATCAGTAGACAACTAAACAAACCGATTCCGGCTATCCTGGTTCCCGGTATCCGGTTCCGGAAGTACCGGAAACAGTGGTCATATATACCAAAATGGATCTCACTCACTTTTCTCAGTGATGGTTTGACCGATTACCACAAACTTAGATTCAAATGAAAGGTCTTCCGGTTATATATGGAATTCCTGAATTTTATTCGGATCCGACTTCCGGTTCCGGAAATATAGGGTAAAGTGTGTTCAATATTGTACACCGTCACTTAAACCGGCGAAACAAAAAACGTAAAAAATTTTCTAAACTGGTCTCAAATCTACACAAATCGATAGTCATTATCAGTAGGCAACTAAACAAACCGATTCCGGCTATCCTGGTTTCCGGTATCCGGTACCGGAAGTACCGGAAACAGTGGTCATATATACCAAAATGGATCTCACTCACTTTTCTCAGTGATGGTTTGACCGATTACCACAAACTTAGATTCAAATGAAAGGTCTTCCGGTTATATATGGAATTCCTGAATTTTATCTGGATCCGACTTCCGGTTCCGGAATTATAGGGTAAAGTGTGTTCAATATTGTACACCGTCACTTAAACCGGCGAAACAAAATACGAAAAAATTTTTCTAAACTGGTCTCAAATCTACACAAATCGATAGTCATTATCAGTAGACAACTAAACAAACCGATTCCGGCTATCCTGGTTCCCGGTATCCGGTTCCGGAAGTACCGGAAACAGTGGTCATATATACCAAAATGGATCTCACTCACTTTTCACAGTGATGGTTTGACCGATTACCACAAACTTAGATTCAAATGAAAGGTCTTCCGGTTATATATGGAATTCCTGAATTTTATTCGGATCCGACTTCCGTTTCCGGAATTATAGGGTAAAGTGTGTTCAATATTGTACACCGTCATAAACCGGCGAAACAAAAAACGTAAAAAAAATTTCTAAACTGGTCTCAAATCTACACAAATCGATAGTCATTATCAGTAGACAACTAAACAAACCGATTCCGGCTATCCTGGTTCCCGGTATCCGGTTCCGGAAGTACCGGAAACAGTGGTCATATATACCAACATGGATATTACTCACTTTTCTAAACGATGGTTTGACCGATTTCCACAAACTTAGATTCAAATGAAAGGTCTTCCGGTCCCATACGGAATTCATGAATTTCATCCGGATCCGACTTCCGGTTCCGGAATTATAGGGTAAAGTGTGTTCAATATTGTACACCGTCATAAACCGGCGAAACAAAAAACGTAAAAAAAATTTCTAAACTGGTCTCAAATCTACACAAATCGATAGTCATTATCAGTAGACAACTAAACAAACCGATTCCGGCTATCCTGGTTCCCGGTATCCGGTTCCGGAAGTACCGGAAACAGTGGTCATATATACCAAAATGGATCTCACTCACTTTTCTCAGCGATGGTTTGACCGATTTCCACAAACTTAGATTCAAGTAAAAGGTCTTCCGGTCCCATACGGAATTCCTGAATTTCATCCGAATCCGAATCCGGTTCCGGAAGTACTGGAAATAGTGGTCATATATACCAAAATGGATCTCACTCACTTTTCTCAGTGATGGTTTGACCGATTACCACAAACTTAGATTCAAATGAAAGGTCTTCCGGTCCCATACGGAATTCCTGAATTTCATCCGGATCCGACTTCCGGTTCCGGAATTATAGGGTGCGTACTAGAAGAGTTTGTGTGTCATGTTAGTTGGTGGCCGTACGAACCGACTTCGATTACACCGGTTCTCGGGTTCCGGTGCCGGAAGTGCATATAATAGTGAACCCATTTCGTTCTCTTAAGGATGGCTTACGCAATCAAAGCACTGTTTTATTCTGTATGTTATGCATAAACAATCACTTGGTTTCTTTCAAAAATCGAAGAGAAAATTTGAATAGAATACCACAATATTATATGTACATGAGAAAGGCATATTTACACCACTAGGTGGATTAAAACAGGTTTTTCTTAGTACTATTATTTTATAAGTTTCATTTCTTGTTTCTACAAAACAGTCTCTGGTTAGTTGAATGTCGCAAAAAGAAAAAAAATGTTGGCTATTATGCTTAGTCATTAAAAAAGAGGAAAAGTTGAAGAATTGAGAAAATCCGAAAACAGTTTCAAAATTGATCGAACTCCGAAACAAAAATCCTAAAATAGCCTAAACGCTCCCGTTACCGTCTATTAAAACACCACCCAACTCAACTCCGACTAGGAAAAAGACGTCAAGCTCGAAAGCGGTAGTTCCAAGAAACGCACAGCGTGGGCCTACAATCTTATGGCTTTCTAACCTTATCCTCTACACCCCCCAGCAAAACCTTGTGAACGGCCTTTTAATAAAGTGCCAAACGGCTCAACCTTTTCCAGCACCGTTCGTGTCAAGTGGTCAGCCAATCGACGACGACTATGACGACGACGACGACGACAACAACGAGGAGGACAACGGTTGTTATCAAGTTGTGATTCTTTATTTCTTTATTCCATTAGGGTTTGTTTTCTCAAGAAAAGCTGCGGTGGGATTTACTTTTCCTCACCCAGGGAACCCACCCCTTTTCGAACCAAAATGGTGGTGAAAGGTGAATGCTCATGGTGCTGCTCGTTGGCGGTTACCGGAGGCTTTAACCGGAGGTTTTGTCCGATTTCCAGCTTCACCGAGATGAGAGGGCTCTCGAGTGTGCTCATGAAGGTGAATGAAATGTAGTTGAAATGAATATCTGATAGGGCACTGCCGACTCGTCCTGTTGAACATGAAGTTCAAGTTTGATTTGTTGCAACTGGGTGTAGCATTTTGACGATTTATTGTAGCAGAAGAAAACTAATACCTACCGAATGAAATACGTTCTATGAAAATAACATCTCATTTCTTTGATCATTGTACCGCAGAAATGTTTCAATGGGTTTTCGGAATGTGTGAGGCCGATGAAGCACTTACCTGGAAAGGAAAAAAAGGGGATCGTGATTAGTATTGCAAATTACTCCGGGAGAGTAGAAATAAATTCATAACGGCTTTGTGTTTTAATCAATAGGCGAAATCTACGATTGTTGTCATTTCTAATTTGACTTGTTTCAGCTCACGGAATTTTTTAATCATAACTTTTCCAATCAGCACAGATCACCATTGGAAATATTTTTCCATCATTCTTTGTGTGCCGGAAAATGTAGTCTGTACACCATGCCTGTTAGATATGTTGGCTTCAAATCTATATACATCATCATACCTTGCTTTCTAATTTTACAGCACTTCTGCAACAAATTAACAGAAAATTTAAAACCGTGGCGGAAAGTTCAGTCGAATTTGCGCCATGCTATAATTGGTGTAACATTCATGGTGGTAGTGAAATGTTAACTTTTTAACTGATTGACTCATCTCATAATCATTTGAATGTTTAAAATTGCAATGTTCGTTCTTTAGAATCGAGCGAAGATGAGTTTTATAACTTTCCTGACGTTCTCAAAATTCATATTGTTATTGGGACGGAAATAATTTTTAAACTAAACGGCAAACTAAAAAGTAACCCAAATTATGTGGCTGATCGATTTGACAGGTTTGCTGGAATGGGCGGTGAAGTATCCAAATCAAATAATTTCTTTGAAGCCGATTTGTATAAACTGACAAAATATCGATTTAAATTTTTCGCAATAGGGGATCTAGATACTACCTCTTGGACTAATCGAAAATGCAACCATAATGGTCGTTTATTTCATAATAAATGTTCTGCAGGAAAATATTCTGTTTTATTTCCAAACAGCCCAATTTGTTTCTTTTCTGTGAGAATCCCTTCAACAATCGATCTGATCTTAACTGGTCAAAAACACATTTCCTCATGTGGACTTTGAATCAGATCGTCTTCCAATGATATTTTAAACATCGAACCAGGGCCGGTGAAAGAGGTGGGAACGGTGGGTAGTACTACCCATCCGAAAATTCCAAAGGTGGGTAATTACCTACCTGAAATTTCGATCGATAAACAATGGTAATATTAGTATGATTCATAATTAGAATCTTTGTAACTCAGAATAATAAAGGAAGGATGTGAAGATATGCAACAGAAAAGTGAGACGTGATTTCTGTTTGCTCAAATGAACCTTCACATCTCACCTTTCTGTTCTATATCTTCACATAAATAAAAAAACTTTTGATGTAGGATTACATTTTTGTTTTCTATACTGGGGAGCAAAATCAAAATACAGAAAATAAGACCGTACAAACAGCGGGCAGGTTTTGAACATCTACATCCTTATCTGATATTCGATATCACAAATATATGATGATCGAATCTTCAATTAGTAATGAAGTATTTCTAATTTTTCCAGTTTCTCAATCCATTGTCATGATTTCCTCCAACAGATACGACAGTTTTGTATACATAAGCTCACGGTTTCTACAAGATTTCTACTCTTGAATGAGTGCGTTCGCATTTAAGAAAATCCCTTATACAAAACAAGATTCAATATCGAATTGACTTGCACTCTGTGCGGTTCGATACTGCCGTACAAAAACACATCGTTCAAAAAGTCCCGGAAAAAACTAGGATTGTCAAAACTTGCTTAATTTTTTCGGGATGACTGTCTCATCTGGCCACGTTTAAAATCAGAATACCACAAATCTTTGTTTTTAATCAGAATATGGATAACACTTCTCAAACTTGTTGGGCTTGCGTGGTTTTATTCCTTTAAAAAGCAATGTTTTATCAAAAAACGGAAATCGTTATTTTAATTTTTTCATAAATGAATAAGTAACGTCACTTATATGTTGGTACGCTTAGTGTTTGTAGTCCGATTGACGTGAAAGTTTGACACCTGTCACCTTAAATTTGGAACTTTCGGAAAATTAGGTTAGTATGACATTTCTTTGAATCGGTCCCGGGAACTTTCGACTAAAGTGATATGTACGTCAGCGGCTGAACCGCTTGTGGATTTATTTTATGCACCGTTCAATCCGCACGAGACACATTTTGATCGAAATTCGGCAGTTTTTTCATATTCGAGGATATTGCAGGATAATCTCAATCACGAACTACTGGATGAACGAGTTCAGCACCTTCCATAATCGATCCCAACAAACTAAACTGTCAGGGTAACAAAAATTCTCAAAAACTTAATTGCGAAATTCACTAACACAAACAAGTTTAAAGGGAACACAAAAGACTGCTGTCTCAATGTTCAAAACAAATGTTTGCAGTAATTTAGACACTAGTTGAGTAGTCCTACGTCAACCGTTTGAACAACTCCATAGTGGTTTTATGTCGTATTTAACGCTTAAATGTGCAATTTTGTTTTGAAACAAAAAATCGAAAGCGTTTAAAACTTCGATTTTACGCGTTTCATGCAAAGTTATATCGTAACAAAAAATTTAAACTAAACTGTCAGGGTAACAAAAATTCTCAAAAACTTAATTGCGAAATTCACTAACACAAACAAGTTTAAAGGGAACACAAAAGACTGCTGTCTCAATGTTCAAAACAAATGTTTGCAGTAATTTAGACACTAGTTGAGTAGTCCTACGTCAACCGTTTGAACAACTCCATAGTGGTTTTATGTCGTATTTAACGCTTAAATGTGCAATTTTGTTTTGAAACAAAAAATCGAAAGCGTTTAAAACTTCGATTTTACGCGTTTCATGCAAAGTTATATCGTAACAAAAAATTTAAAAAATCGATCTTGCTCTTTTAAGGGATAAATAAAATTTTCATTAGAATTAAGGTATACTTGAAAATAGTGGGTATTTCTAATACCTGAACTTAACAAGTTTCACCGGCCCTGCATCGAACAAAGCAATAATGAATTTAATTAGTTTCATCATGAAATCGGTTTGGAAAATTCTGCTGCCATTGATACAGCAATAAATCATTATATAAGACGAATTTCGCACCAACTTGAACAAATGCTAGCAGCACCCGCTCAGATTTGAATGAAACTTTCTGGACATGCAAACTTTGTCCCAATAAGCCACTTTTTTTCCAAAATTGCTTTAGGCTGTCTCTTGAAAAAGGTAAAATTTTCCTATTTGTTAATTTATTTATAGTGGAAAAATGCCAAATTCTTCACAAAAGTGTTCTACTAGTAATTTTCACAAAAGTCAAATTTTCTAAAACAAACTTCCCTAATCCACCTAGTAGTGTAATGAACCCCTTTCTCGTATTACTAATATTTTCAAAAACATCACTAAAAGATTCTGTCAGGTTTTTTTTCCAACCTGAATAAAATCAAAAACTTTCTTTGGACATAAACTACCATAACCTTATTAATTTGTAAACACTTATGTTAAGTTAACAAGAATTTTTCTTTTTTTTTTGCATCGACACGCTGAATGACATACTTTACTCCATATTTCTGGAACTGGAAGTCGGACCCGGATGAAATAAAACAGGAACCTATGAGACCATAGGCACTTTCATTTGAGCCATCTCGGAGAAAAATGAGTGAGTGTCGATTTAGGTTTTGGCTACTATTTCCGTATATCGGCACCGGGAACTGGGGACCAGTATAGCTGAAATCGGTTCGATTAGTAAGTAATCAATATAGCCTACAAATTAAATCAGTTTTGAGCCAAATATAGAATAATTTTATTCTTTTTTGCATCGTCGCTCCAAATGACGGTCTGCAATTTTAAACCCCCTTTCACCCTATGTTTAATGAAATTTAATAGAAACCTATGGGGCTATGGGATTTTTTTTACTTATGAATGACATTATTTGACACATACTCACACACAGTCATTGCTCAGCTCGATGAACTGTGTCGAATGGTATAGAACACTTAGCATTCCAGCCCAATTTTCACTAGTCAATTTTTAAGTGAATGCATAAACTATCTATATAAGAAAGGCAATAAGTGTACTCTTATAAAAAAAAGCATCGTTATCACCATTTTGTATAAATATCAATAAGTAGGTACACAAAGCAAATTGAACAAAGCACGTTGCGAACGGATAGAAGCTGGTGGCGTGTTCTACTTCCGTACCGCACGTACCGACGCGTACCAGTTTTGCATCGTCATTTTGAATGATGATTAGAATGTTTTGACACTCATCGCTTCATAGTTTCGGAATCGGAAATCGAATCTGGATGAAATTGCACTGTATTTTTTAAGAAAATAAGAGCTTCGAAATTTGAATCATGCTTTGTAAAAATCGGTAACCGTTGCTGAGAAATCGAAGTGAGTTCCGTTTTTGGAGCTTTTCTTCACTATTATCGGTGCTTTCGGAAGCGAAAACCGGGAACTAATAGTCCCAAAGTAGTTTTATATATTCACTAACTAACAAGATCTGCCAACTAGATGAATTTGACAGGAAGTTTTATAAAAACGTGCTCCTCGTTTCGCCTGGTTTTAGCTGGTGAAAAAATACTCATGAAATTGATAATTATCACTAATCGCATTCTAATACCGGAACCAAAAGTCGGATCTGGATCAACTTTTCGGGGACTTTTGAAAGGATTTTTCTTGTGAAATTTGCTAAGAACTTTCCGGCCCAAGTAGCAAATTTAACTTATTGAACTTTCAAGATGTTTTACAATTTATTTAGAAATGTTATTTATGTTATATATGTTTAGAAATATATATTAAAATTGGTTTTGCAACTTATCACTGTTAAGTTTCACAATGCTACCGAAAAACCACTGTAGAACAAATTTAAGTACATCTAAAACAATTGTGCAGTAAATCACCAACTTGTTAATGTTTCACTAGAAGCTCTACAAAAAAATTTACATAGTCATGTAAAACGGGAGTAACTATAACAATTGTGCAACTTATCAAAAACTTTCCAAACGGCTGTCATAATCGTACCGGACACAATATACGTCGAAATTGCTATAAATCTCTTGTGGAAAAAAAATTAATGAAATGATTGATGCTCTCCGCAAGGTAAAAAAAGGCTAAGCCGAATTGATAACGTTGCCGTTAAAAATATATTTCTGCTGAGTCTGCATTGTTTTGGCTGCCTCTTGAATTTTTAGATCAGTGTTTGCAGTTTTCTTCAGTTTTAGAAAAACATTTATATAAAATTCAAAACTTGCAAAAAAGTTGTGCAAGATTTATCTGTTTGAATTGAACGCAAAACTTGCCGAAATGAGAATATTATAATGAAAGTTCCAGAAATACAACATTACATACGCAATGAAAACAAAAATCAATAAGATAATTTGTATTCGGTTTTCATCTCGCGAAAAAAAAGCAAACCTGACATCACTTTTTAAAGATATTGAACGAAAAGTTAATTTCATCATAGTTACTCCCACAGTTATATATTACCGCTTGTGCAACTTGTTTTTGCAACTCCAGCACACGGACTTATCAAAAAAATACCTACAGTTCGTATCACAAAAGTCGGGCCGCTAAGATGAATGACTATACTGTATTGTTGTTTAATTCAACTAGAAGATTGAAACTGATAAAAGAACAAAATGTAGAGCATTTATTTCCGAAATATTAACATGTTAATGTTTACTGTTATTTAGATAATATATGTCATTACGTTGGGTGAATAATTTTCTATTCAACTCACTGTTATCATCGATGCCATATTGGAAAATATTCAAGCCAATTTCATTTCGAGATTTTTCAGATTTAATTACACATTAGTTTGATTAAAATCGACTGAAAATTTGAAGAATGCTTGAATACATGTAGTTTAAACATCATTCCGATGATTCTCAATAAAAAAAATAGACTGTTATTTTCACAGTAATTGGTGCACAATCAGTAAAACACGTTAATTCAAAGGCGCTTGAAAATTTCGGCCGTACGAATACATGTTTCACCATAAAAATGCAGTTCGTTGTCGAGTTTTCAATTACAAAAACACGAAAGATAAATTTTTTAATATGTAGGATTATCATTTTTCATGTGCAGATTTTTTTACGAGATCCAAGTTTGTGTTAAGAGCCGTTGTATTGAAAATCAAATGTGAAACTTATTCATTCGAAATTAAGTTTGCATGGTTTTGTAAACGTCATTCCATTTCTTGTTTACATTACGTAGTAGTTCTCACGAGTTTCACAATTGTTTTTTCGCTGATTTTATTACTGCCTTTGTGATGGGATCGAGGCATGAATTTTTGTATCAGTGTGCAATCGTTGTTAATAAATGTTCATAATAACGGATGAACTTTAAAGTATGTTGCACAACACATAAAAATTGCGCTTTTTCCATAACACAACAGTTACTAGAATAGTGATATAAACTAACTTGATAAATTTCACAATCAGTAGAAAAATACAGGACAGCAACTTAACATGCTACTTGGGGGAAAAATTGAGTGCGCATTTTTTTTTATAAATTTGCACATATTTCCTTGTCAGATCTAAATGAAATTTAGGAACTTTATATGGGGCAATAAGATTTTTCATTTGAATCTAAGTTTGTGAAGATCGGTTCAGCCTTCTCTGAGAAACGTGTGTGACTATTTTTTTCATTTTTTTTGTGTATATCACCCTGTAACTCCGGAACCAGAAGTCGGATCGGGATACAATTTAATAGCAGTATATGGGACTATAAGTTTGACCATCTCTGAGAAAATTGAGTGACATTTTTTGTTACATACACACAAACATACATACACACACACGTGCGCACACACACATACACACAGACATTTTGTGATCTCGACGAACTGAGTCGAATGGTATATCAACGGGCCTCGGTTGTAAAGTCGGTTTTAACAGCGACTGCATAGCCTTTCTATATGAGAAAGACAAAACACAAAAAAATGGAGAAAATTGATGAAATCTTTATTAGCATCGATAGAACGATCAATATAATTTGACTTTTGAAGATGATTTCATGCAAATGTTGGCCCACTCTTTCTATAATATCGGCCGTGTTTTGCCTTTCTCTATAGAAAGGTATTAGCATTGCTAGAAAAACCGACTTTCGAACGAAGCCTCGGAGACTCATAGTGTTATATACCATTCGACTCAGTTCGACGAGAACGGAAGTGTGTGTGTGTGTGTGTGTGTGTGTGTGTGTGTGTGTGTGTGTGTATGTGTGTGTGCACTTTTCGAAGATATTTATACGCGCTCAATTTTCTCAGAGATGGCTGAACCGATTTGAACAAACTTATGCTCATTTGAATGCTACTGTCGGGCCATTGATCAAGTTCAAAGATCAAACGGCTGTGACTTTTTGTTCCGGAGATATGATGGTATAAGTGGCGTAACCTACAAAACACGTTGTCTTTTACCGATCTAATGTATATAAGGGTGCCAATATTTTGAGATCATCTCTTATTTCTTAAAGCGTTAGTGCTCAAAAGTTGAAGCACCTCGAAAAAAGTCCTCATGAGCAAGCAAATGAGAAATTTGAGCTAAATCGGACATGGGTAAGAGGTGCTGCCCGACGGTTAAGGTTTGAAAATTTTCTAGCTTGAAAAAGCACCATTGGGTACATGAAATTTCCGAAATCAAATTTTTTTTTATGCCAAAAATCTTAAAATTACGTGAAACTTCGAGATTTAGTGTTTCCAAAATTTTTGTTTTAAATTTACTTTCTGGGATTTTGATAAGCCAAACCCCCCCCCCCCCCCCCCCTAAAGTAATTTTTCAAGATTTATGAAAATTCCACTAAGTGGACTAAGAAGAGTTTTTAAAATTAGCATCACTATTCTCATACAAATAGGTAACGCAAATGTCAAACGCTTGCTTGGAAAAATGATGCCTACTATGTGACATAAACACTGAAGCATGCTTTTGTGAACTACTCGATTCAATCTGAATCAATTGGTGTCAAAAATGAGCACAAATTAGTGTCACAAATTATTTAATAAAAAGATACAAAATATTGTTATGAGTCTTTTTTGAAGAAAGAGAAAGGCATTATCACATCACTAGGTGTATTAAGACGGGTTTTACAAATAATGCCACCGGCCCATAATCCACACCAAACAGTAACTTTTTTGGTATGCATTGGTCGCAATTGCAATGCTTCTGGCTAATCTTCACTCCAGGTGCGGCAGTTTTGCTTGTTGACGTATCCATTCAACCAGAAATGAGCTTCGTCGCTGAACACAAGTTTCCGATAGTGGATCTTCCTCTAACTTTGCCAGAGCCCATTCATGATTGGATTATAGACCGATCGACGATTCTTGATTAAATTATAGACCAAACTGAACAAGTGTGACAATGATATTTCTAAAACAGTGTGACAATAATATGTCTAAAACAGTGGTGCTGAAAAGATACCAACAAAAAATCACCCTTTATTACATGTAACGTCACGTAGTATTATAAGTAAAATCCAACATAAATTGATCGCTGTGTGTTTTAGTTAGTTAGTACCATTCCTCTCTTCCAGAAAATAATACAAATTTACCTTACAGCAAAATTTACCCCTATAAATTTTCCTTAAAGTAAAACAATGTAAAAATAATTCATATTACAAAATAGTTTTTCATTAAATGAACTAACTTCGACTATATATAAGAGTCGTCAATCTACGGATGCATCTGAAATAGTAACCGAGAGACACCGTAATGAAAATCAAGATAGATTTTTTGGAAGTAGCTACGCCGAGTTTCATGAACTAATATTCATTTTATTTGGAATTTATTTTCCTAGTATCCATATACTTGATTCAGTTCTAATGATTATATCCAACTATATTGAAAAAAGATCGTATGGCAGGTCGTGAAATAAAATCCTGATAAAATTGCATCTTCAACCCGTTGCAGGAGGGAGGGTCCAATGATTCCAAATTCACTCAGATCCGACGTTCAATTCCGGATATACAGGGAGATGAGTGTAAAATATTTCAAACCGCCATTCTAGTGACGATATACGAAATGAATTGAATCTTCTTAATTGGCGGTGAAACAAATTTTTAGATTTTTAGAAATCACCGTTGCGCACGACTTTGCACGCAAGAATTACCATTGTATGAAAGCTCGAACGCGAGAACCCATAAGGGCTTACTGGGCGGCTCGAAGCGCCTCTACAGGAGAATCGCTACTTGGTGATTGCTTTTCAAAACATCCGGTTAATTTCTTACACAAATTGGAATCTCAACTTGGATGTCTGTTCTCTGTAATGGAACCAGCATTTATTTATCATAGAATGGTTGATATGAAAGGCATCATCACATCACTCGGTGGATTGAGACAGTTTTTTTGCTGCACTAGTTTTCACCAGTAATTGACCGTACGGCTTCAGTTTATTTCCTATGATGGAGGCGCATGGTTAATCACTTGCAAAGTCTTGAAAAATCAGTCAAAATAGTTATATTTTCCCGGGCCGAATTATATTAATTTGCAATGAATTTGTAGTCCTGATTTTTTTAACATCCAAATGGAAAAAAATCGCGTCTATTTTGTCATAGCGTTATAATCGCATCAATTTCAGCCAAGTTCAAAGCACATGCATGGCTAGTGGGTGTAGCTAAAATGTCTCTTTCTTCTGCATTCGTCACATGAACCCGTCAGACAAGTTTGTGCGAAAAGCACACGTTCTAAGCGTTTAGAGTGTTTTGTTGACAGATTTGCTGTGTCTGGAAAGGGGATCCATCTTCATGAACACGCACCATAAAATAGCGTCGGTTTTGTCATTTGCCTTCCTCGCTGTCGGCCGTGTCCTTGAGCTGTCCGAACACAATACTCAAATGTGGCATCCAATTCTATGACACTCTGTTGTTCGAAAACGTTTGAGTGTAGGAAACCGACAAACATTTTGCTTGGCTGGGGATGTGCTGCGGTGGGATTAGAAAATAATCCCGCTCGGCAAGGACACAGTATAATTTAATTTTAAATGGATGAAATGAAAACAAATATCACTTCGTAGCTAAAACAGTGTGTCTCCTATTTATCTTGCTGTTCATGCAATATATTGATGGTCAATTTTCGCTGTGCGCTTATCTGCTGTTAACGCGATTGTATATGGTCATCAAACTCGTGAAACGTTTCAATTGAAAGAGTCACAGATAGGAAACATTCGGTTTGTATGAAACGAGAACGATTCAAACGTTTGTGTTTCAGTAGAAAATCAAAGCAAAGGAATGAAAACACGGCACACATTAACATAATCTCAAACAACTAAAAATACATTATTTACCCGCAGTTTCATTTCCCTGCACCCGCCGTAGAACAGATAATCCCCATATAGTGGCAGGAAGATCGCTTCATTTTCCCATACAAAAATCCTTCGATCCAACCAGAGAAACCTGTTGGCGGGCAACAACGGTTTCAGGAATATTTCCGTCACCTTCTGTCGCATCGTTTCTCGTGAAGCATCGGTCGTTCGTCCTGCTGCGGATACCAAGCGGAAATTTAATTTTCGCTGTTGTTGTCGAGTTTCGCGCTATAACGTGATTATTGCAGACGGGGATTTTACCATGCTGTCGATCTCGTGCACGGCTCTGCCTAGCCTAGCCGTCAACATGATACACTGACCGGATATGTGTGGTGGTAGACGTTGGTTTGGGGCCAATTTGATAATAAATCATTGTGCCCCGATGTGGTTAGACTTTGGTTGAACTGACCAATAAGATATTATGTTTTGGTTAAGTTTGCAGGTAACTTGACTATAATTTTGTCTAAAGCGAAGTATGGACAGAAGTAGATTGGAACTGCCATGGGCATCGACGGTAGTGTAATCTTTGTTTCGATCACGATACATTCCCAATACATACGTTTTTATAGATTTGCTTTGAAGGATTTCTGAAGCAGAACTGTAGTTACTATCAGTATCGGTTAGCTATCGAAATTTAAAAAATTGAATATTTTTACTAGAGTGATAGCAATCATAGTAAAAAATGAATTCTAAAGAGTGATTTTTCGCTAGTATTTTTTGGCAACACTGTTATCGACAAATCACGCGTATTTTTTGGCAACACTGTTATCGACAAATCACGCGTAAATCGTGTCTTATGTCATTGTCAAACTTGTTCACTTTGGTCTAACATTTGAAGAATGGGCGCTGGCAAAATTGGAGGAAGGTTCACTTTTTTGTCGAAAAATTGTGTTCAGAGACAAAGCTCATTTCTGGTTGAATGGATACGTCAACAAACAAAAGTGCCACATCTGGAGTGAAGATCAGCCAGAAGCATTGCAAAAGCTACCAATGCATCCCAAAAAAATCACTGTTTCACGGAAAGACCGAAATCAGCATTTTGGCGAAAAAATTAGTTGATTTTCTGATTTTAGTTAGTTATTTTTTGAGACAACTAAAAAAATCTTACTTTCGCTAATTTAGATTTTTTATTTCTGATTCCCTTAATAATAATAAAATATTTATTGAAATGGCTATTTTTTTAGTTGAATTCACCAATTCAACGTGCTGTCATTTCTTAGCTAAGGCACACTTCATTTCCATTCAACTAATTTTTTAGTTGAATTAGAGAATTAAAACGTTGTTTTCAACCAACATAAATGGCTGAATTGGCTTCTGCAATTTGCAGCTATGTGGCGCACTATCACCGAAAAAAACGTTAACACCGTAATGACTACTAGCCACTAGATGGCACACTACTACCGAAAAATATTTCAGTCGCGGTAGTCTTTTCTATATTGGCAGGTATAAATATTGTATTGGAGAAAAAGGCATAAGCGAAACATAAACATCTTTTTGAAAATTTTTCTTCTAAATCGCTGCTTTCTTCATTCGACTTCGTGAGATCGACTCTCTCACTGAAAACGGCGTTGCCCGGAAGGTTGGAAGATATAAAAAACATCATTTGACATATACAATTAGAGTGCAACATTCGAAACTCACTTCACTGTTCCGCGTAAAAACATTATTTCGCACAATCGCTTCAAATGCGCACAAATGCTGAATAAATACACTTTCCACGAAGAGTTTACGTCATTTTTACAAATCGAATCAGAAATTTATATATGGATATATCGTAACACATGCGAAAAACATCAAAACAATTTGTAAGCAGTTTCAACAAGACTGTCCTTTTTAGCTTTTTAATGGATTGTCTTGCTTTGATACTTCTCATGAGTTTTTGGCTAATAAACTTGTTAATAAAACCAATTTCATTTTTGTGTTCTTTGTGCTGTCCTTCAGTAATGATGGTGATAGATAAATAGAAACAAATTTTCCTATTTTAATAACAAATTAGTTGTCAATGAGAATTTCGTGTTGGATTGAAATATTGCTGGTTTTTGTCCAGGATATTCGCCAACTAAACAAATTCTCTAAAAGTAAGAGCTTTTTCCAGCAAAGTAAATTCTCAATTTTAACTAATTTCATAGTTATTTTGGAAATTTTGTTGTTAAAATCAACTAATTCAAAAACAGTAATGCGAATTAGGCACAGAGCTAATTTCGGTCGTTCCGTGTTGGTGTGGATTATGGGCCGGTGGCATCATCGGGACGTACTTCCTCAAAGTCGACCATGAGCGGAACGGTAATGTGTTATTTTATGTCTTTGGACTAGAGATGGGCAGTTCGTTCGCGAACGGTTCAAAAGAACTAGTTCTTCTAAAAGAATGAATGAGCAAAAGTTATTTTTTCGAGAACGGTAGTTCCTCAGTTCAAAGTGATGGGACCGGTAGAGAACGGTAGTTCGGTTATAAGAAAAGGCTTCATCATGAAAGTACAGTTCAAATACGTTGGACCTTTTTCTTGCTCGCTTAATCTAGTATCGTTTTCGCTGGAGAAAACTGAAACTGACCCAGGGTAGTTTCATCAAACAAACACTTTTCATGAAACTGTGTTGATTTCGCACTTAACAACGAGGGTTCGAGCAAACCTGATATAAAAACCAGGTTCGAAACTGACTCGATTTTCAGTTCAACAACGGTTCAAAACTGGCTTCAAACAAACGGTTTGACAGCAGTTAGAGTGGAAACTGGGTTGGGTTTGGCATCAAGCGAAAACGACATAACAAAACTCAGTTCTCGTTCAGTCTTTGCACAAACAAGCCAACTATGAAAAGAACGAACGAACCGCTCAGAAGAACTAGTTCTTCCAAAAAGAGCTCCGCATCACTGAACGGTTCTTTGAAATGAACTGTTTTGCCCATCTCTACTTTGGACTATTTTTGTGGGGCCATGTTAAGGTTCATGTCTACAAGGATAAACCAGCAACGATTGACGCACTGGAAACCAACATTGAAGCATTTATTCGTGAAATACAGACCAATATGTTGGAGAGAGTGTGCCAAAACTCGACCGTGCGCATGGGACATCTAAAGAGGAACTGCGGTCAACAGCTGCATGAAATCTTCTTTAAACATTAAATGATCGTTCTAAATACAGTTTTAATGATTATCTATCAACGAGAGCTTGAAATTTCGAACATATCTGTGAATTGT
The DNA here is from genome assembly GCF_030247185.1 of Malaya genurostris. Classification (NCBI taxonomy): domain Eukaryota; kingdom Metazoa; phylum Arthropoda; class Insecta; order Diptera; family Culicidae; genus Malaya; species Malaya genurostris. The sequence goes on along the minus strand of NC_080572.1, from coordinate 247,327,001 downwards.
TTTAGCTGTAACTTCTTCATTTTTCAAAAGGCACGGATGGGATAGCCATCAATCTGTAGGTTTCAATAACAGCTTTAAAATAAAAATTATCAAAAAAATTTAAACCATTCTTTTTTTTATTTAACTTTTTCGGATTATTTTGTAATTATTGAGAAAAAAAATCAGTGTATATTGTATGTAGAGTGCCCAATCGATTCCCTACAACTTCTTCCAGAACGCCATTTTTGTACAATTATCGGTTACCGAGTTACAACGATTTGAAAAAGGCAATTTTTGTGAAATGCAAAAATACATACGCCCTTTTTAAAAATCAGTCGTCAGCCGGATTGACCTCTCAATCGGTTCAAAACTTATGGTTTGCCATACTGAAGCCATGTGCAAAGTTTCAGTCACTTTTTCGTCTACTCATTCCTGGAATTGCTCACCTCTTAAAAAATCACCCTTCAACTGAGTTCCAGTATATTAACAGGTTTTAATTTTCGTTACGTTTCGTTTTTGACTATTCAGTGCATAACAGTTTATGTGGAACCGTTACGCCACCTAGCAGTTCAACATGAACCGCTAAACCGACGTTATTTTTCTGCAATTCTCCAAACACTTTTTAGTTTCGCACCAGAGTGCAATATTCTTACTGACGCGTCAAACGAAATCGTCATATTACTGGGCAGTTAACAGTCGACAAAATCGTATTCGTTCGACAGGTACTACCTTCGGTACGAAACCAAGAAGTATTCTGCTAAATGCAGCAATTTTATGCCTGCTAATCGATTTATGTTGAACTGTCAGGTAGCATAATAGTTCAACATAAAGTGTTATGAGCTGCCGAGTAGAAAACGAAACGTAAAGAATTGTTAAAGGTTTTATGTTACGCACAGCGCATTCGTCAAACGAAAAATATTTCAAAATCTCTATGGTTGCACGAATTTGCCTGAAGAAGATACTTTTAAATCACTTTGTTTATACAATGTTGATACAAATTTAACGAGTTTTTGCCTGACACGCCATACTCCCCAAACTTGGCCCACTTCGACTATCATTTGATTTTATCGATGCCTCATGCGCTTGCTGAGTAGTGCTTAACTAGTGATAAATAGGTTTCACGATCGGATCGTTTCAAAAAAATACATCCTGGGACAGTCTTTAAAATTGTGTAAGCAAAGAAACTATAAATTTCAAAATGTTTGAATATATTTTTACCCCTTCGTTATACTATCAGCTAACAGATTTTTTTGATTTCAATTTATTACAAAAGGTATATTTTCTCAGGAGTTTTGATGAAACCATAAGTGTCAGACATTCCATTTCAAAACTAACAACACCCAAGCCTTAATTTACGAACTAAAGTAGGGGTTGGTGATTCGAATCAGTTCGTAAAAAAATCGTTATTTGGGATCAAGTTCGTACAAAAATTTTTGTGAAATTACTATTATTATCTATCATGGCGACATCCGGTTTATTGATATTCGATATTTGAGGTCGTTTCAAAATTCCTTATGGCGATTCTCGGACTAACGATATTTCGTAAACACCGTTAGAATACGGATATCTGCGTACCTTGATGTCGGTTCAAAATCCAAAATGACGACTTCCGGTTTAACAATATTCCTTAAAAGCCTTATACCTAATATACACATTCTCAGAAAGAGTTTGAAGAGTGAAGGTTGAAAAACGATACTTGACGTCATTTCAATATTCAAGATGGCGACTTCCGGTTTAACGTTATTCCTCAAACATCCTTAGGGCATATTCAGTAATGTTTCAGATCCAAAGTCTAAGCATAAGTCTACCGAAAGGGTAAACCGTGTGGCATTCGGCGGCATTATTTCAACCAAGAATTGATCCACTGGTTTCTTGTTAAATGTCGTGAAAGGCCACTAAAACGGGAGCTCTGATGTATTTCCGTGCCGATGACTGAATGCAATCGTAAACGGAAAATGTATGTCCTTTGCCCTTGCGGAGCTCAAAACTCTGTGTCATCGATCAATTGAAGGCATATACAAAAAATATGTTTGTTTTTCGTCGTATTTGCCATATAACCGGTCTTCGCCGAGCGATGGCTTCATTTTATTCATATTATGTGAATTACAGTGGAGCAAAATCCATCAATAGTAAATTCATTTTTATTTATTTGCTCTCATACGATAATTAGTTGTTTATAGTGTTAATTCATCACGCTGCCAAGCGAAACGTGATGAATGTAGGAACATAATCTATCTTATCTCTCTTGAACACTGACGATTACGATTACGATTCGTTTGTTGGTTCTGCAAAGCAAAAAGCTTTTGGTAAGACTTGTTGAGCTGGCTACGTAATTCACTCAAGTGTCTGAGTTTCAAATGCGGTATGATGTAACTATTGCATCTTTATCCTACGAGACAGGATTTCATAAGATGGATGATGCATTGCGAGTTGGCTGATTCCACAGATTAAAGATCCAGATTTATCACTGTCAACTAGTTGGATAAAGCACATGACTCGTTCTAGGGCTGCATCCAAACATACCCGCCAGACAACAGCATTCTTATCAGATTTGAATCTGAAAATGTTGAAATGTCTATTGCATTTTTCCAAGCATCATTGCAGGATTCTGGCCAGAGCTTTGACTGGACATTGCACCAAATGGCTACTATTCAGCGTGCTGATTATTATTTTTGTGATTTGTGTAAATGTAAATGCGATTGCGTACTTCATAGCATCTGATATGTAACTGTCCTGCATTGACACGACTACGTATCCGGGATTTTCGTTCTCTATACATGGTTAAATTTGTGTATGGTGAGCAGAAATTGAACGATATTCGTTTCTCACCTAATGTGATGAGGAGCAATAGTCAGAGGAGTTCATCGTTCATCCTGGAGTGAATGAATCGCTTCGGTTTCTACCCCAAAAGGTTTTTTCAGATTGTTGGGCATTCCTTATGGGGAACCGAATTTACTTTCTGAATATGCGTTTACTCCACTTTTAGATCTATTATAGGTCTCCCATATAAAACTTGTACCTTATGAAATTGCTCTTAGAATATGAGTATTTTCGGATCTGATTTTCTAAGTATGTGTTGAAAGTCGAAGTTTTATAAAACGATCGCAGTAGGCGTGCGCGTTGGCAGTGAACTCCAGTGGTGGTAAAGCATCGATACCGAACACGCAAAACGTGTTCGTTCTGAACCAAAAAGCGAACCACCATCGCGAGTATGAATTTGCCGATACCATCGTTCGAGCAAGCATCGCCGAACCAAGAAGCGATGCTGATGGTGAAAGAACCGATGCTTCAGTTTGTGAGCCTATCGTTACTAGTATGTTCATGAACATCCGATTCGATTACTATATGCTGTTGCTTCGGATGAACCGAACTTTGTCAGCTGCGACTGGACGTTTCAGTTTTTGGGTAACTTAGCAGAGTATGGTAATTTTGTACATTTCCAGCGAGCGTAGGGTGGCGCAATATGATAACATGAAAATGTATTAACATTTGCAAATTCGATATTGAATAAATTGGTGAGTCAATAGCAAATAAAATTGAGTAATTTTGGGCATTTACAACGAGCGTAGGGTGCCTGTATATGGAAAATAGGAATTTTTTTGACTAATCTCATTTCGATGCTCTATTGATTAGTGAATAAATAGCAGTTCGAATTGGATAATTTTTTACATTTTCAGCGAGCGGGGGTGGCGCAATATGAAAATTTGTAAATTTTGATTTTACTAATTTGATGTTTTATTAAATATTGATTCAAAAGCAATTAAAATTTAACAATTTTGGAAAATTAAAATGAGCAATTTGTAATTGTTATTAATTCACTATTAAATGAAATATTTTATCAGCAAAAGTCAAAATATTTACATGTTTTCATATTGCGCCATCCTACACTCACCGAAAATGCCCAAAATTATTCAATTCGAACTGCCATTGATCCAACAATCAACAAACCATCGAATTGGTATAAGTCAAAAATTATACAAATTTTCAAATAGAAAAACCCTACGGTGGCAGATAATTTCCGAAGATTTTTTACTATTTAATAAATCATCGAATTAGTAAAAAAAATCCCAATTTTCAAATTGCGCCACTATACGCTCTCTGAAAATGTCTAAAATTATCCAAGTTGAACTGCTATTGATTCAACAATCAATAGAACATCAAATTTAAATACGCTCGTTGAAAATACCTGAGATTACTCAATTTTCATTGCTATTGACTCACCAGTTTATTAATCATTGAATTTGCAAGAGTAAAAAAAATCCTTTTTCATATTGAGCCACTCTACGATTGCTGAAATGTTCCAAAATATTTAATTCTTATTGTTGTAGATTCTATAACCAAAATCATAAAATTTGCAAAAGATCCAAAACTTACTATTTTCCATATCGAGCCACCCTACGCACACTGATAATGTCCAAAATAATACCATTTGAATTGCTATTGATCGATTTATCAATCGAACAAAACAATTTTTTTTGTGCTGATCACGTGTGCGTTGATAATTTCAAAACCAGGATGCGAGAACTGAAATCAACAAACCATCGTATCGAACGCAGTTCACTCGGCCCACGCCGATGGTCCGCCAACCGAACGGTTCGAATCAGATTGCTTCGCCGAACACCGAGCACAGAACACCTTCGCATTAACCGAGGGAATAGTTTTCGAACCTATCGCATGCTTACGCTCGGTGAACATTTTTGAGTAAATTTCCAGAAGCATCGGCGTTCGGTTCGCAATTTACCACCACTGGTGAACTCCCGTAAAAATATTTCGAAAATTATTTTTACATTTCAATAGAAAATGTGATAAATAATGTCTTTTTGATTGCGATCCTATGCTAAGTAGAATTAAAATTCAGTTTATTTTTCGCGTGGAAACGTGTGATTTTAATTACGAAACCTTTGTTGTATTCATATAGATGGGCTTATACAGTCTATTCATCATCACCGATCTTCTGTATGTTGAATTGGTGTTTATTTGGAACTAGTGATTATGGAGATTTGACTCCTGATTTGACAAGATTGATTTAACTGGTGAGATTGTTTTAATTTTCATTTTTTCTGCATTTGAAGGCTAAAATCAATTTTTCGTTCTTGGTTTCAACTTATACCATGGTCGTATCGCTAGCTTATAGCGAACCCAAGACCTTATTTGTACCCAAATCATCCGCTTTGTGACACCTATGGAAGGGAATACTCAGTCTTCGTCCTCCCGGAAAGTAGGTAAAGCATAAACATTTCTTCTTCTCCCTAACCTTTATGATTCCCTATGAGCGAAATACATGGGGCGGCCTGCAATGGTTTTGGAAATCTGTTATCTGTTCTGGAAATGTGCTTATAAGGATGGAATTTTTCGTAGTGTTGTGCATCAAACATCGTTTTTCAGCGTCTACTCATCGAATCTGTTCCCGTAATACTCATATTGCAAGAGTTCGAAAGAAATATGAATCAAACGAAAGTCGCCATTTTAAATTCTGAATCGAGTTCAAAAATTATTTTCCGGAAACTGTGCGTCAAATTCCGGAAACTGTTCGTTAAAAAAATATAGGATACGAACATCTATACAACCAGTGTTTGTGATTTCCGATAATTTGACAGAAGCTGTGCGATATTTATCTTTATTGTATACAACATTTTTAATCCAGTAGAAGATGCTGTCTCTCAATGCATGAACCATGAGAGATTTTTTGTACATTTCTTCTTTCCACTTCATACTCTGAGTATTTCACGGCCCTTAAAAAAATTTACAGTCTGGTAATAAACGGTGCTGTGTGGAATTTACCATGAGAGAATGGCAAGTTGACAATTATCGCAGAAAATCGAATCGATGATTCAACTTGATGATTCTCATACTAGGTTGCAATATTTCAAAACTCTTGTGTGGAGCATTCACATCAGAGATGGGCAAAACAGTTCATTTCAAAGAACCATTCAGTGATGCGGAGCTCTTTTGGAAGAACCTGAGCCGTTCATTCGTTCTTTTCATAGTTGGCTTGTTTGTGAAAAGACTCAACGAGAACTGAGTTTTGTTTTGTCGTTTTCGCTTGATGCCAAACCCAACCCAGTTTCTACTCTAACTGCTGTCAACCCGTTTGTTTGAAGCCAGTTTTGAACCTAGGTTCAACGTTGTTGAACTGAAAATCGAGTCAGTCTTGAACCTTATATAAAAGGTTGTACCTTTTTTATATATATATAAAAAATAGGTATATAATTCGCTCAAACTTTAGAAAATTTCGAATGACATATACCAATCGATTCAGCTCGACGAACTGAGCAAATGTCCGTGTGTGTGTCTGTATGTGTGTTGTCAACTAAGAGGTCGAGATCTCAGAGATGGCTGGACCGATTTTGATCAAACTAGTCGCAAATGAAAGGTCTCCCCGTCACCCAAAACGCTATTGAATGGTTTTGAGATCGGATGGTTACTTTTTGAGTTATACGAAGTTTTATGTCAAAATTTTCAGTTTTTTGACAGTATCTATCACAATTGACCTTGAAAACAGAATATGTTTTCAGACTTAGATTCCGCACGGTAATAGCTATCCAACAAGTCATAGATTGTTCAAATCCGTCAATTTTTAACGGAGATATCGAAATTTTTGTGTAAACGACTTTTCCCCCTATTCCAGCAGTAGGAGTTTTGTGCGCTGTATGACAAAGAAATGCTTGGGAGGAACGGAAAACACGATTTTTTATACTGTTACATACAATTGTTTCTAAGTACCAAAAAGACTGTGTACAGCATCCTTTTTCATGACATTTAGCCTCGGACCGATTTTAGCACGGCTCGTTTTTGGCAACATAATCGTTCGAATATGACATATATAAACCAGATTATGGCAGATTTTTTTTAATTATATTGTTTTAAACTACTTACAGCAATAAATGCTGAAAGAACATAACATCCATATACCATTCGAATCAGTTCGTCTAGATCATCAAATGCGTGTGTGACAAATAATTTCACTCAATTTTCTCGGAAAATTTCTTTTCTACAAATTCAAATTCATACGAAAAGTCGTATGCTCCAAAACAAAGTTCCTGAATTATGTTTGGTTCCGACCTCTGGGTCCGGAACTACAGGGTGATATTTGAAAAGAAATCAAAATTGTGTAACTCATTTTTCTCGTAGATGACTGAACCGATCTAAGATTCAAATGAAATCTAAGAATCATCTAAGATTCAAATGAAAAGTTTCAAGATTCTATAAAACATCTTGCTCTTCAGTCAGATCAAACTTCCGGTTTCGGGGATACAGGGTGATTGGTATAAAAATGTCTATTCCACATAAATAAATCAGGATTATCGGGTTAGCAGATTTGGATAGTCGAAAAAAAAATTAACTTTTTTTAGTTTTAGTGGTATTCAGTTGTCGATTCAGAAGGCACCTAAAAATTTAATTCGTGCTATGATTTATCAAAGATGTCTTCACTGATTTTCAAATATTTTGAAACAAATGTAAACTATACAGCTACTCAGGTGAATTTATCTGACTTCGGCCATACCGATTTTAGAATTCCGGTTCCAGTATAAAATCATTTCTCAAAGCTCAATCGTTTTCTCAAAAAAAGCCTTAACAAAAATTCAAATTAAAATAAACTTATATACAAAATTAATTAATTTTATACATACATACAAAAATTAATTAATTTTCTCCAATTATGACCTCCGGTTCTCGAATTACATGATGATGAATTTTTAAAATTCAAACCGATATAGAAGATGACAATCCCGAAAAGCTTCAAAGTTTACTCAAAACTGTTGGAATTTATTCGTCATATGGCCATACGAATCGGTTTGGGTTATGTTGGTTCCTGAATACCGGCTCTGGAAGTACCTTAAATTCAACGATTTTGTTTTAGGCTTTGTTAAGACGTAAAGCCGCCTTGAGCTAGTTTTAATATGATCAGTATCTAACGGGGAAACAGATTGGAAAACCGACATGTGAACACAATGATGTAATGAAAACCGCGAAAATATTACCGCAGAGACGGGACTCGAACCCGCAGCTAACTCCTAACCGGGGAAATTGTTTTACCAATTAAACTACCCTGCATATGAAAACACATGAAGAGAAAGTCCAATTGATTGGACGAAAACTAAGCATGCTTCGCTTTACTTAGCCACTACGGTATTCACTTACAGTCCCGTATCGACGGAAACAAATTCAACAGAAACACATACAATGATCACGAGTCTATTTCTACCCATCTGCTCTTGCCGCACGATACTGATTTGAGACTTTTGTTTTTGTCTATTTCCCGAGTCCCGTCTCTGCGGTAATATTTTCGCGGTTTTCATTACATCATTGTGTTCACATGTCGGTTTTCCAATCTGTTTCCCCGTTAGATACTGATCATATTAAAACTAGCTCAAGGCGGCTTTACGTCTTAACAAAGCCTAAAACAAAATCGTTGAAGGACAATAAAAGGTTTGTCTACCTTTACCATTGTGTTTGAGATCACACAATCGTCACTGCTGCTACCACACACTAGTGGAGATCCATTAAATCGATGGATGAAACTATCGTGTGTTATCCCGTAGATAGTGAAATAGACAAAAACAAAAGTCTCAAATCAGTATCGTGCGGCAAGAGCAGATGGGTAGAAATAGACTCGTGATCATTGTATGTGTTTCTGTTGAATTTGTTTCCGTCGATACGGGACTGTAAGTGAATACCGTAGTGGCTAAGTAAAGCGAAGCATGCTTAGTTTTCGTCCAATCAATTGGACTTTCTCTTCATGTGTTTTCATATGCAGGGTAGTTTAATTGGTAAAACAATTTCCCCGGTTAGGAGTTAGCTGCGGGTTCGAGTCCCGTCTCTGCGGTAATATTTTCGCGGTTTTCATTACATCATTGTGTTCACATGTCGGTTTTCCAATCTGTTTCCCCGTTAGATACCTTAAATTACCGTAAACTCTAAAGTGGAACTTACATATCATGGCATGTTTAATCGATTATCACACTTCTAGATTCAAATTCGATCCGATTTGCAGTTTCGACATTACAGAGTAATGAGTGATTAAAATCTCAAATTGTCGCTTAAAACGACGGTCATTAAAATAATGTCATAAAAACTTAAACACCGAAGAATATTCATGCAAAAAACACATGCGGATTGATAAAAAAAGGTATCATCTCACTGCTAGGTGGATTAAACACGTTTTTATATCAGGTTTGCTCGAACCCTCGTTGCTAAGTGCGAAATCAACACAGTTTCATGAACTATCCTGGGTCAGTTTCAGTTTTCTCCAGCAAAAACGATACTAGATTAAGCAAGCAAGGAAAAGGTCCAACGAATTTGAACTGTACTTTCATGATGAAGCTTTCTTACAACCGAACTACCGTTCTCTACCGGTCCCATCACTTTGAACTGAGGAACTACCGTTCTCGAAAAAATAACTTTTGCTCATTCATTCTTTTAGAAAAACTAGTTCTTTTGAACCGTTCGCGAACGAACTGCCCATCTCTAGCACGAAAGAAAGAATATTACATGAAAAATAATATTTTGTCTAAATAAATTGAAAAGGTTTCGATGAAACATATGTAAAAGAATTTGTTTGAAAAACCTAGTTGATCGAATCATCTTAAGGCATAATCAAACAGTCATAACTCCCTAAATTAAACTAATATTTAGAATAAAAAAAACGTTAAATGATCGACAAATATCTGTTCTTACACATAAAGCAGTAAAACCACTATCTCTCTCAAAACAGGATAAACAAAGTCTAAATGGATATCCAAGCAAGAGCCACTCCAAAACTCCCATATTTTCGAGCTTTTTCCTTTGCTCTCTTGATATTTTTTTCATCCACGGCAAAACTGTGAAAACAAAACCTCATTTCAGAAGGGCATGCTGGAGTTTTCTTCAGCAACAACTACCACACCGAATCGCAACACGTGGTCGAAAGTGGAAAATTTTCCCATTTCACTCGTTGCATTTGCGCCGAATCTCTCTTCGGCCCGCACGAAACGAAGCTTTATCTCGCGAAAGCTGTGCGGTGCGCGGGACAGAGACAAGTAGAGTTTTCGCTATAAAACCGTAGGAAGGGGAAATGTTGCCATAAAAGCTTGTTTGCCACTCACCCATATCGTCGATGATGGGAGCCATCCGCAGAGTCAATCCGACTAGGAATAGGCACATTATCAGCAGTAGGAAAGCAGTTGCGATTATCGTCCAACGTGCGCGCTTTGGAAGTTCATCGGGATCTATAACCTGTTGGGCGAAAAGGAAAGAAAAGGGGAAAACGAAACTGTGAGTGTCGGCTAGTGCGATGAGAGTGATTGATAAAAGTGTATATACGGATCGTGCAACACCTCAACATTTTTTTTGCAATTCGTGTTACAATTTATATGGTTATATTCGGCGCAAAATTTACGACCCTGGGAGATCTTGCAGTGAAAGGAAAGCTAAGAAATGCAACTCCGAGGACGCAAGGAATGTGAGAGATTATTTCAAGCGTAATCTGCATTTTTCGATTCGGGAAGTGGCCTAGAAGGTCAATGATTCCGGTTAGTTCGTCCAACAAATTATAGAGCAGGCCGGACTTTATGTGTTCCAGATCAGGAATGCACATATCAAATATGATACAATACAATAGAATAGCGCCTGAAAGCTGTACCACGAGTGGTTGGTGCTGCCGAGATGCATCGTACATTGAAGCGAATGCCAAGCAGATTCCCAGCCTCGACTAAGGCTATAACCGGATAAACATGTGAAATCTATCCCCAAAGTGAATTCTAATAGTTATACTATATTTGAAAGAATCTGGTTTCATATTATGTGGAAAACCACAATTTTGAAGTTTTTCTAAAAAAATTAACATTCAATCGACATACTCCATTAAAGTTCTATTAGAAGGATGGTGCCTAACTACTAGAACTAAGTACTATGCGTTTCCTTCTGATAGAACTTTAATGGAGACGCAAGGTTGAATAATAATTTTTTTCAGAAAAAATCAAATTGTGTGGTCGTCCACATTTTCAAAAATTATGAAATTATGAAACGTGTCCAAAAAATTATTTATTTTTTACTAAAATCCATAATGTTATCAAATACGGAAGTGTGAACAAATAAATTTCATTTGAAATGCAAGAAATAAATCTCCAAAATATTTGAAATAAACAGAGCAACCCTGATTTTTTTAAAATTCACCTAACAGAAAAATTATGGGTGATGATGAAAGACAAGAAGATTTTATAAACCGTTTAGGTTTTGAAGAATCGTAGATTGAAGTTAGCAAGAAAGATAGCTCAGGTGTTGCACAGTAAAGAGTGTTTTTTCTGGAGCGGGTCATTTCGCCGAAAGTCGTTCAGCCGAATGAATTATTTCGCCGAAAGGGACACTTCGCCTAGATAAATTACGTGGCGTAGCCACAAAAGCGACACAAAGCCAGTGAGATGGTTGCCGACCCACCGTCCAATGCAGTGTTCTCTCGCATACAAATCTGTGATTGCCTTAATTGTCCGGTCTTCTTATAGCTAGGAATCTTTGCTTTAAATAGGTCCGAACAAGCGATAGTGAGATATTTTTTTCATTACCACTCAGTTAATGGAAAATACCGCGAACATTTGCTTGATATATACTTCAAAGCAAATACTTTGATGCTTAGCAGCTAATAAAGCCAACTAGTTTTCTTTGAAATTCCGTTGAAAAAAAATAATGAAGAGAGGATTAAACGCTGGGAAATGAATTTATCTGTTTTAAATATGTTATATTTCAGAAGTATGACAAAGCGGGCGTACATTCGACCATCTTTCATTTGTCTTTATTTTAATCTCTTCCAATACAATATTAACACAATTGTAGGATTCGGCGAAATGACCCTGGTCCATTTTCCAGTGTTTCACAACTAGCGATAGGGATAACTGTCGTTCAGGTCATCCAACTGTCAAAGTCACTTCTTGTGTTTCGTTCAGTAATCTTTGACAACAATGGATAGGTTTGCTCTTGAATATCGCTACTAAATTGTGAAAAAAATTTTTGGAACATTAGTTCAATTCGTGAAAGGCATACAATATTTCGTGATGTTTTTGGCCATCACTGACGAGAAACACTTTTGGTTCAAAGGGTTTGTTACCCAAAAAACTGTCGTTTTTGTAGCGAAAGCATTCCTCACGAAGTTCTCCAGACACCATTACACCCAGTAAAGTGCACTGTTTGAAGTGGAATCCTCGTTGGTAGCTTCATCGGTTCAATCGGGTGAAACGATTGATTTATTGAAAACTTCTCACGTTTCAGAGCCCGAGAAAGTGCGAGAAAGTGGTAAAAATGAACCGACTGGGTTTGTACAGAAGAGTCGAAATAACTGTAATGCCTAAAATCATATTCAAAAACTTATTGTGATGAATTAATCTTTCAATAATAAAACAAATTTAGGGCAAAAACTTACATAACTTTTTCTGTCGTAATTATGAACGCTTATAACTTATTCATTTCTAGATGGATGTATAAATTTATTTACCAATCGAATCGGAAGCATTTAACTTAAACATATGAGATAACGTCGTTTAAGTATTTCAATAGTATACAATTGAAAAATTGGTTGGAATTGACGTATGTTTTCACGAGCCAATCCTAGCTTGCCATAATGATATCATTCTCTCGACCGTACGAACTATCGTACAAAAGGGAATCGATAAATATATGACCCGACGTTTTTATCCACAGTTAGCTTCGGACTGTTAGCGAGGCAAGTTGATTAGTGAGTGGATGACAAAACTGAAAATTACATTCATTCGCTCAAAGGATAATGCACTGTGTGCGGTGTGTAGATACTATTTTCTGTCTGCTCCACACCATATTCGCTTGAGTATATTGAATATCAATCAGCTGTTGATTTTGATTCTCAGGTAACTAGCAGACAATTTATTTCATTTCGATTCATTTTTCGGATCTAACTTGAAGGGTTTGTATTGAGGTGATTTTGTTGATGGTTTTGCCACATTTAACTTGATTCGAAAGCATTACTTCAATTTTGTACGTTTAAAAATGGGTTGATTTGTCGACAGGGTCATGTGCATACTGAAATTTCCATTTACGAGCGAAATGGAGAATCGCATATGGATTCATTTCAAAGTTGTGTTATGAAAATAATCCTAGATACTTTTTTTTTATTAAATGTGGCTGAATACTATGAGCTATCTTTCATTAGATTAGTAGCGCTTAGATATTATTACTAAACCAAATAAATTAACCTACAAACAACAAAAAGAAACTGTTGTTTGCACTTAACAATCAGTAGGTTTGAAAACATTTAACTCAAACAAAAGTATTTGATATTTATAATAAGTACTTATAATAAATCTGTTCAAATTGACTGATGTTTCAACGTGTCAACCAGAGCACGTGAACCAACTTGATGAGTGGATGTCAAAGATGATTTTGTCTATACTTTTTCAAATCTCTCCTTGTTGGTATTTTGCAATGGGTTCGTTGAAAACCGGAAAGCAATAGTATTCTTTATTATAACATTTCAAATTATATGATTACAATTGAATAATGTTCAGTTCCAATTTTCTGTCGTTTTCTAAAGAAATTAACAAAATGTATAGTCATTGGAAGTAAATCCATTGAGAAAGCTGAAGTCCTTAGATATGCGTCAGCGTTGTAAATTTTTATATAGGCTCATCGGATACACCAATATGTTGTGGATTTCACGTAAGACCATTATTCAACGTTACCCAATAACATGCATCAAACACAGCAAACAAATCACCAGTGGCGCTTGTCGTGAACAGAAATGTCTATTTAAGAATGAAACCGGAAGTTCGAAAAATAAACTTTTATTATGAATATTATTATAAATACTTGTTGAATGCACTTGATGATGATGTATTAGTAACGTAAAGCTCTAATTTCCCAAAATTTTACATTAGCTTTAGAATCCTATATCAAATATAAATCTGTTGACGAGAGATTTTGAAAATTGCTTTTTTAATGTCATCATGATCGGTCATGTCTCGTACACAATGCTGTAATTTTTTAAATGTTGTGACACTCTAGAACAAAAACATTATTTATTTGATGATAGCGTTAAGTTCAAGGTACGTGCATTTAGCCTCGGAGAGGAGGTAGAATGAATCAATTTTGCAAAAACAAAGCTAAACTGTGTTTATTCATTCATTGAATGTTCCGGAAATGTCAGATTTAAATTGAAATGTTGGTTATCATTTTTGTCAGTTGCTTTTTTTCTAATTCGACTTTTAAATTCATAAAAATCGGGTTATCTCTCCGAAAAAGGAAGCAACATTGCTTGTTCTATACACACTAACAGACGATCTTAACGGCCTGAATCGAATAGTATATGACAATGAGCTTCCATGAAGTAGAGATGGTCGGGTAACCATTTTTTCAAACATGAACCCGATCGAAAATAAATAATTTTTACCTGTAACCGCCCCGAACTAAAGACAAATTTTTCTTCCAAAACCCGAACCCGACTCATCGATACTCAACACGAACCCGAAAAAATTCCCGAAACCCGACCAAATGTTTTAACCGACCCGACCCGTATTCGTTGAAAATGCAAAAGTCGCCAACCGTATCCGACCCGACCCGAACAAACATACTTTTTTCTGTGCTCGAACCCAATCAATACCCGTCGGGTTCGGATTCGGGTCACCATCTCTACTGTGAAGACATCATAGCTCTGTAATAAATATAGTGCCTAGCGGGCTAACTTACTGGTCAGTGGGCTGGAGTTGTCGCACGATTGCCGGAATAAAACATGGACTATGAGATGCTCTGGAAGAAAGCTGCATGTATTTGTTAACTGTAGGACAGACCTTGCACTCAGATCTTCTGTCATATTCCGGAGACGAGATGTGCTAAATTTAAATAAAGTGAAGTAAGCAAATTATTCGAGGCTGGAAGTGTGTGGACACTTGCTGTCCAAGTAGCAAACTGAAGAAAAACGGTCCGTGATCGATTCGGAACAAATGATCAGTGAAAGATAAGCCATATTTTAAAGCATATGGTATTAGGGTGGTTCTAATTATTAGGGTGATCCAAAAATTATTTTCCGTATGTGTTGAGATAGAGGACTGCATCCTTCGGCAAAATTGTAGGAAAACTTATATCAAGCAACTTTGCCGAAAACACTATTGTAGTATCTCTAACGGTTTTAGTGTTACAGCTATTTTAATAGATCAACTTAGGGTGTTCCTAAAAATATCAGATTTTTTGCTCTAGCTTTCTTAATATTCACTTCTCGATTTTGGTGTTTTTGAATATCTTTTAGAGTTTGTTGAAACCAATTTTTTCATGACTAGCGCATTCAGGTAGCGTTTTCTGAACCGAAGTTATGAGCAAAACTAGTTCAAAAACAGATCATTTTTAAACTGCTATATCTAACATTGGAGCAAACGAAAAAAAAATCGGTTTGTTTCATTTGATAGAAAATACTTTCGAGCATGTTTATAGAAAAAATGGCGAAGGAGATATTTTTTTAAATTTTTTAAATTGTGTTCAAACATTGGGTTTTTTCATTGAAAAATGCTCTTTCATGTAAGACATTTATTAGCTATACATATTAAAATAAGGTATTGCTGTCTTCTAGCGTGTTAAAATTAAAAATGTTAATTCAGCTGCATAATCGATAGGATGGTGTACACTCACGTTGGTTGTTACTCTATTCGATAATGCTATTACAGGATCAGACGTTAAAAGAAATCGTTTGAATACATCCTCTAGATTCACTAAACGATTGAAGTTCTGCGGATGGAACTGCCTATACTTGCGAATTGATTTATTTCGACTCTCTTGCGCTTCCTTACTGTACATTATTTGCTATCTGTTTGGTTCCCTTGCGATTGATTGTTGAGCAAGAAGGCTGGATAATCTGGAACAACAATTATCCTTCATCTGTTTCCCTTTGCTGCCCAGAATAATAATCTTTCAAAAGGAAAACAGGGAACTTACAGCAGGAAGTGGACAAAGTGAATGCAGAAATTGCAGAGCTTTCTCCCACAGTACTGGGAAAGTATTTGTATCAACGAAGCTAGTGTTCTGCCTGAACGATACGAAAGTGTTAAACGACATAACAGGCATACACTCCCAAGCTTGATACATATGCAAGCGCTCAGGAAGAGCTCTGAATTTTTCAAGAACTGAAACAAATGAGAATAATTCAAACAAATATCATTATGGAATTTCGCTTCTGCACGCAATGATTCGATCTATGGAACTTTGGCTAAAAGTGAGTTATTGTTTGCACATTGAGAAACCGACATGGCGCGTGTCCCGACAAAATCAGCATGTCAAGGAGCAAGAGACAAACATTCTAACGGCATTAAAAGAGCGGCTAGGGTTACGTATTAGCAAAGACATCATATTAACAAGATATCCAGCTCGCACATTTCTAGAATAAATCATTGGAAACATCCTTTTTTGCGAGCATGGTGCCCTCAGGTGAGTCCGCATCGAATCTCGTACATTGAAGTAGGGAAGATAAACGTCAAAATCTTGCGCGCCAAAATAGCAGCACTGCGCACCCACACAATTGACATGATATGTTGAATGTGATGCCGTGTGATGGCGTTCCTATACTGCAGATTGATTTCGCTCCAAGCTGACAGGGTCTAGCATTGGTGAACCATTACCTGGAGGCGGCAATTCGAATGATGGTATCTGGGCCCGTAGATTTTTCAAAGAATATAACACAGTAGCGCAAATCATCGAGTTAAATGGAAATATACTTGAACGGTTTTTTATTATTTTAACGTTGATAAACAGCAATGTGAAGATTTCGGTACCTGCTTTCCAGGAGAATTCGTTTTGTGGAGCTGTATGGATGGTATGCTCTGTCGCCAACCGTGCATAAACTTCTGGTGCATTGGACTGCAATTATAAAACATGATTTGCTTCCTATTGGTATGTACAGTAAGGAAGTGCAAGAGAGTCGAAATAAATCAATTCGCAAGTAAAGGCAATTCCATCCGCAGAACTTCAATCGTTTAGTGAATCTAGAGGATGTATTCAAACGATTTCTTTTAACGTCTGATCCTGTGATAGCATTATCGAATAGAGTAACAACCAACGTGAGTGTACACCATCCTATCGATTATGCAGCTGAATTAAAATTTTTAATTTTAACACGCTAGAAGACAGCAATACCTTATTTTAATATGTATAGCTAATAAATGTCTTACATGAAAGAGCATTTTTCAATGAAAAAACCCAATGTTTGAACACAATTTAAAAAATTTAAAAAAATATCTCCTCCGCCATTTTTTCTATAAACATGCTTTAAAGTATTTTCTATCAAATGAAACAAACCGATTTGTTTTCGTTTGTTCCAATGTTAGATATAGCAGTTTAAAAATGATCTGTTTTTGAACTAGTTTTGCTCATAACTTCGGTTCAGAAAACGCTACCTGAATGCGCTAGTCATGAGAAAATTGGTTTCAACAAACTCTAAAAGATATTCAAAGACACCAAAATCGAGAAGTGAATATTAAGAAAGCTAGAGCAAAAAATCTGATATTTTTAGGAACACCCTAAATTGATCTATTAAAATAGCTGTAACACTAAAACCGTTAGAGATACTACAATAGTGTTTTCGGCAAAGTTGCTTGATATAAGTTTTCCTACAATTTTGCCGAAGGATGCAGTCCTCTATCTCAACACATACGGAAAATAATTTTTGGATCACCCTAATAATTAGAACCACCCTAATACCATATGCTTCAAAATATGGCTTATCTTTCACTGATCATTTGTTCCGAAGACATCATAGCTCTAATATCCGGACCACTGTGCATTGATTGAAGAAGTCTTTGTGAGAATATATTCAGAAAAGTTGAAGCATTAGAAAGGAAACGTATAAAGTTAACAACCATTGTTAAAGTTGTTACATTCATATTCAAAAAGCAACTAACTGAGCTCAAAAATCAAGTTTTCATTTTCAAACTACAAATCAAATGCGAAACAGAATTGTTCATCAAAAGAACAACCAACACAACAAAGAACTAAGTTCTCTAGCAATCTCACATAATTAGTAACGAAAACCTTAACTTTTTGTGCTACATCGTCTCTCCGGTAACTACTCCCAGTCGCTAAACGTCACATCAATCGGCATATGAAAGCGCCCCTGGGAAAGACAGCAGTGGTCTCCAACAATAGATCCGAAAAGGCTAAAATCGCTACTAAACGGGTTTGAACAGACCCCCTCTCCCCTTCCCAGTTCCAGTGCTATCGACTGGACAAAAAATCTCAAAGGGCAAAAAAAAAAGAAATGTGGAAACCACTTTTAACCAAACCCCAGGTGTTTTCCCGTCATCAGAAGTTCCCATCGTAGTAGAGATAGGGAATGTGGGTTGCAAAACGCCCGCCGGTGGGTTCAAACCCTCCACACCGAGACTGCACAAGGCTTTCGGGCGAAAAACGCAAGGCGACAACACACCACGTACCACGTCTCTCGACGTCAGGAACAAGTGCTTCGTTAATACCTACCGTATGATGTTTGGCGGGACTTACCTTAACACTTTGATCATCTAAATCATGGACTAGGATTCTCCGTTTCTTGTGTCTTTTCTTCTTGCAATTGTGGTGATGGTGATGATGTCTGGACATAAAAGGCGGGGGAAAGAAAGCAAAAGAAAGTAAAAAGATACAATGGTTTCATTCAGTGGTTGGAGTATGATGCTCCTCTGTCTCACCCCCCCCCCCCCCCCCCCTTCATCAGTAGTGCACGCTAAGCTGAGAGCAGCAGTGTCAAGTGGAAGAATGTTGATGTTGTTTGTTCAAGCGGCTCGAAGATGTTCGTTTAAGTATATTCTTCAGATATGTGGAAAGATCTATATTAATGGAATTTTTAGTGTAGGAGAAGAAAAATTAGGATTGTGGAAAAACCACATTTCTAGGATCATTCTAAACAAGATAGCAAACAATTTTTAATAAAACACTCGATCTACTCTTAAATAATAATATTCAGTTTATAAAAGGTATGGTAGAGCAAACAACTTTAATTCGGTTTTGTTAAATGGAATTGGAACATAAAATCGTGTTTTGCTCTTTCAACTGATTTTTGGCTAGTAAAAAACCATCAATTCCTCAAAAGTGTGATTTTGTTTCGAAACTGAAAAGATTGAATTCAAATTTGAGCCGTTGATCAGTTTTTAATTCGTACGTATCGGAAATTTCAAATAGTTCAAATTTGAAAATTAACAACCCTTCAACCGAGTATCCTAATTCTTCTGACCGACACTGCTACTGCTCTTGTTCCGCCCAGCCCGGACTGCATCATGCATCCCAACACGAACTCACCTATGTTTATGTCTTCTTTTATGTTCAGGCACTATTGAATCCAGCTCGCCGTGTCGGTCGGATTCAAGCTGTAGCGAGACGTCGTACATAAAGTCTTCATCGTATGGGAATTGGCTAAAATTGTTTCCGCGAGGAAGGCAGAGAAAAAAAGATAGAAGAGAAAAAAAAACAAGTAAATGATGAGAATATGTATAGCGATGCATTGAACCGTTTAAGTCACTATTCAAGCCAATCTGAAAATCCCCCATAGATTATGATCCTATTGTGTTCATCAGACTCTATGGCCTATGGTTTTGTTTTCTATCATCATGATGTGCACTCAAGCGATGAAAAGGAATAAAACGGAAAAAAGCTATTTTTTTGCCTATAGAAAACAATCCGCGCCCCTGGGCTAGTCCGGTACAAACTTACATCGGTTGATTCGGTGGCCGACTAAGGATACAGTGCTGAAGCCCGCTGCTTCCGAAACCTCCATTCGTCCCGCTGGGTCCGGCCACCATCGATCCGCCGGCTCCACCTCCGCCTCCGCTACCGGTGCTAGTGGAAGGAAACACAATTACCGGGTCCGAGCAGCGCTTCAAGTATTCTAGAACAGGAGGATGAGAGACAAAGTTACTTTGAGAAAATCGACGCTCTTGACACCGAGAAAAGATGTGAGGTGAAAGAAGACGTGGATGATTCGATTTGGTGCCGTCGTGCATGATGCTTGGTCAATGTCGGACCTTCCTTGAATATATTTTTTTTTCAGGTCGCGTGACACCAGCTGCAGACAATTTTTCCTGGACCGAGGGTGAACCGTCATGATTGCTCATTGTCCGTTATTGGTACTATCAGGATAATACGGTCTGGGTATCTGGGTGCTGAATGTGATAGCCTTCGGTGAGGTGATGATGCATGCTGCCAATCAAGACCGGTCGATGTACTACAGACACACTTACAAACAGCGTTACGGCTGGCTACTGCTAACATTCATGTACATAGAAAACGAGTAAACGTGTGCAAGACGATTATTAAATAGGAAAATGATGATGCCTAATGTGGTGTGACAACACAGAATCAAGCGTTGAAATGTGATATTGTAGATGGTACAGAGCATAATTCTAGTGGTGAGTTCAACCTCTAGCTTTGCGGTCACACTCGAAATCTTTGAATCGTATATTGTGTGCTGGACAAGAAGTTGTTTTGAAACCATTGAATAAAAAATTTTGACCAATTTAGGAACTGGCTTATACTTTATATTTAAAGCGTATATCTATTATTGGCTGTTTTCTAATTTTCATCTTAGACTCGTAGTCAGTGCATAAGAGTTTATTTTGAACTGCTGACCTCACTTAGTAATACTACATTGACCACTAAGTACAAACTTCTGTATATTTGTGTAGCAACGTAATTAAAATGTGTCGAAGTTGCTTCCTAGTGAACAAAAGATAATAGTTATTCAGGGGTTTGCATGTTTTTGTGCTTTAGTCCCATTACTATTATTGTTTTTAAAGCTTCTATCCAAATAAAGTTTAAGCTTTACGTCTGCTTAGCGATTTGCGTGGAACTACTTAGTGGCTTAGCAAATAAATATGCACTGTCATGCACTGATTACTCTGAAGATACGTCGTAAATAAAACAAAAAGTCTTTGACTTTTAGACACGGAGCAATTTCAGCAATTTTTAGATTTGAATGAAATTTCGTACACGTCTTTACTTTGGCAAACCATTCATTTTTCACGGTTAGAGAGACCTATTCGACGAAAAACTTGAATTTAAAAAGGGCGAATGAAGCGGAAGCTGTTACTGATACAAAACTTGTGTAAAAAAAAATGTTCTAGAAAATATGTTGAGTCCACTAAAAATCTATTTTTAAAAAATATTGAAAGCTTTTTCGTGAAATAGAGAAGTAATCGAAAAAATGGAATTTTAATCCACCTAGTGGTGATGCTTTTCTGATTTACGCCAGAGAATCGATTAAATTCAGCATTCAATCTAACAAAGTAGTTGGAAATAATTGGTTCTTGGGTATATCAGTTGAGAAAGGCATGGAGATGGTAAACTATGGAGTTGTATATCATTCCCCTAGTTCAAGCGATCGCCAGTTTCTGGAAATTCTAGAAAACTGGTGGGAAAATTTTGTAGATTTTAGTAAACTTAATATTATTGCGGGAGATTTCAACGTTGATTGGCTCAGTGATCAGAGTTCGAATAACTTGAAACAGTTAGCAGAATTCTTACGTTTCAAACAAACTGTGAATGAATTTACAAGAATTTCGAGACATAGCAGAACTTTGATAGATGATGTATATTCCAATTTTGACGGAGTTTATTCGTGTGTGGAGACCGATTGCAAGATTTCAGATCATGAGACAATTGCAATTTCCATAGCGAGTATCCCTAGAGATGAAAAAAACACAGTGAAAATTAAATGTTAGAAAAAATATTCAAAGCAAGCCATGTCTTGACTTGTGTCAAGAAGCTTGTGTTGTACGCAGTTGACTGGAAATTTGGATCGCAGGGCATCTATTCTTATGGACATATTAAAAAAGTGTACTAATAAATTAGTAACTGAAAAGTACGTTAGTTTGAACAGCTCGAGTAGCTGGTACTCAATGAACCTCTTACGATTAAAAAGAGATAGAGGGATAAACAGTACAGGAGGTTCTGTAGAACTAATAATAAATGTCACTGGCGTGGTTATACCAATGCACGAAACATTTATTCACGGGCCCTGAAGAAGACTAGATGTGAATATGTTCAGAGGAAGATCGATCAAAATCAGAAAAACAGCAAGGAGTTATGGAAAATTCTTAAACAATTACTAAAACCTACACATAGCTCAGCAAAAACATTAACATTTAATGGTATAGAAGAGCACTCAGAGGAAGTGATACCAGAAAAATAAAACAGTTATTTCATAAATAGTGTACAACAGATCAATCAAAGTATTGAAATAACACAGCCGATTAGTAATAATTGTAGATTTCTTGAATTTCACCCAATCACTTTTGAACAATTTGAAGATATTTGTTTTAATTTAGGAAAATCGGCTGGTATAGACAATGTCAACTCAAAAGTGATACAAGATTGCTTTCATTGATTTGATTGAGATTATTGATCGCGTTAGAGAGTTGAAGTATCTTTGAGTCATAATTGATGAAAAGCTAACATTCAAATCTAACGTTAACAACATCATTATCAAGAAGGCCAAAAAGTACGGTGTATTATGCCACCAAAAAAATGATTTAACGACCAGTAGTAAATCAATAATCTCTCCTTACATTGACTTCTGATCATCGATTCTGTCCCTTGCTAACAAAACGCAAATATTGAATGCATTACAATGGCTTTCAGTGAGAGTATATTATTTAAGAGAGTATATTATTTAACGGTGGTGCTCATTTTCAAAATCTTAAATGGAATGGTGCCTTGATATTTGTGTGATCGGATTGAAAGAGGAAGTGACTTGCATATGTACAATACTAGAAATGCGTCTGATGCGAGAACACCAAGCTATTTATCAGCCAGATCGCAAAACTCGTTTTTGTTCAAAGGGATAAGTTTTTTCAATTCGATGCCAGGACGAATCAAGCGGGCTGCAACATTAAGGGAGTTCAAAAAATTATATACTTCACACGTAAAATCTATTCTATAATTGGATCCCAAATGAAGTAGTGCAATTTGATTTTTTCGAAACTTGTGTAAAATGACGAAGATTGTATTTTAGTTTTTTTTTGTTTTTTTTTCAAGTAAGACACATTAGGTTGTTATGTTCTGTATGATGATGTTAGATTTTTAATAGCTTGTTTAGTTAAAAAAATTGAGTTGTCTACAAAAGTATGAGCCTTGCGCGCAAAGCAGGTAGAGGCAATCTGTAAATTGAATAAGATTGGAACTGGACATGTTCTCTTTTACTTTTGCGAGCTTTAGCATTCTACGTGTCAAGTTCGAATCTTGACTTTGTAAGATTTGATTAATGATTTATTGATTATATTTTGGAAATAATCGGGATCGGAAGTTGTTGATGGAATTGGGCTTGGCTCTGCTCATCCGCAGTTTCGTTACTCCATCGTAGTTGATGTTTGTACGATGAACTGGTCCGTCGGGAAGGACCAGGTGAATTACTGTGTGATACTGACAAAGATATCGGGTTCGATTCCTGATTTGTTTTCAGTTGTACTTTAGAAGGAGAATCTTTACCTGTTGGATTAACCAGATCATTTTATATTTAGTTAACTGGTTAAAATATGTGATGTAATATTTATTATCATTTAGATAAATCGTCCAGCTCCCACTTTTGTAGGGGTATGAGGCGGGACCATCATCCTCATCATCATAATACTTATATTTTCAAAAATATCACTAGGAGAATCTGTCAACAACATTCAAACTCCAATAATATTGAAAACTTTCTTTGGGTATAAACTAACATAACCTTTCAAATTTGTAAACAGTTTTGGCAAACTAAGAATAATTTTCGGTTTGTAATTTTAGACGGACTTTACGCTATAATTTCGGAACCGGAAAACGGACTTTTTCATTTCGTTGCGCTTTAATTTAATTTGAATCTCTCAATACAGATTTTCATATGTTTGTGCTGAAAAGTATAGATTTAAATGTGGAAACCCCGCACGCTACATGAATTTGAACAAAATACGTTGTTCGCAAAGGCGATGGTGTTTTGTTTTTCCATACCAGCACATACCGATGCGTACCGATTTTGTATCGTCATTTTGTGTGACGGTTTGAAAGTTGTGGCACTCATCGCCATATAATTTGGGAAGCGGAAGTCGAAATGTGTGGAAGTGGATGAAATTCAATAGCAGCTTATAGGACCATAAGACCTTTGAAATCGAAGCTGAGCTGAGCTGAAGTAGACCGCCTGTAGTTGCACTGTGCGATTGACCGAGTGAGTGAAAATAAACAATAAACCAGGAAAATAATGTTTGGGAGTCGCTTATCATTATCACGGTGTAGACCCACTTATTGCAAACTTTTCATTAAGAAGCGGGTAGGGTCTAACACTTTTGAAAAATCAAATTTATTTTTTTCTTAATATTTTCTTATAGTAAAACATTTCAAGAATTTTCTGTGAAATTTTCAAGCCTATTAGAACGAAACTCTGGAATCTATGGCTATCTCATTCTACGAAGAAGCAAGAGCTCGACGCACAGGCTCAAGATTTCTACTTCGATTGACTTCAAAACTTGACAAAACATTCTTGAATCCCCAGATGAAGGATGTGGAAATTAGTGACAACAGTAATCCTACAGGAATTTATAACTAATGATAACGCGTGCCAATGAGACTTGAAAAATTATGGAAAATTTTCAGTTTTGTATTTTTGGGGAATCTTGTTATGGATTATATAGAATATTAAAGAAGCATGTACATCAATAATTTGTATGCGTGAGGGTCCTCAAATTGGGGAACATCGTCAATTTGTAACTTCCGAAAATGTTCTTTTAACTCTTCTTATCGCCATAGTTAGGAAAAATAACGACTTCGTTACGGCACGGTTTACGTAGTTTCAATTGACTTAAATTATCAATGCATATCTTTAGTTCTATCGTTTCATCATCTTTCATTACTCATATAAAGCAAAATTAATTAATTTCGTTAATTTACTCGCCCCTCTGTGCACACTTTTGCTGATCACATCGGAAACGATTTCCATTTCCGATCGAATCAGTAGTGATTTTTGTTTCGAATTTAGATCTTTACTGATCTCGACTTGATATGATCATGATCATAAAAAAATCAAAATCACTTAGAGATCAGATCAGTTGTGATTACGCAACGATGATTTTTTCCCTGGCTGATATTACTTGAGATGAAACCAGTAGTGATTTTTTTATGTACGCGATCCGTGATTTTAAGATCAGTAATGATCTTAGATCACCTATGATTTTTGATTTTGATTTTTTCGATTGACTCCCCAGCCATGTGTATGACTACAGATTTTCAACGCATATTTGGAAAGGTCAATCACTGGAATAAAATTTACGTTACGGCATCTGTAAGAAAACTACACGAATTTATTTGTACACCTTATTTCATACACCGCTTTTAAGTGTCAGTCTTGAGTCGAATTGGTCTCTCTATCGGTGCAAAAACAAATGGTGTGCCACACTGAAGACGTCTGCATAGTCCTTGCCAAATCGAAGTATGTGAAGTCCGATGATTTTTTACTTACTTCTGGAATTGCGCTACTGGAACTAACACCTTTGATTCAGTCAAGTGTCAATCTTTCTTGTACATACGTTTCTAGATTTATAGAGCTTATACGTCACTTATATAGAGCTTATACGTCACATTATATTTTCGGAGCCGGAAGTATCTGCAATTTTATATTCAATCTAAATATATGATTCAATAGTAGCATTCAAGCGAACCGAGGATTTTTGAAATAGGATTGGATGACTGCGTCATTTATATATTTTCGGAATCAAAAATAACAGCCAATTGATTCCAAGAATTGATGTACAACCAAAGAATAACTTTCAAACAAGCCTAAGTTTTTTAAAATCGGTTCTGCCATCAACAATTTTCGTTGAGCTGTGTCGGATAACACTAGGGGTCTCCGCAGCTCCGATCTAAAGTCGGTTTTTTCATCAATTCTATATGAATATACTACCTTGATCAAATAGTTCCAGGAATCACCACTGTGTGGCGCTTTCAGTCACCGGATAAGATTTTTTTATTTTTTTATTTTTTGCCTTTCTCATATAGAAAGGCTATGCAATCACTGTGAAAATCGATTTTTAATCGAGGCCGAATGTCATATACCATTCGACTCAGCTCGACGAACTGAGCAAATGTGTGTGTGTGTGTGTGTGTGTACGTGTGTGTGTACGTGTGTGTATATGCACTCACTTTTCCCAGAGATGGCTAAGCCGATTTTCACAAACAAAGATTCAAATGAGAGGTCTCATAGTCCCATAGCCTGCTATTAAATTTCATTCCGATCCGACTTCCGGTTCCGGAGATATAGGTACCAAAAAAGTGAAACAAATATGCACTCACTTTTTTCAGAGATGGCTGAACCGATTTTCACAAACTAAGACTCAAATAAAAGGTATTATGGTCCCACAGCTTGCTATTGAATTTCATTTGAATGTGACTTCCGGTTCCGGAGTTATATGGTAATATGGAAAATTTGAGAAAAAGTTTACACTCAATTATCTCTGGAACAACTCAACCGATTTGTTTTATTTCGTACACGTTGTGTAGTGATGTTAATAATCTTACTACATGTTTTATGCTGCTGATTCACGCTGTTTAGCTTGACTTACATATGCAGAAGTAACAAAAACGCAGGTTCGTTTCATTTGTTAGATTTCGTTTAATTGGTTTAATCGAAATAGAGCATGAGATAGTAAGTATAGGTTTAACTTCGTTCAAAGCTGTTCCAATTTGTAGGTCATATTTGTTGGTAGCAAGCGAACCAACTTCAGCTATTCCATTTATCTTAATCCGGTTTCAGAAGAATTGGAAACGTTGATTAAAAACTGCAAAAAGGATCTAGCTCACTTTTCTTAGATCGATTATCACAAACTTATAGTTTCAAAAGTAAAGTCTTACAGTTTCATACGGAATTCCTTAATTTGTTGTGTATACTACTTTCGGTTCCGGAACTACAGGGTAAACAAGATTTATAGAGTTTGTGAGATTAGGTCCGAGCAAATTTTCCTATTTCTTTTCAATAAACAGTTGTTTTTGCGAATTTCACGGTTATATTTATGATGTAATGCGTAATATGAGAAGGCATCATTACACCACTAGGTGGATTAAAATCGGTTTTTGTACTTTGTCACACCTGTCATTGAAATTCTATCAAATTTTTAGCTTGACATTTGTAAAAGTTACGCTGTATATCTGCAATTGTTTGTGTCCTCGATTTTGTACAATTGTCAAAATGGAATTAAATATGCAACAACGAGTTTGCATTGAATTTTACGTTAAAAACGGTTTCAATGGTGCGACGATATTGCAAATGTTAGAAGAGTGTTTCGGCAACGTTACTCTGGAGAAAACAGTTGTTTATCAGTGGTACGAACGTTACACAGAAGTGGCCGTGAGTCTGTGAATATTAATGAGAGACGCGGTAGGCCATCGAAAACCGACGAAAACATCAACAAAATCAAAGAATGGATGACCATAGACCGCAAATTGACTATAAGAGAGATGGCAGAGGACTTGGACATTGCTTTTAGATTCGTTCAAGACATTTTGGTTAATGATTTGGGCCTCAGACGACGTGTCGTTGCAAAGCTGGTGCCGAAAGACTTGTCTTTCTGGTCATCGTTTTCCGTGAACATTTTGCTAAAAACCACCGAATTCACCTGATTTGACTCCTTGCGACTTTTTCATATTGGGTCGACTCAAGAAACCGCTCCATGGAACGCGTTTCAGCACCCGAGATGAGATTATGGAAAATGATCATACCGAAAATTGAATATAAAAAATGATTCGAGGATTGGATCAAGCGCTGGCATAAGTGTGTTGCAGTCGATGGGTCTACTTTGAAGGGGACATTATCGATTGTGATGAATAATCTTGTATTTTTGATTTTCTTAATGAATTCCGGGAACTTTTTGATCAAGGTAGTAGATTCTATAGAAAAAAGGTAAAAAGATAGTCATTCTTGTTTGACCAATTTTTGATCGTATCACTCTTTTAGATTTCAAAAGCTAGTTCTCATTTTCTTTTTTATAAGTCTCACTTGAATTGATTCACTATTCATAAGATATTTGCAAGTTATAGATTGAGGTTAATTCAGTAATGATTTGTTGGAAATTTTTTCACATGTCAGTATTAACACTCCTAATACCAAGCCTAAAAAAGTTACGCGAAGCACCAAGCCTCAAAATAAGTTGGAACGGTAACTTTGAGCTATCATAGCTCAGTTGTTACTTGACCAATTTCGACGAATTTTTCACCCTCGAATTTTGTGAAGCTTGTAGATTATTTTAAGTATATCGTTATTGGCAATCTTTTAGGAAAAACTAATGAAAATCAGATTTTTCCCGTTCCAAGTTTTTTTTCGAGCTCAAAACGTGCCCTATCTGCATTCATGCGGCACCTGCATCGCGAATCGGATATTGAGAACTTCAACTTTACCGAGTCATAACTTTGTTGTTAGTCAACCGATCTTCAAAATTTGTTCACCATTGGAAAGGTAATACTTCCAGAAATAAAATGCACTGAAAAAAACGAAAAATAGGGTTATCTACCCAAAGTTATAATGAAAACTGTAGATAAATGACCTAAGAAAAGATGAGACTTTTTACTATGATCGTAAATATCTCAAAATTCAAAGCGATGACCTATATATTTTTATACATCATTCGATTGCTAGTGATACCAGCTACAATTTTCGCTCAATTACCATTCCTACACAATCAAAAGAAAACATTGAGAAATCGATGGATTTATAAATATATATGAATTTTTCATTTTTTTTTCACATGTTTGTATATAACTCGAAAATTAAAGCGATGACATGTACATTTTTTTGATTCAAAATATTGGAATCATTACCAGAAACAATGTATTGTTGATCAAAATTATATATCCGTTCAAAGAATCTCAAGAAATTTGGTACAAATACAGAGAATTTGTGTTATTGGGAAAATTTTGCCAAAACAACATAAAATCAAAACTTTTAAATTTTATGACATATATTTTTTTATTATTCTAGTTGGAAATTTATTATAAACAAAATTTACAAAAAAAAAAA
The DNA here is from genome assembly GCF_030247185.1 of Malaya genurostris. Lineage (NCBI taxonomy): Eukaryota > Metazoa > Arthropoda > Insecta > Diptera > Culicidae > Malaya > Malaya genurostris. Next base: position 247,298,032 of record NC_080572.1, on the reverse strand, counting down.
CTGAAACTTGGATTTCACTGAAAATTTTAAAATTTTTAGGAAATAACCTAAAACTCTTAAAATATTTTTGTATTGGACAAACGATCTAAACAATTTTTATGCACAACACAAACGCATTTGATAACTACTAAAATTCTGGTTTTGTTGTAGGTTTGCCGTAGAATCTCAAAAAATAGATGAAAGATCGGAAATTTTAAAATTTCCGAGTTAAATTGCATTCCACAGTGGTCCGGATCCACAATTTAGGGGGACAAAAACATTTGTTGCTTAACCTTATACTTTAGAGCTGTCTTCAAAACAAATGATCAGTGAAGATAAGCCATATGTCGATGTACATGGTATTAGGGTGGCTCTTATTATTAAGGTGATCCAAAACTTATTTTCCGGATGTATTGAGATAGAGGACTGCATTTTTCGGCAAAACTGTAGATAAACTTATATCGAGCAGCTTTGCTGAGGACATCATAGTAGTATCTGCAACGGTTTTAGTGTTACAGCTATTTTTAAAGAGCAACTTAGGGTGTTCCTCAGAAAATCAGATTTTTTTGCACTAGCATATATATTTTTCGCTTTTCGTATAGGTATCTTTGAACATCTTTTAGAGTTTGTTAAAACCAATTTTTTAATGACTGGCGTGTTCAGGTAGCGTTTTCTGAACCGAAGTTATGAGCAAAACTAGTTCAAAAACAGGTTATTTTTAAACTGCTATATCTAACATTGAGGAAAACGAAAAAAATCCGTTTCTTGTATTTGACAAAAAATATTTTCGAGCATGTTTATAAAAAAAGGCGGAGGAGATATTTTTTAAAATTTTTTTAAATTATGTTCATACATTGGATTTTTTCATTGAAAAATATTCGTATCAGTCATTTATTAGCTATATAAGGTATTTTTGTCTTCTAAAGTGTCAAATTAATTCAAGTGCATATTCGGGAAGAAATCGTTCTGCATTCTTCGGGGAATGCAGAATGGTGTCGCTTTTGTAAAATCTCTAACGCTTCTCGGTGGTTGGAGATTCTATCAACCGTGCATTTTGGCACCTGCAGAACGTTCAGCATCCTTTCGGGGATGCAGGACGACTTATTTCTTTACGTTTTGTGCTGTTTTCCCACCTCACCCAATTCTCAATTCCCTTCCATGTTCCTTTTATCCTTCCCTTCCCATCAGGAAGTTGATGAGAAGCTACGCAAGGCACGAATCTCCAAATAACTAGGGGAACATGCCACTTGAGCCAATTAGTTCTGATAACATAGGTGCAGGGTTTCATTCAGTAAAAAGCATTCAAACGAAGAGGTTGTTTTTCGAGACGAAGACAACTTTAAGCTGCGAATAGATTGGTTGGTAGGTGCTAATCGCAAAGGCTGCTGCAAAGCCAATATTCGGGGCGATTCCAGTTTCACAAGTACCTGAAATAGTGGAACTCACTTCACTGAGAAAGATGGCCTAACCGATTTGAGAACTGTTTCAATTAGTAGGTTACACTAGTTCATGCACTAGCTTTCATGTTTTTCAAAAATCAAACAAAACTGTTTGAAGAATACATTTTTATATGGGAATAAGAGAGATATGAGAAAGGCATCATTACACAACTACGTGGAAAAAAACAAGTTTTACTTAATTTCGTATGATTTTTGTGCTAAATTCAGAATTCTACTTTTTCTAAATTGTTTACTAATAGAAAATTCAAATAATTTTCGAATTCCATACATTCCGAAATAATTCTAAGTTTGTGATATTTAAATTTTAATATTCTATCGATTATAATTGATATTGTTTAGGATAACGGAAAATTTAAGATACATGTTTTTGTTCTTAATTGTTTGTAAAACAAAAATCAAGCAATAATTTTTTTTTAAATTGTAGTTGGTTTCTTTTGCCATGGATTAGTATATGAAATTCATATAATTTTACGTTCTATTTCTTATTGTACAGCCATTGAAATAATTTAAAATTTTCGTGTTGTCACAAAATTTATTTTATTAATAGAAACAAATTCTACGTCTCTTTGAAACAGATGAAATCAAAACGGATTCCAATATTTACACTTTGATTTGCAGAAACGTTGGATCTCAATATATATCAGAAATTTTGAAATTTCCGATCTTCTACCGATTTTTTGAGATTTTACGGAAAACCTAAAACAAAAAAACCTAATTTGAGTAGTTATCAATTCCATTTGGGTTGTGCATAAAAATTGTCCAATACAAAAACATAATTATTTTTAGAGTTTAGGTATATTTACCAAAATTTTTAAGATTTTCAGTGAAACCCAAGTTTCAGTTTTTTTGTAAAATTTGTTCATAATAAATTTCCAACTAAAATAATAAAAAAATATATGTTATAAAATTTCAAAATTTTTGATTTGTTTTTTTTTTTGGCAAAATTTTCCCAATAATAGAAAATCTCTGTATTTGTACCAAATTTCTTGAGATTCTTTGAACGGATATATAATTTTGATCATCAGTACATTGTTTCTGGTAATGATTCCAATATTTTGAATCAAAAAAATGTACATGTCATCGCTTTAATTTTCGAGTTATATATAAACATGTGAAAAAAAATGAAAAATTCATATATATTTATAAATTTATCGATTGTTTGATGTTTTCTTTTGATTGTGCAGGAATGGTAGTTGAGCAAAAATTGTAGCTGGTATTACTAGCAATCGAATGATGTATAAAAATATATAGGTCACCGCTTTGAATTTCGAGATATTTACGATCATTGTAAAAAGTCTCATCTTTTCTTAGGTCATCTATCTACAGTTTTCATTATAACTTTGGGTAGACAACCCTATTTTTCTTTTTTTTTAGTGCATTTTATTTCTGGAAGTATTACCTTTTCAATGGTGAACAAATTTTGAAGATCGGTTGACTAACAACAAAGTTATGACTCGGTAAAGTTGAAGTATTCAATATTTTCTATGCGACGTTTAAGCCAAAGGAACGAAAATTGGGAAGCAGATAGGGCATATTAGGCGCGTGAAAAAAACTTGGAACGGGAAAAATCAAATTTTCATTGGTTTTCCTTTACCAATCGTCTGCTACAAAGTTTTGGAATCAATCTACGAACTTCACAAAATTCGAGGGGGTAAAATTTATTGAGATTCGTTGAAAAACAGCTGGGCTATAACAGCTCAAAGTTACCGTTCCAACTTTTTTTGAGGCTTGGTATTTGGAGTGTTAACTTGTTAGGAATATATTTGATGGATTTTCTTTTTTTATATCATTTATTCTACCCCGGCTTTAATTATTTTGGTCGTTCACCTGGTGGCAAACGGATTTTCTTGTTGAAAGGGGTGAAACCCACTATCTACGACTCATTACCCATTTTGAGTTTAGTGCCCACTAAAATCTGTCTAGCGCCCAATGTCATGAGTTTCAGGAACCACGTTGGGGATCACTGTACTAAACGGTTGCTCAATGAAGCCTAGATAACAGTAACAAGCATCATCATTTTCTATTTAAGATTCCGACAACCGGAGTTGTATACTTACTGTATTTCCTCTTGTTGAGCTTCTCTTCGTCGCTTTCGTTTAGCTCCGCCATCACCACCGGATCGTCCCCGTAGTCACCCCATCCGCCGGCAGTAAGTGTCGATGCTCGATTAGTGGCGAAGCTGTTCCTGTTGTAGCGGCTGGATTTATGTCGGTCGGGATGCTGCTTGAACGACTGTTGCTGTTGTTGTTGTTGCTGCGAAATCGACGCCGCACTACTGGGTCTGTAGTGCATCTCGACATCGCAGCTGGATTGTCTGAGGAAACCGTGCCGTTGCTTCCGACCGGTACCACTTCCGCTACCACCGCTGAGCTCGCTAATGATTGTCGTTGTCAGTTGCGGTTTCATTTGATGGCTGAATTCCTGATGCAGTTGAGCTTGTGCGGTGAAGGTGCCAGTTCGGCTGCCACTGCCAGCAGCGGACAGACGATGCAACTTGATCATATCACTAACCGGCGACGCGGACTGGCGCATCGTTATCACAGGTAGGTTGGGGGTTGTGAGCTGATTAAAGCTTTCGATCAGTCCCGGCGTTGGCGGCGGCGATTGGTCGTAGACGACTACATCACTGAAACGTTTCGATTGATAGTGATGGTCGGAACTTGCGGAAGCTAGGTTCAATTTGTTCTTTCTACTAGCGCTACTACTACTGCTATCGCCTACTACTAATACTGACTTTTTGTGGCTACTACGCTTGCCATCCAGAGCTGGTTGCTTATCCGTCTGTATCACAATAGAGTTAAGATTGCTTGTGGCACCGCTAGTGTCCCCGTTGTCGGCACCCGTCTCACGACTGAGATCGATCACAAATGAGGTGTCTTCGATGTCTTTCTTCGATTTAACCGTGGTCGTCTGATAGGTCGCAGTACTGAACGTCAGATGGCGAGCTTCGGTCGACTTCTGACGCGGAAGAATTGGGCTATTTTGGGCACTGACAGATTTGGCCTCGAGCACACGCAGTCGATGGGAGGTCGCACTAGGCAATGATGGCTGCCTGAACGTTTCCCCGTAGTATCTGCTAACGTTCTTAATTATGGGTACTGGTTCGGAGGCAATGCTCCGTTTCATTTCGGAAATGTCACTAACGTCCAACTCGATGGAAACGTTCGTTGCGCTGTCCTCGAGGTCATACTGGGTACTAAGCGGATCGGAATGTGGTTCTATTTCTATCGATACACTAACTGGTTCTAGTGTACTAGCTCTCTCCCTAAATCGGGTGTCATTCGAAATAACTGATTTTCTATCATCTGCTACTGATTGTGCTATCACTTCACTCTTCTGAGGGATAGATTCGGCATCGGCGAGTACAGGCTCGTCTCCCAACCCCTCATGTTCCTCCACATGCTGGTCTACATGTTCGGACGTCACACCTTCGGCCACGTCGGAAATACTGAAACGATCCGCTTCCGGTTCAAATGTCGATTGATTACCGTCCAGTTTGGCAATTTCAGATTCGACAGCCAGCACGTTTCCATCGGCATCAACCAGCGAGGATAAATCACCAATTTCGATGATAACTTCATCGGCTCCATCGCTGATGGTGAAATTTTCAATTGGCTGACAAACGATGTCTTCACTTCCAGCCTGATCCACTTCCGCCGTTTCTTCCTCAAGTTTCTCGTCGTCTCCCTCGGTAGCACTCTTCTTTCTGCTTCCTTCGGAGGAGCCATTTTTTCCTAACTTCTTGCAAGATTTGCGACCAAACAAAATCCGTCGAATAACTTTGGATTTTTTATTACGCTTCTTCAGCTCGCACTCACGTTTAATTGCCAATATTTTGTTCTCGATGAGCGTCGTGAAGACGGCTTCAAACCGTATCGCCCGGCTCAAATCTTCGTACGTATCGGTGCATACCGCCTTGTCAACCTTCATCTTCCGAGTATATCCTTGAACCTTGAACGGTGGCAGGAACAGCGGCAACGGTAGAGCATTGGTGTAACTGCTCTCGACCGAGCCGCCTTTTGCCGTGGAAAACCTCTAGGAAAGTCCCAAATCGCAACTTTGGCTGTTTCCAAGACGACACGCTTCCAATGTATTGACGCCACCTGATCGGTCTCGCATTCCACCAGACAGGGGTTCCGTTTTTCACTTCCGTTAGCAAGGGGTGGAATGAAGGGGAAGAAAAACTTTTGACTTTTTTTCCACGGGTCTTATCTCCGTAGGACCATCATTCGCGAGAAAACAAACCGGCAATCAACGGGGAGAAGTCTTGGTTTTGCTACAGCACTTCTCGGTTACATTTCCGCCCATCTCCGGTTTCCTTTTTTTTATTTGGTTAAATTGCAGTCGACGATAAATGAAGTTAAATTGGAAAACTGTGTTCATTCTCTGTTGATATTTTCCCGCCGAGAGATCTGTGGAAAGATATAATGCAAGTAATCGTTTAGTTTTGTATAGCGTTTATTTGCACGGTAGAATGTGAATGATGCTGTGTTCCGTGGGTTGAAGATTGAAGAGATTAATTGAAGCCACTCGTTGAGGAAGATAATTATATATTTTTCCATCTCAAACGATACCGCACTTCGCAAGTAAGGATAATTACAGTGCTTATGTTTATGGATTCATGAATTAGCAGTTTAATGAAGGTGAAATATGGATGCGATCTCAACAATTTCAATGACAGGTACGCTATTTAGTGAATGTGTTCGATACTCGAACAAATTTTCATAGTTTCTAATACCATTTAAAGTCTTGTGATTCTACATGAAATTCAATGGTATCAAAAAACGAACCACACACATAAAACCAATTCACCAAGTCGGTAAAGTAAAATACCGAGACAGATCGGCAATTTTGCTGATTGCTCAATAATCAATATTATGTTTTTCGAGATTCGTTTAGCAGATTTGCTGATTTTTCGGCACGGTGCCTCTTTTTGCCGAAATTTGACAAATCTTGTGCTGAACTCATCGATGAATAACAATTATCCCGAAATCAGCTAATACGTTGGCCGAAATTTCGAAATATGTTTTTTCCAAAATTCGATTTTACAACGATGATTTACGTTTTACATTCTCGCTTGGCACTATGAAGTTATTTTCTGACGAAATATTTCAAGAAAAATTTCCGGTGGTCATTAGAAAAAATGGAATTGGTTCAAAAGGAAGACGCTCCTTCCAGATTCTTTCACTGTCGGGATTATATTTATTATATGATATGTCGAAGAACTTCAACGACATGTCAAGCCACATATTCGACATTCGGTGTCGAGTTCGAACTGCATATTTTACAGTGGAATATCCTCGAAACATAAGTAATGTAATGTATATTTTTTGTATGTTTAAACGGACATAAAATGAATTCTTTTTGCAAGTTGCAGTCTACACTCTTAAATTTTATTGCTAATAGTCGTCTTGGCAAAATGTATAATTACTGAGAATCACTACCGATAAAACACGTAGCCCTACGAAGCAGAACAGAGGCATGAGACATGAAACCGGGGTAAAATAAAAAACAATAATTCCGATTATAGAGGTTCTATCCTTAAGGTCATTCGCCTCTTCGGGCTAGAAAAACTTTCTGACCCTATGTGCGGGGCTGGGAATCGAATTCAGGCAGGTTGCGTTAGAGGCATCGACTTAACCCATCACGCTATACCCGTCCCCAATATGGAAGAAAGTTTCATTTGACGAAGCGTTTTACTCGATATTACTGTGAGATGGGAAGCGTTACGTTAAATTTAAGAAGCTAGAGCCGTTATAGAGTTTAAATTCTTTCGGTAAACGAGTTACGATGCGTTACTTTTAAGAAAGTTATAGGTGTTACGAAGTGTTATATATGTTGCTCTTTTGTAAGTTATAAACGTTAGGAAGCGTTACATGAGTTACTGTTTTATAAGTTATATACGTTGCGAAGCGTTACATGCGTTACTTTTTTGTAAGTCATAACCGTTTCGAAGCGTTACATGCATTACGTTTTTATAAGTTGTAGGCGTTACGTAGCGTTAAATGTGTTAAATTTTGTGTAAGTTAAGACGTTACGAAGCGTTGCTTTTTTGTAAGTTGTAGGCGTTACAAAGCGTTACATGCGTTGCTTTTTAGTTAGTTGCATTACGTTTTTGTAAGTTGAAGGCGTTACGTAGTGTTAAATGAATTACCTTGTTGCACGTTATAGACGTTAAGAAGCATCACATGCGTCACTTTTTGTAAATTATAGGTGTTACGATGCGTTACATGCATTATGTTTTTGTAAGTTGTTGGCGTTACGAAGCGTTACTTTTTGTAACTTACAGGCGTTACGAAGTGTTACATGCGTAGCTTGTTAGTAAGTTATGGGCATTACGAAACGTCACATACGTTATTTTCTCATGAATTATAGGCGTTACGAAGCGTAATTTTTTATATGTTATAGGCATTACGTGTTAAATTTTGTGTAATTTATAGACGTTACGAAGCGTCACTTTATTGTAAATCATAGACGTTACGAAGCGTTACATGCATTACTTTTTGTAAGTTGAAGGCGTTACGTAGTGTTGAATGAATTACTTTGTTGTACGTTATAGAGGTTACGAAGCGTCACATGCGTCACTTTTTGTAAGTTATAGGTGTTACGAAGCGTTACATGCATTATGTTTTTGTAAGTTGTAGGCGTTACGAAGCGTTACTTTTTGTAACTTACAGGCATAACGAAGTGTTACATACGTAACTTTTTAGTAAGGTATGGGCGTTACGAAACGTTACATACGTTATTTTTACATGAATTATACGCGTTACGAAGCGTAACTTGTTATATGTTATAGGCGTTAAATATTTTAAATTTGGTGTAAGTATTAGACGTTACGAAGCGTTACTTTTTGTAAGTTGTAGGCGTTACAAAGCGTAACATGCGTTGCTTTTCAGTTAGTTATAGGCGTTACGGAGCGTTACATGCGTTACTTTATTGTAAGTCATAGACGTTACGAAGCGTTAAATGCATTACGTTTTTGTAAGTTGAAGGCGTTACGTAGTGTTAAATGCATTACTTTGTTGTACGTTATAGACGTTACGAAACGACACATGCGCATGTAAGTTATAGGTGTTACAAAGCGTTATATGCATTATGTTTTTGTAATTTGTAGGCTTCACGAAGCGTTACTTTTTGTAACTTATAGGCGTTACGAAGTGTTACATGCGTAGCTTTTTAGTAAGTTATGGGAGTTATGGAACGTTACATACGTTATTTTCTCATGAATTATAAGCGTTATGAAGCGGAAATTTTTATATCTTATAGGCATTACGAAGCGTTACATGCGTTACTTTTTTGTAAGTTATATACGTTACGAATCGTTACATACGTTACTTTTTCATGGATTATTGGCGTTGCAAAACGTTACTTTTTACATGCTTTGGGTGTTACAAAGCGTTACAAGCGCTCTTTTTCTTGTAAAATATAGGCGGTACGAAGTGTCACATACGTTACTTTTATGACGGTACCAAGCGTTACGAAGCGTTACAATTTTTGAGTGTTACGAACCGTTCCATGCATTACTTTTTTGTGAGTTATATGCGTTACGAAGCGTTACATGCGTTACTTTTCATTAGTTATAGAGTTACGGAGTGTTACGAAGCGTTATTCGTTTGTAACTTACAAGCGTTACGATGCGTTACATTCGTTACATTTTAGTAAGTTCTAGGCACTACGAAGCGTTATTTTTTGTATGGTACAGGCGTTACTCTTTGTAAGTTACAGGCGTTACTTTTTGTAAATTACAAGCGTTACATGTGTTACTCTGTATAAATTGTCGGCGTTACGAAACGTTACATGCGTTATATTTTTGTGAGTTGTAGGTGTTATTTGCAAAATCTACTCACTTATTTGCAAAATCTACTGGAAATATCAAAATTATGGAATGATTAGAAATGATCCTACAACGACATGGAATACACTGATCAAAAATGGCACGATGACATATCTTATCGAAACGAAAACTTATATCTAAATTTAAGGAAAAATAAGTATAAATATTAGCCAAGCGAATTAATTATTAATAAATTGTTCTAACATGCTATCCATGAAGGGATCATTAGTTCTATTCTTGATATGAGAGTATTCAGTAAATTGAAATGTTATTTCACATGATTCAACGGTTTCAATATTTTAAATGTTGCCGATTGCCACGTACCCGGAAGGGGGAATTGGAGAAATATCATAGGGCTTTTGATCCTGTAGATTACACCGTGAGATAGAGGTTTTGAGAGATACGTGATGGTTAAATAAAGTACTCAGCGGCAGGTCCTACGAAGCAGAACAGAGTCAAAACCATACAAAATGAGGATGAATCCAGGGTAAAATAAATGATAATAATAATAATACATAAAATTTTACTGGACGACCGGAAAGAGCAAGTGCGCGAGCATGCCTTAGTTAAGCAAGATTCTGCAGATGAGAAAGATATTCTGCCACTGGATCTCGCAAATACTTATTTTGGGCAAGAAAGACGAACGCAAGCGCACTTCGAGTACATGTTTGGCTGGATTCATTATTATACACCAGAGAAAATGAGAGTCGGCACGAGTATTTGGAAGCGGCACGAGTGCCTCGAAGGGTGTCTCAATGGGACGGGAAGATAGTTATATACGTTACGAATCGTTACATACGTTACTTTGTCATGGATTATTGGCGTTACAAAACGTTACTTTTTTGGGGTCATAGGCAATACGAAAAGTGACATGCGTTATTTTTTAGAAAATTATAGACATTACCAAGCATTGTCGGTTTTCTGGGATCGGTATAGTATACTTTTGGAGGACTACCTCAAATCAGAAAAGGCCAGTAGTTGCGTGCATGAATGAAGCGATTAAAGACATAAATCACTGTAGAATAGCCTTGCATGAAGCATATGAGCATCGCTACCATGGTTAAAACCAACGGTTCAGGTTTCAATTACTTGAGCATCATCTCCGTTCACTTGATTTGGCTTCCTCGTACTATTATCTGTGCTCAAACGTTAATTTATCTCTCAGAAGTTTCAAGAATTTCAGACCACTACTTTCGGAACCTGAATTTAAATCATCATCAAAAGTCTTGTGGATTGTTGTGCTATAGAAATATTTCGAAGGTCTTAGACATGTGTTACAGACAAGGATGGCTTTTATCGTATCAAAGAATGCTCACTCGCAACTCTTCCACGATTAAATCGGTGCCATCAAAGAGAATCGGAAATCTTCGGAAATTTTTTTTAAGGGCCATGAAATACTCAGAGTATGAAGTGGAGGGAAGAAATGTAGAAAAATTCTCTCGAGGTTCATGCATTGAGAGACTCGAATTCTTGTAGCATCTTCTACCGGATTGAAAATGTTGTATACAATATAGATAAAAATCGAGCAGCTTCTGTCAAATTTTCAGCAATCACCAACACTGGTTACAGAAATAAAATGACAGTAAACGTAAAGACATGTAATACAATAACCTTCTCTCGGGCACAGTTACAATTTTTATTTGAATACTCCATAATGACAGTTTCAGTGGAAAAGTTTGAAGTGTCTGCTAAAAACACCGGTAAAAGGAACACCGAGAATTATAGGTATATAAGTTATCTTCAATAACAATATTTTTTTTATATTTCCATTCGTATGCCAATTAATCATTATGTTCTGAAACACCCCCGAGAACGCGCCTGATGTAACGATATTTTGTTAAAGTTACACTTGATATGATATGTCTTCCCAAAATACTCAATTGGAATAAGTAAATATGGAACTGCCTCCCATGCTATGATCGCACTGATACTGGAGTGCGATATTTTGCACAAGTTTGACACTTTAACATTTAACTCTATTTCGGGCCTTTGAATTAATTGCTTAGATATGTTTCAATCCACATTGACGATCTCGCCTCATTAATCGGTAAATACGGCTAGCGCTTTACTGTCCTACCGCATACCGTCGTCTATCTCTGTTCAGAATTAGCAACGATCAGAAGATTTGAGCGCTTGCAATCTAAAGCTAAAGCTGGATCCGTAATCCACAAACAGCGAAGAAGGTATGTGTACTTCGGGACTAATTTTAGAAATAATGCATCTCACCTCATCATCTGGGCTTGTGCTACGGCAGATCGACGGAACGTAAACATTTGGATAGGTAACACGACGGATTTTGTTTAGATAGCAATTTTTCTTGGGTCGAGAACGGGAGCAGATCTAGAGGGTCCGCTGCTGGTTGCAGTATGTTTATGTGTGTTATTTTTTTGGCGGTGTTGGATGTGTCGATCACCGACGGACAGTTTCGACTAACAAACATTCAAATACGGATTGACGTGTGATGGCTGTGTGCATACAAACTTCACACGTTTTATGATCCGAATCTTTGTGTGGGATCAGAGTGATGGGTATGTTTGTGACTGAGGCCAACTGATCGTGTGCTTGGAAGGACACGATGAATTTGATTCTTGAATTTTATGCAATTCGCTGAGAGCAATGTTATGTTTTGGTTCGAACATATAATAAAACAAACATAGAAGTAACAAAAATAAAAGCAAAGAGGTACCACGGTCCGGAAACTTTTCCCGTAAAAGATCGATCGTTTCGTTACTTGTGTGACACGTAGCGCCGTCTTGTCCAGAACCAGTACCATCCAAATCTGGTCACCAGTAAAAAATACTAAACAACTCTCGATTGCGCAATCCATTCACCGTTACTGTTGCTCCAGCCTCATTTTCGAAAAAGAAAGGTCCGATGACCTCGCCAGACTATAAATCGTTACACGTTACAAGTGGAGCATGAAAAAAAAAAAAACAATAAATTTTGGATCTTTCGAGCCTCACATGCGACAATTTTGCGTTTTGAAGTATCCACTGAGGTGGAAATGGGCATCACCAACCCATGATTTCTCTATGAAATTTCGGATCATTTTTAATGAATTTCAAGATCCCAATCAACAAAGATACGACGTTGTTTTTGATCGGCTGTTTTAAGTTATTGTGTTAACTGAATTTTAAAAGCCTTAAGATCCGAGTCTATGCACCATACGGTGCAATGACGTTTGTGGAATGCCCAATTCCAGAGAACGACGAGGAATAGCTAAACCAGGGGTTTCTTCAACACTTTAAACTACAGAAGTAATATTTTCAATCGTTCTTGAGCGACATGCACGGGTTTTATTCTTCACGTTATTATCTCAACAGATCAAATTTTGCCACCAGTTTTACCAGTTATTTTTTTAATTTTACGAACTGTCGCAGCCAGATTTTCACCGTTTTTAATGTCAATTTAAATAGCTTCAATGCGTGGTTGATGCCGGTATCATTAAATTTGAATTAGTGGCATAGTTTCTACTTAACTATTGACAAAAAATTACAGCTTTAAAAGCAAAAACTATTTTGGCAGTGGGCCCTTCGAAAAGAGATGGAAAATCCTAAATCATGCATTTTTTGTCATGAATACGACTAATACTATGGGGCATCTTTTCCAAATTTACCCTGTACAAGAATGCGTAGAACTTAATCGTGAAAATCTCCTGTTGTACTTAATCCAACAACATAACTTTTACTCCATGCTACCAGAATTATGACCACCAATTTGTGATAAAATTTTCAGTAGTATGAAATAACTTCAAATAACTCAAAATTATATTTTTCTAAATTGTTGAGTATCAACGAGCGTCAAAGAGAAAAGGTCTCGACTTTTGTTGGTCTTTCTCGTACTTGGACGACGGTTTTGAAGCAGTGCATTGATACATTGCATTCTCGCGTTATCTTCTTAATTTTGATTTTTTAAGTATGAGTAAAGTTTTTCTTTTATATTTTCTTCCATTGAAAGTTTTATAATTCGTAGGGGAAATCGGAGCTAAGCCCGCCTTTTTTTAGGAAATGGCAAAAAAAAACATCCATTACTACTAGGTTTTTACCTAAATTATATAGACCGTTGTGTAGCTTCAGCCTTCAAACTACATTTCCGAATTTGTGGTTGGGAATAATATGTACTAGTTTCCGTGAAAAATCGTGATGAAGTGACCAACTCAAAATCCAAAATTTCAGAGACTGCGGGGCTAAGCCGGACACTTCTTGAAAATTGAAAAAACACCGATTAGATCTAGGTTTTTACCCAATTTATCTATTCCGTTGTGTAGCTTTTTAGAGTCTTTATTCAAGACTATTTGATTGTTTCGCTATATATAATAAGCGTTTTGCCTAAATTTATAAGAAGTAGAATCGAAATAAAGATATCAATGTTTAAGTATGCTTCAAATAGTTGGAAATTTCAGTTCGAAAATCATGGGTCCGGTTGAGTCCCAGAGAGTTCATTTTTTACGTAATCGAAAGCACTCAATGATCACTGGATTCAGCACGAAATGAACTTTTGAAAGCTCTAAAGATATCGGTATTACAATGCACAGCAAACAAATATATGATATAGATAATTTAAAAAATCAGTAAAAAACGTACACCTGTTGACACGAGCACGATTAACGCCAAACTGAATTGACTAAGCGTCATCCAGCTAATTGACGTGTATCTGTCACATGAAAGCGCGTTCACAAAACCGAATCCTCGAAACAATTGCTGGTTTATAAGATATTTGAGATGTCCGGACTAGCCCCGGTCTCCCCTGCAGAAATAAAATATATTCAAAAAATCAAAAAATATCAATAAAATAATTCTGTAAAAAACGTACATATTTTTAAACAGACACGATTCACGCCAAACTGAATTGACTGATTATCATACAGCTAATTGACATTTGTCTGTCACATGAAAACTCGTTTACGAAGTCAATCTATAAATCGAAATAATTACTAGTTTATAATATATTTAAGCTGTCCGATTTAACTCCGTGTACGGACTAGCCCCGAAAAAGTCTATCGTTAATTCATCGTACTTTAGTATAGGTGCGCCGTTACAATTCTGAAAGGAAAGGAATGAACCTTGCACAATTCACATAATCTATCAACTTATGAGAACAATTTCATATATTCAGAAGTGTGAAGAAACGTGTTAGTTTTATTCGTGTTTATGTCATCCAGTTATGTCTCTAACATTACCCATCCACTTTTTAACAGATGAAGCAAGCGTATTAATTTTTTTTACATACTACATCAATTCATTCTAAGTCACAAGGTCAAGGATGGTTTTTATCGTATCAAAGAACGCTCTCTAGCAACTTTGCACACAATTCAATCAGTGCCATCAAAGAGAGACGGATATCATCTCAGCAACAAAAAAAAAACCGGCATGGTTCATTTAACATAGAACAGACACCAGTGCGAGAGCGAATTTTTCTCGATGACCCCTCTGAGCATCACGATTCTATACGGGCAGTAGATAATTACGATAGAATCATTTTACTATTGTCGCTTATTCTAACTATGTGCATATAACCTTTGTAAAAGTTGTGTTTATAAAAATGTCTGTGAAAGCAAGGGTGTTGAAATATTGTAACCTAGTATGAGAATCATCAAATCGAATCATCGATTCGATTTCCTGCGATAACTGTCAACTTGCGATTCTCTCTTGGTAAATTCCTCACATCGCCGATCATTGCAAATCTATTGTGGTAAGGACCTGTAAAATACTCAGAGTATGAGGAAGAACGGAGAAATGTAGAAAAATTCCCTCATGGTTCATGCATTGAGAGTCAGCGAGTTCTTGTAGCATCATATACTAGATTGACAATGTTGTATGCAATGTAGAGAAATATTGAGCCGCTCTCTGCCAAATTATCGGCAATCACCAACAGTATCTTATGTATCATCCAGCTATTGAAGAACCAAATAATTTTGTTTACATTTCGTCTTAGAGTCATTAGTGCATAGAAGTCAAATTGAACTGTTTAATGTAAAATTCAAAAGTTCAATTTGAACCACTAAGCAGACATAAAGTTTCAGCTATTTGCAGAACACTTTCACGGATTTTCGACTATAACTGGCCGATTCAGATTTGGTCATTCAGCGGTAAGCCTAATATTGTGCTTAGGGCACATAACCGTTTTGAATTTTTTTTACGTTTCGTCTTAGACTCATCAGTGTACAGCAGTTCAAATTGAACTACTGAATGCAAAATTCGGCAGTTCAATTTTAACCGCTATACCTTACTCTACACTTTACGAGGCTGGGTATCAATTTGAAAAATGCAGAACCAAACGCGTATCCTTTTTCTGTCATAATTTTGAACGCTTATAACTCTGTCATTTGATGATGGATTAATATAATTTAACTACCAATCAATTCGGAAACATTTGATCCAAATTTTAATAAGTAACGTCGTTAAGTATTACATACCATTGAAAAATTGATTTGAATTGACCTATGTTTTCACAAGCCAATCACAGACGCAATCGATGATGTCATCCTCTCGTCAGACCTTTTTATTTTTTTTTATGCCGAATGTCTTAGAAATGCATGAAACGGCCAGATCTGGTGTAATCGCAAAAACTTTTTTATTGAAAAAAATCGGCTGGAAATTTTCCGAAATCAAAATTTAGATATGGTGTAATCTCAGAGAAAATTGAAAAAAAATTACTCTAGGACTTTAGAATTTTGAGATTTCTAAAATCGATTTTTTTTATTCCAGATGTTTTAGAAATGCATAAAACGTTGAGATCTGGTGTAATCTAAAAAAATTTGTTTTTGAAGTGTTAGAGAGTTGACTTAAAAAAAATCGGGATAACACCAGGTCTCAATGTTTGATGATGATGTTTCATGCGTTTCTGAGACAAAACTAGAAAATTGGATAACTTTGAAAACTTAAAAAAACGTGTAGTAAAACCGCATAAAAATCGCGTAAAAAAGACCCGAGTGTATTACACCCAAACCTCCATTTACGTAACTTATATATGTATATATGTATTATTATACGTACGCATGTGTGCAAATATTTATATTTCCTAATACATATAAATATTGGTGAAGTAAAAGCGATCATTTATATGTATAAATATATACACATATATGCAAACGAGTGAGTGTGTAAGCATACATACATACATATATAAGGTTCGTAAATGGAGGTTTGGGTGTACTAAACAAACGTTTACTATCGGTAACTTCGGAAATAAGCGTAAAAAAAGCCGCGTAAAATGAAACCGCATTAAAAAAAACCTCGTTAGAAAACGACCCCAGTGCACCAGTTTTTGTACAGTCGCATAGGATGGTACTACACTGCCAAAAGTCAAACTAAGTTGGTTAAAGCACTCTTGTTCACAACGAAAATCGTAAAAAATCATTGCACATTGTTTAGCAACCTGCGGTCATTCTAGATCGGACTCCAATCGCGTAGTTTCGCTCTGAAAATTTTCTCGGGTCGCACTACGCATCCATGCAAGTTTGTTTATTTTTTCTTTCTTTCATGAGTTGTTGTTTAGGGCGCGTACCACGTGTTCGTTTTACTCGGAGTCAACGGTATTAGCATTGTCAAGGCTAAATACATAAGTAACAACCTACGTACACATCACGACTAATGAACAACAGACAGAGAGTATGCATGTGTAGAACATGCTTCAGAACTCAACAGATGAAATAGTGCTGAACTTGTGCGTGACACTGCACACATGCCGAGTGAGACTCAACTAAGGAGTGTATCGAAAATAAGCTACCCACATACATTTGTGTTGTACGCATGTATTTGTGATGGTTTTCTATGTCCAGACCACAGCATGCTGTGCGTTTGGCTGTCTGCTGCATTTTTAAAATGTCGCGTATTGAAAAGGAAGTGAAAATTCAGGTTCTGGGCACATGGCTAAGTGAGAAGGGTATGCGAAAGTTGGCGAAGCGGTTCGGAATTCATCATTCCAGTGTTAAAACCATTATTAATAAGTTAGGGGAACACTATTCTTCGGATGAGCTACAAGGAAGAGTTAGAAAACCTGGTTCTTCTAACTTGAAACTGGACTATAAAGTGGTATCTCTAATCATGTCAATACGTGATTTGGTCAAAAAAGCAGGAACGAGTGTCGGAATGATCCAGCGTATCAAGAGGTGAAATTACCTGAAGAAGCAGAAAATCTCGAAACAAAGAGTAGAACAGAAGAAGCGAGCAGCAACAAGGGCCCGGAAAGCCCGCGGACCCACACGGACCGAAGAATGCGGCCAACATGAATACTCACCAACGCCATATGGAAGACTCTCATGAAATATTCAATTCACCGGCCGATCACCAGCTGAAGACTGGATCTGCCCAAGTCAACCACTGCGACCCAAATATGACATTACTCAATGATACAACCCTAGTTTTAAGTTAGTCGTAAACTTTAAATTAGTAAAAGCTCTTGGCATCTTAGAGCTTAAGCAGTGTGCCTTAAACATTATATTCTTGAATAAAAAAAAGGGCCCGGAAATGGTATTCGCGTCTTTTGCAGTGTCCGGATGCATGCGTTTTGATGGACGATGAGACTTGTGTAAAGGAGGACTCAAAAACCCTTCCAGGTCTACAATACTTTACTGTCGACGTTGGGGAGAATGTAAGCGATGCGGACAGGTCGATTCAAGTGGAGAAATTCGGTCGAAAGGTACTGGTATGGCAAGCAATATGTTTCTGTGGTTTGAAGTGAACCATTTTCACACTACCAGAACTATAAATGCAGAAATCTATCAATCTGAGTGTCTCCAGAAGAGATTGTTGCCTTTATATAAGAACCATAGTACACCTCCACTGTTTTGGCCGGATTTAGCGTCGGCTCACTATTCCAAAACCACTCTCAATTGGCGGAAAGGGTATAAATTTCGTAGAGGAAAATATCAATCCACCAAATTGCCCTCAGCCTCGACCCATCGAACGTTACTGGGCAATCGTTAAGAGGGTCTCCAAGAAGACTGGTAAGGCAGCTGGGAACATGCAGGAGTTCAAAAAAATTTGGGTTCAAGCCTCCAAAAAATGCGATGCAACACTTGTCCGGAACTTGATGAAGAGCGTTCAATCAAAAGTTCGAAAATCGTGAAGGAATAACTTAAATTTCATCCGGTTTTAGTTATGCTCAATTTTTATCATAATTTGAAAGAAAAATGTGTGGTTAGCTAATTTTCGACACACTCCTTACTGCCTTAGCTGCGGATGACCTCATTCCGCATTCTCTCCGGTATACTATCCGGAGAAAGATAATAGGTACTTTCAACTTACTGTTGGTACTGTTTGGACTTCAGCTCAGTTCAGTCTACGTATTACTCTCCAGATATGAAGGATAAACAGTAGAACTGTAAGGAAGAATTTTAGCTTTAAATAATAATTTTTGTCCAATCTACACTGTTAGTTTTATATAAAAGTAATGTTCGATACCCGTCGACAATTGCTCACCTACAGCCTCCTACAGCCCAATTTCCCATCAGCACGTTCGAACGAAAATGTGAGACATCCCAGAGCTGTTTGTGTTATTGGTGTCCCATTTGAGAAAATTGTACCCAAAATTGATATATCGTGCGTGCTTACCACACTAAGTACTCCTCTGTGTGCAACTACCATGGCCTGTTCCTTACGAGGAACATCGGAGACATCGATGCCCTTCTGGATAGAGATATTTGCTTCCAATAAATTCTGCTTCTATCATCGCTGACACACGTCTTAAGGGTGCGTGACACAGAGCGGTTGGGGAAAAAAAATCTCATAAAGGCTGATAATCTACCAGATGAAGAAAGATGAGACTGCACAAACTATATCTCGCTGGGTTCCATCATCATCATCATCATCATCATCATCGTGTTCTAAGAGCTCAATATCAGAAACACACAGCACTGAACGTTTAACGGGGGGGTTGAATGATTGCGTATAAATGAACACCATTCCGATGCGAAACTTCGTCGCGCCACCGAAGGACTGCTATTAATGATGTTATGGTTCGGAAACTTTGCGAAGAATAAGGGTTAAAAAAAAATTAAAGGAGGGCTCAATTGATTAGCAGTAGTCGGGTTTCATGATAGAAGTGGACGTGAATAGAAATAAATTTCACCGGAGATAAATGAATTTCCTCAGATTTGTTGAAACATTTGATTTGAATATCAGAAAGACTGGCAATAAGTTTACGACAGAAAAGTTTATAATCAATTATTCTTATAGACGTGAAACTTATGCTGATTGTGTTAGGACTGAGTAAAGCACTAGTTTTAATTTCCCAACCGTTTAGACTAAACTGCTTTGCAGCTTGATTCCGAAAAGCTCTGTCACGAACACAAATGCAAAACGATTCTGCTTCATTGCTACCTAAAGTGCCGTTTTCCGCGCTCTTCAACGATGACAGCACAAGGTTGCCTATTTGTTTCGTTCATCACCCCATTCTTCTATTCCGAATTTATTATTCCTTGGAGATTTTCCAGTTCATTTACTCTCGATTGAGTTTTTACAAGGAAGGATAACGAATCGGTAGCAGACTGTTTCTGACATGGTTGTATTGACTAAGGATAAGGACAGATGATGGATGTGTGTGTGTTCTTAATTTTGCGCGTTTTTCATTTCAACAACCTGTAAAAAAATTATGTATCTTAGGCATTCAAATGACACCGAAAGTAATTTCGTCACTCATGGAATAAAGTCAACATATCGGGCACGACGTCGTAAAATCAACACTCAAAATTGCAGTCTCCACATCCCAGATGTTTAAGTCGATTAAAATGGGCTAATGAGTTTCATCATCGTCACCGTGTCTGTCACCGCTTTTGACACATTGTAAAATACGAATCAACAGTGCACAAGAGGTGTAAATCAAATTAATTTCGTACATGTGCCACTGGGTGACTCGGTTAATAAAATTTGTGGTGATATTCTCGGCTTTACTATCGTTTGAACAGACACGTAGCGGGAGACGATCGACATACCGTGTGCTGCCATGGTTCGATGGGAAAACATATTTTTGCACATGAACAAACTGAAATGATTCATGCAAATTTCGGAAAATAACTCATGAGTGTGCCATTGGTAAATGATACTAGAATAATTCGTAATACTTGTTATATTAGGCATTGAGAGCATCGCATCTGTGACACACGGAAAGAAATCCGTTACGGCTGTTATGATGAAATAATCATGACATTAATCATTCTAACTTGTCATGAAACCATGTGCAATAAGTCTTTTCCCATGAAAATTAATCATGGTCCGAAAATGCGTTACTTGAGGAATGTTTTTTTTTCAGAGCTCGTAACTCCGATTTTCTACCCGGGTATCACTTTGAACCCTCTTCCTCAAGTGATGTGATAGATTGCTCAATAGAGTAATGGTAAGGCAAGAAGCAGACATTGAAAAACAAGTGCTGCTGAAAATATTTATTTCATACTGAGGTGTATTCCTTTCATAATTGTGTTGTTTCACCCAACAACTGATAGAGACTTGACAACATAAAGATTTTAAATAAATACATTTAAATAAGACGATTTAGCAAACGATTTTTTGAAAACAAAAATAAGGAAGAATCGCTCCGCGGTACTTGCAAGAATTCGACATTGAGTTTGTTTTTAAGAGGTTTGAATTCTGAGACACAAAATCAAGACTGGAGCAATGAACGCAAGTAAACACGTTATTTTAATCGTCGTCGTTTTTCGAAAACATGTTTTAATTTGTAATGAATAAGATTAAAAGAAATTCGTCGTGCTTTTCACTGTTTTGCTATTCAAATGTATAGCATTTGAGACAGTAGTTAAAATCGCGTAAAAAATACGTTCATCACATCATTTGATTTAATTCATATTCGAAATCTTCATATTTTAAAACATAACGCTTGAATTTATGTTGCAATGATCACCATCGGACATCAGTTCTAATGGATCAAGATTCGAGAACTTTTAATCATGGTGTATTATTAACGCTCGTATCCGTACTGTATTTTACAGTATTGTACTGTTTTTTCGACCCAAATACTGCGTACTGTTTTTTACTCTCATAAGTACTGTATTTTGATATGAACTGTATTGTCCCATTGAAATGTACTTTATTTTAACCTTTTTTTATATATATAAAAAATAGGTATAGAATTCGCTCAAACTTTAGAAAAAATTTTCGAGGCCCGGAGGGCCGAATGTTATATACCAATCGATTCAGCTCGACGAACTGAGCAAATGTCCGGCAAATTGCCAACTCTTTCTTTCACTTAGAAGTTGCATTGAATAACATTGTAGTGAAACCGTAAATTAGAAAGATCTGTTCTTTAATCGATTCATAATGGAGCATAGTTAAACTGAGTAGGAAGAAAATGTTCCGAAAGAAGAAGAGTAAAACAATTAACCATGAAATTTCAATAAAAGCTACGATTTCAAATTTTATTAAGTTCAAATTTTGCTCATGAAAATTAGCACATACATTTTGGAGCTATCGACCTCGGAAATTTCGTCATAAATGATCTCTAAACAAAATTATTTCTATCGCATTGATTCGAAAATCTAGGTAAATTGCAAGCGTTTCCAGAATCAACATATTATATTAAAACTCACTTATGCATAAAAGGAGAAATATATAATATAATATGAAATGAATATATAATACTATGAAATGAATAAAAACTATCACATAAACTAAAACAAGGTGGATGATTAATGTCAGAGACATAACAAGATGTCGTGAATACGCACAGACTCAAGATTTCTACTTCGATTGACTTCAAAACTTGACAAAACATTCTCAAAATGTTTCTTTATAATAAATTATAAAAGAAAAAATATATTTTTTGAAAATGCTAGACCCTTCGGGCTCCATGGAGTAATTATTTGTTTCCATTGATTTTATAGACAAAAAACTTTAAACGCGTTTTTCTACAAAGCAGGTTTTGAAAGTCCGTGTCCATCATCATTCAAAAACTACTGAACTCATTTTTTTTCGTAAAAAATCGTAGTTTTCAATTTGAACACCACCAAAAGTTTATAAAATGAAAAAAAAAATCAAACACAATTGTTGGGGTCTAGAAAAACTTCTTCTCTAACTATGCTGCGTTTATTTGTTCACTTCTGATTAGTCTGTGCTGGGATACAGTGGACACCGCAAATCATGATTTTAAGAAGCGTCCTCAAAAATACCTTTTCACCGACTTATTTTTCAATATTTTTCAACTAAAAAAATACAAAATAGTGATCGAATGATGCTTTTTATCATGCAAAACATTTGAATTTATTTTGTTAAACGACAATTCTGGAAAAAAAATCGCTAAAATGATGATTTTTTTTATCGTGGAATCCCGTAACACCTACGTTCGATGAAAATCCCTAAAATATTTACAAGTAAGTTCAGTCATATTGAGTATGAGAAAATATTTTACACTGACGGATAACGAATTGAGGAGGCTACTGGTTTTGGTATATTCAACAATAATGTTTCGGTTTCATTTAGACCTCAGAGCAGAGTTAGTATCAGTTTATTATAGCTTGAGTGTAATCGTCGCATTATCTCCAAACCATTATTTCCTCTTCACAGATAGTCTGAGTGCAATTGAAGCCATTCGCTCAAACGCAGCTGGCATAAATGAACCGTTTTTCTTGGGGAAAATAAAATAGTGCCTGAACGACATATTGAATAATAATTATCAAATCACTACAGTCTGTGTTCCAGCTAATTCCTCCATTCCAGGCAATGGAAAAGCCGACAATTTAGCCAAACGTGGTGCTATTGAGGGTGAAATTTATGAGAGACCGATTGCTTTCAACGAATTGTATAGCGCGTCTCACCAAAGAACACTTGCCTGCTGGCAAGCTTCTTGGGATAGAGATGATCTGTGTCGATGAATGCACTCAATTACTACTAAATCTAAATCTGTCTAAAAATCTAAAATTTCGACAAAAGATGTGAGTAGGAATTTCATTCGTGGGATGTCCAAACTTATGTCCAATCACGTTAGATGCACATCTCCTTCGTACTGGACTTTCCGAGACTAACCATTGTGCTTGTGGCGAAGGTTATCGCGATATTGATCATGTCGTTTGGACATGCGTGGAGTATCGGATGTCAAATGTCAACTACTAAATTCCTTGCGTATACTAGGTAGACTATCCAATGTCCCAGTCAGAGCTAATTAAAGTAACTTTCATTGACTCAAAATAGACGAAAATGACGAGAAATTACTGTCACTCTCAGCTTCGGTTGCAAACTATGAGAACGAAATCCATGTCCAGTAAATGACAAAAGCGGAACAGTAGTTTCAAAATTGTGTTCTTTCTTTCATTTGCGGCTCTCAGTGAAAATCCCATAGTTTGCAGTATCGATATTCAACCGAGAATCGAAAATGACAGAAAAGGGTTACAAAATGACTTTTACCTGGTATTGCTCAAATCTGTAGTAGTTTCGGTTTCCAAAGAGGTTCTGGGGTGGAATTACTTCGATTTGTCATATTTTAGTCACTCTTTATAACCGAGCGTCACAGATTTTCAATACATCAATGAAAGAATGAGAACTGGAATACTGCTGATGATCTCTGCAGACGTTAGTTTAGTTTCGTCTTGTCATAGAGGAAAGAGTGATGTTGTCAATTATACTCTCTTTTTTTTCTCAGTGAGAAACGAAAATGCTTCGTCTCTTCTCATTTGTTCTGCTGTTAGCCATTTACGAGTGAGTCAGTAGAATATTAAAAATGAGGTTATTGGATTGGAATCTTTCATTGCGAATACGAGACAAATTTTTAAGCTCTGGTCCCAGTTCACGACATTCTTGTTTGTCGTGACCTTCTTTGCATGAAACTGACCATTGGAGTTCCAATTTAGCTTTTATTTTATGTTTGACTATTTCCTCTTTCATGAGTTCAGCCAATGACCAGCTATCTTATATTGAATAAAGGTGATGAACTGATACAAACAAATCTGAAATAGTTATAAGATCATGTACAAAATAAATGTTTTTCTCCTTGAACGGAATTTATAATAGCAAATCATCCAATAAAAACAGTGTCTAGATTGACTAATGACTACTAATGAACATACTAATATGATATTTAAGGAAACTAGTAGTAATATGTGTTTATTAATTACTAACCATTGTGACTGTATTCAAAATATATTAGGTTTAAAGTATTTTGTATTGTGCATGCTACGGTGAAGAAAAACTAATGTATATTGCCTTATGAAATAAACGTATTTATGACAAAAAAAACCTGTTATACTGTGAAATGAAGAGAAACTATAACTATAAGGGAAGGGACCTGGAACGATTTTTTTTGTCACTAGCCTTTCTATAGTTCTTTACGAAAAGAATCGGTTGCGAAGTTTGTTGAAGCAGAGTGACAAAATTTGAAAAAAATTGTGCAATACGAAGATGGCATTAAATAAATTTAACATTCCATTCGAATTACATTTCAAACCAAATATGGCCGTGATATATTCTAAACCAGCTTTGGTTCAATTTCATTGGTGGTGCTTGGTTCATTTCAAAATTGCTGATTGAATAAGGAAATTAGCGGCTCTTGGAACGGAGACAATATAACGGTCAAACTTCAGTATTGATAATCGTTCATCAATTCATCAATCCCGTTTAAAAGCTCTACGGCATTTTCAATCACACTAACAATAGAGTATTATCAAAGTTACGAGTGTTGTAAATAACAACCTATAGTTGATAATTTTGTGAGTGTGAGGAAATTCCAATCGTTTTAGTAGTTTTAGATTCGATTCACTTCAGTGAATTGATCGGTTCGATACCACTCGTCAATATAAACTGTTTCACACTTTTGAAATGCTTGCAATTGACCACCTTTACGAATCGATTTGATGCATTTAGAATGGATTCCACACTCTCGAAAGCCTCTTGAACTAAACGAATTTGTTAGAGAGGAGGGCTTGTCAAAAAATTGCCTTTTTGGGTCGATGAGATTTATTCAAGATCGTAGTTTAATTCTAGTGTTTTCACTGAGTAATAGTTTAAATTACGTTAAGAAATTTACTCCACATGTTTTTGATTTTCGCGTCAGTGAATCGTTCCTCATCCGCGACTCGCGTTCTAGGAAAAAAAAACAGATACGGACAAAAGTGGCTTATTGCAAAAGTTTAGATTACTAATCACTAATGAAAGATAATTTTTTAGAATATATATTATATTAATGAAAAATGTTCCCAGAAAGAGACAGTTTTCTAATGTAAAAAATATTTATGAATTGAAATAGCATCGGCGTGAAGCTACAAAATTTGGCTAGTCAACCATTCGTGTTGAACTCGGTCATGGCTTCCCGCCGTGCTACTTCAGGAATACCGACCGACAGAATACTCAGGTAAGCAGAAGAGCATTCCTCATCGTATTACACCTTCGACAGTTGGTGGTCTCCGGCCGATCCACTTTATTACCAGCAGAAATGCAACCCCATACATCGCATACCAACTAAGACCGGAGACTATGTACCTTCGTCCTAGTGGATGCTTCCAACTTTGTCCTTGCGGTTCGGTCCGGTATATCAACCTTGCCTAGTCTAGCCTAGCCTAGCCAATAGGGGCAAGGGCCCGACTCAGTGGTGGTGGATGCTGTAACTTGAATAGCTCGAGCCGTGTTTCGAGCGTTGATTCGCTCGTAATTAGTTGAACGTGAACGAATTTAATCGCCTGGGAGAGCTGACGACAGACACCGGGCTGATGAAATGATCAAAGGAATTCCGTGCTGCTATGGGTGTAGCAGCAGGTGCGGAAACTCCACTCTCGGGTTATGATTCCAGTACAGACCAGATGGAATCCTATTTCGAACGCGCTAACAGTCGAAATCTGTGTGAAATCTGTTGGCAGGGATAAGCTCATCTGAATGTGCCGCAATGTTTATCGATTCTTCCGAGAAAATATTTACGATTTCCGTTGGAAAATACATTTTAATTAATTCGTACACTGGGATAGCAATACGAGTACGACTGCCAGGCAGTAAGCAGCAGTTGGCAGAAGCCGATTCGGTTGTATACGGGGGCGGATGGAAACACCCAGCTGAAGATAATGTTTATCTTCAACGAAAGTGAAATCATGGCAACCTACCGTCCTCACATAGGTTATGTACGGTACGCATAAAAATGGTAGTGTGAAAATTCTAGACAAAATTATATGACCATGAATACTGATCTTTGAGTAGGAAAAACCGCAGATCCGAGCAGTTCAAGAATAAATGAGAGCCTTTCATTTATTGTTATTTTTTATCACATCATTGATAAGTGTGTATTAAAATGTGTCTACCATACTATCTAATATAACCAAGCAAATAATAATTAGAGTTACGTATAGACTATAATATTGATACAGTCTTGCACACTGATCTAATCATGTTTTCTGCTGGTTGATGTATAAGAGCAGCAAAAGAAAAGATTTTGGGAATTGATAGTATACTCAGATCGAACATCTGAACAGTTTGATAGCATCGCTCCCATCTCCATCGCTCACAGGAAATAATGGATAAAAAAGAAAGAAAATGTAGAAGCTTCACCTACTTTACGGAAGAATGATGACTCATCAGTCACGGAGTTGATAATATTGGGAGTGCAATTTGAAAATAAAAAGAATTTAGAGATTAATCAAAGTATTACTACCACATTCTTACTAACTCTCAGACAATTTTCGAATTTCTTTTCGAAAAAATGTCTCATCTTTTTGAGGTGATCCATAGTTTGACGTCCATTTTCGATTTCTGCGAAAGAACTAAACCGATAACCTGCCAGATCGTGTTGCATCCATCGAAACAACCAGTAATCGGAAGGAACAATGTCAGGAGAATACGGCGGGTGCGGCAAAATGTCCTACTTGAGTGTTTCCAAATATTTTTTATTTTTAGCGTTGTTATTCAGGAGAATAACTTTATCATGTCTTCGCTTGTATTCCGGCCGTTCGTCTCGTAATGCACGGGTCAAACACATCAATTGCAGCCTATACTGATCGCTCGTTATAGTATCGCCTGGTTGTTGAAGTTGAAGTATATGGCAAAAATTGTGTGTTTGTGTGGGGGGGAGGGGGGGGGGGGGAGGGTGTGCGTATGTATGAGTGTGTGACAAATATTGTCACTCACTTTTCTTGGAGATGGCTAAACCGATTTTTATAAACTTAGATTCAAATGAAAGGTCTCACAAACCCATACAAAGTTCCTGAATTTCATTTGGATCCGACCTCCGGTTTTGGAATTACAGAGTGATATGTCCCAAAAATGTGAAAATAATGTCACTCGGTTGCAGAGTAAAAACATACAACTGGTTAGATGGATTGACTAATGAATAGTGAAAATTTTATTTGAATCAACAACCTACGTTGCTAGGCGTTGCTAAGACTACACAATACATTCGTTGGTTAGATATTGAATGACTACTTCGATTACAACACACTCACTTTTCTCGGAGATGGCTGAACCGATTTTCTCAAACTTAAATTCAAATGAAAGGTCTTATTGTCCCATACAAAGTTCCTGAATATCATTTGGATCCGAGTTCAGCTTCCGGAATCACAGGGTGATATGCACCAAAAATGTGAAAATAATGTCACTCACTTTTCTCGGAGATGGCTGAACCGATTTTCACAAACTTAGATTCAAATGAAAGTCCCATATAAAGTTTCTGAATATCATTTAGATCCGATTTAGAAATAATGTCACTCACAGCTTCCGGAATTATGGTCTCGGACAAAGTTCCGGAATTTCATTTGGATCCAACTTCCGGTTCCGAAAATCCAGGGTGATATGCCTAAAAATGTGAAAATAATTCACAAAAAATGTGAAAATAATGTCACTCACTTTTCTCGGTGATGGAAGTTCTTTGATCATAAGCTAGCTTATATTGGCTAGTGATTTTCTCTAGTTTGAAGACCATGAGACTCTGAAACCAAATAAACCATTGATAGTTCAATAAATGATTTGCTAAATTTTATCCAAGTCGGATTACCGGTACATTTTTTTCCACATTCAAATCCTCATAGAGAAATAAATTTGTAGTTTATGTTAGTGTATGGTTGAATGAACCGAATGTCACTATGCCGATATCCAGCTTTCGGTTACGGAAGTACCGGTAATACTAATCAAATATGATAAAATGGAGCTCACTTCACTTTCTCACATATGATTGAATAGATTTTCACTAACTTAAATCTTCAAAACTATTTTCTGAACTTTTCAAATTGTAGTATTTCGGGGAATTTCTGCTGTAATATACAGGAAAAAGTGAAAATGAAAAAGGCATCATCTCACCACTAGGTGGATTAAAACAGGTTTTTATGAACAAGTTACATGTGCTACTTGGGTATGATCGAATATCCATTTTTCATCCACAGTTGCATTTGAATCAGCTGCTCGCAAGTGAAAAATCGCTAACTGCTTTGCTTCTGAACCATTCCCATGGATTTTAATCGCACTGAAACTGATTGTTGAGTTACTTCCAATGATTCTGCAAGCACCTCTTGTGTTTGACTCTGATCTTCATCGAGTAATGCCTCCAACTGTTTATCTTCGATTTTTTGGTTGTCCAGAGCCTGGTTTACCTTCAACGCTGAAATCTCCATTCTTGAAACGTCGGAACCATTAGCTACATGATTTATCAGTTGAAGTATTATCACCGTAAACATCCACAAGTATTTGATACCCTTCAGCTTCGCTTTTCTTCCAATTAAAACAGAAAACTATCATGCTGCTTAGTTAACACAGAATTGCTCATAATTACCACAGTGAAAAACAAAGGTTTTTCTAAAACAATCGAAGCAATATGAAGTGAATATTGATGACAGATGTCTAACCTCTTGAAACTATCGACATCAGCTGTTACTGTTTAAAATTCATAACAGCCAGAGCCATCTTTTGAAATCGAAACGAACTAATTTGTGTTCACAATATAGTTGAGTTTGCGCTCTGGGATTTACTCTAATGTCGTTTTCACTTGATGCCACCACCATAACTGCTGTCAAACACCATAACTGCTGACTCACTGATTGACGTGCCGAACGAAAATGTGTTTCGTCTTGTTTTTAATTTTTTTTCTGGATTTTTTGTATTTTCTTCTGAAGATTTAGAATCGGTTTAATCAGTAATTATTTATTAATGTCTCTCATATGACATAACGCCTAAGCGATTATATAACACATCACTCAATAAGCCGGATGACTAACTAAAGAAAACACATTTTTTCGATTTTATTCATAAATGTAGTCTCCTTCAAGGGCAATACAATCGTTCCAGCGTTTCTCTAACTGATCGATGCCGTGTT
Organism: Malaya genurostris; assembly: GCF_030247185.1. Taxonomy (NCBI): domain Eukaryota; kingdom Metazoa; phylum Arthropoda; class Insecta; order Diptera; family Culicidae; genus Malaya; species Malaya genurostris. Next base: position 247,268,539 of record NC_080572.1, on the reverse strand, counting down.
TGTAGAAGGATTTGCTTCAAAATAGGCTTGACATTCAGCAATTGAGTTGAATTGAGATCAGCAAATAACTAGTAGTCACTGGGGACCACATCTGGACAATGCGGTGGATGAGGAAGCAATGCGAAGTGTAATTCGTTCAATTTAACAGTCGTTGCCATCGACTTGTGAATTGGTTCATTGTCTTCGTGAAACAATGGTTTTTTTTCTTCGACATATGAGGACGTTTTTCCTTGACTTTTGCTTTCAAATGAATAAACAACGCTATGTAGAATTCGCTATTGATTGTTTTTCCTCTCTCAAGATAGTCGATGAAGATTATACCATGTGCATTCGAAAATACTGTAGCGATAACCTTCCCAACTGACTGCTATGCCTTTGGACGCTTCAGTCTTTGGTTCGCCGGCTGCAGTCCACTCAAATGATGATTGTTCCGGAGTAACATCGCTCCGAATCATTAACACGTTGATGTTTTTCATCGACTGTGAGTGAATGCGCCACCCACTTTATAAGAAGCTTTCTCTTGGTCAAACTTTCAGGCATAATTGCATAAACACATAGCCTACTGATATTGCTACGGCCTCATCTATCTCACGCAATTTCAATTTAAAGTCAGATATAACCAATTTTTGGACTTTTTTTACGGCGAAAACTGTAAATGTGTAGAACTTAATCGTAAATCTCTATTGCTGAATTTAAGGCAGCAACTTAATTTCGTCTCCATACCATCGAAAATATGATGCAGTTTTCAGTATTATGAGATAGTTTACAGTTTTCAGTATTATGAGATATCCAAAAATAACTCAAAGTTGAACTTCTCTAAAATGTTTGGTATGAAAGAGCATTAAGGCGAAACTTTGTGACAAAATAAAACGCGCAAAGTTCTAAACACATGAATTGAACGAATCATCGCACAAAGCGTATCGTGCGAAACCGACACTTAGAAATACGGAATATTATCTGTGGTTGAGTTCTGCGGTTTTGCTCGCTAGTCAAACAGACACTAACCATGAATGGTTATAAACTATTTTTTATTGACCAATATGAGGATATTTGTGCATGTTCTTTAAGACAGTCAACTAAGACATTCAACTTCAATTTAAAATACTCTTATAATTGATTTTCTTGCCTATACCGAAATTATTCATTCTTTGTCACAGATCAAACTCTTTGGCATGAGCTGTGTCAGGAATCAGAACAAATTGGCTCAAATGGCACGTTCCTCTTGATATTTGGAGATTTGTGCCTTGCCATCAATTTGTTTTTAGCATCATTTTCCCGATATATAAGAGAAAAGGATTGAAAGGAAATGGTAAGGGTTGGACTAGGAGGATGGGAAAAATTGACGACACAAAAACACATAAAAGCAGAAGTAAATTCTGCACCCCTAAGGGATGCTAAACAATCTGCTGAGGATCACATTTAGTGGAAGCAGAAGGAAATTCTGAACCTCTACGAGGTCCAGAACAGTCTGCTGTTAATAAAACCTCCAACCCCCGAGAGGATTGAGAGATCTTACAAAAGCGACACCATTCTGCACTCCCGGATGAATGCAGAACGACTCGCAGTATGTACGAGCAGAAGTAAATTCGGTACCCCCCAAAGGATGCCAAACAATCTGCTAAACCCTATTCAAGGTGCATACAGAAAGGATTCATTCACTCCAGGAAGAACGATGAACCCTTCTGACTATAGCTCCTTACCACATTGGGTGAGAAACGAGAGAATATCCTTCAATTTTAGCTCCGCATACACAGACTCAACCATGTATGGAGAATCCAAAACCCGGATACGAAGCTGCGTCAATGCGGGACAGTTACATATCAGATGATATGAAGTACCATAATCGCATTCACACAAATCACACGAATAATACTCAGCACGTTGAATAGTAGCCATGTGATAATTGAGTTTGCAATGTCCAGTCAGAGCTCTGACCAGAATACTTCAATGATACTTGCAGAAATGCAGTAGACACTTTGACATTTTCAGATTTAAATCTGGTAGAAATGCTTTTGTCTGAGCGCAAGTTTGCAAAGCTGCGCCAGTAGCTGACATGTTTGGATGCAGCCCAAGAACGTATCTTGTCATTTATCCAACTAGTTGAAAGTGGTAAAGCTGGTTCAGGACCAACGAAATCATTCGTTGCACCAGCTCTAGCCAACTCATCAGCCCATTCATTTCCAGTAATACCAGAATGGCCGGGTACCCATGCTGAGGTCTTCAATTTGAGTTCGACATGCGATCACTAGATTCGACCGTGAGTCATTCGAACTGAGTGCTTTTAAGGCTGCCTGACTGTCGGAACAAAAATAAATACGTTTACCACAGATCCTCTGCTGAAGTGCCGATTGTACTCCACACAGAATTGCGTAGATTTCTGCTTGGAACACAGTACAGTATCTACTAAGTGAATGTGACTGCTCTAGCCTCATTTCACGACAGTAGACACCAGCACCAGCACGACCATTCAACAGAGAACCGTCCGTGTCGTTCCAGACAACCAGACAACCATTCCTCACGAAGAGGATAGCTCACATTGAATGTTTTGAAAGAAAAACTGCATGTGAGAGTTAGGTCACTAGGAGGGAGTAAATACTCATCCCACGTAACCATTTGAGACCACAAGCGAGTGTGGCTGGTAGCATAATCTAATGGGTTACTGTTCCAAAGCCCTGTAACCCTAAGACGGTATGCACAAGATAATGCTTCTTGTTTTAGGAACACATGTAGTGGTTTAATGCACAGTAGCGCCTCTAGAGCAGCAGTAGGAGTTGTCGTGAATGCCCCTGTCATCGCCATTAGGACCATCCTTTGGAGATGATTTAGCTTTGACTGAACTGTCGCGACTTCTCCTTTCTGCCACCATACAAGACATCCATATGCTAAAATTGGTCTAACAATAGTTGTGTAGATCCAATGAATATATCTGGGTTTGAGTCCCCATGATTTTCCAAAAGCTCGTCTGCATTGGCCGAAAGCCATGCAAGCTCTTTCAATCCTGAAGTCAATGTGAGCAGACCAATTCAGTTTTGAGTCAAGAATAACCCCGACGTATTTAACTTGATCGACCACAGTGACCTCTGAACCAAAGAACTGCAACGGACGAGCTCCTGTAATTATCCTACGATGAGTGAAAAGCACCATTGATGTTTTGCCCGGATTTACAGATAATCCAACCTGACAACACCATTGTTCAACAGATCGCAGGGCTTGCTGCATTAAATCGAAGAGAGTGTTAATGCTTATACCGGTCATCAATATATGATAATCGTCGGCAAAACCATAAGTCGGAAATCCAAGGCTATTAAGTTTCCTTAACAAACCATCAGCGACTAGGTTCCATAAAAGTGGGGATAGTATACCACCTTGAGGACACCCACAGACACTCAGCTTTCTAATCTCTGGTCCGCCGAAGCAATGATCAAAGAAATTGATTGCTAAGCATTGCGTGTATCCAGTAAGGGAAAAACCCAAGATATTCCGTTCACGACTGCAATGTTTAACCTCCTTCAGCCATTCAGCCATCGGCACGGAAATACACCTTGACTTAGGAGTTCCTATTTTTGTGGCCTTTTACGACATGGAACAGGAAACCAGTGGATCAATTCTTGGTAAAAAATAATTCTGCCGGATGCCACACGGCTTACCTGTTTGGTGGACTTATACCACCGGTACAGGTGGACCGTAGCGTTATTCTTAGCCAGTTGGGAAACCGCAACCGACACTACACGGCTATCTAGGCTGCTCAGAGAGGGAAGTTAACATTGATGGTCAACTTCCATGGATGGCCGAGCAGCCGGTCATAACGTATAGACTATAATATTGATACAGTCTTGCACACTGATCTAATCATGTTTTCTGCTGGTTGATGTATAAGAGCAGCAAAAGAAAAGATTTTGGGAATTGATAGTATACTCAGATCGAACATCTGAACAGTTTGATAGCATCGCTCCCATCTCCATCGCTCACAGGGAATAATGGATAAAAAAGAAAGAAAATGTAGAAGCTTCACCTACTTTACGGAAGGATGATGACTCATCAGTCACGGAGTTGATAATATTGGGAGTGCAATTTGAAAATAAAAAGAATTTAGAGATTTATCAAAGTATCACTACTACATTCTTACTACCTCTCAGACAATTTTCGAACCAAATGAAACGTATGATTTTACTTACTTTTTGGAAGAAAAAACATTCAATACTAAACAACAATCCGACGGTGTGAAATTATACCTCGAAATCGGATGTTCGGACCCCTAATCATTTTACTGTCACACGAAACAACACACAGACACACTAATCTCTCGTATCACTCGTATTCTGTGTGAGATCATACAAGATTCATGAGATACAACATTTTCCAATCCAAATGCTTTCTTAAAAATCATTTATTTCCTGGCTTCCATGTCGAACAAAGTTTCTGAATAATTGATTTTTCCCGTATCTATCACTTACTACTGAATCGATGATTCTAGCATTGGCCAATCGATTCAATTCATCCTGAATAACAAATAGAAGGAATATATTCACTCTATCCATTTCCCCTATTTGAATTATTCACTGCGATGATAAATTTTTCTATGTTCCTCATCAAATTCACATGTCACCAGACTGGCTAACCACCCCTTTTTGTCTTCCTGTCTATCGGTAAAAGCTATACTCAGGGATAGTGTGTACATGGGTTTGCAGGCTACAATCAGCCTCCTGTTGGCCATCGTGCACCTGTGCGATGCATGTACGTTTTCATATATCATGCTATGTGTATGGTGAAACAGGGTTCCTCATCCGGGCCTTAACTCAACTCAACATTTGATTCATCGAGTGTGTGGAAACTGTGATGTTTGTTTATTTTATCAACGCTTCTCACCGCCTTTCGTTGAGATAGATTATTGAGTGGTGCTGTTTTACTTAACATAAACGTTACCGAATGGGACGTTGTCCGGCTGACTGCGGCTGGAAGAAAGGGTTCGGACCGAGAGACAGAGAGAGCATATAATTGTTCGCATTGCCAATCATCATCGTCATCAACGAACGTAAAGCCTTGGGGATGTTACTACTCGTATGGAGTCGGTGGTTTGTATTGTATATAGAACAAGTATCTCCCCAAATTGGTTTTGTATTTATGGTTATCGATTTAATAGAGTTTCATATACTTGTTCTAGTTTGCGTATGCTATTGTTGATTTCGATGCACTATTTGGTGTCTAATTATGTAAATGTAGATTAATGTTATAATCGATTAATGAATTTATTACCTCCTAATAACGGGACTACACAGATGAATAAGACTACATGGGATTTGCTAGGTTTCCTATGAAGCTGCCTCGTATTCCAAAATAAATATACTCTTCGAAAGCTGCTAGATTCCATCGAAACAGCTATAAAAAAAGGGAATCCGTTAGATATAAAAAAAATCGCTCCATTGGGTGTGTAAACGTTTTGACAAACGGTTTGTTGACACTCAGGCATGCTTTGAACGAACATCAAGAGCGTGAAAACATTTAGCACAAAAGTATGCAAACCTAAATTACTCGGAGTAGCTCGTTCGAGAGTAAGTAGTATTTTGAAAATATTATGGGACCAGTTGACTTTCGATCGGAAAGTGGTGACAAGTGGAACGACTAGCTAGAACCCCAGCGGAATGCAGAGCTTGCGTCGGTTTAACAAAACCCGAGCATATATATCAGAGATGTGGCTAGAAAGGTCAAAGCATCGTATTTTTTCGTAAAAAAAAGTGAAGAAATTGACAGCATATATGTCGTTCAAGGTAATGAAAGCCCATACATGAAGGAGAAGCAGGAATGCTCAGTCACCTGATTAGATTTTTTATTTTTTTAGGTTTGCCTTATCTGTCATTGAAATTTTATCAAATTTTCTGTTTGATTCCTGGACATTTGTTAAAGTTACGCTGTGTAGAGTACATCTGTATTTGTGCGTGTTCTCGATTTTGTACAGTGTTTAAAATGGAAAACAAAACAACAAAACAACGAGTTTTCATCGAATGTTGCGTTAAATACGATGCGACGACATTGCGAATGTTAGAAGAGTGTTTCGGCAAGGAAAACAGTCGTTTATCAGTGGGACGAACGTTCCAGAAGTGGCCGTGAGTCTGTGAATGATGATAAGAGAAGCGGTACGCCATTGACATCGAAAACCGATGAAAACATCAACAAAATAGATTTATTTATTTATTTATTTATTTATTTATTTATTTATTTATTTATTTATTTATTTATTTATTTATTTATTTATTTATTTATTTATTTATTTATTTATTTATTTATTTATTTATTTATTTATTTATTTATTTATTTATTTATTTATTTATTTATTTATTTATTTATTTATTTATTTATTTATTTATTTATTTATTTATTTATTTATTTATTTAATCAACAGACAAATTTAAGTCCTAATGATTGTTTCTAAGAATATTTAAAAAAATTTCTTTTATTCGGCTGCGGGAAAAATGAAAATCGAATCCCGTAGAAACACCGTTGAAGGTTCGTTGCAATCCAATGACGGCACCGTTGATTCCGTAGTTAGTACGACGTAGAGGCAATCTGAGGAGGTTGTTGTTGCGGAGAGCTCTGGAACGAACATTGATGTTGATTTGAATAAGAAGTGCTGAGCAATCGATATTGTTCGTCAAGACATCGGTAATCAGCATTGCACGGAACAGGTCACGACGCACTTGCAAAGTATCGAGCCCGATAAGCATTCCACGGTTTTCGTAGCTCGGCAGCTGATGAGGGTTGCAATTTGCGAAGAGCGAGACGAACGAAACGTCGTTGGATTGACTCGATTCTGAGAACACCATTGACATAGTGAGGGTTCCATATCACCGAGCAGTATTCGAGTGTTGAGCGAACAAGTGAGCAGTAGAGCGACTTCAAACAGTATATATCTGTGAAGCGCTTAGCAGTTCTCATAACAAATCCCAAACAACGAGAAGCCTTCGTAACTATGTAACCAATATGCTCCTTGTAATTCATTTGTTCGTCTAGATAAACTCCAAGATCCTTGACACAAGTGACTCTTTCAATCGCTGCATCATGGAGGCAATAATCAAACCGCAAAGGGTCTTTCTTACGAGTGAATGTGATAATAGAGCATTTTCTAATGTTTAAAGTCATTCGGTTGATCTCGCACCACCTTGAAAAAATGGTCAGTTGACGCTGAAGGTATGAAGCATCCTCTGCACTCTTGATTATTTGGTATAACTTCAAATCATCAGCAAAAGATAGTCGTGGGCCTTCCAGTGAGTAATTTACATCGTTGAAATAAAGGAGGAAAATCAGTGGATCGAGATGGCTTCCTTTAGGTATTCCGGAAAAAGCAAAGAACTCCTGCGATAGACTGTCATTGATTTTAACCGCTAGCCGTCGATTGCAGAGATACGATTGCATCCATCGAAGAATGCTGGAACCGAAACCCAGCCTATCCAGTTTGGCGATCGTGATAGCGTGATTGATTTTATGAAAAGCTGCGGAGAGATCCGTGTAAATAGCATCCGTTTGGAAGCCATTAGACATAACATCCATGTCAATGTTCCTTTTGTCTCCTTTTTTGTGAACTGGAAACATGTAGGAAAATATCCACATAACGGGAAAGACTCCGGTCGTGAGTGATAGTTGAAACAGTTGGCATAAGGGAGTTACTATTGCACTTGAACATCTCTTCAAGACAACTACCGGGATACCGTCGGGTCCAGCAGAGTGTGAAGGTATAAGTTTTACGATTGCCGTTAGTACAGCGTCGATGTCGATATTGATTAAATTCAAAGACTGGCTCGATATGGGTACATTGAGAGCCGCCTGAGAGATTTGGTACAGGCTTAAGGTCTCTCTAGAAAAATCGACTCAAAAAACCGCACTCGATATGAGACTATGGAAAAATCGCAGATGGCTTTGATGGCCATACCGAGAACTGAATATGAAAACGTGCTTAATCCACCTAGCAGTGCAATCGTCATGCGTTTTTTTGCGTGAGTATTCTTCGATGTTTTTAGTTTTCGTGAAATTATTTTAATGACCGTCGTTTTAAATGATAATTTCAAATTTCAATCACTTATTACCTTGTAATTACGGAACTGCAAGAGGAATCGAAGATAGACATTGTATGAAACCTTAAAATTGTTTCTTTCAATCTAAGGAGTGTATCGATAAGTAGTTAGCAACATTCAAACAGTTATTACTCTGAAATGGCTTAATTTTTTGCAGCGTGTTTTGCAGTGACATGTTTGTTTAAATGTCAATAACAGCTGCGCAATCGATTGGTTTCGGTACGGTTTATCGTTTCAATGATAAGTCGAATTGATCCGGAAACGCGAAACAAAATTCTGCACACTTGGTGCTCAGAAAGTGGTGTCACGTACAACGAAATTGCAAACCGGGTGAAAGTGCACCACACCAGTGTCAAAAATATTATCGAGAAGTTCGGTAAGACCCTTTCCATGAAGGATTTGCCCCGATCCGGTAGGAAAACGGGTCCCAGCCAGCCCGGCCGGGACTTAAAAGTGGTTGAGTACATCAGGAAAAACCCATCCGCGTCGACGTGGGATTTGGCCAAGCAGTTCAACACTAGCATCGGTATGATTCAACGGATCAAAGTTCGGAACTCTCTGAAAACATACAAGAAACAGAAGGTACCGAAAAAGTCCCTGGTACAGCAAGTTCAGGCCAAAACAAGAGCGCGAAAACTGTATAACCGGATTCTATAGAATAAAGACGGATGCATCCTGATCGACGACTAAACCTACGCCAAGGAAGACTCTCGAGCGCAGCCCGGACCACAATATTATACGAAATCGGTGTACCAGGACCTGGACGACGCTGACACCACGGTGACGATGGAAAAGTTTGGGCAGAAGGTGTTGGTCTGGCAAGCCATTTGTACCTGTGGTTTGCGGTCGTCGACTTTCTTCACGAAGGGCACAATTAACGCCAAGGTGTACGAGGAAGAATGCTTGAAGAAGAGAATGCTGCCACTGTTCAGAAAGCATAAGGCTCCTCCTCTCTTCTGGCAGGATTTGGCTTCAGCCCACTACGCCAACTCCGTTCTACAGTGGTTGTCAAAAAATAATGTACAATTCGTGGAAAAGGACATCAACCCACCGAACTGCCCGGATCTTCGGCCAATTGAAAGGTATTGGGCAATTGTCAAGCGACACTTTCGGAAGGAAGGTACAGTGTCCCAAAACATGCAGGAGTTCAAAAAAAAAAACTGGACATCTGCCACCAGGAAAGTCACAAAAGTAACTGTACAGAATTTAATGAAGAATGTCAAGTCCAAAGTGCGAGCGTTTCACAGAAACTAGGATTTTCTACAATATAATCAGTGAAATGCAGAAAAATGTACAAGGATAAATTTTTAAATATTACCATTTAATTCTGTTATAAGTATATCACGTCACTATACAAATTCACTATGTATCTCACGACACTATAAATCTTGTATAATAAACGTCACATCACATATGCACATTTCGAATACAATTTATATTCATCTTCAGTGTGATAGTTTTGTTTAGTTAACTAAGCAAAACTATCACACTGAAGATGAATATAAATTGTATTCGAAATGTGCATATGTGATGTGACGTTTATTATACAAGATTTATAGTGTCGTGAGATACATAGTGAATTTGTATAGTGACGTGATATACTTATAACAGAATTAAATGGTAATATTTAAAAATTTATCCTTGTAAAATCATTCTGTTCAAACACTCAAACGAAAAGCTAAAGAAAAATGTAATTTTTTTACAATATATCGAGAACTGATGTCAAAATATGTTTTTTTTCGCTTTTTTATTCAATAATCAATGTTGCTAACTACTTTTCGATACACTCCTTAAACGTGTGACAATCGATTATTGTGATTTTGGTGAAATATTAGGTTGTCGTTTGTACAGGAATCCGTTAATTCTTTTTTCGGCGCTTTTGAGTAAATTTAGGTTTTTGTACAGTAATATGCGTAACGCAAATACCTATTAGCTCACTCCGGACAGTACCAGTCTATATACGGTAGTATATACTGCCTCTAGTAACAACAAGTGTTGGACTAACATCCCTTCCCATTCCTTAGACGATCTACGTTCGGGTCTGGCCGGCGCCGGTACTGATCAATGAATTCTGGGATTACCAGATGATGTACATTGAAGGATGATTTACCAGTCCCAGGTCGAATCATCTAGGAACTCCCTGTACAATTTCAGCTAATCCCGATCAGTAACGGAGTAGCAACCAGGGGTGGTCGCTCAAGCTCAAGTAATATGCGTAACGCAAACCAATTATCGTCTGAATTTCAAAAACATTGTACCGCTGGAAAGGGCTAAGTGTTCTCTTATTTCTGTCAGTGTAAATCGCGATTGTTTTCGGAAATATCCATTGGGGTAGGTTGGCCGAGTTGTAAATTTAGTGCATTCGTTGAATGTCGACTTTTTTCTGAGTGAACTTAGATGTTACGCTAATATTGGTGATTATAAGTGTTGTTAGTATAGTTAATTAATATGCATGTACTTATTACTATTCGCTCGGTATTATTATTCCCACATACTTATTACTTACTACGAGTTACTATGGTTTTATTATGAGGAGTGATATCTGGCATTCGCCCCGGGTGCAACGTTTTTAAGGGGCGGCAAACCAATTCTCGGGACCTTTTTCTTTTTGCTCCCAAGGTATCTTTCCGGAAATGGAGTTCAGCTTTTTACTTTTTTTATATATATAAAAAATAGGTATAGAATTAGAAAAATTTTCCGAGGCCCGGAGGGCTGAATGTTATATACCAATCGATTCAGCTCGACGAACTGAGCAAATGTCCGTGTGTGTGTATGTGAGTGTGTCTGTATGTGTGTTTTCAACTAAGAGGTCGAGATCTCAGAGATGGCTGGACCGATTTTGATCAAACAAGCAAATGAAAGGTCTCCTCGTCGTCCTGAACGCTATTGAATGGTTTTGAGATAGGATGTTTACTTTTTGAGTTATACGAAGTTTGATGTCAAAATTTTCAGTTTTTTGACAGTATCTGTCACAATTAACCTTGAAAACAGAATATATTTTCACACTTAGATTCCGCACGGTAATACCTATCCAAAAAGCCATAGAATGTTGAAATCCGTCCATTTTTAACGGAAATATCGAAATTTTTGTGTAAGCGACTTTTTCCCCTATTCCAGCAGTATAGGTTTTGAGCGCTGTCTGGCAAAGAAATGCTTGGGAGCAACATAAAACACGATTTTTTTATCTAAGTACCCAAAAGACTGATATTTTGCCTCGGACCGATTTTAGCACGGTTCGTTTTTGGCAACATAAATGTTCGAATATGACATAAATAAACTAGATGATGGCAGCATTTTCGAGTTGATAACAATTCCATAATTATATTGATTTAAACTACTTACAGCAATAAATGCTGGAAGAACATAACACCCATATACCATCGAATCAGTTCGTCGAGATCAGCAAATGCGTGTGTGACAAATAATTTCACTCAATTTTCTCGGAGATGACTCAACCGTTTTCTACAAACTCAGATTTATATGAAAAGTCGTATGCCCCCAAACAAGGTTCCTTAATTACGTTTGGTTCCGACCTCTGGTTCCGGAGCTACAGGATGATATGTGTAACGAAATCAAAACTGTGTAATTCATTTTTCTCGTAGATGGCTAACCGATCTATGATTCAAATGAAATCTAAGATTCAAATGAAAAGTTTTAAGATTCTATAAAACATCTCGTTTTTCAATCAGATCCAACTTCCGGTTTCGAGGATACAGGGTGATGAGTATAAAAATGTCTATTTCATAACCAAATAAACTTATTTCATTTTTGGTTGTATTCAGTTTTCGTTTCGGAAGGTACCCAAAAATTGAATTTGCACTACTATTCTTCAAAGATGTCTACATTGATTTTCGAACATTTTGAAACAAATGTAAACTATACACCTACTCAGGTAAATTTGTCTGACTTCGGCTACACCGAATTTCGAATTCCAGTTCCAGTATCGAATCGTTTCTCAAAGCTCAACCGTTTTCTCAAAAAAAGCCAAATCGAATTTTAAAAACAAAAATTCAAATTAAAATAAATCCAATTTTATCCAATTCTGACTTCCGATTCTGGAATTGTAGGATGATGAATTTTTAAAATTCTAAGCGATATAGAAGATGACAATTCCGAAAAGCTTTAAAGTTGGACTCGAGAATATTGCAATTTATTCGTCATATGGCCATACGAATCGGTTTGGGTTATGCTCTGGAAGTACCTTAAATAACCGTAAACTTTAAAGTGGAACTTAGTTCGACATATCATGGAATGTTTAATCGATTGTTACACCTTCAGATTCAAATTCGATCCGATTTGCAGTTCCAACATAACAGAGTAATGATTGATTAATTTCGCAAATTGCCACTTAAAAAGGCGGACATTAGAATAATGTCATGAAAACTGAAACACCGAAGAATATTCATGCAAAAAAACACATGCGGATTGATAAAAAAGGTATCATCTCACTGCTAGGTGGATGAAGCACGATTTTTGCTCAATAAATCAACGATAGGGCGGCAAATATTATTTTGCAACGGGCGCCAAATTACGTCGGTACGCCACTGTGTAGTGAAAAATGTCGAATTCAGGAAACGTATAATACAGCGTTATTTGCTACACTTTTAAACATGTCGTTTTCAGATTGATTTGCGCAGAAAATAAGGACGCATCAGCGAAAGTCCACGATAGGCAAAACGTTGTCCGAAGGGATGAACGAATTGCTATAGCAGCTGCAAATTATTTTAATAGTCTCGTGCGAACATTGTCAATAACATATTGTTTAAAAGCCTAGCTGGTTTCAATGTCTCTGGTGTGTGTCCCTTCAATCCGAAAATTTTTCCTCCTGAGGAGTTGCTGGCAGGATTTGTAACAGATCGACCCAACCCCGAATAGTGTTTGTTGCAGATGCAGTTCTCCCTGAAAACGTACGACCTCTTCCCAAGGGGAGTGCACGAACTGATTCGAAAAAGCAACAAGGTCGCAAACGTCGATCAACCTAAATTTTGACAGATCAGTATCAGGGAAGGGAAAAAATGAAAGCAAACGTAAGCGTACGCTATCGGAGAAAAAAAGCAGCGAGAGCTTCAAACAGGCTTCCAAAGCTAGTAAATCTGAAATAATTGAAAAAAAAAAACAAATAAAGAGAAGCTTTTTGATGTGCATTGACTTGTTACCACTGATAAACGTTTTCCATTGATGCATTTGATGTGTTTCACATATTTCATCATACTCGGTCAACCTAAACCGGCCCTGGCGTTCCTTGGTCTTTCTACAGTAACAAAAAAACTCACAAATGTGCTTAAAAGATGACAGCGTAAACAGTTTATCAAAAAGTCTACCCAGAATGAGTACAGGTATTTCGAATCCAAAACTCGGCCAACCAGACCCGATCGCCCCTAATGCCGCCGCTAGCGTATTTATTCGAATAAAGTTTTTTCTGTAATGAGGACATGGGTTTTTTGCAGCTCTCAACAAGCCATAGTAAAACTCAATGAAAAATTCTATGAAAAAATAGTCCATGATGGACTATTGATTACAAAACTTATTTTTTATCCAGCTAGTTGATTGATTCTCACGCGTTATTCCAACTAAACCTAATTGAACGCTATTTAGCAGAAATTTGATTTGAATTAGAAGCAATATTTGAAAGCATAAGACATTAAGATACACTAGTTGGTATCATAAAAGATCAGTAACGGACAAAGCACGGATACGCTTCTAATTTGGCAAACATCAAAGTAATGTTTTATATAAACTCATCTGAAGGAATTCTTGAATATTTAAGTTGTTGTTAGAATAACATTACGTGCGCTAGAGTTAACCGAAATATGAATTCGGATATAAATTTAGAGCATCATCTTATGAAAATAATAAATATTACCTTGTTCATACATTATGTTCAATTTGGAAATGACACAAGTTGTATAAATATTTTTCTATACACATCTAGTATCTATGGTTTATAATAAAGGCGTGTATGTTATGATTTAGTTTTCATGACATTATTTTAATGACCGTAGTTTTAAGCGACAATTTGAGATTTTAATCACTCATTACTCTGTAATGTCGAAACTGCAAATCGGATCGAATTTGAATCTAGAAGTGTGATAATCGATTAAACATGCCATGATATGTAAGTTCCACTTTAGAGTTTACAATAATTTAAGGTACTTCCAGAGCCGGTATTTAGGAACCAGCATAACCCAAACCGATTCGTATGGCCATATGACGAATAAATTACAACAGTTTGAATCCAACTTTGAAACTTTTCGGGATTGTCATTTTCTATATCGGTTTGAATTTTAAAAATTCATCATCATGTAATTAAATTTTTGGGTGCCTTCTGAATCGAAAATTGAATACCACTCAAACTGAAATAAGTTTATTTGGTTATCGACTATCCAAATCTGCTAACCCGATAAACCTGATTAGTTTATGTGGAATAGACATTTTTATACCTTATGATAAAAAAAGAACCGGAATTTTATTAAAAACGCAAAATTTCAATTTTTAATAAATTTATTTATTATCGCCTTCAAAGTACTCTCCTCCTGCGGCAATACATGCATGCCAACTCTTGATACAATTTTCCATACAAGTTTTATAGGCCGCCGAAGGTATGGCCTTTAGTTCACGCAGCGAATTCTCTTTTATGGTCTCTATGGTCTCAAAACGTGTTCCCCGCAATGGCAATTTGAGTTTGGGGAAGAGGAAAAAGTCACACGGGGCCATATCTGGAGTGTACGGTGTTTGATTGATGATATTGGTTGAGTCTTTGGACAAAAACTGTGACACAACCAACATCAACACGACGCTGTTTTTGAATGAAATTCAGCTTTTTTGGCACCAGCCGAGAAGCGACGCGTTTCAAACCCAAAACATCAGTTAAAATGTGTTCGGCTGATCCATAAGAGATGCAAGAACGATTTTGCAATACGATTTGCTTCGCCGATTCAATGTTTTCTTCAGTAACAGATGTTGTTGGGCGGCCAGGGATCTCATCATGATCCAAGCTTGTACGACCACCTTTGAAGCGTTTATACCACTCGTATGTCTGTGTTTTTCCTAGACACGATTCACCAAAGGCCTTTTCTAACATTTTCAACGTTTCGGAACACTTAAATCCATTTGCAACACAAAATTTGATGCACGCACGTTGTTCTAAATTTTTATTCATTATAAAAATCGCCACACGAAAATTTTTCAACTTCTTTGTATAGACGCCAAACAAAAACTAATCGTACGATATGCGTCAAAATTTGACAGAATGTGTATAAAAGTGTTGCCAACGTTGAGAGAATAAAAGTTTACCGATTGGACAAGCGCGGGAATTTTGAAAATTCGGGTTCTTTTTTTATCATAATCATCCTGTATCCCTGAAATCGGAAGTTGGATCTGACTGAAAAGCAAGATGTTTTACAGAATCTTGAAACTTTTCAATTGAATCTTAGATGATTCTTAGATTTCATTTGAATCTTATATCGGTTCAGCCATCTACGAGAGAAATGAGTTACACAATTTTGATTTCGTTTCACATATCATCCTGTTGTTCCGGAACCAGAGATCAGAACCATAATCCAGGAAGTTTGTTTGGGAGTATACGACTTTTCATATGAATCTGAATTAGTAGAGAAGAAATTTTCCGAAAAAATTGAGTGAAATTATTTGTCACACACGCATTTTCTGATCTCGACGAACTGATTCGAATGGTATATGGATGTTTTGTTCTTCCAGCATTTATTGCTGTAAGAAGTTTAAAAGAATATAGTTATGGGATTGCTTTCAACTCGAAAATTATATGGTTTATATATGTCATATTCGAACGATTATGTTGCCAAAAGCGAACCGTGCTAAAATCGGTCCGAGGCTAAATGTCATGAAAAAGTATGCTGTACACAGTCTTTTTGGTACTTAGAAACAAATGTATGCAACAATATAAAAAATCGTGTTTCACGTTGCTCCCAAGCATTGCTTTGTCATACAGCGCTCAAAACTTCTACTACTGGAATAGGGGAAAAAGTCGATTAAACAAAAATTTCGATATCTCCGTTAAAAATGGACTCAACTAAGTCAACTAAGTCAACAACTAAGTCAACTAAGAGGTCGAGATTTCAGAGATGGCTGGACCGATTTTGATCAAACTAGTCGCAAATGAAAGGTCTCCCCGTCACCCAAAACGCTATTGAATGGTTTTGAGATAGGATGTTTACTTTTTGAGTTATACGGAGTTTAATGTCAAAATTTTCAGTTTTTTACAGTATCTGTCACAATTGACCTTGAAAACAGAATATGTTTTCAGACTTAGATTCTGCACGATAATACCTATCCAACAAGCCATAGATTGTTAAAATCCATCCATTTTTAACGGAGATATCGAAATTTTTGTGTAAACGACTTTTCCCCCTATTCCAGCAGTAGAAGTTTTGAGCGCTGTCTGGCAACGAAATTTTTGGGGGCAACATAAAACACGATTTTTTATACTGTTGCATATATTAGTAGTACCCAAAAGACTGTGTACAGAATGATATTTTGCCTCGGACCGATTTTAGCACGGTTCGTTTTTGGCAACATAATCGTTCGAATATGACATATGTAAACCAGACGAATTTTCGAGTTGAAAGCAATTCCATAATTATATTGATTTAAACGACTTACAGAAATAAATGCTGGAAGAAAATAACAGCCATATACCATTCGAATCAGTTCGTCGAGATCAGCAAATCCCTGTGTGACCAATAATTTCACTCAATTTTTATCGGAGATGACTCAACCGTGTTCTACAAACTCAGATTCATATGAAAAATCGTATACTCCCAAACAAGACTCCTGAATTATGTTTGGTTTCAACCTCTGGTTCCGGAACTACAGGATGATATGTG
This sequence comes from Malaya genurostris, assembly GCF_030247185.1. Lineage (NCBI taxonomy): Eukaryota > Metazoa > Arthropoda > Insecta > Diptera > Culicidae > Malaya > Malaya genurostris. The sequence goes on along the minus strand of NC_080572.1, from coordinate 247,251,615 downwards.
AAACGAAGTTAAAACTGCGTAACTCATTTTTCTCGTAGATGGCTAACCGATATAAGATTCAAATGAAATCTAAGAATCATCTAAGATTCAAATGAAAAGTTTTAAGATTCTATAAAACATCTTGCTTTTCAGTTAGATCCAACTTCCGGTTTAGAGAGATACATGGTGATTAGTATAAAAATGTCTATTTCAAATAAATTAATCAGAATTGTCGGGTTAGCAGATTTGTATAGTCGATAACCAAAGAAACTTATTTCATTTTTGGTTGTACTCAGTTTTCGATTCGGAAGGTATTCAAAAATTTAATTTGCGCTACGATTTCTCAAAGATGTCTGCACTGATTTTTAAGCATTTTAAATCAAATGTAAACTACATAGCTATTCAGATAAATTTGTCTGACTTCGGCTACACCGAATTTTGAATTCCGGTTCCAGTATCGAATCGTTTCTCAAAGCTCAATCGTTTTCTAAAAAAAAGCCAAGTCGAATTTCAGAAACAAAAGTTCAAATGAAAATAAATCCAATTTTATCCAATTCTGACTTCCGATTCTGGAATTGTAGGATGATGAATTTTTAGAATTCAAGGCGATATAGAAGATAACAATCCCGAAAAGATTCAAAGTTGGACTCAAAAATATTGCAATTTAATCGTCATATGGCCATACGATTGGGTTTGGGTTATGCTGGTTCCTGAATACCGGCTCTGGTAGTACCTTAAATTACCCTAAACTCTAAAGTGGAAATTATTTCGACATATTATGAAATGTTTAATCGATTGCTACACTTTTAGATTCAAATTCGATCCGATTTGCTGTTTCGACATTACAGAGTAATGAGTGATTAAAATCTCAAATTGCCACTTGAATCGACGGACATTAGAATAGTGTCATGAAAACTGAAACACCGAAGAATATTCATGCAAAAAACACATGCGGATTGATAAAAAAAGGTATCATCTCACTGCTAGGTGGATTAAGCACGTTTTTTTGAAGAAACTCGAGTTTTTCTATTTACTATTTTGTTATTCGAAGGCATTTAAAACAAGACCTAATGGTAAAAATTTCAATAATAAAGGAGCCACACGTGTACAAATGCCTTCATCATAGAAGTACATTTCAGTTATATTTGAAATCTTCATATTCTAAGACATAACGCACGAATGTATGCTGCAAAGAAGCAAAAATACGTGACAATTGTTAGAAACTGTCATTCAAGATCACATAGAGTTGGCAAATAAAAGAATTATTTTCATACTCTACCCAGTGTTGTTTTTGACCTAGTTTCTCTTTTGGGGTAGGAAAAACGTAGAACACATCGATTCAAATTTCCGGTGTGAATTTTTTTTGTATGAGCCAATCACCTACCAGTGTAGTATTGAAGGTTATGGTTAGAAGCAGTTTAATCTTGAAAATAACCCACCTCAAGTGCGCAACCATAACTCTCGCTTTTAAAGTATTATCTTTCCAAGGTTATCAGCAAGTCTCGTTCACAAAATCATAAGAGCATTAGTCGTAGCGAGTTGTATTCAAACAGTCATGTCTCTCGCAGCTAGTAGAATTTTGTTATTGCTTTTCGAATTTCTACTAATCGTGCTGACAGTGGCGAGCAGCTCCGGTAATCTTACGGCCGTACAGTCCAAGATTTACTCGGATTCGGTGTGCGGTAGAGAAACGATCGGAGTTCGAATCGGCTATGGAGATTTTGCGTCCGAGGGCGAATGGCCTTGGCACGGAGCGTTATTCTACGGTGACGATTATATCTGTGGTTGTACGTTGATTAGTGAATGGTTTGTGCTTACCGCGGCTCACTGTGTGTTCAATCCGGAAACGGGAAACAGAGTCAATCTGCGATTGTTACGTGTGAAACTGGGATTGCATGCACTAAATAGGCTTGAAAAATACACCCGCGAATATAAGCTGACGGCACTCAAGGTTCATCCGTTGTTTGCACTGACGAATCATAAACATGACTTGGCACTGCTGCTGTTGGGCAGCCAAGCCGAACGTACCGATTCTGTCCGCCCAATCACCGTCGGGTTCGGTGAGCCAACATGGATCGAAAATCTGGCCGGTTATGCCGGAACGGTAGTTGGCTGGGGTTTTACCGAAGCGGATGCCGTTTCGAATGTCCTAATGGTGGCACAGATGCCCATTGTTCGCTACACGGATTGTGTCGAAAGTAACCCGGATCTGTTTGGCCGGTTGATCCACAACGGAATGTACTGTGCCGGCGCCCAGAATGGTAAAATACTGCGAATTTGATTGATTTTCATGGAAGGGTTTTTTTGTATGTGCCTTTATCTGTGAAACTATTTTCGTTTGTTGCAGGAACGAGTGTTTGCAATGGTGATAGTGGCGGAGGAATGTATATTTACCAAAACAACGATTGGTACCTCCGGGGAGTGGTTTCGTTTTCTGCCACTCGGAATGGAACAAATCTATGCGATTTATATAGCTATGCGGGCTTTGTGAATGTACAGTACTATGCCAAATGGATTCAACAGCAACTGATAGATCATGAAAAGGGATTGAACCGGATTGCAAGTAGAAGTTAGTATTGTTGTTTTTTTTTCTCTAAATTCCTCTCGGATCACAATACCACCCGATAACATCAATTTTAGGGTCCAAATCGAATGACCCACTCGAAGATCGTTCCGAAGAGGAGAACACCACACCAGCGCATCAGGTGGAAGTCAAAACAACCGAGCGGCCACCAATCATTCCAGAAGGCACACCAGCGAAACAAGCTCACCCAGAATGTTTACAACATAACAGTAAAGTGATTTTTGTTGAGCGAGGCTCTAGTATTTCGTTACTTTGTCGACATAACTCTAATGACGAAGTTTACTCCGTTAGTTGGCATCGTATGGACGAATACCAAAAAATCGTAGATATATCGTCGGAATTTGGAATCGGCAATGACTCTATTCACGACATTCTCACTCTGCGACATCTCGGTGCTCATCATTCGGGAAGGTATTTTTGCAGGGCTCGCAGCATTGACCGAGACTTCACGGATAACCGTACGCTAGCTGTTACCGGTGTTATTCCTAGGTTTGTTAATAATATCCAGCCGTCGTACATGAAGTTCCTGTTCTCGTTCAAACACGACTATTTTAATCTGAAAGTGTCGTTCAAAGCGGAGAAAAACGATGGAATAATTTTCCTGAAAACAGCATGTGGGGAAGAAACTTTCACTCTAGCGCTAGTTAAAGGCAAAATAGTTTTCCAGTTCCTAACCAGCAGCGGAACCATTCGGAAGTTAACCAGTTCAGATCATGTTATTCATTTGGGTCAGTGGCATACGATTCGAATCAATAATTTGTGGGATCGAGGTTACTTTTCCTTGGATAATCGATTGATCGCCTTATTCCGAGAGAGTATGCTGAATTCGAATTGTGCCGAAGAAAATGTGTTCCTAGGCGGTTCCCCAAACACTACCAACACTGGTTTTACAGGTTGTATCAGTGAAATGGTGCTCAACGACAACCAGATCAATCTCTGGGAGGAATCAATCGACAATCAACAAGTAACACATTGTCAGCCTTGTTCTTCAAATCCTTGTAACAACGAAGGAGTCTGCATTGAGACGAACGACAGCGAAGGCTTAACATGTCTGTGCAGCGATGGCTTTGTGGGTAGGCGCTGTACTCAAAAAGGAGAACCTTGTGGTGTTCGAACCTGCAACGAGGGATTGTGCGATGATACCGAGAGCGGGTTTAAATGTATATGTCCACCGAGCAGAACTGGGATGCGTTGCGAGCGAGAGAATCAGTTGAACAACACAGGAATTTCATTCGATTCGTCTGGATACGCACAGTACAGGTTTGTAGTATTTGGTTGTTGATGAGAAACTTAGCAATTGAAATCGTTCAATCATAGTTAATAATTTAATTGAAATGTACAGTTTATGCCAAACTCACTGTTGTCTGTCGTGTTTCATAACAATTTCAATGCACAGTGGGAGGAAAGTAGGTGTTATTTATGCAAATACCAGTAGAATCGATTAATACTCCAACCACCAAACCTCAAATACAGTCGGAAGAGTATTTTAAAATGGCTGTATCTTCGTTGAGACTGAAACGGTTTGGTTGATTTTACTATCAGTAGATTTTTTGGAATGTCTAGATCAGTGGTTCCCAGACGTTTTTGGTCGAATGCCGATTTTAAACATGTTACTCGTTCTACTGCTCACCAAGTAGAAAAAAATATTAAAATTCTGCGACAATCAACATTTTTGCAGTTAAATCTAGATTTAAATATAAAATAAATAGAAACGATACAAAAAATAATTTGCTTCCCAATCCCAACGCGGTAGAAATTAATTGTTAATTCAAGACCCTATCGTTCAAACATTGGGTAAGCAAAACAACAACAAAACCTCACAAATCATTGCTCAATCGGAGAAATAAATTGAGATCGACTGGTAGAGGAATAAAGTTTTTGAGTGCGCAATTGGATCACAGGGGATCAACTAAAATCCGACCGTACACAGTCAGATCAAATACCAAGTTCTTTTCTAGCCGGAAGTCTTTTGCGTTGGGTATCATAGCATCCACAGTAGTTCAGTTGGCAGAGCGATTTCCCCGGATTGGAGAAGCTTTCGGACGGAGATATAACTGTCTCTGAAAGCTTATGATCCCATGTTTGGATTTTATTATTTCCACTTTATCAGTCATAATTTCAGGCCGTCTTTTTGTTGGGTAATGGAGAAAAGTTCTGCATCAGGAGTGTTTTCTTGTAGAGTATTTGGGAAACACTGATTTTTTTAAGAGCCCGCTCAAAAGTAACTTTTCGAATCATTTCTAGTTCTGGTTTTACTTCTTATGTGATAGACAAAAACGAAAACATTTTAAATCAAACAGTTTATTTGAGATCAAACAGTTAGTTTGATCAAACGGCTTTCCACAGGAGAAATTACGACAAAAATGCAGTTTTGATTATAAAGATGTGCATGATTGTGTTCATTACATTTTTTAGCATACTGAACCGGATTAGAATACTGAACTATCGAACAAGGTTTCTGGATCAGGATTTCAGGAATCTGAACCTAGATTCTTGACAGAGATTCTTTATCCTTATTTGGATTCTGAGCTCGAAGCAGAATGCAGTACTTATATTCGGAACATGGATCTGGATTTTATACCTGAAGGTAGATTGTGAATCTGAACTCCTGACAGAGACCTTAACCTAGATTCTGGACCTGGATTCTGTGTCAGAATTCTGTTTTCTGAACTTCTGACAGAGTTTTCGAAACTAAACTTTGAACCTATTTTGCACTTGAGCTGTGAACCTGAATTGAATTCTGGACCTGAGTTCTCTAGGATTCCTCAATTCTAAACTTGAAACTAAATTATTGACAGAGATTCTAAACCTAGACCAGGATTCTGAACCAGAACCATGGAGTTGGATATTCGACAAGGACTGGAATCTGGACATGGTTTTTGAACCAGAATTCTGACAGAGATTCTGAGCCTGAGGCAGAAATCTACACATGGATGGTGAGCATGGCTTTGGATTCTAGACCTGAACCTGATTTCTTGGCTTGAACTCTCGATGAAAATTTCGTGTCTAAATCTGGAGCAGGATTCTAGAGCTGGATTCAGAATTCCAAACAAGATTTTTACTCAAGAGATACTGAGAATGCACCAGAACCGTAAACCTGGAACTAGATTGATTTTGGATTCTGAAACATAACTCTGGACTTGGATTCTGGGCCAAACTTTTGAAACATGATTAAGAACCTGGTTTCTGAATCTGAGTTCTGGACCTGCATTCTGACCTTGAATCCTGATTCTGTATTCTGAAACTGATACAGAATTCTTCGTTTGGATTCTGAATCTGGACCTGTATTCTGTACATGGATTCTAAGCCAAGAATCTGAATTCCAGACTAGGATTCCGTACTATAATTGGAACTCAGAACCTGGACCTGAATTGAGCAACTTGACCTAACCTCTGAACATGAATTTGTGATCTGAGTGTAGAATCTGAAGGACCGGAATTCTGGATTGGACTCAGATTCTGGAGGAAAGTTATTGACAGAGATTTTTCACCTGTACCTGAATTCTGCATCTGGATTCTGGAATTGAATTTTCAACCTGGACTTTGGTTCTGGGGCAGAATGCTGGCCTCGGATCAGCTTCTGACAGAGTTTTTTTTTAACCTGAAACTAGATCCTGAACCTTGACTCTACACCTGAATTCTGGACCTAGTTTTAGAACCTGGACCTGACTTCTTGATGTCCCGGGTTGGCGGTTCAGTGCATAGGACGCTGGTCTTACAAGCCAGTTGTCGTATGTTCGAGCCCCGACCTGGAAGGGTTCTTAGTGTCAGTAGGATCCATAGTACTAGCCATGCAATGATTCTGTACACTAAGAATCGGCTGTGAATTCTGTTGAAACAGAAAGGCCAAATTCCACAAAAGGAATGTAATGCCAAGACTTTGCTTTTACCTGACTTCTTGATCGAAAATCGGAATCCGAATTTGAGGCCTGCATTTTGGACCTGGGTTAAAAATCTAAACTCAACTAAACCAAACAAGTATACATAAGTTTTCGTGTGTTTTGGACATAAATTCTGATCTCAGGGCTAGAATCTGGGTCTGAATTCCTGACAGAAATTTTATATTCGAACATAAATACATGATATGATACATGATGACATCAGTGCTGGAAACGGTCTCTTCACGTGACAGTTTTAAGTGAAATTCCTAAGTTGGTACCTAAACGCTCATTTGCAACTCTTCACACGATTCAATTAGTGCCATCAAAGAGAAACAAATATCATCGCATCAACAAAAAAACCAGCATGGTTCAATTAACATAGAATAGACACCAGTGCGAGAGCGAATTTCTCTCGATAACTGAGAATCAAAGGTTAGCACGCTGCTGTGGGGATCCTCTCTGAAGCAAAAAACGGTCGCTTATTCTCGTTTCGCGATCCGATTCTATACAGGCAGTTGATAATTGCTATTGAATCATTTTACTATTGCCGCTTATTCTAACTATGTGCATATAACCTTTGTATAAGTTGTGTCTATGAAAATGTATGTCAATGCTCCACACAAGGGTTTTGAAATATTGTAACCTAGTATGAGAATCATCAATCGATTCGATTTTCTGTGATAATTGTCAACTTGCGATTCTCTCTTGATAAATTCCACACAGCACCAATCATTATCAGAATGCAATTTTTTTAGGGGCCGTGAAATACTCAGAGTATGAAGTGGAGCGAAGAAATGTTGAAAAATTCTCTCGCGGTTCATGCATTGAGCGACTCGAGTTCTTGAAGCATCTTCTACCGGATTGAAAATGTTGTATACAATATAGATAAAAATCAAGCAGCTTCTGTTAAATTTTCGGCAATCACCAACACTGCTGTAGATGTTTACTTTGAAACTATCATGTTGCCTACTATCCGGGCAGTCACACATGAATGTCGCGTGAACCATACAGATGCAAGTCGCATGCGACAGTCATGAGCGAGCGCTTCATGAATGTAGTGGCGAAAGTCTTATTCGTATTGGGCGATGAATGTAACGAAAGAATGATCGTCACCAATCGGTTGCATTTTCATTTCGGAGCGAATTTCATATCTGGTAATTAACTTTCAAGAAGAAATGCAAAACGGAGTCATTAGTTACTGTTTTCATCTAGATACTGTTTCATGAAATGGTCAAATTTCATACCATTATTGCAAAAGGAGAATGTCAATGTCAATAACAAATCGCGGGTTAGGGTTGTCACTCAACGAAGACAAACAATTTTTAAAAAATTTCAAGCATGAATTCAGTGGAAAAGGAAGTGAATATGGATCGAAAATCACAACATTTAATCATTTACTAGATGCATAGGGTTGTTAACCAGCGCATATTTGAAATTTTCGAAAATTTTAAGATTTCAGATTTTCAATATAAATTTTTTATCTTATGTGCATTGTTTGATATAATATAAAATAATAATTTTGGAACGATACTGACCAGTATATGTCATACAAGTATGTTCTAAGTGGTTTCAATATGCAAGATGGCGATTTCCGGTCTATCGATATTCGTTACAAACTATAAAAATTTGGGAATTTTTTGAACGGGTTTGATGAGTAGATGTCAGAAAACGATGTTTGAAGTCGCTTCAATACCTAAGGTGGCGATTTCCGGCTAATCTATATTCGTTACAAACCATCATAATATGGATATTTTTTGAACGGGTTTTATGAGCCGATGTCAGAAAACGATGTGCTGGAAACAATTTCTTTACGCGACACTTCAATATGAAATTTCTAAGTTGGTATCTAAGGCTTTAGATGTTAGCTATGAATATCGTGTGGATGCAACTTTCACGTTGCTTGCTATCCGGGCAGTTCCTTATGAAAGCAGCTGGCAAGCGTTTACATTATGCTGGTAGTGTGCTTGTGCCAAACTACTAGCAGCCAGCAGAAGTGTAAACGGACCATATCGTAATTATTGATCAGTATTGATGTTCTTTTCCATTCAATTCACGTTTAATTTTTTTTCGGAAAGTTGTGAATATTCGTTGGTCTAAAAACCTATGCGCCCAATCTAATGATTTTCAATCCATTACCTATGTTCGAAAAATACTCATATTGTGATGGCTTGTAACGAATATCGATATGCCGGAAGTTGCCATCTTGGATTTGGAAACGGCTTCCAACAGCGTTTTCTGACATCCACTCGTTAAATCCATTCGAAAAATTCTCATATTTTTGATGATTTGTAACGAATATCTATATGCCGGAAGTCGAGGGGAGGGACAGGGCATCAAGATATCTTACAAGTGAATGACTGGATGATGGATGGATCATCCATGGATGGAGTGGATTGCCAACCTGAGTCACGTGGGGGAAGCTTTGTGTTTCTCCCTGAAGGTCTGAAATGAGTAAGACGCACCCTTCTAACAAACAAATCATCAGGTGGATTTAAGCTGGTATAGCGAAATTCTTTATTAAATGGGCGGATGTTCTTGCTGTAAGGCGCCGGGTCCTCAAAACCATACATGACTATCATTTTTTCGTTACATTCATCGCCTAATACGAGTAATGCTGTCGCCACTACATTCACGAAGCGCTATTCTAATGAAATATTGAAACTATTGACACTCATTCGTTTTTGACCAATTCTTGGTCGTGACAGCACTTAAATTTTCATCTTTGTTTTCTTTCTCACGAATCTCACAAGAATTAAATGATGCACTAATAACATCATTTTTGCTACTGATAGATTTAATTGGAATTGTTCTTCGCAATGATATATTATCCATATGTCTATAGAAATTTTTCATGAATACATTTTTCTCAGAAATCGAGGCTCACTATTTGCGACTCATTACCCAACTGTTAACAAATTTGAGTTTACTACCCACTGAAAATGAGCTAATGCCCACTAGTGGGCTGCACGGACCAGTTTGGGAATCACAGGTCTAGACAGTTAATCAAAAACTTTCTAAGTACTATGGAAACATTCATTTTTAATGATTCAGTTGGGAACGAATTACACCGAAATTCCAATTTACCTTTGCAGATTGAAACTAGAAAAAGATTTTTCCATGCAGTTCAGTTTTAGACCGAACTCCACCGAGCGGAGTATGCTGGCCTACTTGATAGGTGAAAACCACGGTATAAACAACTTCCTGGCGCTGGTTATTGCAGATGGTCGGCTAGAGCTGCGATACTCGGCCGATCTGGAAGTTCGAGTGTTCAGCCTGAAATCGACCGTGGCGCTGGCTAGAGGAATGCAACATACGGTCAAGATGGGATACCGAAACGAGTTTGTGTTTTTCGCCGTCAACGATGAGTTCGAGCAATCGAAAAGTATTTTCGGTGATCTGCTGCCCAGTGATTATCGCTACTCGCTGTATCTGGGAGGATTGAATAAGTATACGGTTTGGAATCGGTGTCCTGATGTCGAGCGCGGCTTCGATGGTTGCGTACGGGAGGTAATGATTGCAGACTACATAGTACTATGATGTGGATGACGATTAAATTTTTTGTTTTCAGCTCAACGTTTCTGATGTAAACATTGAATTAACAAAAGATTTTATAGACGCCAGAAATATAGTGAATTGCGAATAATCTTGTTAAAAGTATTAAAAGAACATAAATAAAATTGAACGAAATCCATTTTGAAAGCGAAAAATTTAAAAAAAAATGCTCGAGAGAACTTTGAAGTAAACCCCCAAATCATTATAAAGAGTCGGAAAAGGTTCGTATACGCTATACTGTTCTGTTGTTTATTTGGCGTAGTTTGTTTATTCAGTATGTACAGATAAATAAAATTATCTATTCTGGTCGTAACCGAAACGACCAAGCCACGACAACGGTTGCATTCCATTCACGTTTTATATCAAATGGATTGAGTATAATGACGGTCTGCCAGGAGGAAAATTGGATTCCCAGTTTGCATATTTCACACTAAATGGCGCATCACTGCATCGTGCCACTGCATCGTTTCATAGCTTTATAGGGTATGCCCCAAACGAAAAATAGTATTTTCACTTGGTCAGGCCGTTGGAATATTTTGTGGTACGCAGTTTGAGTGAAAATATCCTCCTGATAAATGATGCGTATGGAGAAGCATTTCATTTTTGTGGGTAAAACCGAGTGAGATGCTTCACCTTTTCAAGAACTCAAACCGAATCAAAACTTTACATAGTTAGAAGATCGTACAATATATTGAAAAATAACTTTTTTTTTCATATTTGGCTAACACAAGATAAAATTCAGTGTACGTGGTTGAAGAGATTGTTTATGAACTAATTTTTCATTTCATTGTTTCTCTCTCTAAATTAATACTTGAATTCCGAAGAGACGTTTCACCCGGATTTACCCTATATGACCAATGTGGTATACAATTTTGGTGAAGCTATATTCCCAGCAATTATGAGGTCTAAGTATGCGTTTCCTTGCCTGGGTTGGTGGTGATTCAATGCATAGAGCGCTTGTCTCACAAGCCAGTTGATTTATGCTTGAGCTCCAACCGTAAAGAATTCTTAGTATCACCATGCAATTCCATAAGACGTTGTTTCCGAAAGATTTGGCACTTCAAAAAAAAGTCCTTATGCAAAGTATGAGCTAAATAGCAGTCGTAACCTTTGATTCTCAGAACAGCAGTCAAAGTTTGAACTTCTATTATATATTTTTGGTTTTTTAACGATATCAAACTAACTAGGGATTAGAAGAAGAGAAAGAATATGAAATTATAGAGCCATAGTACTCAAGGAAGAGCAAGGATGTGAAGAATAAAGTGCGGAAAAGTGAGACGTGACAAGGGTCATTTAAGTAAGCAGAAGGCTTCTCGTATCTAAACTTTTACCTTCTACCAGAGGAGTCGTACTTAGGCATCTTAGCGATACGAGTCATCCGAGTCTCTGATATGTCAGAAAGTAAAGGCAAAGGTCGTTTGCCATTTACTATCCGAACCGGCATACAAAATTAATTTCTTGGACGAATTTATAGTCTCGTTTGTGAGTAATGGTGACGTAACACAATTGGAAGCAATTCAATTCCCTGATTTCCCTGCTTAAAATCATCAAGTACAGCATACCAGTATATATAGAATTGTTATTTTCAAAGAAGTCTGATTTCAATGCGTAACAACGTATATTAGAGTAATTGATTGAAACAGTTATTTTCAGTGATTGTGCAGCTGTGACAAGTCTGTGTTGATTAGTAAAAAAATGGTCTTTATTGAATATTGTTGATTCGTGAAACTAAAAAATGTTCTAGCGACGGAAACTGCGAATATACCACTCAGAATTAAACGACTTCAACCGATCGAAGCGCCATCTGTATATCATTGTCGGTGTTATCATATTCAAGCATAACGAAAATAGATTGTGGTCGTTGTGTCAAGACAATAAAATCTGAAGGAGATTAAATAGAAATTTTGTATGGTATGCCTGAAAATTTACTTGTCAAAATTGGGCTGCAGCAATTTTTCCAGTACTTGTGTGTCATCTCGGGGCCATGTTGTGTTTATGGCAATGCGAATATGAGAAACTGGAATTTCACATTGTCCTTATTTACAATGTGTTACTATATTTCTTGGCGATTCAATGCATAAGGCACTGGTCTTACAAGCCAGTTGTAGTATGTTCGAACTCCGACCTGGAAGGATTCGTAGTGTCAGTAGAATCGTAGCACCAGCCGTGCAATGGTTCTGTACACTCTGAATCGGCTGCGAAGTCTGTTGAAACTGAAGGTCAAATTCCACTATAAAAATGTAATACCAAGGGTTTGCTTTACTATATTTCTCCGTTTGATCGATGGATCTATTTTTCTTCTTGTTAAACGCAAGGTTCAAGACGATCGCGTGAATTTTATAACCGAGCAGATATTTCCTGTGATTGTGTTCAACCAGAACGTATGCAAATATATGGGAGTGAATATCGACATTGCTTCGTATCGCCTAAAGCGTTGTTGTTCGATAGATGGTGATCGAATGATATCTTGCTAGTATTACGGCTGTCTAAAGACTGTCCCAAAAAGTATGTGCACAACCAAAAACCGCTGCAATTTTGCAATGGTTCAGAATCTGTCACTTTTTATGGCTGCGTCCTGTTGTTTACACTCTTCTCTAACCACTTGTGCAGTTGTTTATTAGTTTTCATTAGTTTGTTTCGAAATGCGTGGACTTTCAGCAGATCAACGTCGAAAAATTGTCACTGAGAAAGATAACAAAAATGGAAGGAGTAAGCGAAAAAGCCGTGCGAAATGCAATCTGGCAGTTCGGTGAGGATAACACCTTTGAGGATAAACCGAAAACGGGTCGAAAAAAAGGTCCTACTAACCCTCAGTTGGATAAATGTATACTGAAGGTGTTCGAGCAAAAGAAGGATATTTCAGTTCGGGATGTGGCCAAAAAAGTGGGCACTTCGAAGTCAAATGTTCTTTGTGCTAAAGAACGTTTGAATTTTCGAACCTATAAGAAGCAGAAACAACCAAAACGTAGTCCGAAACAAGAAGCATCGATCAAACCGAGGGTTCGAAAGCTGTACAATACGATTGTTGCTGGAAATTTGAACTGCATAATCATGGAGGACGAAGCCTACGTGAAACTCGATTACAAATCCTTACCGGGACCACAATATTATACGGTGCGAGAAGGGCAAGTGTTAAACCTGTCCAACGCAAAGGTATGGTCTGGCAAGCAATTTGTAGCTGCGGTAAGATTTCGAAACCCTTCATCACCACTGCTTCAATGAACAGCGAAATATACATGTTTACAAAAACGACTTCTACCCATGATTCGAAGCCACAAGGATCCTGTTGTCTTCTGGCCAGATCTTGCTTCTTGCCACTACTCGAAATCAACGGTAGAATGGTATACTACCAAAAATGTCACTTTCGCCCAAAAGACATGAATCCACCAAATTGCCCACAACTTCGACCAATTGAGGAATTTTGGGCATTAACGAAGACACATCCTAGAAAAAAGTGTCAAAACTTGTCGCCAAGAAGTCTGTACGGAATTTAATGAGGAACGTTCGCAAGAAGGTGCGCCAGCTAGTCTACAATGGCTAAGTAGCAAATGTTGAGAATAATATTCTGTTGTTGTAGTCTAATATTATCAGTATATCGAATAAAATTTGAATATCTAACACTTGTGAATTATTTACAGCGAAATCAAAGTGCGTCCATACTTTCTGGGACAGTCTTTATTGCAAAAATAACCTACTTAATCCACCTAGTGGTGCGCCTTTCTCTTTCTTCAAAACAGTCTTATGAGTTTTTAGTCATTTTATAAAATAATTTCTGACACTTATTTCTGCTCATTTTTGACACAAATTAAATCAGATTGATTCGAGTAGTTCACAAAAGTATGCTTCAGTGTTTATGTCACAAACTCGGTATCATTTCTCAAACCAAGCGCTTGATATTTGCGTTACATATTACCCTTCTTAATCCTATCCTCCTTAATTTCATCCTTAATGTCATAGATCCTTAATCCTCCTTAATTTTCATCTTGAAAAATCACCATAGGGGGGTACATGAAATTCATTCAAGATCGAAAATTTTCAAACCTTAACCGCCGGGCAGCACCCCTTACCCATGTCCGATGTAGCTCAAATTTTGCATGGGGACTTTTTTCGAGGTGCCTAAACTTTTGAGCACTAGCGTTTTACGAAATTTAAGGTGGTCCGAAAATATTGGCGGGTAAATAAAAACGTGTTTTGTCGGTTACGTCACTTATGCCATCGTATCTCCGGAAACAGAAATCGCAGTCATTTGATCTTCGAACTTGGTCAATGGCCTGATAGTAGCTTTTGAACGATCCGAAGTTTGTTAAAATCAATTCAGCCATTTCCGAGAAAACTGAACGGTAAAAGGGCACACACATACAAAAACAGACATTTTCCGATCTCGTCGAACTGAGTTGAATGGTATATAACGCTATGGGTCTCCGAGGCTCCGTTCGAAAGATGGGTTTGCTTCAATACCAATACCTTTCTATAGAGAAATGCAAAACAAAACACAATGAATTGAATGTATGTATTGTTAGCAAACCTCTCGACAGCTGGCTGACCGAAGTTTTACGACCCAAGTAGCAATCCGCAACTAGTTCTGATGCGATTAAATCCAAACTATGTTGCAACAAGAGCACGAATATGCTTTTTATGTTATACTGGTTAAAACAAGGTGACAACAATGTTTCTTCATAACACAAAAAGTTACGAAATAGTTATTTAGGTTTCAAATCACCACATCTTTTTGTCCTATTGAATTAATTATAAATTATAAGCTATCGTTACTTAATCCAAACATATCTTTAATAACAACTATGCTTCTAGATACTAGTTGAAAATAAGTTTATTTGACTCCAATATTAGCAACCTGTAACTAGTTCTGATACCGCTTAGCCCTACTATGTTGCAACAAAAGCATGAACATGTTTTTTATGTTATGCTGGTTAAAACAAGGTGACGGTAGTGTTTCTTTATAACATAAACATTGAGCTAGCTATCATTTGTAAGTTATCGTTACTTGATTCTAACATATCTTTAATCACAGCTATGGTTTTAGCTACTAGTTGAAAAACCTGTTTTAATCCACCTAGTGGTGTAATGATGCTTTTCTCATGTACATATAATATTGTGGTATTCTATTCAAAAAAATTATCTTCGAGTTTTGAAAGGAACCAAGAGATTGTTTATGCATAACATACAGAATAAAAGTGTGCTTTGATTGCGTAAGTCATCCTTAAGAAAACGAAATGGGATCACTATTATATGCACTTTCCGGAATCCGGAACCGGATACCGGAAACCAGGATAGCCGGAAACAGTTTGTTTAGTTGCCTACTGATAATGACTATCAATTTGTGTAGTTTTGAGACCAGTTTAGAAATTTTTTTACGTTTTTTGTTTCGCCGGTTTAAGTGACGGTGTACAATATTGAACACACTTTACCCTATAACTCCGGAACCGGAAGTCGGATCCAGATGAAATTCAGGAATTCCGTATGGGACCACGAGACCTTTCATTTGAATCTAAGTTTGTGGAAATCGGTCAAACCATCGATGAGAAAAGTGAGTGAGATCCATTTTGGTATATATGACCACTATTTCCGGTACTTCCGGAACTGGATACCGGGAACCAGGATAGCCGGAATCGGTTTGTTTAGTTGCCTACTGATAATGACTATCGATTTGTGTAGTTTTGAGACCAGTTTATAAAAATTTTTACGTTTTTTGTTTCGCCGGTTTAAGTGACGGTGTACAATATTGAACACACTTTACCCTATAATTCCGTAACCGGAAGTCGGATCCGGATGAAATTCAGGAATTCCGTATGGGACCACGAGACTTTTCATTTGAATACTAGTTTGTCAAAATCGGTTCAGCCATCTCCGAGAAAACCTAGTGAGATTACTTAACACACACACACACACACACACACACACACACACACACACACACACACACACACACACACACACACACACACACACACACACAGACATTGCTCAGCTCGATGAACTGAGTCGAATGGTATATGACACTTGGCCCTCCGGGCCAATTTTCACTGGTCGGTTTTTCAAGTGATTGCATAACAGGTTGCGAAGGTTGCGAAACCATTATAAATACGTAAGCGTATACGTAAATCGTTACGATGAATTGATGTAGCAATAACATATGTTAGATATGTGCAAGTGTGTGTATCGATGTCGATTGGATGTAAGCGACTAATGTTATGTGCTATTTATATTCCTCCTGATATCAGCAATGATGTTAATATAATGCATGCACATATTGAATCAATTAGCGAGCTAATAAGTTATGGTTCAGATAACGTCCTGCTATGCGGCGACTATAATCAGCCTAAAATATTCTGGAGCCAGGAAGAGGATGAATTTCGACCTAGTAACTCTGTTACTTTGCCGAGAGCTGCCTCGCTATTAGTTGATAGTATGGACTTTTTCAACTTACGACAAACGAACCCTATTCGCAACTATTTAGATCGCACACTGGATCTTGTGTTCTGCTCTAACGATATGGTAGTCGACATTGCTGCGTCCGTCTCACCGCTCTTGTCAATTGATCGTCACCATCCACCGTTGATGATTAGCACTCCGTTTGCAGTTTCGGAATTGCCTTTGGATCACTATACCGTTGGAGGGGGACGGGTATAGCACGATGGGTAAGTCGATGCCTTTCACGCAGCCCGCCTGGGTTCGATTCCCAACCCCGCACATAGGGTCAGAAAGTTTTTCTGGCCCGAAGAGGCGAATGACATTAATGTTAAAACCTCTATAATTAAAAAAAAAAAAAAAAAAAAAAACTATACCGTTGATGATGAGTTGCCGTTGGATTACAATAAAATCGACTTCGATATGTTTTCCACCGCTTTATCTGAAATCAATTGGACGATTTTATTTGATGAACTAAACACAGATGAAATGGCTGATACGTTCTGTTCCGTGCTTAACAATTGGATGGATACTAATGTACCGATTCGTCGCCCTAGCGTTTCTCCTGTATGGAGTACACCACATTTGCGCAAATTAAAGAGAAAACGTAATACTTTACAGCGACGATTACGAAACTATCGTTCAACTGAGCATAAACGCAGCTTTCATTTAGCATCCAATGAGTATCGAAACCTGAACTCGTCACTCTATAAATCATACGTTTTACGTGTGCAAACTAGTTTAAAACGACAACCCAAGAGGTTTTGGAGCTATGTAAATTCCAAGAGAAAGAACTCTGCAATTCCTGCTAGCATCTTCTTAGATGATACTGAATCATCAGCCGATATGACAAAATGTGAATTGTTTGCCACTCATTTCGCGTCAGTGTTTGCTGCCCATTCCGTTGCAACGTCTGAAATTGATTTGGCCATTAGGGATGTTCCTGATAACCTGGTCGATTTTGATATGCCACATGTTACACCTGATATGGTTATGAGAGCTACTCGCAAACTTAAAAGTACGTTCACACCAGGTCCGGACGGCTTACCTTCTGTAGTGTGCCGAAACATTAGAGTTCTTGCTGAGCCATTATGCAGAATTTTTAACCAATCGCTTATCGAATCTCGATTTCCGGCAATTTGGAAACAATCGTTTATGGTCCCTGTTCACAAAAAAGGTGATAAACGGAATGTTGCAAATTATCGTGGTATCACGAGTCTCTCAGCCGCATCTAAAATTTTTGAAATTGTCGTAAGTAGTGCTCACCTCGAAAAAGCTAAACGTTATATTTCGAATGATCAACACGGATTCATGCCGGGGCGATCAGTTACCACAAATGTACTCCAATTCGTTACAACTTGTTTTGAACATTTGGAGAAAGGAGCGCAAATTGACGTTATTTATACTGATCTTAAAGCTGCTTTCGATACGATTGACCATGGGATTTTATTAGCAAAATTATCAAAATTAGGAGTTTCTGAGCGTGTTACAAATTGGTTGAGATCTTATTTAACTGGTAGAATACTACGTGTTAAGCTTGGTTCAACAAAATCATCAAGTTTCACTAATTCGTCCGGAGTACCCCAGGGTAGCAATCTTGGTCCGTTATTGTTCATTTTATTTTTCAACGACATTTTGCAAGTTCTGATGCCCGGATGTAAATTGGCGTATGCGGATGATCTGAAGATTTACTCTATTGTTCGATGCATTGATGATTGCGTTCGCCTTCAAGCAATATTGGATCAGTTTGTCGACTGGTGCCATCGAAACAAGCTGACAGTGAGTGTTTCCAAATGCGTAGTCATGTCTTATTACCGCATCAAACAGCCTTTAACATTCGACTATGCTGTTGATGGTGTCGTCCTGCGTCACTTTCAATATGCATCGATCTGCCGTAATCGCAAAAGCCAACCGACAATTAGGGTTTATTACGAAGATATCGAAAAACTTCTCGGATCCTTATTGTTTGAAAGCACTCTACTGCTCACTCGTTCGGCCCATACTAGAGAATGCTTCAATCGTTTGGCATCCTAATCAATTGACTTGGAGCTTGAGGATAGAAAATGTACAGCGTAAGTTCATCAGATATGCACTGCGGAACCTACCATGGCGTGACCCGATAAATCTCCCACCTTATGTTGATCGTTGCAAGCTGCTAAATTTGGAAACTCTTCAACGACGTCGTTGCATCCAACAGGCTGGATTTGTTGCAAAACTCTTGAATGGCGAAGTTGACAGCTCTGAACTATTGTCATCATTGAACATCCGAGTACCATCCAGATCTCTGCGTCATGGCTCATTTCTTGTACCTCGCTTCCATCGCACTAACTTTGGATATCATGAGCCGTTTACATCACTGGTTCGTACTTTTACATCTGTTGAGGAACTATTCGAATTCGGAGAACCGTCTTGCCGATTTATCACACGGATTAAAAATAGTGTAATCATATAATATAAGATTATATTTCATGTAGACTTTAGTCAGATGGAATTAATAACAATAAAATAAATAAATAAATAAATATTACAACATACAATTTCTTCATTGATTCAGATAGCTATCGGTAAGTTTTCCCAACGTAGTGATAACGGAAATGCAACCTAAAAAACTTTTGTTTGCTTGAATATGGCGATCACACTATGGAGTCGCAAGAAGTGTTTAAAACATAAATAAAACCAGAATATTACTTTTTTTAAAACTACTTTTTGACCAAAATAATGAAGGGCAGAAAAGTTTTTTTTGTTGTATGCACTATTATAAACTCGAAGAAAACAATATAGGGATTAAACATCGATTGTGATATTACAATTATGATGATATATGAATTTAAAATAATGAGAAATCACTCTACTTGGATTAATTTTGAGCATTCTGAACATAAGGTTTTTTCGTTGTTTATTGTTCATATTTTCATAAACAGATTTTGATAGAAGGCACATAAAAAACAGTTAATTAAAATTTAATTCCGCTCCATAGTTTTAAAATCGTTGTGAAATTTGTACCTTGTATAAAATTTGTAATGTCAAGTACTATACTGTCTTTTCATTGTTGATAGGAAAACACTATGGATTCATTCAATGTTTATAATGTCGATGGCAACAAAGTTTCAACTAGTTTACTTGAAAAAAATTTTTTTTCAAGTTATGGAAAAATAGTTATTTCAGTATGGTATAAAAACGTAACGACAACTTATTTTTAACCGACATAAAAACTAGTAGAAACTGCGCTTTTTGTGTCACGCAAGTGGTTAGATATTAGTAACAAACTCTCAAATTTCTGGTTGCAAACTAGTAACAAATAAGCTAGCATAACAAAAATTGTTACTTGGGGAATTCAGAAGGAATTTCGTATTTAAGTAGGAATCATATGTTAACACAAAACGCAATAAAATTGCAACGTATTCTCGGTAGCCGGCTACCCAGAGCAATGAACGCATGATAATAATTATTCGAAAATTTACTAACAAAAAACCCCATTCGGTGATGCATGTGTAAAACTCATGCATGTGTAAAACTCTGGAAGTTATAGGTCTTCACCTCCACTAATAAATTAGTAAAACAAAAACATACTTGGTGAAACTTGTACATATGCCAGTGGTGAGTGAGCCGCTTTGATGCCAGCCTCGAAGAATTCTCCCGAAAACTTTTTTGCGCACTTCTCCACCTACCTCTTCACATAAACCATGTCATGGAAATACGGGTGGTGGTTCAAAACGTCTCATCCAAAAGAGACATTTCACACAACAGATCAACAGATTTCAACCCACTAACCTCGGATTTGAAGAGGAGGAACCAGACTACACGGCAGTGTTGCCAACATTACGATAAGTATTCCCTGTAGCTGTGAGAGTACAATTACACTTACTTTCTGGACGTGCCGCTTCGTATGTAAGGATGTGTGCGTACGCTTTAACGATTTTTATGTTTACAAAATTTTCTGTAAAATTACTATACTATCTCAGGCTTGTTTGAAAGTTATTACTGAACCATTAAATATGATCGGCTCATGGCGAGCATTTCCGGTTTCGGAGGATATAATCGTATAAGTGTCATAACCGACAAACCACTCATATCCACTCATTTTTACTTGAAGAAGGATCAATGGTTTTCGGCATGTTTATAGATGTAATAATAATCAAGTTCAAATGTGTTATTGATGATGCTTTGGGTTCAGGGAATATCTCCCAACGAGCGACGTATGCGATAAAGACCACATTAGTGAATTCTTTGTGTCAATAGGATGACTAATCTTGCAATGGTTACTATGTTCACATTAGAAAGCAACTTATTTCATGAAATGAAAGACTAATACAATCAGTTTTTTGGCCGAGCAAATAAACAAACTGCAAAGATGAATTTAGATAACAGCATAACAGCAGAAATATGCGTACAATCAGTAGCACAACACCATCAACTGGAAAAAGAAAGCAGGTCAATGTGCAATCTAGGCGCATTGTTCTTTTCTTTCTCGACCTCATCGTATAAAATTTTCATTTCCCAAATGTTTCCGTTTCTTTTCATTTTCCATCAAGCAATGTTTTCGCTTTTTCACTGCCCAGCGCTGTAATGCTCCATGGACAGTATTTGGTAAACTTTAACTTGTATATACATACACTACAGGATCGTTTATTAGCTGCTGTTGCTGCTGCCATGTATACATGAACCGAAAACGTTTTTTTTCTGGCTGAGGCTTTGTTTTTTTTTCATATTTCGGAGCTCTAGTTCACTCACACAGAGCAACGTTTCTTTTCGCACGTTCGTAAAATATCACATGCCAGATTAAAATCTCAGCGCACTATACCAGCGAAATCCTGAAGGCAGCAAAGTTTTGCTGCTTTTGCAAACAAAACAATTTTTCCAGTCCAATCTCACCGGTAGGTGTTGTGTGTGCACGAGCACACAAACAGAGTGAAGGTCGTAAAGAGTAAAAAATCTTCCGCATAAATAAACTATTATTTATTCCAGCACAAATTTGAACTAAGTTAGGTAGTCCGTAGTAGTATAAGTCGCTCTGCCCAATTGTGCAACGATGCAGAAGCTAACTTTTTTTCGGGCAACCTCCACCACATTGCTGATACGCTTACCGACAACAATGCGACAAAAGGCACCACTGTATTACTTGTAACCCATTACCATTCAATGGTGAATTGAAAATCGATTCTGGGCGAGTGCCACCGGGATATCGATGGCCATTGAAAACACACTTCCGCATGGATTCACTGCCAATATTGTCTGCCCAGCTCCATACCCACTTCTTTTCCCATGTGCATGTTCGCCGGGCTGGTGTCCCGTTCGCAGCATGTTCGGTTGTTTTGCACCGGTAGCACGTAGACTATGGAGCATATAAAGGTTTACATTCCGTGCAGTCACGATGAACACAATTTGACGCGAGTTTCAAAACAAATTGAGGAACCAATTGAAAGCGATTATTCACTATCTTTTTTTGAATGTGTGAATCGATTACTGAACGTGGCAGATTATTCACCACCCAAAAAAGTATGGATGTTTTATTGTTATGCCAGAAATAATTTTTCGGTTGCTAACTTTAAATTCAGTCATTTTTATAAATCACCTATACCTAGACCTCGTCATGATTGCCTTGGTATCGGTAGAAAACTTGAAGCAAAAATAATCACTTTTGGTTTTACGCAAAAAATAGTACAGGAATAATGTTTTCACTGAGAATGTCATATACTATTCGAAGGCTAATACGACGACACGACCAGACACTCCGAAGGAAAATCGGTATTAAAACTGACTGTTAATGATTTACCATCAGTTATCGAATATCGAAAGACCTCTTGCTCATGATAAAAATAATCTTTTCGAGCAACACTGTTCTGGTTTCTATGTACAGGTTACCAAGGAACCTCTATAATAGGATCAAACAAAACATTACCGATCAGCGTAAGCGTAAAAAGCGTAAGTGCTTTTTCCGAAAACAGGAACCGTTTGTCCGTAATATATCGATAATCATGGATTAAAATATTAACTTTTCCAGTTCTGTGACAAGCAGAAAGATTTTGTAAGGGATTAGTATGGCTTAACTTTAATTTATTCAGTTGGTTTGGATGGTATTCTAACGAAGGTTTCGATTGAGCACTGGACAAAAACACGGTGTTTTAGAAATTGTGTGCAAACTGTTGAATTCGAGAAAATAATTCCGAGGCAGATCTTTAAAATACTAGTTTCCTGAAAGACAAATACAAGGAATGTGTGGTTCTGAATATTATGGAGTATCAATATAAACTGCATAGATATCAGTTATAAATGCTAATTAATAAAGTAATTTCGAAAAGGACGCATTATAAATATACAGTCAGCATGATCATACCTTCATATTTCACGACATATTCATGTTATGTTTCACTGGGAAATAGCAAAGTTATAAGACTCGAGAAGGTTAGAAGTAACGAAAACAGAAAAATATGTACTTAAAATTGATAATTTGGTGATTATAAGGAACAAAATGGAAAAAAAAGAAATAAAAATAAAATTTGGTTTAATTATGTTATTACCTAAACATAACATGTAATGAATATGTATTTTACATGTTTATTTGTTCCTTTTACACTTTTATTTAGAAATTGTGTACAAAAATTGAATCAGAGACAGTCGAGAAATTTTTTAGAGGCTGGTATTAATTTTTCTGCGATCACGTGTGATTCATTCATGGTAATATTTCCCGAAACAAGCCGGGGATATTTTTTTCTTGTGAAAATTCTGCTATCTGGATAAATCTTCAATTTATAACCCTTCGAATTCTTTCGATGGAACATTCTGCTTTTACAAAGAGCATACTAGCATTTTTCCGATTCACACAAATCACATTTTGATTTCTTTTTAATTGTTTATATTTTTCAATTTGACAACATTGGTAACTAAGGTAACTGTTATTCGGAATAAATCATTTTCGGTATTTGTTGCCAGTTTCAATAAATTTCCAAGCTATTTCGTTTTGACATTATCAGTTACTGAGGGGTAGTTAAATTTACGTTACAGTTTTGGTAGACGAGTGGCAGGTCGTGTCTTTGGCTAATATCTTCAGCTACAAAACTCATGTAGTTTGAGGGACTTATCCTGTTCTATACAGGCGCAATCTTGTTTTTAAGTGCATCAACCTCTAAATCTAAGGTCTTAAAATGAGTGGGGACCTTCATTCTTACAACTGTTTCGTACATGAAAAATTTTGTTTCATTTTAAAATTACTGATTCTGTTAGGAAATATAAAAATAAATATGAAAAAAAATGGTCATTTTAGCACCACCTCGACATTTTGATTTTATTAGGTCATAAAACAAACAAAAATCATTTCATTATGGAAACCACTTATACCATTCGATTCAGTGCATATTTATTAACAAAACAACATTTGTCAATTTGGGAATAAAAACAGTCCCAGAAAGTATGGACACAACCAAAAACCGCTGCCATTTCGCAATGGCTCAGAATCTGTCAATTTTTATGGCTGCGTCCCGTTGTTTACACTCTTCTCTAATCACTTGTGCAGTTGTTTATTCGTTTTCATGAGTTTGTATCGAAATGCGTGGACTTTCAGTAGTACAACGTCGAAAAATTGTGTACAAATGGTGAACAGAACGCGGACTGTCACTGAGAAAGATAGCAAAACTGGAAGGATTAAGCGAAAAAGCCGTGCGAAATGCAATCAGGAAGTTCGGTGAGGATAACACCTTTGAGGATAACACCTTTGCCTGATAAACCAAAATAGATAGTTAGATGCTTAGTATTTAATTAAATTAACATTTACTTCCAGTCTTCCAGCGAATCGGCTTTTAGCGGAATTACCCTGGTCCGATTTTATTTATATTAACTTAAAGCTTGAAATAACTAAAGGCTCGGTATACTATATGGAATGACAAAAGAAAAAGTCGATTTATTACCGTGAATATTTTTCTATTCTTCAGTATAATTTCCATCTAGAGCGATGCATCAAACATTTTGATGTCCTTTGAAAAAAAATTGTCAAGGCCTTCGAAATAGGCTTCCGTTTTTGCAATTACCTCAGCATTCGACGAAACTTTCTTTCTCTGGAGAAACCTTTCCAGGTTTGTAGATAGATAATAGTCGCTGGGGGCCAGATCTGGAGAATACGGGGGATGGTGGACCGTACCGTCTCCAAAGACTGAGTGGAACTGTGTCTACCACAGCTCACAGTCCTGTCTCTGAGCGTATTTTTTTCCAAAAAAATCTTATTTCCTGTGAGTTTATCATTCATTTGACTTCTCCAATATATGTTTCCACTCAGTCATTGCAAAAACTGAACTTAGTTATGGTGACTTTACGTCAAACCAACTAAAATAATAAATTGGATAGAAGTCTGCTTATTGGTATTGGACATAAAATAGTATGGTCACTACAAAGTGAAAACGGATTTTGCTGAATCGTTCCGTATTCGTGGGTGGCGAACTTTTCAAAGTCTGATAAACTTTGTTTTTTCAACAAACAGCATACAATGAAACTGAATCCAATTTATTTTTGATAGCAATACGGTTGAGTAAATATTTTGATTCCGGTATGACCGTAAATGTTTAAAGAGAACCTGGGATGAGGTAGTCAGCGTTTAGGAAAATTCCTGTCTCGGCAAAAGGCAACCAACACAAATCATCAAAATGCTCGGAACAAATTTTGAAGGTTCGGTATGCTTAGCACCCATTCAGTGCTGTTTGGATCGATGAATGTATCCCCGCAGGCTATCAAACAAAAGTCACCGCATCCGTACGAGGTTTATGTAACATAAACGAACATGAAAGCCTAATCGAGCTGGATGAAAATGTTGAAAACATTGCAGACAATAGTCTCGTAGCAAAATGAACCTCTAAAAAGATTATGGAGACTATTCGAGAAACAACCACCCAGTAAATCACAGTAGCTGAATTTATTTATACTCGATGTGAATTATTATTGTGGTGGAATCTTCACCGCAGAGATTTATGCGAAGTAGCAGGGTAAGACGAAAAGCGCTACCATGCCAATATCTGTTGTGCAAGCAAAGCTAGTTTCATCTGTAAATGGTTTCCAGTTGGGCAAAGTATTTAAACCCTGTAGTCAATTGATCACAGCTTGAATGATTGTGTATGTAATCTACAACAGCACATTCAGACAATGTTGTAAATATAAACTGACCAAGCGACCAAGCCGTATATCGTCGGATGTACACCAGGCTAGACAGTCCTATATTCCCATTAAATTATACGGTAACCAATCTTTCCGGCCATATATCATTGCTCTATCTTTGTGTTGTGCTTCGAGGAAAAATTCTACCGATTATAACGAACATTAACTTCTCGGTTTGACACTATAGTCGTGATTTTGTTGCTTAGTGGAAAGTACCTACCATAGGAAGCGAAGGTTCTTTCATGTTGGCATCACTGCCTTCAGAAACAAATGGAATCTGTTTGTCGGGTGGTCCGCTTGGCTGTTTTGGAGCATAAATGATTCAGTATCTTAGTTGCTCTAGGGCATGCAATTTTTTGAAAAATTGCTCAAATGAGAACTGTTAGCAAATGAAATATATATGATAATTGATGTTTAGTATATTTTAAATAATGATAAAATCAATGCACCATGCGGTCCCCTGGATCTCATTTTTGTCAAGTTTTATATTTTGAAACGGTTATGTTCATAAAATGGTGCCAATTACAATAACAGCAACGACAAGTGATAAACAGAGACATAATATGATAACAGACAGTTTGCTGGACACTATTTCCACCTTCTTGAAATATGCTTTGATGCAGTGTATACCATGTGAATAATAGTGGAGATTGTTTTTAACCTAAACATTATTCGAAACGTGTGCTTCCTTCCCTTGCTTATACAGTTTCAGGTTTAGATCATTATATTTAACGTAAAGCACACATTTTATTATAAAATATAAAATCTCATCAACATATTTCAATAAATACATCTATTTATTTATTTATTTTCTTTCTTATAAATTGCTTTATAAAAATAAGTAGGAAAAATATTTATTAAAATAATTAGAACAATTTTAGAAAATAGTCATATATTTTTTGAATATATTTGAGTGATATGAAATATTCGTTTTTTCAGTGACTGATATGGAAAGCAGTTTCAATCGATTTAGTTATAAAAAAGTATGGGTTATCACTTTGAATTCGAAGATAATGCAGAATTCCAAATATAATGTTTAACACAGTCACAGTCGAACAATTATGTTGCCAAAAAGAACCATTTTACCTTTTTTTTATATATAAAAAATAGGTATAGAATTCGCTCAAACTTTCGAAAAATTTTCCGAGGCCCGGAGGGCCGAATGTCATATACCAATCGATTCAGCTCGACGAACTGAGCAAATGTCCGTGTGTGTGTGTGTATGTGTGTTGTCAACAAAGAGGTCCAGATCTCAGAGATGGCTGGACCGATTTTGATCAAACTAGTCGCAAATGAAAGGTTTTCCCGTCCCCCAGAACGCTATTAAATGGTTTTGAGATAGGAAGTTTACTTTTTGAGTTATACAAAGTTTTATGTAAAAATTTTTAGTTTTTTGACAGTATCTGTCACATTTGACCTTGAAAACAGAATATGTTTTCAGACTTAGATTTCGCACGGTAATAGCTATCCAACAAGCCATAGATTGTTAAAATCCGTCCATTTTCAACGGAGATATCGCAATTTTTGTGTAAGCGACTTTTCCCCCTGTTTCAGTAGAAGGAGTTTTAAGCGCTGTATGGCAAATAAATGCTTGAGAGCAACGTAAAGCACGATTTTTATACTGTTACATGCAATTGTTTCTAAGTACCAAAAAGACTGTGCACAGCATCCTTTTTCATGACATTTTACCTCGGACCGACTTTAGCACGGTTCGTTTTTGGCAACATAATCGTTCGAATATGACATGTATAAATCAGATGATGGCATCATTTGCGAGTTGAAAGCAATTCCATAATTATATTGTTTTAAACTTTTTAGAGCCATAAATGCTGGAAGAACATAACACCCATATACCATTCGAATCAGTTCGTCGAGATCATCTAATGCGTGTGTGATAATAATTTCAAAATAAATAATTTCACTCAATTTATTTTGGAGACGACTCAACCGTTTTCTACAAACTCAGATCCATATGAAAAGTCGTATGCTTCCAAACAAGGTTCCTGAACTATGTTTGGTTTTAACCTCTGGTTCCGGAACTACAGGATGATATGTGAAACGAAATTAAAATTGTGTAACTCATTTTTCTCGTAGATGGCTGAACCGATCTAAGATTCAAATAAAATCTAAGAATCATCTATGATTTAAATGAAAAGTGATAATATTTTATCCAATTCTGACTTCCGATTCTGGAATTACATGATGATGAATTTTTAAAATTCAAACCATCATCTTCCATATGATGACAATCCCGAAAAGCTTCAAAGTTGGACTCAAAACTATTGCAATTTATTCGTCAAGTCAATTCATGGCGAATCGGTTTGGGTTAGGCTGGTTCCTGAATACCGGTTCTGGAAGTACTTTAAATTACCGTAAACTCTAAAGTGGAACTTACTTCGACATATCATGGAATGTTTAATCGATTGTCCCACTTTTAGATTCAAATTCGATCCGATTTGCAGTTTCGACATTACAGAGTAAAGAGTGATTAAAATCTCAAATTGTCGCTTAAAACGACGGTCATTAAAATAATGTCATGAAAACTGAAAAACCGAAGAATATTCATGCAAACAATATATACGAATTATGCAATCACTGTGAAAACCGACTTTTGAACCGAGGCCCGGAGGGCCGAGTGTCATATACCATTCGACTCAGTTCGTCGAGTACGCAAAATGTCTGTGCGTGTGTGTGTGTGTGTGTGTGTGTATGTAACGTTTTTTTGCACTATTTTTACTCGGAGATGGCTGAACCGATTTTCACAAACTTAAATTCAAATGAAAGGCCTTGTGGTCCCATACAAAATTCCTGAATATTATTTGGATCCGACTTCCGGTTCCGGAATTATGGGGTAAAATGTGCAAAAAATTGTGAAAATAAGTGCACTAACTTTTCTCAGAGATGGCTGAATCGATTTTTACAAACTTAGATTCAAATGAAAGGTCTTGAGGTCCCATACAAAATTCCTGAATATTATTTGTATCCGACTTCCGGTTCGAGAGTTATGGGGTAAAATGTGCAAAAAAAGAAAATATGTGTTTTAACTTTTCTCATAGATGGCGCGACCGATTTTCACAAACTTATTTCAAATGAAAGGTCCTGTGGTCCCATACGTAATTCCTGAATTTCATCAGGATCCGACTTCCGGATCCGGAAATATAGGGTAAAGTGTGTTAAAAATTGTACACCATCACTGAAGATGAGGAAAAACCTTAAAAAATTTTCTAAATCGACCTCAAATCTTTTCCAATTTGATGGTTTTATCAGTAGACGGTTAAACAAACCGATTTCGGTTATTCTTTTAAGAATCGAAGAAAATTTTTTTTTGTCTTTCTCATATAGAAAGGTTATGCAATCACTGTGAAAACCGACGTTTGAACCGAGGCCCGGAGGACCGAGTGTCATATACCATTCGACTCAGTTCGTTGAGTACGCAAAATGTCTATGTGTGTGTGTGCGTATGTGTGTATGTAACGTTTTTTGCACTAACTTCATGGGGTAAAATGTGCAAAAAAATGAAAATATGTGTTCTAACTTTTCTCATAGATGGCGCGACCGATTTTCACAAACTTAGGTTCAAATGAAAGGTCCTGTGGTCCCATACGTAATTCCTGAATTTCATCAGGATCCGACTTTCGGATCCGGAAATATAGGGTAAAGTGTGTTAAAAATTTTATACCATCACTGAAAAGAGCGAAAAACCGTGAAAAGTTTTCTAAATCGACCTCAAATCTTTTCCAATTGATAGTTTTTATCAGTAGACGGTCAAATAAATCTATTTCGATTATTCTTTTAAGAATCGAAGAAAAATAATTTTGAAGAATACCACAGTATTATATATGATAGTTTGATTGATATGAGAAAGGCATCATTACACCACTAGGTGGATTGAAACAGGTTTTTTTGTAAGTAGTCACGTGGCAGCAGTCCTTTGCTTCGGTTCTACACTGGACCCTTGATAAGATTTACTTCTATGAGCTTCTATTTTAAATCAATACACAGACGTTCCTAGGCTATAGTGCCCAATTGGTCACTGTTTTGTATGTACTGATTCAAATAGATTATATAAAATTGTCCTTGTAATGTGTGGTTGTGTTTTATAGTTTAGTTGTTGTTTTTGTAATGACAATGGTCGTAAATCTGGTTTTGTGATAATGTAAATTGTGGTATGTGGTTCTTGTAATGGTGTGTATGGAATGTAGTGGTAATAATTGTAATAGTGATGTAATAATGTAATAATGGTAATAGTAATAATAATAATAATCTTTTAAATGGGTTTATCTGTTGGTAATAAAGAAAAATGGCCCAATGATGCCGCCAGACCAAAATCCGCACCAAACCGTCACTCTCTGAGGATGCATCGGTTTCTCCATGATAACGTGCGAGTTTTCCGAGTTCCAGATGCGACAATTTTGCTTATTAACATACCCGCCGAGATGAAACTGTGCCTCATCCGAGAAGATGATTTTTGGCAACACATTCCGTCACATTACCATGATTTTCAAAGTAAAACTGCGCGATTTTCACGCGTTCCTCAAGCGTATGCACAACCATTTCCGTTCAGCGGATGGATAAAACTAAGTTTCTTCCAAATCAGAAGTGACAACCTTAAAACCTTAAACCAATGTCGAAATAACCGCTACTTCAAAAAAAATATTAGATAGAGAAACCCTGTATTTTGGAAAATCACTTACAGCTGCGGAAAAACCCCAGTTTTCCGTGACGAACGAAATTGCGAATTTCCAAATGTACAAGCAAAAGAAAAAGGTGTTTTATGCGTTCCTTAAAGCTCACAATTGACTTAGAAAGTTTAGTTCTGCTTTGGCAAGCTATCATTATAGCAGAGAAGGGCTTCAAAAAGGATTTCAACCAACCCCATTACCCTTAATTCCGCCCGATTGAGATATATTGGACAATTGCCATAGTTGAAGAAAAGTGAAAACGTGACTCAGGATGTGACAGAGATGAAGAGATGGTGGAACAAAAATGTCTCTTAGCTTAGTCAAGTACGTGTTCAAAACTGAAGCTTCTCCTGTATTTTAGCCGTTGGTTGTATAGTGCAGGACAAAGTGTGCGAGATTTAAAGCAAATCAATCATCAACAAAATGTGCGTATTGTAGACCAAAAGCAGTTTTTTTAATTTCAGCATAATAAACGTACGCACGATGCGATACAGAGTAAGCAAAATTTCATGCTCAATTGGAACGAACTTACAACAGCAATTTACGACTGATTGTGGAACTTATCATTGGCAACATAATCGCTGTTTATTTTGATTGTTAGAATTGCTTAAATTCCGTCGCCGCGAATAATCTCGCTAACACAAAATATCTGTTCTGTATTACTATGGATTTGAGTATGATGAGATCAGCTCCAATTGTGCATTGAAGCGTGGCTTGCAACATTATTTAAAGAACAAAGACTGTACAGTAACAACTTGAATATGACGAAAGCTGCGCTACTTTTCAAACGATGATTCGTGCAGGATTTTTTTTATTAAAATACTCTTCTGCTCTCTATAGGGGAGTAAACTTTGATGTTATCTTCTTTATTTCGTTGCAGTAAAAAGTGTCTATTGCAGACTTTTTTTTACATCATTTTTTCCCCGTCAACGCCAGCTTCTTCCTAGCTAGAAACAAAAAAAAATCCAACTCCAACACAAACTGTGATCCGCCCTATATTCAACTTTATCCGAACGAATGCTCACGATATGTGTAGCTTTTGGCGTCGTGGTGCTTGAAAACTTGTCATCCCCCAGATATGAAACGACGGGAAGCATAGCTGCTGATCTGAAAAAAATTGCTTCCACCCCGACAATGGGCTCCGATGGAGCTGGTCTGTGCTCAACATCTTGCCCGTTCTCCGGGTTCCGACGTACATCGCCTTCGGTTGGCTGCCGTTGGAGCTGCGATGGCTGCCGGATGCATACAAACGTATCTATACATTGTAATATTGAGTTATCTCTCCCCGGCAGATACCGAGTATGGTAACATTGTAGCAATCCGTATCCTTCACTGTGCGAGAATTGTAAGAAGTCGGTAACGGGGATTTGACAAAAAAAATTTACTACTCTCCATCCCCAAATGGTCATCTCGTTTCGGTCCTTGAGTGCATTTAGGATCATGATCATGACATCATAGATGGAGTATGAATTGTATATGTTTGTGTATTAGGACGAATCAAAACATGTCAGCAAATTTGTTTTTGTTTCTATAATTATTTTCTCTTGTCCAAAAATCGTGTTACCATCAAAACGAAAATAATTCTGAGAATGTCGAACATTTTGACCCACCCTAACGAATCACAAACTTGGAACGGTGGATCCGGCGAAACTGTTTTGATAGCTGTTCTTGAATGCGATAGTTTCGAACATTTGTGTTTTTTTTGTTTGCCCCATAAGCAGTCTACTAAATGTTTCACACAGCAACAGTAGCCTTCCTACGGATGCGAAAGGCAGTGGCTTCCGTAACATTTGTTGGCAAAGTTGGTGATTTGTTTAAGATGGAAGTAATACAGTGTATTGCTTTATCCCACTAGTCAAACTATTAATATATATTTTTCTCTCAGCGCATTTGAAACCGTTTTATACGGGTTTGGCGAAGCAATACATTATTCAGTTTTGAGGTGAGCTATTCAGTAGTCAAAAAGACATGTTTTACTATAGCCGGTCAACTTTGCTGAACAAATGGTTTTAATTAGCATAGAAATGCAATTTTCGAGAATTTATGAAAGAAGTTTTCTTGCGTGTCTCAACGCTGCTCAACGACATAGCACTTCCAGGAATTGGAGAGAGTTTTCAAATTGTAGTCCGGCTTCTGATGGAAACTTTTTCACAAATTTATTTCCTAACCTCACATTATTTATTTCCTATCCTCATTCATATATTTTATTTAATTTATGGGAATAGCAAAAATTTAAATTTTGATTATTGAGATTTTAATATGGTGATCTGTTGAGTTTGCAAATTTTCCAAATTGAAATGGGCTGCCCAAAATACGATTTTCTTTCAACAATTTGTGTTCTAGTCTTGTTAAGACGTAGAGCCGTCTTGAGCTAGTTTTAAATTTGATCAGTATCTTATGGGGAAAACAGATTGGAAAATCGAATACGAATGCAACTATGTAATGAAAACTACGAAAATATTATCCATATCTACACGGAACGACCGAAATCAGCATTTTCGCGAAAAATTTAGTTGATTTGCTGATTTTAGTTAGTTATTTTTTGAGACAACTAAAAAAATCTTACTTTTGCTGATTTAGATTTTTTATTCTCATTCCCTTAATAATAATAAAATATTTGTTGAAATGACTATTTTTTTTAGTTGAATTCACAAATTAAACGTACTGTCATTTCTTAGCTAAGGCACACTTCATATCCAGTCAACTAATTTTTTAGTTGAATTAAAGAAATATAATGTTGTTTTCAACCAATATGAATGGTTGAATTGGCTTCTGCAATCTGCAGCTATATGGCGCCCTGTCACCGAAACGGTAACACCTTAATGACTACTAGCCACTAGATGGCACACTACTGCCGAAAAAAATTCAGACGCGGTTGTCTTTTCTATATTGGCAGATGTTGTGTTGGAGAAAAAGACATAAACGAAACGTAAACATCTTTTTGAATTTTTTTTCTTCTAAATCACTGTTTCTTCATTCTCACTGAAAACTTTGAGCACTCGGAAAACAAAAACCGAATACAAATAGTACACCGGACGGCGCAGCTCGGAAGGTTTGAAGATACAAAAAACCTTCATCACAATTAGAGTGAAACATTCGAAATTCACATCACTGTTCCGCGTAAAAACATTATTACGCACAATCGCTTCAAGTGCGCACAAATTCTGAATAAATACACTTTCCACTAACAGTTTACGTAACACATGCGAAAAACATCTAAACAATTTGCGAGCAGTTTCAACAAGACTGTCCCTTTTAGCTTTTTAATGGATTGTTTTGCTTTGACACTGCTGTCCTTCAGTAATGACGGTGATAGATAAATAGAATCAAAGTTTCTGATTTTAATAACGAAATTAGTTGTCAATGAGAATTTCGTGTTGGATTGAAATATTGCTGGTTTGTGTCCAGAATATTCGCCAACTAAACACATTCTCTAAAAATAAGAGTTTTTTTCAGCACAGTAAAGTCTACATTTTAACTAATTTTATAGTTATTTTGGAAATTTTGTTGTTAGAATCAACTAATTCAAAAACAGTAATACGAATTAGGCGCAGAGCTAATTTCGGTCGTTCCGTGTATGAACATAAATTCAACAGAAAACAAACACACATCGCAGTTCGCTTTCACATCTCTTCCAAGTCAGTCGATAAAACAAAACCGCTTACGTTCGGGACGGAAGAATCCAAGTACAGTATTGTGTAGTGAACAATAGGACGATCTCGAAATGAGTGAACCAAACGAACAAAAGCTACCACCGCTACGAAAGAATACAATTATTGTTGACTTCAGGCAGTGCAAAATTAGACCTTCGATACGAGAACTTGAAGGTTTGCTTATGGAGCAAATGTAGCTTAACATTAAACGTGTGCATTTACTTCAATGCAATAAGACAAATAATTTTGTTTACGTACAATAGAATAGAAGTTCTTGTGCATGATCTTCCCTCAAGCGTCATCGATCCTTATATTCGCAAAACTGTGTCCCAGTACGAAGAGATTCTCTACATCGAAAAAGAAAAGTGGAAGAACTTTTTCGCAGGTATTCTAAATGGGGTACGTTTGTTACGCATGCGCTTGAAGAGGCCTATACCTTCTTATGTGACTTTCGGTCAGGATACAAGAATCCCGTGCAAATCACTTGTTACCTATGACAATCAGATGGCCACATGCCAATATTGCCAAAAAGCTGTTCACTACGGTAAGCCATGTGATAAACTGGACAAGGAGACAACTACACCGAAGTACAACGGTGTTTCCTTCACACCAACCACAAGCAACCCCAGTACACCTGTGACAGCCACCAACAACAATGAAGCATCCCTTTCAACGAAACCATCAGTATCCCCTATAGAACAAAGTACACCAGCTGCAGTTAACAACCTACCCAACGCCTGTCAAATAGTCTTACCGAACCAATGGACGGGAGCGTGAATAGCGAACCCCTGCTCTCCTCCAAGAAAAAAAAAATTAATACAGTAAAACGGCCGCGTTAAGCTTAAGTGCAAAAGATCCGAATAAAAAAAAACTATAAAAAACACACACATCGCACTACAAGTCTGTTTTTTTTCTTGCACTGCTGCTATCACATATTAGCTGCGATCGTCAAATAAGCAACAAGCAGACAAAATCAAACTCTCAAATCAGTATTGGCGGCAAAGCAGAATAGAAAAAATAGACTTGTTGTACGGTGTGTGTTTGTTTTCTGTTGAATTTATTGCCATAGATATAGGACTGTTAGTGAATGCTGTGGTGACCAAGCACAGCAAAGCATGCTTGGTTCTTCTAGTCAATTAGACTTTTTCTTCATGTGTCTTCATATGCAGGATAGTTTATTTGTAAAAATTTTTTCCTCGATTAGGAGTAAGCTAAGGGCTCGAGTTCCGTCTCTGCTGTAACATTTTCACGATTTTCATTACATAATTGCATTGGCATGTCGATTTTCCAATCTGATTTCCCTGTTAGATACTGATCAAATTTAAAACAATTTATCGCACTGACGGAAAAAAAAATTAGTTTGTTGATACATTTAATTGGGTTGTCGATATTAAATCTGTTGAAATCTCGCGTTATAGAAATATTTTAAGCTACAACAATTTTAACACTTGCCACACGATTCCTCTAAGTGTTAAAGGCAATTTTTTCCATGTCGCATAAATCACACGAGAATTCGATCGGAACGAAACAAAAAAAAAACCTGTCATTTTAGCCAACAGCAAAACAAAAATCTAGCGTGAAGTGAATGTTGCACTCAAAATTGTGGCTCATGTAAAAGCGGCACCCAAATCCCGGTGGCATCTCGTGTCGATCGTGGTGACATCTGCGAGTGTTCACCCTGTAGATTGAGCAAATTTTACACACAGTTAATATGTGAGCATATATATTTGTTTTCTGTGAATTAACTAACGGTACTATGAAACACATTTCAATACAAGTTTTAAAAGTTTTTCACTTTAATTACGTGCATCTTCTGGTTAACTTGACCGCGAAGTAAAACTTAACGAGCCGACGTGAATGCCAATGTTTTGCAAGTAAACTTTAATAGTGAATACTACTAGTCGTATTTCTATAATAATTATCACCACTACTTCCTCGAAACTCGCAACAACTTGAAGAATTACATGTTGGTTTTTGTCCATAAAATGTAATAATATAATTTCTAATAACGACTTTCTCAAAAAGTACAAGAGTTTTATAGCAATAATTTATAAATTCATTGTAGGAATCGTACTAAAAATCATAGAAATTTTTAACCAATAAAGACAAAGAAGTTTTTTGAATCTTTCTTGGGAGGGGAAGGGGGGAGGGGTGCATGAAGTTCATGAATCTCACATACAACAAATATACATTCGCTCATATTATACACCCAAACCTCCGTTTACGAACACTTTTTATACGTAACCTCTTTTTACGTACCTCTTTTTACGAACCAAATCCCAAATAACGTAAACTTTTTTTACGAACCAAATCCCAAATAACGTAAACTTTTTTTACGAACCTACTTCGTAAAAGAGGGTTTGTCATTCATCGAAAGCGATTTCCGACTCCATGGAAACTACTACAATATAGGTATTTTTGGAACGGGTTTAAAGAGTAGATTCCGGAAAATGATGTTTGAGGTATTTTGGAAATCCAAGATGGCGACTTCCTGTTGATTGATATTCCTTGAAAACCCATACAATATGGGTATTTTCGGAATGGAATTGATGAGTAGATGTCAGAAAACGATGTTTGAGGTAGTTTTGAAATTCAAGATGGCGACTTCCGGCTTGTTGAATGTTGATGTCGGAAAATGATGTTGGAGGTGGTTCTGAAATCCAAGATGTGAAAACCCTTGCAATATGGGTATTTTCGGAACGGGGTTAATGAGTAGATATCAGAAAACGATGCTTGAGGTTCCGAAAATACCCATATTGTAAGGGTTTTCAAGAAATATCAAGAAACCGGAAGTTGCCATCTTGGAACTAAGAACCACCTCAAACATCGTTTTCTGATATCTACTCATCAATCCCGTTCCGAAAATATCCATATTGTAAGGGTTTTCAAGGAATATTAACAAACCGGAAGTAGCCATCTTGGATTTCAGAACCACTTCAAACATCATTTTCCGACATCTACTCATTAACCACGTTTCAAAAATACCCATATTGTAAGGGTTTTCAAGGAATATCAACAAACCGGAAGTCGCCATCTTGAATTTCAAAACTACCTCAAACATCGTTTTCCGACATCTACTCATCAATTCCGTTCCGAAGATACCCATGTTGTTAGGGGTTTTAGGCAATCTCAATAAACCGGAAGCCGCCATCTTGGATTTTGAAACGAACCCAAACATCATTTTCTTGCACTTACTCTTCACATCCGTTCCGAAAATAAACATATGATGCGCGGTTTCCACAATAATCACACAAAACTTTTTTTACGAAGTAAATTCCAAATAACGTAAACTTTTTTTACGAACCAAATCCCAAATAACGTAAACTTTTTTTACGAACTACCTCTTTTTACGAACCCCCGTTTAGTTCGTAAATGGAGGTTTCGGTGTACTAGGATTTTTGGATACTATCGGATACAAACCATTTCTTAGAGATTTTTATGTAAATTAAAAGTACTGCGGTTTGTCAAAAAGCTTTGAAGTCCTTACAATTCAACGGATTTTTACAAAAACTAACGCTATTTTCAACAAACCATTTCACTAGAAATAATGTGAAGAAAGTTAGAATGCAAATACTGATTTTAGAGACTCTTTCAATAACTCTAGACTTTTTCCAAAGATCTTGTTATTTGATGCTCATTCAATCTCAACTCAATTTCGAAAAAATGAAAAGCTGAAGAATAAAAAGCTTATTATTATTCAACCTTGTTCTAAATAACGAAGCATTATTTTTCATTCGAGGGTTTTTTTTTTATTTAAAAGATATTTTCTATTTAGGCCTATTTGCGTACAAGCGTACAAGGTTACGTGGCCGATTTTTTAAATAATTTTTTTTCAGTTGGATTCCGTTGTCACCCTTTTTCTAGGGGGAGAGGAGCTTCCATTTCCCTCCTGCGAGGATTGAGGGGCACTTCGTTCGTGGTTCGTCTCGTCATCCATTGCCGCATCGATGGTATTGTTGTCGATTTCCGTCTTCTTTTCGTTGCTAGTTGCTGTAGATGCACCTTGTTGTATATTGGTTGCAATTGCTGATTGGTTGGAGGGTAAGTTGTTAACTGCAGCTGGTGTACTTTGTTCTATAGGGGATGATGATAGATTCGTTAAAGGGTTGGTGGCTTTATTGTTGTTGGTGGCTGCCACAGGTGTACTGGGGTTGCTTGGGGTTGGTGTGAAGGAAGCGCCGTTGTCCTTTGGTGTGGTTGTCTCATTGTCCAGTTTATCACATGGTTTACCGTAGTGAACAGCTTTTTGGCAATATTGACATGTGGCCATCTGATTGTCATAGGAAACAAGTGATTTGCACGGAATTCTTGTATCTTGACCGAAAATCACATAAGAAGGTGTAGGCCTCTTCAAGCGCATGCGTAATAAACGTACGCCATTTAGAATACCGGGGAAAAAATTCTTCCACTTTTCATTTTCGATAGAGAGAATCTCTCCGTATGGGGACATAGTTTTGCTAATATAAGATTCGATGACGCTTGAGTGAAGATCATGCACACGCACTTCTATAGCACTATCATCCATATATACTGGAATGTTGTACTTAATGTTCTCGTGCTCCACATAGTGCACATTGTTATTGTCTTTTGTGAATTAAATTGCATCCAACTCTTTATAAAACTGGACGTAAACAACATTATTCGTCTTATTACTTTGAAGTAAATGCACACGTTTAATGTCAAGATGCATTTGCTCCTTAAGCAAACCTTCAAGTTCTCGTATCGAAGGTCGAATTTTGCACTGCCTGAAGTCAACAACAATTGTATTCTTTCGTGTCGGCGGTAGCTCTTGTTCGTTTGGTTCACTCATTTCGAGGTCTATTGTTCACTACACAATACTGTACTTGGTTTCTTCTGTCCCGAACGTAAGCGGTTTTGTTTTATCGACTGACTTGGATGAAATGTAAACCCGAACTGACCAATCGAGTGTTGTTCGATCGGGTCCCAGCTACCTTTGATTTTGCTAGCGTTATTGAGAATACAAATGCAATACGACCGAAAAATCAATACGTCTTTCATCAGAATAAGGCTGTTTAACTTCAGAAAGATTAGTTTTCAACTTTAAGTAAATAAAATTGAGGAGGAAAAAGTGTACCTCAATGTAAAAATGGGTAAAGAATAGCAAATGAACAAGTCTAATAACGTAACATATATAATATTCTATCCCAAATATGAAGCAGAAGTAGACGATTTTGCGGTGGAAAATAACAAAACCATAACACAGCAATGTCAGGTATGACGAACCCGTGTATGTGAAAGACAATGTCATCTTCCTCTGTATTTTAAAGATTTCAATTGTTCTTCAAAACCAGATAGCGCAGTACGTTAGGATTCTTTCGATCGATTCCGATATGCGTTACAAGAAATCAGACAATTGAAGACCTGCATCAGAGGACACCGAAAACATTTATGAAACAACAATCCAAAAAATAATAAAGTCAAAAAACTATAAAGCAAATGTAACGATGTTTTCCTCGACAAAAGTAAAAACAGCGACAACGAATCAATGGACGAAAGTGCGATAGATGAATCAATAGCCTCTCAAGCCTTGTTGGATGATAAAGAGACTAACTGAGACTGAGGAAAAGGGTATTGAAGAGTCCCTTCACAATGATTAATCGCTGTGATTTTATTTATATATTTTAAGTATAATAAGATAAACTGGCTCTGTTGAAGTTTAAGGGATATGTGTCAAATAATTTGAAAATGTGTCATGGTTGGTGGTTGGATTTTGACACTAATATACTTGATTTAAACAAATTAAAGTAACGCTAATAGACGTACATCGGTGGCTGAATCATTTAATCCGGCTTTGTTCAGATATAAAATATGTTGTTAACCTTTCAATTAATAACAGTGAGCAAAGCATGTTCTAAGCTGAAATCATCTTTCAGTGTGGGTCCAGACTGCATTCCATCTGTTTTACTGAAAAAATGTTCTAGTCTGCTAGTTCCATTATCGATATTATTTAACAACTCCTTAGAAGAAGGAATTTTCCCCGACTTATGGAAAAAATCATACATCTTCCCAGTTTTTAAAAAAGGACGAAGAAACGAAATTTCCAATTACCGAGGAATAGCGGCGTTATGTGCAGTATCTAAATTATTCGAACGGATTGTCTTGGACTTTATTACGCATAACTGCTCAAATTATATATCCGAGAGCCAACACGGTTTTATGCCGAAACGATCTACATCTACAAATCTTGTATCATATATTTCGTTTATCATTCAATCCTTACAAGCACGACTAAAAGTAGATGCCATATACACCGATTTCTCTGCGGCTTTTGATAAGATAAATCATCAGATTACCATTTCCAAACAAAGTAGACTTGGTTTTAATGGTTCTTTTCTGAGCTGGCTTAGCTCATACCCAATAGGGCGCAAAATGTCAGTGAAAATTGGTGACTGCTTTACATCACC
Organism: Malaya genurostris; assembly: GCF_030247185.1. Classification (NCBI taxonomy): domain Eukaryota; kingdom Metazoa; phylum Arthropoda; class Insecta; order Diptera; family Culicidae; genus Malaya; species Malaya genurostris. Next base: position 247,211,299 of record NC_080572.1, on the reverse strand, counting down.
GTTTGCTGTCAGCTCCGGAGTTCCACAGGGTAGTCATCTAGGAACATTCATATTTTGCTCTACTTAAATGATTTAAATACTTTGCTGAAATGCAGGAAATTATCCTTTGCTGACGATTTCAAACTCTTCCATCTAATCAAAACTACCAATGATGTTATATTTCTGCAGTCACAATTAGACATCTTTACAAATTGGTGCAGAGTAAATAGAATGACTATAAACGCCTCGAAATGTTCAATTATGTCGTTCACACGAAAACACTCAGTGGTAAAATTCGACTGCTCTATTTCGCAAACCGTTCTTAAAAGAGAATCGTTCGTTAAAGACTTAGGAGTTATCCTGGATTTAAAAATGAACTTCAAGCAGCATGTGGATTACACAATCAACAAAGCTTCTAAGTCACTCGGATTTATTTTTCGTGTTACGAGATGCTTCGAGAATATACATTGCCTAAAAGCGCTATATTATGCTCTGGTTCGTTCTACACTCGAATACGCAGCTGTTGTTTGGTCATCTTATTATCAAAATGATATTCAGCGTATAGAAGCCATCCAACATAAATTCATTCGTTTCGCGCTTCGCAAATTTCCTTGGAGAGATCCTCTAAATCTTCCGACGTACTCAGACCTTTGTAAGCTCATAGGTCTCGATCTATTGTCTGTTCGTAGAGGCGTGTTTAAGGCAACTTTCGTCGCAGATCTGCTTCAATCTCGAATCGATTGTTCTGAACTCTTACGCTCACTAGACTTCAATATTAACCAATGTAATTTAAGGAAATGTATCATTTGGATAATTATAATCTATTGGTACAAAAGATGAGAAGTTTTATGCCTGCTGGAGAGAGAGCAAAAATTTGGTGATGCTCAGCTCCAGTGGGCTTTTTCCTGCTCCAAATAAACAAATAAACAAAGTGTAAACTATTTCCACTGACACACCGTAACAGTTTTGATATATAAACTGAAAAATTTTCATAAAATCAAATTTTTAGTATACTGAAAATTCGAATTTTTAAAACTCACGTGATCAATGTTATGGATTAGAGGAAAACAATTTGAAAACAAATAAATCCTCATCGGTACTGTTCTAACACCGAAACATGTTTTTATGATAATGAGATTACATCCTAATAGCCGCTCGTTAACAGAAATAACCTCAAATCAATCTCTTCAATCACCGGAACGACATATAAAGCCTCTTTAAACCATTAATCAATCCGATAACCATTCGAGCAGATAAAGTTTATTACCTCACCTTTTAGCGTTTGGTCAGCTGTCGCTCCGGGCTATCACTTCACCAAAAACTGTATGTGCACAAACAAAGTTCGGTTGGCTTCTGTTGGTTTCACAATATTATCATTCCGGTCCCAAGCCCGGAACATTGCATCCTTCACGGACAGCAGCCGCCAGCCAGTAGACAAGCGAAGATCCGTTTTTGTATGCTCTATTCCGCTATTGGTGCACGTAGGGCACCATAAGGATAACCACCCTAAAGCATCCTTCACTCATTGATGTCACAATGCACAGCAGAAAGGACAATTTTAGCTTTACATAGGCGAACACCACACATACACACACACACACAGATATATACAGTTACGCGGGTATCATACTATCGACTTCAATCGAGTAAACTTGTTTCGATTGATGCACAGTTTTGCTTTGGGAATACGAAATACTACGGTATTGGCACACTTGATACTTTCCGCATGCTTATGAAACACTTTTCATCCAACTTTTCCGCCTGCCGGTGTAGAAGCTAGAGCACACACCGACCATTCGTGGAAGGATGGTGAAAAACTATCGTCACTAAACTTCTCCCTGGCACTCTGGCAACTGTCATCACAGTATTCGAGTGTTGAATCTGAATCTGATCCTTCTATATTTCGCCTGTTAGTTTATATTATCCGCTTTATGAAACTTAACACTCAACTTTATCTAGCAAGTGACTTCATTCACATTTCATTTCGCTTGTTACATTACCCTTTCAGCACTCACCGTATGGATTCATTACTATTCCCTCCGGGGACAATTTATCATTCTTCGCACTTTTGTCGGCCCGATTGCCACAAATATCACACTTTGCTGAAAGCGAGAATACACTTAGTGCTCTTCCTCAAATTGGACTGTGGTACATGGATCCGATGGACACTTCACAATAGCAACAAAAACAACGGCACTATCACCAACATCATGGATCTTACTTTCGATATCCTGTTTGATCCACCCCAGCTATTTCCCGTTTGCATCCATATCCCCAACCGGGGTCTATCGGCGTGTAGTGAACTACTAACTACTAACTACTAATTTGCACTTTTCGGGTCGCGTATTATTCGCCTGTGCCGCTGACGGCAGAACACTGTTCCCACGCTGTTTTGTGGTGCCGTTATTTTTGCGCGCACGATGAGTCTACGGTTATCCGGTGCACTTGTACTTTACGTGTACCGTCACTATGGAAGGAAAGTTGTGCATAAGTGAATTTAATATTCACCAAGAGAAACAGGTGTCGAGAATAACTGCTTAATATTTGAACAATTCTTGTATTATTGTCCGATTTGGTATTCATGAAGTGCGCAATGCTGGAACCACCTGCCTCTGAGTTGGGTGTTGTTGTTGTTGTTGTTGTGCAATCGTGCTTTGAATAGAATTTTTAATTTTGGAAAGTAAAACTTTTTTTGGTAAGCTTTCTGAATAATTTTTACACGTTGGATGTCGCGTGAGTTTTCCAAGGCAAATGTGATTCCATGGCCTATTGATTATACGAATAGTGCATAGTTTCTGTTGGATTTGAAAAGAACAAGAACCTACATCATACAAATCAGAGTAAACTGTTTTCATCAACAAAACCTGTTTTAATCCACCTAGTGGCGTAATGATGCCTTTCTCATAGTACTCATAACATCACAAATATAACTATGTAATTCGCTGAAACAACTGTTCATTGAATAGAAATAGGAAACTTTGTTCGGACCTAACCTCACAAACTCTACAAATTCTGTTTACCCTGTAGTTCCGGAATCGGAAGTAGTATCCACAGCAAATTTAAGAATTCCGTAGGAAAATGTAAGACTTTTACTTTGAACCTATAAGTTTGTGAAAATCGATTTGGCCATGAAAAGTGAGTGAGGTCACTTTTTACAGTTTTGATCACTATTTTTAATACTTCCGAAATCGGATTCAGACGACCGGAACAGCCGAAGTTGGATTGTTTGCCAGCAACAAATATGACCTACAAATTGGAACAGTTTTGAAACTAGTTAAACCCAGACTGACTATCTCGTTTTTTATTTCGATTAAATCAATTAAACGATATCTAACAAACGAAGCGAACCTGCGTTTCTGTTACTTCTGCATATGTAGGTCAAGCTAAACAGCATGAATTAGCAGGATAAAATATGTAGGAAGATTATTATTGTTGTTATTATTATTATTTTTATTAGTATTTTTATTATGATTACTATTATTGTTATTATTATTGACATCACTGCACAATTGGAACGATATTACTGCACTACCGGCTGTGCAAATTGCATATTTTTTTCAAATAAATTTGAATTCAATGACATTCGTTTATTCTTTCGGTCGCTCTTATCATAGAATAGCTAAAATTTTTATTAACCGCAGCACCGTCTTTTACCAATATCACACACCAGTAGCAGACATCCGTAACCGTTTCGATTTATTTATAGCGTGTACGAAATAGAACAAATCACGCATCGTTCGGTTTTGTGTTTTCTTCTTCTTTCGGTGCTGTACATATTGTCAATCTACATGGCGATTTGAAAACGTTGACACTCATCGCTCTGTAACTGCGGAACCGGAAGTCGATTCCGGATGAAATTTCACAGTAGCTTTAAAGATAATATGAGCTTTAATTCAAATCAAGATTTGTGAAAATCGGTTCAAGCTTCGCAGATAAATCGAAGTGAGTTCTATTTTTGGAGTTTTTGTCGTGAATACGACTTACTTTACTATGGGGCGCCTTTTCAAAATTTACCCCCTAAGAGAGTGATAAGTTTTTGATCGTGAATATTTCTTGTTGCATCTTACGTATCAACGTAAGTTTTGCCACATGCCATCGGAAATATAAGCATAATTTTGAGATACAATTTTCAGTTGTGTGACATAATCTCAAATAATTCAAATTTGAACTTTTCTGGAATGTTTGGTATCAACGAGTATCAAAGAGGAAAACACATGACGCTTTTTTGCCTTTCTCGTATTTTGAAAGCTCATAGTTCAGTGATCTGTGGAAGGATTTATATAATCTAAGTACCAATAGATTCGAAATTTTTCAACTTGAACGTATATTGCAATAACATTGAAATTGTTCAGTAGTACACTATTGAAAAACCTGTCTGGTTTGATCCATTTCAGCACCAGCCAATCAGAACGCGTTCTAAGGAAGAGAACAAAATATGTGCTGCTCCAGCGATATGCCACTTTTTCTATCATTTTGTGAGCAACGGTTACAGAAGGAAGACACACACGAGAGTAACATCGGGCCGCGGCCACACACCCGACGCCTGCCAGCTGAAGTCATCAGCGTACACGCAAAGAACCATCTCGGATCCAAATGCAGATCCTGTTGGTCGTGACAATTCAAGCACTTTTCAGTGCTACAGATCATCATAAAAAAGTAATTGAATTTTTTCTTTCATACCAAAAGCATCAGATTTATCGAAATAGAAGTAGACAAAGTTTGCACCGTCACTAACACATTCAATTACGAATCACGCAATGCGAAAATGAAAGTGTTGATATAGAACATATCTTTATACTAGTATGGGTGTAGTTTGAAAATATGAAGGGCGAAACAAGGTTGCCACGTATGCAGACTAATCTGTATTTTTATTATAAAGAACTATACTGGTAATTTCATAACATATGATTGTGTTTCAGAATGTTTAATGTAACTAATCTGAACTTTAGTTTAGGTGAATCGTTTCAAATTCTAGTAGTGAAAAAGGGGAATGCTTGCATAATTCATACAATTGATCAACTAATTGATATTCGGAAGTGTTAAGGAACATGCCAGTTGTTTTCGTATTCACGACATCCAGTTATGTCTCAGACCAGTGCTGTAAAACTTCATTCAATTCGATTGAAACTGAATGTAGAACACATTGACGATCTCTCTAATGCAGTAAACTTCACTCTCTGACACACACAATGTTTGCTGACGGCCCGAACGGGCAGCATTCAGTTCATCATTCGTTTCTCTTCAATCGAGGCTCAGTTTAATTACCGTCAGTTGATCTCTTGAAGTAACAAAATATCTATTTCAATAGTGTGAGAGCGGCCTTCAAATGAGGTTCATGTAAACATTCGAATTGGTTCAAGATAATAGATGCATTAGCATTAGCATTATTAGCATTAGCATTAGAGACCGCCCGTGTGTTGCTACTCCGTTATTGATCTGGACCAATTGAGATTGCAAAATGATTTTTTGAAGTAACATGTTTGGGAATAACACATTGTTTCACACTGTGCAAACTGTATTGAACCATGCATGCTGATCAATACCGACGCCGGCCACGTCCGAATGCAGATCTACTTGGGAGGGAAAGGATTGTTAGTTCGATGCATGTTGCTACTAAGAACCGAGGAATCCTCTGCATTCCCACATGCATCACAGGAAAGGATACTTTGTTAGTAAATGTTTTAATAATGTTATCATGTGTTTATTGCTCTGGGTAGCCGGCTGTTTGGGTGTTTTTAAGTATTATCGTTTTATGTGTTACTTTGTGCTGGCAATATAATGCACGAAACAGTCAATCTCCGAAATTGACAAAACTCCGGACAGCCGGCTGTCGAGTATGCAGTCACTCGTTTATGCATCTACCTTTCGCGTTTTTTTAGTCATGCAAAAAAACACATGCGGATTGATAAAAAAAAGGTATCATCTCACTGCTAGGTGGATTAAGCACGTTTTTATAAATGAAACTACGTGATACAAAATAAACGAGCGAATAGGATTTAGACAAAAAAGTTGATTCATTGCATTGAAATATTCTAAACAGTTATTATAAAATCATTTTAAATCACCAAACAAAGGTCAACAGTTTTCACGCGCGTCTTGATTCTTTATTATTTCCGCTTTATTATTTTAATTATTTATTGAAATTATTAATTGGTTATATTAGTTGATCTGGGCAGCCGGCTACCGAGAAAAATATTAATTTACTGTTTGAAATATTAATATCAAGTGTTTTTTACTATGTATTCAATATACCGATATATGTTATCTCTGTTATTAACTTTGTAATATAAACGGATTTGCGCAATGGTTTATTTTTATCATTCATTTTATAATCCCGAAAGACAATCAATAACATGGAAGAAGAAATCATTCCTAATGAAACTTTTCTCCGATGCTAGACGGAAATTGATAGATTGAATAGAGATGATTTAGTAAAATAGAGTAATCAGAAGTAAAACATTGAAAATATCTGATAACTGAAAGGAAAAAGAAACTCCTGCAATTGTCGCCTTTTACGACATGGAAGCAGGAACCCAGTGGATCTATTCTTGGTTCGTTTTTTTCCGCCGGATTCTAGGCATCTAGGCTGGTACAGTCCGGAGAGAGCTAATAGGTACTATCAATCTCCTAGTGGACCCCAGCCCCTGAATTGGTTCAAGATAATAGATGAAAGACAAACCAAATAGCTGAAATATCAATCACAGAATACATATAAATTAATTGTTTCCTCCTTCAGTTTTCATTTTTGATACTTTACTCCATTTATAATTCTATTCGTTCGAACTTGCTTACTACCAAGAGCGAAGGCAATGAAGGAGCTAGACTACTTGGCACTTGAAAATGAGCCAGCAAAACTTCAAATGACTAGGTACGATTAATCAACTGACGATGAATTCCGGGAACTTCACTTGAAAATGGCAGCAAAAGTCAAATGAATTAGTAGGGATATGCTGACGGTGAGCGGCCATAAATTTCATTTTCATCTTATATTATTCGGTTGAAAATGAAATTTTACCGCACTGTCTCTGACACTACCCACCCGCCTTTTTCCATCAACACTTTCGGTGCTTCCGGAACAGGACAAGGGGGGACCAGTAGTGCCGAATTAAGTTTTTATGCCCACTAACTAACAAGCTCTGCAACTAAGAAGAATTTATCAGACAGCTTTATGGGATTTATTCCTGTTTTCGACCATCGTTCGTGAAAAAATACTAATGAGATTGGTAATGTTCCACTTCCGCTTTAGTTTCGGAACCGGAAGTCGGATCCGGATAAGATGTTCTGTCTGTAAGACCTTTTATTTGAATCTTAGTTTGTAAAAATCGGTTAAGCCGTTTCCGAGAAAATTGAGTTTTCTCTAATTTTCACATGTTACCATGTAACTCCGGAACCGGAAGTCGGATCCAAATGAAATTCAATAGCAAGCTATGGCACGATTAGACCTTACAATCTGAGTTTGTGAAAATCGGTTAAGCCGTTTCCGAGTAAAGTGAGTGCCTATTTTTGTTACATACATACACGCATACACACACAGACATTTGCTCAGTTCATCGAGCTGAGTCGAATGGAATATGCCACTCAGCCCTCCGGGCCTCGGTTCAAAAGGTGATTTTCACAGTGATTGCATAGCCTTTCTATATGAGAAATGCAAAACTCATTCCATGTGCGAGAACACTTGGTTTATTTAATTCAGGAAATGAGGGATAGCTTGCTAAACAAAAATGTGATCGTTTCAATTAGAGTGACGACATCTCAACCGTAATGTTGGCAACATCTCACAAAATTTATTCCTCTATGTTGACAGTTTCGTAAGCTCTACATTGTTTTGATAAATCACCTATTGTCTTGAAACGATTCCAAACGAACAGCTGTCGTCACTCTGATATTCACTCTAGTTTCAATCCAACACGTCGGTCAATAAGTCCTTCGTCCGACAGACAAATGACGTCACTAATTAATAATCCCTCTAGCGTACAATAGATGTCGTCTGTCAAAATTTTATAACATTCGGTTCAGTATTGTGTTAGTTATTTTGCTTTCAGTGACGCTACTCTTGTCATATTATATAAACAATAGCGAGAGAAAAAATTCGGGTGTAGATAAAATACTGTTTTAATGAAAAAACCTGTTTAAATCCACCTAGTGGTGTAATGATGCCTTTTTCGTGACGAAAGATTTGTTTTGTCATTTTCAAAATGTATACCGATTTCGGTTACCGCACCCCATTTTTTCAGACAAATCGCGAAAAATTGTCAGTGATATGCAGGCTGCTGTCGAGACAAAGTAAGCCAAAATTTTGGTCAAGCATCTAGCTGCTCATACACTAATGGCGTTTTCGTTTTTAATTTGCACTACACCGGTGCAGTGCTACACTGAGGCATGCATAAACGAACAAAACTGACGAAAACATAAACAGTAACCATTGACTACAATAAACGATTCCATTGCACAGAGCTACACCAAACTTTTGATGAGTGCTACACCAGTGGTATCGGTGCAGAAAAAGTGTAGCACTGGTGTAGTGCAATTGGCAAAAACGAACGGTTTCAGTGCAGCTTTCGCTACACCGGTGTAGTGCAATTTAAAAACGAAAACGACATAAGAAAAAACGTGGAAGACCGGCCAAATCAACACCAAAGCGTCACCATCCAAATCATCGACAAAGAGAGCCAAGGCGACTGAAGACTTTTGTCCAAAAAGCTTCCAAAAAGAAAAAAATCTGTTTTTTCTTTGAATAACTGCAGTCTTTATTTATATTTTTCCATTTTTAGTGAAATTTTTGGGATGCCGGTAACCGAACACCTTTTTTGAAATGGCCAAAATTTACCGCCTTTCTAAATTGATAATCATTTTTTTCAATTAAAGGAATCAACTCAGTTTCATAATCAGTTGTTAGCTAGGGACTGGAGCTTTCCATTGATGTATAAATGTCCGCATAATGTGCCCTAAGTCAGAGGTTATGAACTTAAAATAAAACGATGCCGGTAACCGAACACTCTCCTCTACTGTGGAGTTCTTAAAAACAACTTTTTATTGAATAGAAACAGGAAAGTTTGTTCAGATGTAGTCTAACAAAGTCTTCGAATCAAAACACCCTATAGTTCCGGAACTGGAAGTATTATCCACAATAAATTTAGGGATTCTGTATGAATCCTTTAGATATTTTTTGCATTTTTGACTACTATTTTCAATACTTCCGAAACCTAATTTCGAGGACCGGAATAGCCGAAGTTGGTTCGTTCGTAGGGCCAGCAACAAACGTAAGAACTTTTCCCTCTTTCACTTCGTCGCATTAGACGGCGCAATACAATTTTCACCTCTCAACCCAGTACCGGAGGTCGGATTCAGATGAAATTCTGGAATTTTTTTGGGATTATAAGACCTTCTACTTAAACCTAAGTTAACGAAAATCGGCCAAACCATCTCGAAGAGAATAGTCTGAATTCCATTTTGGAGTATTTAAACACTATTTCGATGCTTCCGGAATCGGGAAGCCGGGAAGTTTGATAGGCCGTCTACTAACAATAGTCGAGCCCAGTTTAGACTTTTTTCACGATTTTCGCTTCGCCGCTTAAAGTGACGCTATACATTTTTTATTCTTCACCTTATAATTCCGAAACCGAAAGTTGAATCCGGATGAAATTCTAAAACTTTGTATGGGATCATAAGACCGTTAATTTGAACCTAAGTTTGTAAAAATCAATAAACTATATCTGAGGAAAGTGAGTAAGTAATCAGTGTGCGTAAGTGTTGGTTTTCGTTTTCTTTATAACGTGTACAAAATTGAACAAAGTCCGCTGTGTGCATTGTTTGTAAAGGCGAGTTGTGTTTGATTCTTCCGTGCCAGCTCGTACCGGTGCGTACTGGTTTTGTATCGTTATTTTATATGGTGGTTTAAAAGCTTTGACATTCATCACCCTGTAATTGCGGAACCGAAAGTCAGATCCGGATGAAATTTCGCAGTAGCTTTCGAGACGATAGGAGCTGTAGGAGCAATTTAAATCACGATTCGTGAAAATCGGTTCAAGCATCGCTGAGAAATCGAAGTTCTACTTTTAAAGTTATTCTTCACTACCTTCGGTGCTTCCCAGGCCCGTACCTAGGATTTTGTTTCGGGAGAGGCCCAAAGATAAAAAATAATATTACTGATGATTGCTTATGTACCTAATCCTCGGTGTGCCTTTTACGGGTGTTTTTAACAGACACTTTAAACGTTTCCACTGGAACTGTTATTGTATTACATTTATTTACGTTTACTGTCTTGTTATTTCTGTAACACATGTCTGAGGCCTCTCTGGGTACGTGACTGGGGCTTCCGTAACAGAAAATTGGGAGATTTTTGAGCCAAATCAGGTTTATTTACCCACACGGAACGACCGAAATTAGCTCTGCGCCTAATTCGTATTACTGTTTTTGAATTAGTTGATTCTAACAACAAAATTTCCAAAATAACTATAAAATTAGTTAAAATGTAGAATTTACTGTGCTGAAAAAAACTCTTATTTTTAGAGAATGTGTTTAGTTGGCGAATATTCTGGACACAAACCAGCAATATTTCAATCCAACACGAAATTCTCATTGACAACTAATTTCGTTATTAAAATCAGAAACTTTGATTCTATTTATCTATCACCGTCATTACTGAAGGACAGCAGTGTCAAAGCAAAACAATCCATTAAAAAGCTGAAAGGGACAGTCTTGTTGAAACTGCTCGCAAATTGTTTAGATGTTTTTCGCATGTGTTACGTAAACTGTTAGTGGAAAGTGTATTTATTCAGAATTTGTGCGCACTTGAAGCGATTGTGCGTAATAATGTTTTTACGCGGAACAGTGATGTGAATTTCGAATGTTTCACTCTAATTGTGATGAAGGTTTTTTGTATCTTCAAACCTTCCGAGCTGCGCCGTCCGGTGTACTATTTGTATTCGGTTTTTGTTTTCCGAGTGCTCAAAGTTTTCAGTGAGAATGAAGAAACAGTGATTTAGAAGAAAAAAAATTCAAAAAGATGTTTACGTTTCGTTTATGTCTTTTTCTCCAACACAACATCGTATTTATACCTGCCAATATAGAAAAGACAACCGCGTCTGAATTTTTTTCGGCAGTAGTGTGCCATCTAGTGGCTAGTAGTCATTAAGGTGTTACCGTTTCGGTGACAGGGCGCCATATAGCTGCAGATTGCAGAAGCCAATTCAACCATTCATATTGGTTGAAAACAACATTATATTTCTTTAATTCAACTAAAAAATTAGTTGACTGGATATGAAGTGTGCCTTAGCTAAGAAATGACAGTACGTTTAATTTGTGAATTCAACTAAAAAAAATAGTCATTTCAACAAATATTTTATTATTATTAAGGGAATGAGAATAAAAAATCTAAATCAGCAAAAGTAAGATTTTTTTAGTTGTCTCAAAAAATAACTAACTAAAATCAGCAAATCAACTAAATTTTTCGCGAAAATGCTGATTTCGGTCGTTCCGTGCACAAAATAATAAGTTCTGCAAACTAGAAGAAATTATAAGTTAATTTTATGGGATTTGTATTTGTTTTTGCCAATGTTTTTAGATAAACAATGAAATTGAAAATTTTCTGATTATTGCACTCTAGTTCCATGGTTTGATTAATGCTTATTAAACCTTTTTTTTCGAGTTCTGCTCCAAACAAATCGACCATTATTGTCTAATATGTTGAATTTCTACGTGGTCGTTCAAACGCGGATGATGCACAACGCTCTGGTCATCAAAATGTGGCTGTTTTTTCGGAAATCGTCTGAAAAAATAATTCCATTCTAATGGAAAATTTCAAAGTAAAGTCAAAGAAGATAGCTACTATCGTGAAGTGTATTCGTAGCTTTACACGAACACTTGAATTTGAAAAATACTGTTTACATAGTGGGTACCGCATTTTGTCGTACCTGATTAAAAATAATCTATAGAAATGGTAGCTAAATTCTGTTAATTGAAACGTGAATTGCGGACTGAAATTGAATTGAAATGATCCACCATGTACCCCAGATTTAGGCCTCCTCAACTATTCTATGTTCTGAGGTTTTCAAAAAAGAAGCCTATTGGAAAAAGATTTGCATCGAATAATGATGAAATCGCTGTTTTTTAGGTAAGGAGATATCATAACATAAAAGTGGTGTCGAAGTGTTGAAACAACGTTGGAACAATTGTATTGCTCTTCAAGGAGAATACATTAAGGAATAATATCGAAATTTTGGAAAAAAAACATGTATATTCTTTGTCATACCGGAGGTTTTTTGTGTGACGAAATTATTTAGAACAAAACATCAATTCAATCAATTTGCAATAAAAAAATTAATTGGAGTGTGCAAACACAGTTTTCCTACCAAGTAGGACATAAGGTCGAATTGATAGGAAGGTGATTGCTGATTTGCTCATATATTGCTTCCTAATCTGTGATGGTAATAACACGGATTGAATTCTGATTTTTAAACTTGGTAAAATAAATCATTATTTTGCAAAATGGAATATTTTCATGTTATGAAAATACACCATGAATAATAGTGCAGCTATCATGCACAATCCATCATCAAGTTTACTTCAAGATACACAATTGTTATGTTCTAAGCGATTTGATAGATGAATGTCCGTCAGTTATCTTGGCTCTAAAAATGAAAATCAAATAATTCACATACACATGCTCGACCAGAGACACGACTACTTTTATTCCCTAATATTTGTAATAGACTAATACATGACGTGTATATGACAAATAATGTCATTTAAATTTCTTAAAGATAGATTAATTGATTTTCACAAACTCAGATTCCAATGAAAGGTCTTACTAAACTGCTATTGAATATTATCCCGATCTGATTTCCGGTTTCGGAATTATAGGATAATGTGCACAAAAAATGGAAAAAATGTCACTTTTCACATAGATGGCTTAACCGATCTTAACAAACTTATATTCATTCCGGTTCAATTACATATTACAAGGTAGTATTTGAAAATGCGTATGTGAAAAGGCGAACTGAATTATTTCGAAAATTTCTTAACCGATTTTCACAAACTAAGATGAAAATTAAAGGTCTTGAAATTCTTTAAAAAGTCTTCAAAAACTCGATATGGATCCGATATCCGGTTCCGGTATTACAGTGCGATAATCGACAAATTTTCAGTTTCATGAGTACTTTTTAACAAGTGATGGCGAAACGAGGTGCAAGTTTGAATTGATAAATTCATCTAACTGGCAGATCGTGATAGTTGATGAATATATACACCTACTTGAGGGCTACTTGTCCCCGGTTTCCGTTTCCGAAAGCACCGAATAGTGACGAAAAATTCCGAAAACGGAGCTCACTTCGATTTCTCAAAAACGGTTAAGCCGATTTTCACAAACTTTGATTCAAATTAAAGCTTTCGTTCTCGTAAAAGATAGAGTGCAATTTCATCTAGATCCGACTTCCGGTTCCGAAATTCTATGGCGAAGAGTCAAAACTTTCAAATCGTCATACAAAATGACGACGTCGAAACCGGTACGCATCGGTACGTGCTGGTAAGGAAGAATAAAACACCACCGCCTTGGAACGAAGCACACAGTGAGCTTTGTTCGGTTTCGTATAGCATGTACGGAAGAACGAAATCTCACAACGTTTATGAATTTATCGGCTGTAATTACATTGAAACAATAACAAAATTAAAAATCTAATCACAAAGTATGCTTCATTATGCTGCTTGCAAAGTAGGGGAAAGGTGACGATTAGTGCTCACCTAAGCTTTTTGAAGTATCTATATATAAAAGGTGATTTTTTTGAGGTTAGGATTTTCACGCATTAGTATTTGCTCAGATTTTTTGAGGTTATGATTTTCATGCATTATTATTTGCTCAGTATGCTCTGACATTTCATCATGAAGCCGAACGATCTGCCACAACGTCGAATTTTCAGTGAATGGGCCCTAGAAAAGTTGGCAGAAAATCCGCTTTTTTATCGACAAATTTTGTTCAGCGATGAGGCTCATTTCTGGTTGAATGGCTACGTAAATAAGCAAAATTGCCGCATTTGGAGTGAAGAGCAACCAGAAGCCGTTCAAGAACTGCCCATGCATCCCGAAAAATGCACTGTTTGGTGTGGTTTGTACGCTGGTGGAATCATTGGACCGTATTTTTTCAAAGATGCTGTTGGACGCAACGTTACAGTGAATGGCGATCGCTATCGTTCGATGCTAACAAACTTTTTGTTGCCAAAAATGGAAGAACTGAACTTGGTTGACATGTGGTTTCAACAAGATGGCGCTACATGCCACACAGCTCGCGATTCTATGGCCATTTTGAGGGAAAACTTCGGAGAACAATTCATCTCAAGAAATGGACCGGTAAGTTGGCCACCAAGATCATGCGATTTGACGCCTTTAGACTATTTTTTGTGGGGCTACGTCAAGTCTAAAGTCTACAGAAATAAGCCAGTAACTATTCCAGCTTTGGAAGACAACATTTCCGAAGAAATTCGGGCTATTCCGGCCGAAATGCTCGAAAAAGTTGCCCAAAATTGGACTTTCCGAATGGACCACCTAAGACGCAGCCGCGGTCAACATTTAAATGAAATTATCTTCAAAAAGTAAATGTCATGTACCAATCTAACGTTTAAAATAAAGAACCGATGAGATTTTGCAAATTTTATGCGTTTTATTGTTTAAAAAAGTTCTCAAGCTCTTAAAAAATCACCCGTTATATATATATATATATATATATATATATATATATATATATATATATATATATATATATATATATATATATATATATATATATATATATCTATATATATATATATATATATATATATATATATATATATATATACATATATATATATATATATATATATATATATATATATATATATATATATATATATATATATATATATATATATATATATATATATTTACATGATTCTTTTTTTGTTTGATCAGTTTTTACCCCCACCGGGCTCCGTACTTAAAAAAAACTTGCCGGAAAATTGGGAAAAATCCATAAAGTTGTTTTGTATGGACAATGGAATTTTCCACTGAAATTGCTAGATAATCGATAGGTGTTTGGCGCATAACGAATTGCATAAGTGTTTGACCGTCAAAAAAAGGGATACTAGATTGTTGAAAGAATCTGTTGGCGACAAATGACTCAATGACGGAATGCTCAGTCAGGAGAAAAAATTCTAATATTATTTACCAGTTGATGAATTGTGTTCAATGGAGTCAGATGAATAGTATTGGTCATCGCGAGTTCAACTAATCAGGATATTTTTGAGTGAATCAATGAGAAGATTGTACTGTAGAAGCGCTAAGGTCAAACTAAGAGATTTTCACTACATTTTGCTTTCTAATGATTTAGATTACACTAAGTGCACATAATAAGTTGCATTTAGATCAATGTTCAAGATGATTACTATAATGGAACGAGACCGTCATTTTATATTTCATATTCTGTGAAGAATGTTCAAATTTATAAGATGAATATCAAATTAAAATTTAAGCGTCGTCTCTCCAAACAACCAGAAGTTCCACAGTACCTGAAAAATATCCCACTTTATTAGAGTTCTAAAGTACGCGTGGCACTTTTTGGCAACTTGAAAGTACAGAACAAGTTCTGAGAAAACTTTCTCACTACTTAAAAGCTGTAACAGCTTCAAAGTTTGTTTTGTTCCGTCGCGTGAACAATCAAGTATAAGTATTTCCTTAAAAACGGATTGTTCAGAAAACTCTTCAGAAATCTTTTTTTTACGAACTTTTAGTTACTTGAACTAAATACAAACTGTAAACCTATCCTAATCTACCGAATGAACAACACTAGAAGAGAAACTCTACAGCATTTTGTTAGGTTTATCAATACAAAATTCTGGTTAGTGAGCTTCTTCATCGATTACCGAAAGCAAGAATCACATCTGGAAGAGAAAACGTGGCACCTTATATCCTTTATGTCGAAGTCATTAGTGAGGGATCTCTGTTCAGTATTTTGATTCAAAAGATGAGATGATAATCTGTACATTTGCTCAATTTTTGCTTAACAGAAGTATTTCACATTTTCACATTAATTTTTGGTGATATTTCTTTTTCGGGCTAAAGCGAATGTGTGTCGAATTCCATTAATTGTAGGTTAATCAGAAAAATAACGGAGAGAAACGTTAACCATTTAGTCGTTTGACAATTGTGATGTAAGAAAACATAAATTTGAACAAATAATTGTTGGGCAAAACGAAGTTCGACGGGTCAGCTAATTACAAATAAAATATTACTTTTATCAAAATAGTAAACACGTCTACGGAAACATAAAACCATATTTTTCAATATCCTCAAATGAATGAATACATTTATTTTGTTACTTGCGAGTATGAAAGCCACAAAATAATCGTGTTTTGTTCCTAATAGTGCGCAGTGGTACACAATTATGCGCACGATGAATTTTCCGTAATACTCGGAATACTCGATGATAACTTCGTTTGGGTCGAAAAGCAAAAAAAAACGTGATTCTGTTATAAATAGATATAAAGCCTATTTTCTAATGACAGATTTCATATTTACGTCTGTCGTATTGGTATAAAATTAACAGGGAATTTTAAATGTAGTCGAATAAAGTTAATTTTGTCAAATCTCAATACTTATTGTAAGTAAATAATGGTAAAAATTAACAGGAGCTCACAATAAGATGCGCACCAATATGTACCGCGCACGGTTACCCACCTTTCCCCTATTACTACCCATTCAACTTGAATTTCTTATACAGCAGTAACAGGAGCACAGGTTTTCGTTTGGTATCACTTTTCGTTACATTAACTCAGTATAATGCACAATGCATGAGTTTTGCACTGAATGTATTATATGTTGGTCGAAATGTCTAACCGTCATAAAATATACGGCACAGATAAGAACGAAATTTTCAAAGCAGAGTTTATAACTATTTAAACTTGTAAGCCTGACTACTTGATGGCCGATAAAAACTTTTTACAGCTGTTACGGTTTCTGAATTCCGGCCCTGGAAAAAGATTGTCAAAAACTTCATCTGATCTTGCATAAATTTCTAATAAAAACTAAGATTGAAACAGGGTTTTTTACTTTTTTACTTTTGGGGAGGATTTACAGGTACAAAATTCTCGGATTTTTTCGAGGAAAATCGAAGTTTTGACTCTGAACAACCACAGAAAATTTAAAAAATAAAAAAATATCAAATGAAAACGTAGAGGTCTAGAAACTACAACTTGGATACTTGGATTTTTTGACTTCTGATAACACTTAGACGCATCCTCGAATATTAATTTTCAAAATTTTCCCAAGAAAAAACTAAAAAATGTTGTTTGAATTGAGGTTTGTATCATGTAAAACTGTTGCATTATTAGTTTTGAATGAAAACTGAAAATTTAGTTTTGAATGAAAAAAAATCGTGAAAATGGTGTTTATTTCGATCTTTTAGGCGCTACCACCTCAACTAAAATATTTCTGACTCCTGACTAAGTGATCTTTCAAATCTTTACCATAAAATGTTATTTGTTTCAACCATCGTTTCTGCTAGTAATAGACAATCGATTAGTTGTATCAAACTCCAAGCAATCGAATTCAGTAAACCAACTAATATTCCGGTTTAATTGGGATCGCCGGTGGTTCCGTGTATATACAAATATTGAGTCATTCCTGAGATATGATTGCTCAAAGTGAGACATGCTATTTTCGTTAGAGGTTTCGTTTCGGTCTTTAGAAGCAATATCACGCAAATTTAGTTCGACCAAGGGTATAGCACTGTTCTTCGAAACGAATGCACCAATTTTCATTTTTCGTTAGAGACAATGCATCTTGTAGAGTTAGCAGATCTCATTTTAACAAATGGTTTTAGTATAAGCGATGAATGCAACGCTATTAGCAATAAATGAACAAGATACGATTTTATCTAACTATTTTCATAACAGTTAAGAGCAACTAAACAATTTAGACATTAGAGCCACATGAATGTTCTCTTTTGAGAATAATACCATATCACTAACAGATTGCCACCAAAAATAATTTTTATGAGAGTGACAAAATAACGTTGAGCCCAGAATGATAACGAAAAATTACGCCATCGAAGACATCAAAGATAAAATCGGAAAGTTTTATCGCAGTCGAATATCGCACTACTGACAATTGATTGTTGAGTATCACAATCGCTGCCAGTGCAGATGGTTTCACTCCTGCACGTTAACCCCAACAACACACCAACTCGTAATATATAGGTTAGATTCTCGCCACATTCGCTCTTCCGTGCGTGACCACGGTTTTTGTATCTCCGCTGCTCTGCCAGCTGCCTGGCGCTAGTGTGGCGCCATCTCACTCGTTCTGCGGAAAGCCAGCAGCGGGGATAAACATTCTTTTTTTTTTTTCAATTGAAGCAACCAATTTCTTTACGCACACACAAAGAAACCACATCGCCACGTTTTTGAAATGCGTGGGCAGACGAAAACTTTTCACATCAGTGATCTGCATGAATCTTCCAAGTTCTAGACGAACTGTTCTTTGCTGAACTTGGTTGACTACATAGCACAGTGGCAGTTTGCAGGCCCTTGCCATCAGAATCCTCCATCACTCGGAAGGCACGGGAGAGTGAGAAAATGAGAAGCGGCACTACCCCTCACCGATGGATGCTTTTCGCGTTGTGAAACATCACTGTGGCTACTAGATTCATTTTTTTTCCGAAATTTTCGAACAATTATATTTCACTAATTGATTGTTTTCATGTCACATCGTGAGAACAGTTTTCAATTAGACACTGATCATCATTCAACGGCCATGCAGGATCTATGAAGACGACACGATTTCTGCTGGCCCGTGACCGGGATGAAGATGATTAAAAATTCCGAAGGCACTTTGCCATTTCCATATAATTTCGTTCCACTTTTAAACATGTATATGTAGAATTTGGCACTCGGTTTGCATGCTGAGCGTAATTATAATGTCCAATTAAAACTCACACTGGAAAAACAACTCACTATTTCTTCAGATTCGCAAGACACAGATACAGGATAATCTTTATCGAGTAAGAAGATAATCCTGCTTCTTCTTCCTTACGATTAGCATTTCCTGTCGTTTGCTTAGCTCATCAGTCAGTTGTTTGCTGCCTGTAGCACTCGACAATTGTTCTCTGATTCTTCCTCTAATTAAAAACTATTTTTCTTTCGTTTCTCATCTATTCTGGCTCTCTAGTATCATTGTCATCATGTCATCCCAACCACAATTCCAGCAGCAGCCTACGCCACCCACACTTGCAATATGACGAAAGTGTTTGCTCACACAGAATCTCTTGTTGCTTTTTCTCACGGCTGCTTTCACTACAGGTGCTTTCCTCGTTTATCAAGTCGACCAACGGCCACCCCCTGATGCAGACGTACACACACTCGAGGCACGCACAGATCCTGGTAGGATAGCCTGGTGGGTTTTGGAGTCAAACACCGTCGTGTCGCTCTTCTTGTTTAGAGTCACGCTTGTAGCCGCTCTTCCTCCCGCTAGCCTGCGATTGACCCACAAACAAACAACACGGCAGGCCTGACACTACGCAGAGAGCCTCTCCTTGCTCTTAGCCAGGTGATACTTTGGTTCCCATTCCAAACAGCATCCAATCCCGCCGAAGGCACCGTAATTTGCGGAACCGAGTGAGCAAGAGGTCACTACAAGTGGTTTGCGAAGGATCACTAAGGTCCAGCCACACACGCTCTGGGGGGCCACTTCGGTGCAGTCAAGTCCGAACACGTCAATGATTCTGACACCACTGAAACAGATTTTCCATCCCGAAACGAAAAAATTCCCTACACGTTGGTGGATTTTCTCTCGCTCGCTCATCCGCTCCCGCTCTCTCTGTTTCTTTTGCATCAAGCGGAGAAAACTTGATTTCACTGCATTCATCATACGGAGAGTGGAAAACCACGTGAGAATGTACCCGAAATCGAGATAAGAATCCTGTGACCGGTTCTAGGGTTAGGTCATCCTGTTGCGCTTGTTGGTGAGCAGCCATGGTGAGATGATTTTCTCACTATGTCAGAGAAGAAGTCTCGTCGGGAGGAGGTGAGGGTGGAGGATTGGATGTAATGGTGAAGCCATCGCCATCAGATGATGCTACACGTGTGGAGTAAAGTGGGAAACTGGGACACCACACTACACACCACCAAGGCCCGTAGCTGGTAGTGACGAGGGGATGGATTAATACCGCAGGGCAGCAGAATCCTTCGTCCTATAAATTGCGGTCTGCATGTGCGACGCTGGTAGCCAGTTGTTTACACCCCGTTCTGTGCGATGCAATTGATTGCCGTTAATGGTGAACTTGAAGTTTACGCGAGCTGTTGGATTTTTCACCATTTTGAATTGTTGTTGATGCTGAATGTTTTGAGGATATGGTATAAGGAATCATATAACATTTTATAGATGGGAACCAGTACATTAAGGTTCAAAATTCAATTATGTATGAAACTGTTATTGGTAGAAAAATAATGTCGAAAAAGAAGTGACAGGGAAACGACTGAACATTCTGAAAAAAAAACTTTTTCAAAAACTCCAAAATTAACATAAAAAAATTATGAAAAATAAAACGCCAGTGAAATTTCTTTTCCGATGTTTTAATTTTGAGCCTGTTATTGAATTCAACACATTGACAATTTTAAAATATTTTCATGAGTTCAAGTTCTTGATAAAAAAAATATTCCAGCAAACACTAGAAATGGATTTTACAGAAATTTTTGACTCGAGAACTGTTGATTGTACAGTAATGATGACGAAAAAGAAGTACTAGGAAAACACTTTTTAAACGATAGAATATTTACTCAAGAACTATAAAACAACTAATGATGATGATGATGATGGTCCCGCTTCATACCCCTACAAAGGTGTGAGCTGGACGAATTATCTAAATGATAATAAATATTACATCACATATTTTAAACAGTTAACTAAATATAAAACGATATGGTTAATCCAGCAGGTATAGATTCTCCTTCTAAAGTACAACTGAGAACAAGAGAACATTCAAATATTTCCGATTTACTATCCAGGGCTATTCAAGAAAATTTCCTACTCGGTAAGATCCTTGAACAAATCAGGAATCGAACCCGATATCTTTGTCAGTATCAGACAGACAGGCCCTTCCTGCCGGACCAGTTCATCGCTACGGACATCAGCTGCGATGGAGTAACGAAACTGCGGATAAGCAGAGCCAAGCCCAATTCCATCAACAACTTCCGATCTCGATTATTTCCGAAATATAATCAATAAATCATTCATCAAATCTTACAAAATCAAGATTCGATCTCGACACGTAGATTGCTAAAGCTCTCAAAAATAAAAGAGAACATATCCAGTTCCAGTCATATTCAATTTCCAGATTGCCTCTACCTGCTTTGCGCGCGTGAGGCACATACTTTTGTAGACAACTCATTTTTTTTTAACTAAACAAATTATTAAAAATCCATCATCATCATACAGAACATAACAACCTAATGCGTCTTACTTGAAAAAACTACAAGGATCAGCCCCATGGGGTTGTTCGAGCCGTTGATGTGAAACAAGGCAACCAAAATTTCTAATGATCTACAATCAAAAAGTTCAATCAATCCGAACCAACACCGAACATCATTTGTCTTGATTTGCATTTGTTTTATGACCGACGAAATTAGACCATTATCCCAAATATATGCAATTATATCTTTGTACATACTTGCGATTTCGATAATTAAGCTTATCTTCGCCAAGCTTGTGTTCAAGTTTTTTATGCAAGCAGTTTTTTAGCGTTAAGTTTCTCTACCATTCTGCGATTTCGGTTGAAGCGATAAACTATTTCTCATTATCAATCGAGTTCATCTAATATAAATTAGAAATTAATATTAAGCATTTAAAATTTATCCAGAGGTAGTTGTCAATTTCTCATGGGGAAACGACATAACATGGAATTCCAAGCTTGCATGACACAAGGTCAGAGCATACCAATTAAGGACTGAGGCCAGTGTGTTTTAGGGCGTTTTAAAGGGCTATTTTCTCACTTCAAATCTGATTTTCTCAGAAACGGTGACGAATATCAATAAACCCAACTGACAATCTCTTAGAAAATTAGTTTAGATTATTCTGTGAAAATTTCAGAATGATTGTTTGACGTTAGCGGTCGGGAAAGTCTTTTTTCTGAAGGAAGAATTGCATAGCTGAAAACGGTAACTTTCAACTTGTTCATTGAATATCTCGCCTTCAAAAGCATGGATCAAAAATCTATCCTGACAATGTCTAGATAATTTAGTTTAGATGCGATTAGTGCATAAAAACATATAAGTGAATGTTATTTTTGTAATGGTAAGTACGTTTCTATGGCGGCACCATTTCTGCCTGGTAACGTAACGAAACATGAGAGAGAAATAAAATCGGCTCATCAAGGCTGCCAAACAAAGTAGCTTTATTGAATTTTATTTGGTGTAGTCAAACTTGTAACCGAAAATATCAAAACTTTCTTGGCCACCCGGCCACATCGAGAGTCATTTTACACATTTACGAGAGAGCATGAAGAGAAATGTAATACGCACAGCGAGCGACACGGTTTTACGCTAACAACTGGCATCAGCCTTTAAAGCTTCAAATCGTTTTATGGCACGTTTTTGTCTTGCTGTCTAGCAACATCCTACCTCTAGCATGCTAGGAATAGGAGTGAAACGTTAGCTTTGATTTGGCTTCTATTTATAGATTCGCGTGCTTCCAACAGCTTCGCTTTTGCATCGATTGACCAATCAGAGCGATGCTCTCTCTTTGATACATCGCTTACTCCTTCAAAACCGTCGACTATGGCAGGGAAATCCGGTATGCTGGAGATTTTTTGCAGACAAAATAGGACACTGCTAGCTATTAATCAACTTTTCAATGATATACAATTCAAAATGCATGGCTATGAACATTCAAATCAATACGTAGAAATATTTCCTATCAAATGATGAAATAATATTAATAATTGATACAAAACAGACTGAGCTGTAAGTGTTAAAAACCTGACCACATTTCTACGTGTAGTTTTTCTTGAATTTCTGATTTGCACCCCTAATAAAGATGTGTTCCACATAAAAAAAACAAAAATAAAATAAATACAATCTTCGTCATTTTACACAGTTTTCGAAATAAATCAAATTGCACTAATTCATTAAAGAACTAATTACAAAATAGATTTTATGTGTGAAATACACAATTTTTTGAACTCCTTCAATGTTGCAGCCCGCTTGATTCGTCCTGGCATCGAATTGGAAAAACTAATCCCTTTGTACAATAACGAGTTTTGCGATCTGGCTGACAAAAAGCTTGGTGTTCTCGCATCAGACGCATTTCTAGTATTGTACCTATGCAAGTCACTTCCTCTTTCAATCCGATCACACAAATTATTTTTCTGATTATTTTTCATCACAAACTTAGAGCTGGAAAATGCATAAAAATATTGAAGTGAATACGTCTCATTTTACTATGGAGCGCCTTCTCAAAATACATTTTTTGCAAGAACTTAATCGTGAATATCACTTGTTGTATTTAATGCAGCAACTTATTTTAAACCTCATACCATCGGAAATATGTTCAGCAATTTATGATGAAATTTTCCGTAGTATGAGATAATAGCAAATAACTCAAAATTGAAGTTTTCTAAAATGTTTGGTATGAACAATCATTCATTCATCAATTCAGTACCAAAATAAAGCGCACAAATCCCAACCGCATAAATTGAACGAACCATCGCACAAAGCGTATAGCGCAAAACAGTCACATAGAAAAATGGAATGTTTTCAGTCATTGTGCCCAATTATAACCAAAATACTCTCATAATTCATTTTCTCGCCTATAGCTAAATTGTTCGTTCTTTGTAACAGACCAAAATCATTGGCATGATGACATAACTTCACCTGTGCATCATTTAATAAAAGAACTAAATAATTTTCAAATCTATTTATATGTTTAATTTCATATCAAGAATCATAGATAGAATTTCTATTCACATATACCGATGCGGAGAAAAAGTTGTTGTTCGCGAATCAGTTTATGTACACAAAGAATAATATCGATCGTTTAAAACAACAAAACGATCAGTTGTCTATCTAACCTACTACTACTCAGTTTCATCCGGTATTCACAGATTCTCAACATTTATTTTCTTCATTAATATTTGAAAAAAATATTGATCATTTTTGTTCACGCTTGGTGAAGGGATCAGTCCTGTAAAACTTCATTCAATTCAAATGAAACCGAATGTGGCACATATTGACGATCACTCTACTGCAGTAAACTTCACATTCTAACACACAACCTTCGCTGACGTACAGAACGGGTAGCATTCAGTTCTTCAATCGTTTCTCTTCAATTCGAAGCTCAGTTTAATCACCACCGTCAATTGATCTTTTGAAACAGAATATCATGGATTTCAGTATTGCAACAAAAGTCAAACGGATATGCTGACAGTCAATGACCATATATTTAATTTTGATCTAATAATATTCGATTGAAACGACATTTTGCTGCAATTTTTAAAATCCATAAATGTGGGTTTCGGTTTATGGATATCCTTTTAAATCGTTATTTAATTTGTGTTTTTGAGACAGATTTGACGAACAAGGTTTTGAAATTGATGTCATAATAATTCCTAACTTAAATTAAGAAATCTTTGATGACGATGAAACGGTTTGTTGTGAATTTTTACAATTAAATGAATTTATTAACAAATTTGAACATTGCAATCTAATTGTCATCGTAATCGGTCTTGTGCCCTACACAACTCTATTTGTTGGCATTAAAAATGCCTTACTCTTCACTATATGGGGCAGGGTGTCAATTAAAAGTTTCAAAAATAGTCGCGTAACCTTTTTGTGTCATAATTTTGAACGTTAATAACTCGGTCATTTGTTGATGGATTGTTATAATTTAACAACCAATCGATTCGGAAACTTTTAACTTAAACATGTATGACGACGTCGTTTCAGTATTTCAATAGCATACTATTGAAAAAATGGTTGGAATCGATCTATGTTTTCATCCACCAATCCCAGTTGTACAAAATGACGTCAAATTCTTGTTAGGCATAGGAGGCTTTGCGTCATGCCTAAAAAACACCGCATCGTTATGCGTACTATGAAGAGAAATCTATAAATATATGCTACACAATATTTCTTTGCCTAGTTGATGTTTGACTGCGAATGAAACAAGTAGCTTGTCCGGTGAGCTGATGACTGGATTGTATATGCGTTCAGTTGCTGGATTTTCGCTTTCACATTATGTGTTGGTGAAATTTCCTGTTGTCTGCGCAACACCGTGTTCGCTTGAGTATCTTATATATCATACCGATTCTTTTGAAATATCCCCTGTATTTAGAAAATTTTTGGTCGATTTTGCCATTAAAAATGCCTTACTTCGCTTCCCGAGGCTGGGGGTCAATTTAAAACATGCAAAACTAATCGCGTAACATTTTTCTGTCATAATTTTGAACGTTTATAACTCAGTCATTTGTTGATGGATTTATATAATTCAACAAATAATCGATTCGGAAACATTTAACTTAAGCTTATGAGACAACGTCATTTGAATATTTCAATTGCATACCATTGAAAAATTGGTTTGAATTGAGTATTTTATTTTGGTTCTCTGGTAACTATCAGGCCAATTTAGAATTATCGGCGATAGATTTTTCGGATCTAATTTGCAGCGCTTGTTCCTCGATGATTTGTTAATGGATTTTTCTCATTTAAATGATTACAAAGCTTCAATATTGTAAGCTTAAAAATGTTTTAATTTATCAACGGATCGGTTTGCATACTTAAATCTCCATTCCCATACGAACAAAACCCTAGAAATATTCCATTTTTCATGTTATTGTGCACGGTCGTGCCTTGAATACAACCCTCTAATTTTTTGTAAACCATTTTCGTACAAATAATCGTTTCCGAGTTACAGTGTTATGGAAAAAGTGTGTACAAAAAATCTTTCGCCTGTTTGAAGAGTTAGTCTTGAGATGGATTGGTCTTTCTATCCGTGAAAAATAAATGGTTTGTTATATTGAAAACGTGAACCAAGTTTCACTTAAATCGGAACATGTGAAGTCTAATGACATGCCACACGTTTCTTGAAATGCTCGAGATCAGGTTTTTAATCTAAATGCTTTCACAATCATTGTAAAGAAACGCTTCGTTCTACATGCGGTAAGAGATAGACTAGATCATGTCTATTACGGTGCCAATAAAAAAGTGTCATTTCAAATTTCGTAAAGCTGGGGGTGCTTAAAAGTTTGATCTATATCGGATGTGGATAGTTTTTCGAAATCTAAAAAACTTATTTCGATAATGAATGTCTTAGAATTGCATGAAACTTCGAGATCTTCTCGAGAAAAAAAAGGAAAAAATCGATTGAGAATTTTGAGACTTCCGAAATCAAAATTTTTTGTTGATTCCAAATGTCTTAGAATTACACGAAACGACCAGATCATTCGTCCCTTTATTTCTTCGGAAGCCAAACTGAGTATCTGACAACAAACCGTTCGTCTCGATCCAAGTGTCGAGACGTCGAAGAATAATTTTTTCGAACCATTTCCTGATGCAGGAGAACATCGCAATGGGTCTATATGAGTGGTGATTGGAAGCTGGTTTCCCCGGTTTTTGAATGGCAGCAACTTTCACTTGCCTCCAGTCAGATGGAACAATATTTATCTCAAGAAGCTTGTGGAACAATTCCAACAAACGTCTTTTTGCGAGATCGGGCAAATTTTTTACCAAGTTGAATTTAATTCTGTCCAACCCAGGAGCGTTATTGTTACAAGACAAGAGTGCTATAGAAAATTCCATCATTGAAAAGAGGCTATCAAATAAATAATTATTTTGGTTAGACTCCCGAATAATGATCTGCGTAGGAACAGAATCTGGACAAACTTTCCTAGCAAAGTCAAATATCCATCGGTTCGAGTATTCCTCATTCGTCTGGCCGTGTTCCAAAAAGTGCTCATTGAGGTTTCTCTTGACAAACCTTCGACAAAATGTCTCCAATAGCTAAATTTCTTGGCCCGAAGTATGCTCTTGTAGTTAGTTTCTTAAACCAAGAATTTTTCAGAATTATGAGGAGTTCCTCCTCTTCGTTTTGAAAACGTCTTGAAAGCATTTTGTTTCGCGTGTTTAGCATCTGAGCACTCTTTGTCCCACCAAGGGTTTGGAGGGCCTTCTGTTGGTCGATGGAACAAGAAATCATTTGGTTTGGGCTTGTTCTGCGGCCTCCAGAATCGAATAAACGAGGAAGTCATAAACACTTATCTAAATCTTACTTTGATAAATAATTGTTTATGTTTAATCTTTTTGAAAGGGTATAGAACAGTAGGAAAAACCGGAATCTCTAATATTATATACCATTCAAATTCGTTCGACGACATCGGAATATGTCTGTGTGTATCCGTGTACACCTTTCAACCATATTTCTACTGGAGAATTTTCTCGGAGATGGCTGAGCCGATTTTAACAATCTTAGAGCAAATTCAGCATGTGGAAGTTTTATATGGGAGATCTATAATAGAACTGAAACTGGAACAAATGTATCTCCAGCAAGCCGTTTTAGTTTTATTTATTCGATCTTCTCAATTTTCTCTGAGATGACAGAAAAAATTTCAACAATTTTAGGATCGGTTTTTCATAAACGTTTTCATGAAAGCTATTTCCATCAGTAATTTTCTTCCAAAAGCATCAGTTTCGATTACTTCTAACAAATATTAGAAAGAATAACCTTAAGACAAGCTACGTTCGACTAAATTTAATCTATATTATCACAGAGAATCTCCTGGCCAGTCGGTTTTTCATGTGACTGCACATTCCTTTCTATACGAGAAAGGCAAATAATAGGCAAAACTTTTGGAATCTTGGCCGAAATTCAATGCAAACGAGTATATTTCAAAACCAGTAGTTTTTTTTATCTTATAATTCAGCTCACTCGTAGCCGGAACAGTTTTATTAACTTACCCACATTTCCACTCTTGCCGCAGCAGCAGAGAACAGAAGCCAGTCAAACTAATTACAACCACCGGTTTTCCGCTCAATGGTAAAGTAACGAGATAAACTTTTCAATTCGATAACTTTTCGACCCGCATCGGTTTTTTTATACTCAGACCATCATCGTGCACTGTTCTTAGATTGACTACTGGAGCTAGGTTAACTGAAAGAGTTATAAAGTTAGCTGCAATAAATCGCCAGCTAGGCAGCCAGCGTGTCGCAAAAAGTGAATCCTCGCAATTTCATTAACATTGGCTGAGAAAAAAAAACGCTTTTTCCTGCAAACTGACATTTACCGCTACGAAAAGAAACTGAAGGACTACCGAAAAAATGCCGAGAAATGCAATTTTCTCCGTATGCGCACAAAATCGTTTGTGTTAGTCTGCATCATCTGCTTGGGTCACGAAAAAGGCTTACGGTTTGCAAGCCTAGCCGCTCCCACAGGCACTGATAAATGTTGCACGCTTCAATTTTCCATCTGGTGTGATTTCGTGCCTACATATGGTTGGGAAACTGGCCAACTGCTAGGTTGACGTTTTCCGGTTCGAACGGGCTGTGCAACTGACTGTGATTGAGCAACGGAACGTCATCATCATGGGGGTGGTGGTGTTGAAACAGACATGTCTGCATGGCATTGTGCGCAACTACGAAGAAAAATCGTTACCTATCCCGCATTGAGACTATTGTAACGGGAAACAGCTGAATCAAAACGTGTCCCGCCCGCCAAGCAGACAGTGCTCATCACAGTGTGACACTTTCCCGTCAGAAACACTTCCGGTATCGTACAAAGTCGGTATTGAACAGCGAACCGGGGAGCAAGATAAGAGTTTGAAACGCTTTTCACCACATGCATCACAATTGCTGATGAAAAGTACACACACACGGAAAAGTCAACGATCGCAAAACATCTAAAATATTAGCTTTTTATCTGAATTTCATTTGTTAAACTTTGGTACAATTAATCGGTTGTTGTTTTTACTAAACTTTCATTCATTTGATTAATCGTGCTGGCAGTTTAGCAATGACACCCAGCAAAGACATGCACCACAAACGAGTAATTAAACGTTACAGTTCAGCAATGACATACACCCTAAGCGGAATATGAAACGTTTCAATGAGGTGTCATTCGTGCAACTGAGCAATGACACAATTCCAGCAAAGTTACCTGTATGCATGAAAACAAAAAAAATGTCTCAGTTGTTTCAACCAATTATTCAGTTATTTGAATTCAAGACGCCTATTGCAATAAATATTTTTACTGCTAGTCTCTTCGGGGGACAGCTAATCGTTCACCGCTTGAACAATGAAATTTTGCCTAGTAGTGGCTACACTTGCATAATGCCTCACTAGGAGAGCTTTTTCGATTCCGTTTTCAAGAATGTTGCTGATATGCCTAATGCTACAGATGCACTTTTATGAAAATACAAATACTTTAGAAGCCAATTTTTAAGCGTTAAGCGTTTTCAATAACATTGCCATGAACTGTCCGAAAATACATTAGTCGCAGATGAAATTAAAACATAAGAAATTGTAGGAATATCTATTTAATACATGGAAAACTTGTTTTACAATTAACTTTTATATCTTTCTGCATACTTTCACTTACATGAGACGGCCACTATGTAACTGACATAAATGACGTTCATTTGCCATCGAAAATTTTCAATACATTTGCAAAAAGTCGACACTGTTTTAAAATGTGTTTCTATAAATACTGTAAACAAAGGGTGATTTTTTAAGAGCTTGAGAACTTTTTAAACAATAAAACGCATAAAATTTGCAAAATCTCATCGGTTCTTTATTTTAAACGTTAGATTGGTACATGACATTTACTTTTTGAAGATAATTTCATTTAAATGTTGACCGCGGCTGCGTCTTAGGTGGTCCATTCGGAAAATCCGCTTTTTTATCGACAAATTTTGTTCAGCGATGAGGCTCATTTCTGGTTGAATGGCTACGTAAATAAGCAAAATTGCCGCATTTGGAGTGAAGAGCAACCAGAAGCCGTTCAAGAACTGCCCATGCATCCCGAAAAATGCACTGTTTGGTGTGGTTTGTACGCTGGTGGAATCATTGGACCGTATTTTTTCAAAGATGCTGTTGGACGCAACGTTACAGTGAATGGCGATCGCTATCGTTCGATGCTAACAAACTTTTTGTTGCCAAAAATGGAAGAACTGAACTTGGTTGACATGTGGTTTCAACAAGATGGCGCTACATGCCACACAGCTCGCGATTCTATGGCCATTTTGAGGGAAAACTTCGGAGAACAATTCATCTCAAGAAATGGACCGGTAAGTTGGCCACCAAGATCATGCGATTTGACACCTTTAGACTATTTTTTGTGGGGCTACGTCAAGTCTAAAGTCTACAGAAATAAGCCAGTAACTATTCCAGCTTTGGAAGACAACATTTCCGAAGAAATTCGGGCTATTCCGGCCGAAATGCTCGAAAAAGTTGCCCAAAATTGGACTTTCCGAATGGACCACCTAAGACGCAGCCGCGGTCAACATTTAAATGAAATTATCTTCAAAAAGTAAATGTCATGTACCAATCTAACGTTTAAAATAAAGAACCGATGAGATTTTGCAAATTTTATGCGTTTTATTGTTTAAAAAAGTTCTCAAGCTCTTAAAAAATCACCCTTTATTTGAAGTATGCTTCATTTGTGCTTTAAAATTTTAACCAGAGATGTCTATCTCCTCTGTGTGACGAAGAGCAAGC
This sequence comes from Malaya genurostris, assembly GCF_030247185.1. NCBI lineage: Eukaryota > Metazoa > Arthropoda > Insecta > Diptera > Culicidae > Malaya > Malaya genurostris. Next base: position 247,180,601 of record NC_080572.1, on the reverse strand, counting down.
AAAATTTCTCCCCTCGCACTGACAACTTCAACGAAAGCTCTTCTCTTTCACATTTATACACCACTGTTGTGTAAGTGTGCACGCATCATGAGTGCGTTTGTTTATTTCCTTTTACCTCTTCCACTGAATCGCACCAAAGTGCTAGAGCATTAGCTAATAAATTCTCTGAGGTGGATGCAGATACTTTCACAGAGGTGTACACGCCGGTGAGCACTCTGCTGTATGGTTTTGGTAGATGAAGCGTGGACACGCAAAATCAGCAAAATAAAACAATTTATCGTAAAATTTTCGGTTTTCCTTGCAAATTTTTCATAGCAAGGCCAGATCTACTCTCTATTAATTGAAGTTCACAGAAGTGTTCGCTCCCCATCACGCGCCAGTGGTCACTTGGGTGTATTTAGACGAGAGCGCATGTGAGCGATTCATGCGAAGAGAATGTGTTTCACTCGCGCCAGCTGCTTTAACCACAAGCACACACTCAAATGCTGTCTATTCGACACTGAGAAGAAGTGCGCTTTCCTCTTTGTGCGGTGCTTCGTTTTTTTCATCCTCGGTGTGACAAAAATCTGACTCTAGCGTATATAACTCTGGTGAAATGCCATCTCTGATTTTAACACATAAAAATAACGTGTGTCGTCATATGTCTCAATCAAATATCATCAAATTTTAATCTTAAATGCAGACATGTTGATATCGAATGCTTTGCACATACACAGAAAGAAAAGATGAAACTTACACGACATGTAAACCGATAGTACTATGAAATCGACATTAGTTAAAACGAAAATATGAAGTAAAAACCATGATTGATTCAAAATTACATTAAGATTCATTTAGTTTTTCATTGAACAAGACTGTATTTTCACAAACTGCTTAGTTTTGCAATGTAACAATGTAACCATTCAATTGTCTGCCTGAAAATAAATGTAAATTCACAATATATTTTTATCTGTGTAAGACTAAAATGTGTACACAGAAAGAAATTATGAATTTTACAGGGGACATAATTTTACAAACGATACAATTCATAACTACTTAATTCTGAAATGACGCAATATTCAATTCGTACAGAAATTTACTGTTTCCGAGTGTAATTTGCACTCGGCTAGCAAGTGAGACTGTATGAATTTATATTCACGATTTACCAGCCAATCAGATATGTGTTTCTGTGGCTCAGTCGGCTAACTGATGTGCTTTGTGATCTAATGTTTTTCGGTTCAGGTCGCGTTGCTGCTGTCGATCTTTTGATTTTTATTCCATTCGTTTTAAAGCCATGTAATTTTCAAATCACAGTTTGAAGTGTCGCTGTTTTTATGCATATATGGTTTCTCAATAATCCTCATATTTCCTGACAGTTGCGGCAATAATAAGTGTCAACGTCACGTCTAACAGCTATAGTTCTGGGGTGTCCTTTGCCGTATCAAGCATACGTCTCGGCGCAGCCACATAACCGAAGCCAAGATGGCGGTTGAGTTGGCCGCCGACCCGCCGTCGGAAGCGGCGGCCTCTTGCATACAAACCTGTAACCGCCTCGTTTGCCCGGTGTACTCAAAGCTAGGTTTCTTTGCTTTAGTTAGGTCCGAACGAGCGGTAGCGTAGTCGGACAGCACACGAATCAAATCGATGTGGCAAAGCCACATTAGATATTTTGTTATTTAGTAAACGGAAAATACCACATACATATGCTTGGTAGATACCTATGGAATTGCTTTGATGATTAGTAGTCAACAAGTTTCTTTGAGAACTCCGTTCTGAGGTTCATGAATCAATCTTTATTCAAGAAGTACAATTGTAGGTCAACAAAACGGGCGTTAACGTTATCATCTTTAATTTATTTTTATTTCAAATCGATTCCCATTACGATTTTAAGACATTTGCAGGATTGGGCGAAATGACCCTTTCGGCGAAATGGCTTTCGCGAAATGACATTCGGCGAAATGACCCTTTCGGCGAAATGACTTTCGGCGAAACGGCTTTCGGCGAAATGGCTTTCGACGACATGACCCTGATCCGAGCAATTTGACGTCTCTGTTACTCACACCGATGCCGAGTGCGCAGATCTATGCATATACGAAATTAGAATGTGTGCGAGCCGAAGTCGAAGTTTGTTGTGGGTTCAATTTTACACTGAAGTAAAACATTTTTGACTCATAATCATACACTGCGAAAAATGCATATAGAATTTCGTAAGCTATAAACTAATGAACCAAGTAGAAGACAGTTCCATTACGTGATATAGAGTTTCATGAACGATTTTATGTCTTTCTCAAATGTTCTCTTGGCATTGCAGTGTTTTTTTATTGCATATATGTCTTCAATAATTGACACGAGGCGGCTCGACAAAATTCACTGGGTTATTTCGACATACTCACACTAGCATTAATCTTTCAACTGCTGAGAATAGTCACACCAACACATTCGCACGTGGATTGGACTATGGCTGCTCGTCGCCAGTCACTCAAGGTCAGAGCTGCTAAATGTCACTAACAACTAGCAACTTTGCACGACGAAGCTTGGAAAGTTCTGTATGAAATGATCAAAACGACGAATGTAACAATGAGAGATTCTCTTTGTTTACTTTCTCTTTCGATTAGTGTATTATTGTCTGATGAATCAGAGAAGATGTTTGGATATAAAAAAACAAAAATTTTAAACCTTCACTTAGATAGTTTTGGCACGAAAATATTTCGATTTTTAGGTTTGGTAGTCTGTGCACGAACAAACTTCACTGCTTCTATTCAATGAGCAGTTTTTTTTCATAATCGCTCCAAATGACGGATTGTAATTTCATACACACTTAACCCTATAATTCCGGAACTGGCAGTCGTATCCGAACACAATTCTACACTTGCTTATGTGAACACAATACCTTTTATTTGAACCTAAGTTTGTCCAACCGTTTCTGAAAAATTGGAGTGATTTCCGGCTTGGAGTACACGATCACTTTTATCGTTACTTCCAGAACCATAATTTGGTGTACCAAAAATCAGTGTAATTGGTCATCAATGAACCAAACCTGTCCAATTGAAGAAGTTTATACGGCTAGTTGAAGATATTTTGTTCGTTTTTGCTGTGTCATGTACAAAAACAGGATTGTAAGACCTTTCATTTGAACCTGAAAACTTGTCCAAATTGGATGTGCGGGTTCTGAGAAAATCGAGTGTACTTTTTGAAATTGTTTTGCACATTGTATCCCGTTGCTCCGGAACCGGAAGTCAGATCCAGATGAAATTCAACAACAGACTGTACGACTTTAAGGCTTTTAATTTGAATCTGAGTTGAGGAAAATCAGTTAAGCGGTCTCCGAGAAAATCGAGTGCACCTTTTTTTCTTTTGTTTGGGCATTTATGCTCGTTACTCCCGAACCGAGAATTCGATCCAAATAAGATTCAATAGCAGAATATGGGACCAATAAGCCTTTCATTTCAATCGAAATTAGAGGAAATCGGTCCAGCTCGAAGATAGCTGATAGGATCGAGTGCACATTTTTGTATAAGAGCAAAACCAGAAAACAAGTCATCAAATTTCTCATACTACGGTTTGAATGAATCTGTGCACACGTTTTCAGTGTAGCAAAGCATTTGTTTTGTACGGATTTAGAAACCAATTCGGTTGATTTTTAAAAAGGGCGTATTCATACATTTTTCAAACCAAAAACTGTTATTTTTTGCAAAATCAAAATCAGTTCAGTGATCTTTTAAACACATCGATAAAAATCGGTACTGATCTTTCGTCAAACAAAATCGGTTGTGATTTTGAACTAAAATGATTCTTGATTCATGTAGGATCAATCATATCAATAGAGGAAAATCACATATCATCAAGATCAGACATCAGTGCCGATTGATCTACGTCGGAAATTGTTGAGGGGTGTGAAAATTAGTGACAACAGCAATCCTACAGGAACTTATAACTAAGGATAATGCGTGTCAATGGGATTGCAAAAATCATGGAAAATTGTCAATTTTGATTCTTTGGAACCTTTAGCACTCCTTATCACCAAAAATTGGAAAAAATCGGTTTTGTTATGGCACGTTATGGTTTACGTAGTTTCAACATATATTCTTATTTGATGTACCCCGTGGTCGACTTCACAACTGGTTGTTTGATTCGCAATGAAATAAATATTAGGTTAAGAGAATTATAGATAAGGTTTTCATTAAAAGTTTGGATCGTCATCACATTGATATTGTTAATTTGACAGCATTTACTACGCAATAGCATTACGCAATGCAAAACTAGTAAAAGAAATATTTCACAGCAATGAATAAACGCAATAAAACGCTTCTTGACATGAATTTAATTTATAGAAGTACCAGTACCGCATTCCTATTACTTCTGTGTATGGTAATCAAATCGGGGCTGCTTTGTAATCGAACATGTTTTTCTTATCATTATAATTATTACTAATCACAGCATATATGTCTATGTTATTTGCTGTTTTTATGGATATTACTCCGCCAACATGCAGCCGCAGAACAAATTTCAAACACATCAAGAATCATGAAATTCGGATACGACCGACCAAACAAACTTATTGAAATTCTTTTGTTCTTTCTGCCATACTTCTAGTAAAGCGGCTAGAATTTTTCTCAATTGCCGTATCGAGTGCAATCAAATCCAAACACTGCACAGTGGTCCGAAACGGGAAATAAGCGACACCAAAATATTTCCGCTATTAAATTTCATTTTTTTTTGTAGTTGGTGTCTTTACGAAAGTTTGTTTGTATTCAAGTGGTGCATCTTTTGATGTAAAAGATCAATAGGGTGGTCCATGTTTGGATTTAAATCTGGATTCTAATTTGCACTTTACAGCAAAGTTGTAGAAAATTTTATTTTGAGACTCTTTGCTGAAGCATCTTCCTACCTCTTCATTTAATCGAGTTATATATATATATATATATATATATATATATATATATATATATATATATATATATATATATATATATATATATATATATATATATATATATATATATATATATATATATATATATATATATAAACAGGGTGTCTCTGAAAAAAATACCTTTTTTGAACAGTTTTACGAGAAAATCATCTTCCACAAATTTGTTGAGAGCTAATTATTGCGCACAATGTTTTGTTTTTTCGTCAAAAACTAGTCCACCTAGTAAATTAGTGTTCTAATAGCCTTACGAAAAATCGAAAAAAAACATATAACTCTTAAAGGCCAAAACGTAGCAACATACTGCCTTCCGCAAAACAATGGTTCCAAATGAGCAATATAAGTGTTTCATACATGTTTTTTATTTGAAAAATGATAAACAAGAAAACCACAGCCGATAATAAATTTTTTGCTCAAAAAAAATAAAGTTTTTATAATTTTTTTGCTGGTGTCTGAAAGGTGATTTATTTAAAATCCATAATTAAAATCGCATCGTAACATAGATTGTTTTTATCATTGGAAAGGTAACTGGTAACATTTTCGGTAACTGGCGATGAATTGTTGATAAACACTTTTTATACCGATTTTTCTTCGTAGTATCGTCGGTAATACTCATACTTTTACGATGTAGTCCCCAAAAAGAACGCAATGACAATCCCAGACAATCGATGCCATAAGCTATCCGACCCAATATAGTAGTTGTCCGTAATATTAAAATCCTCCCGGGTCCGAATTTCCTCTTGACGGCGTTGTCAAGAGAAATGTTCTTTTAATACAATCGTGCTGAACGAAAAATACAATCGAATCCTACGAAAAAAAAGGAACACATCTATAAAACTCGCTTTCAACCATAAAAAAGGGAAAACAGCTGACATAAGGGGGGTTGAATAGAGTGCAAAACGGGCGCCTGATGAGGATTGCAATCCATTCCGATTCACTGCCTCGCTTACCATGGCTTCATTTCGACATTAATGAGAACGGCATCCGCTTCAAACTTTCCACCGAACTCTTCACGCCATCTAGCAGTGTGTGTGTGTATGTGTTCCGGAATGCCGGAATTTCCTCTTAGTCGTCAGTAAGCATAGTACACGGTCGGGAGCAACAGGCTGCATTGAGTCAGGATAACTATAGTACCCCCACTAACCTCCACGTCAATTTAGCTAACTACCTTTGCATACTAATTGGAGCTTAACTATAGACTCATTGAATGTACTGCTCTCCTCCAGAGTGAAAAGCAGAGAGTTGCGAATTGTTCGTAATTGTATGTTGTGTCGCAAGCATTCAATTTTCCAACAGTAGATAGAAAACATTAATCTAGTATTGTATAGCTATTGTGCCATGGGAGTCTATGCAAAATGTTTGGTCTCTAGCTCTTGCAGTGACATTTATTTAAGCTCATTAAAGTCAATTTTTGTCCGGCACAGGAACGTTATAGTGATATACATTTGCATGCTATTTTTATAGTTCTCTTTTCTAGCAGTATAGTTATCTAACCTTTGTTTTACACAATATAGATGCGGACTTTTAATATCTTGCATTTTTTCTGCTGAGCCATCTGTCTACATTCACTTTGAAAAGGAACTTCATAAGAACGATGTTGCATAAAATAAACATATAAATTGTTGAATCATTTTCTCTTAGCGACGAATCGTAAAAATATCGTTGTTTTTTTTATATGAAATCGAAGAGAGACATTAGATGTTAAGTTTCTTACTGAATCTCGGCAAAATCAACCACGAACAGTGAAATCTCGGTGAATATCGATATAGATTTCGATAAATTTCGTATTTGTGAAGATGAGTTCGTTAATTTATTATACAAAAATTCGGAGAAGTTATTCGGTTTACTGTAATATCAGTGAACTATTTTAACTAATCTCGCAATAAAGCGTTTCAATTACTGAGTAATCAGCTAAATTTCGTATTGTCGTTTTTAATCGATAATTTACTATACTTTTACTTCCGTCTTCTGGTTTCGGAATTATCGACGAAATTCGGTTTCGGAATTACAGGAATGTTAAGGGCGTCGTATAAGTGAAGATTAAGATTGTACAAAATCTTCTAAGCAGTTCCGATTATTTGAATTTGTAATGATTGCTCATTACGGTCAAGTGCAAAATACCCCCCTTTAAAAAATAATGAGATATTTCTGAATGTAATAACTCCAGAACTCAATGAGGTGTTAGCTCTATCGGTAAGCAATCGAAGCGTTACACATGGGCTGAAAAGTTTCGGACCTAACAAAGAGAACACGATTTTTTTGGTTCAAAATTACCTTTATTCATCGACGTTATCTCCATCAAGAGCAACGCAATCATTCCAGCGCCGCTCTAACATTTCAATACTATTTTTGTAGAACGATTTATCTTCTGCCTCAAAATAGGCCTGAGTTTCAGCGATAACCTTTCACCGGCGACCTTTTTTTCTGCAAACAGCCAGTAGTCGCTGGGAGCTAAAGTTGGCGAATACGGTGGATGTTTGTTACGTTCAAACATGACCAAACACTGTTCAGAATCATCAGCACGTTCTCGTTTTTGGTCAACAGTCGGTAAACGCGGCACCCACTTTAAACAGAGCTTTCTCATAGTCAAATGCTCATGCAATATAAAGCCAATACGTGCTTTAGATGTCTTTACGTTGTCATCTAACTCACCCAACTTCACTTTTCGATAATTCAAAACGATTTTGTGAATTTTTTTATGTTTTGTGTTGTTACCGCCTCATTTGGACGTCCACTGCGTTCTGTATCATCGGTGTCTCTACGATCACGTACGAAATCAGCAAACCAACGTTTTATTGTTGTTTCTGATGGAGCGGAGTCTTCATAACACTTTTCAAGCCATTCCTTCCCTTTAACGGTATTTTTCCCATCAAGAAGCAGTGTAAAATTGAAACACGAAATGGTTTTTGATCCATTGTTCTGAAAATAAAAAAAATAGTGTCACTCTTGGCACAATAACTCACAAACTAAAGAATAGAATATCATGAAATTTTAACAGCTGTTGTTTAAAAGTTATAATTAATTTAAAAAAAAAGGTAACTACAATAAAACTAACTCCATCTATGTGTTAGGCCCGGGACTTTTTAGCCCATGTTCATCAGTTTTACCTTTTGTCATAAATATACACAATAAAATCACTCAAACTTTTGAAAAAAAATCCGAGGCACGGAGGCCGAGTATAATATACCAATCGACTCAGCTCGGACTGAGGCAATGTGTGTGTAAGCGTTGTTAACAAAGTGGTCAAGATCTCAGAGGTGACTGAGCCGAATTTGATCAGAATTAATTGCAAATGAAAAGTTTCCTCAGGGAGTCTGTCAGAATTTCCCTTATAAACAAATTTTGGTGTAAGTGGCTTTTCCCCTATCCTAGTAATAGGAGTTTTGAGCGTTGTACGATAGAGCGATGCTTCGGAGCAAAGTGAAATTTTTAATACTATCGTGTGCAATTGTTTCTAAGCATCAAATAGACTGGGTACTGCATCCTTTTTCATGACATTTTTCCTCGCTTCGATTTTAGCACGGTTCGTTTTTGGCAACATATAATTGTTCGAATATGGCATATGTAAAGAGTACTTTTTAATGGCTTGCTGTTTTGAACTTTAAATAAAACGAATGCAAAATTATGAAATGGTCAATTTTTGTTCTATTTGGTAAACAATTTCTTGGCATTTAACATTTAAATATGATTTCGGACATATGGCCGCTACGACTATTTTTCACAAAGGTCAATCTGAAGGTCCAATTTTTGACCACTTTTACAAGTATTTCTGCTATGACACGTTGAATTTGTGTTCCAAAGCATCAATCATTGCTGGTTTATCCACATAAACCAATGACTTCACGTATTCCGACAAAAGAATGACCGTTGATTCCACCAGTCCGTAGACCGTACCAAACAGCACATTTATTGGGATGCATCAGTAATTCTTGAAAGGCGTGTGGATTATTTTTCTCCAAATATGGCAATTTTGCTTGTTGACGTATCCATTCATTAACTTATCGGCGCCAATCACTCCCGGGTTGGCAGTTCAATGCACTGGATGACTTCCGGCTGCAAATGCAATGCTCCAAAATGGCCACAACTTTACGGGACCTTTATGGGCTTTTAATTAAACACGGTTTTTGAGACATTCTTCCTTGTACAGCTTCGAGTCCATCGTCTTATTCGTCACTAACACTATGGTCTCTGCTCCGCTACTGCATTTTCCTTGTCAAATCATCTGTTTTTTTTTTAGCAAATTGGTCCATAAAAGCAAACTGAAACTTTGCAGGAACATCTCCTCGTGCCTTCGCCATGTAGAATTTTTTGCCCAAGAAGCTGTCCGAAATCCATTTTGACGTAAATTTCATCCTCGATAAGCAGGCATTATTGATACATCGTCAAAACGTGCTGGTATAATTTCCGAGCTCGAGTTTTGGTGACGAAACTTTACTTCAACGTTCTATTTGGTTGTTTGCTGGCTCGATAAGAACGATATCCTACTCGCAAATGAATTTCTCGAACGGTACTGCGATCAGCAGCGTATTTTTGTGCGATTTCATTACCTAATAGTCCAGAGTTTGTTCTTTACAAGCGTGACGAACAATTTAACTCAATTTTCTCGAAGATGGATCGACCGTTTTCTACAAACTTAGATTCATATGAAAAGTCGTATGCTTCCATACCATGTTCATTTGTATCCGACTACTGGTTCCGGAACTACAGGATGATATATGTAATGAAATTAAAATAATGTCACTCATTTTTCCCGTAGATGTCTGAACCGATTTTTTCCATTCGGGATTCAAATGGAAGGTCCTGAGATAAAATAAATATTTTTTTGTTTTTTAATCAGATCCGACTGCCGGTTCAGGAGATTAATTCAGGGTTATTAGTGTAAAAATGTCAATTTCACCTAAATTAATCGGATTTGCAGACTTTGATATTCGATGACCAAATAAACTAATTTATGTTTTACTTCAGTTTTGTATTTCTATGTACGAAATTCGATGCGTACTTGCTTGAGGGCGCCATGCTCGCAAAAAAGGATGTTGCCAATGATTTGTTCGGGAAATGTGAGAGCTGGATATCTTGTTAATATGATGTCTTTGATTAAATCAATTCAAAGACAGAATTTTTTTTTGTAAAAATAGGAATAAATTTCGGATAAATCTCTGTATTTTCTTTTGTTGATATAGTGACAATAACAATACTGTTTTGATTCAACCGATGTTTTTTTCAAACAAATATTTGTTTGGAACAAGCATATTCTTGTTTTAAACAAGTATATTTTTCTGGAATCTTCGATAACTCAGTTTGAAACAACTATTTCGAGAGTTTGATGGACAACTAATTGTTTTGTTATTTTAAACAATCAGGAGTTTTCTGCGTGCACACATACTCTGTAACACATGTTCAAATTGAAATCAATTTTAATTATTCAATGAAATAACTTTTATACTTCATAACGACATCAGCGCGATCTGTTCTTCAAATCTGTTTGTTTGCATCGATGACACAATCAACTGTAGAGGGCCAACTAAAGCAGAAAGCTTAGTTCCTAAAATCAGATACAGAAGTCCAACCGGTCGACTAATGTGTTCCCACCTGTTTCGGAACTGTGCTATGTTGTATTTGCTAGATGAGTTATTTACGTTCATGAATTTATGCAAATACTTTCATCAATTCATTTTTGATAATTAACTAGATTTTACAAAGTTTCAGAAGCAAATTTATGAAAATTCTATGAAATATTACGTTAGTTATATATATGCTGGTTGTTAAGTATGTTTTAAAAAAGTGCTAAAGGTAATTTTTGCTATATGACTATGTTACATTATTGATACTTTACTTTATGTTTTAGCGATAAAACTGGTTTCTCAAATTTCACATAAAATGGATTCAAATGCATTTCAAAAACTATTAACCGCATCGAATCATCGAAATGGTATTGTATACAAACCTGATCCTTGTCCCACTGAACAAGATGATGTCGAATCTGACGAGTATACGATCGTGAAGGTTGAAAACACATCTGATGAGGAAACTACTCTCGAGGTTTATCAAAATACGAGGTTTGACAAAAGAAACGATAATCCTGCCGCGCTGTCCACCTTGGAGCAATACCCAACTGTTCCATTAAAGCGTTCATATAGTGTTATGATACATGCCGACACTGCTTCGATTTCAGCATCTGGCCCTGTTCTAACAAAACACCCCAAGTCTTCCTTAGCTGTAAATAACCAACACAACACTAAAGTTCTAAGCTCAAGCACCTGTGGTAGTACGTTGAAAACTCGTAAAAAAGTGACTGTGCGAGAGTACGTCTATGAGTTACCCGCTGCTGATGTGCCGGATAACGAAGCGATCGGTCTGCTGTCCATGTTCGACATGGATGCTCAAAATATGCCATTGGATGCGATGTGTAAACTCTGGGGTATCGCATCTCTTTACCCACCGTTGATTGACAATAGAGTAACCGATGTCAAAAGACTTCTACGACTCGAACCAGAGGATATCAATGAGTTGACCCGTATTATTGGATACCGAATTATACTTAGAGATATGATATATTATCTGGTATATTAATTTTGTCTTCAGTATCCGAAATTAATTATTTTCTAAAACTTTCTTACAGAAGGGCAGATGTACGACGCCGTCTGTAGACTCGTCCGTTGAACCTTCCAAAAGAGCTACGGATATCGTTTATGATCCCCAAGTACTCGTAAATGTAGCTGCACTTCACATTTACAACTAAAGTTTGCTCTTTTTTCTCAGTTTCCGGATCTTCAAAGTTTCCTGTGCAGTTCCCTAACCGGTCAATGCATTATAAAATATTACGAAGCCAAGCATGAGCTCGACAACACAAGAAGAAACGAAATGGTTAAAATCATCATCCTGGAAGCCATCAAGCGAAACATAAAGTTAAATCATGCATTTTTTAGATCGATAAGCTCGTCAATCAATGCAATTTTTCCAAATGAACCGATGGTTCGTGTTTTTTTTTTCGGCCGAATCCTACCAGTTCAGATATTAACAGGTTGCCTTATTTTGCAGACAATCTATTTTACACCTCAGAGCAGAATAGGCGATCGATTACTTGCGGCGGGAGGTAAATTCATCAAACGTAAAGGTGTCATCCTGCGATCACTGGAGGTCCCAGGTGACTCTGAGTCGATCGATCGAGCTGAGGAGGATAGGATAGTTGGTAATGATTAGGTGATATGAACGGTAAATCTTTCTCATTACTATTTGTAACATATTTGTAGATAGAGAAGAACAGGAAGAGGCACGGATGTGGTTGGTTGAAGGAAGAACCCCCGAAGCAGAAGTCGTAGAACAATGGGTCAAATGTCGTGAATTGCGGAGAAAATTATTTTCTGAACTAAAATCGGTTGAAAGCCGTGTTTCTATGTTTCCCATAGTTCAGGAATCCTGTGGCAAAAGTTTGGTGGTTATTTAAGTTTACAGTCAAGACTTTTTTTTATATAAACCATGGTTTCAACTTTCAGCTAATATCAGATTTTGAAAGTGAACACCCTGGGAAATTGCAAAATTTCTACCGCTCATTTCCTGAACTGCATTTAGCAATTGGCAAACATTTGGAATCCATCAAAGATAATGAAACGCGAGACAAAATCGGATTGTACAAGAACGCGCAAACCGAGGAAAGTAAAAATGTACTGTTGGCCTTTTTACTTCCCGCGCTTATTCCTACGAATTATCGTGTGAGTGGGACTTGGCGACCTTCAATTAAAGAATCGCTTGATGGCTTTATTTTATATGTTCCGGTAGGCTATAAATTGGTTACTTTTGCCACTCTTATTACCACTTAGTATGCCGATTTCAGAAAGCCGAACAGATGGATGCGGTCATCGAAACCAGAAAGTGTCTACTGTTGGGGAAAAGCAGTGCCAGCAAGGAACTGCGTCTTCAATCAACCGTCCTGGTCATCGGTGACATCAATGACCCGACCTATTTTGTGGTTTGTGAACGCTTGCAGTACCCAGTCAAGTCCATCGTTGAAGCGATCGGGTTTGCTGTTGTACTCACGTGTACACTAAATTTGCGTTTCAACGACGATGCAAAACCAATTTGGCTTTTCATCCAGCAGTATCTATTTCAGATGTTAACTTTGGACACGGCAAAGTCCACTGAAGAATTCATCAGAAAACTAAGAATGGTGTAGCCGTAAACAAGCGTCAATTTTGTTAAGGAAAATATAATCAAATATATTTTGGTTCTACTATAAGTGTTTTTGTCACCCCATTCGCATGAAAAAAGATAGAAATATATTTAAAAAAAACATCTTGCAGATGTAATCGAAATCACCATTGACAGTCACTTAACTAAGTACATAACACTCTGCATATTCAATTGAGTTTAAATTAATTTATTTGTCTCTAGTCACCGTACCGCTATAAGATTTCTACAGAAAATTGAATTGAACCTTCTTGACATTTTGCAATTGGTTGGAATCATTGCTTTCGTGTGTCATACTTGCATACCGAATGCGAGTAAGATCTGCCAAGACGTAGGTGAGTAGTTGTATTTATTATTTTATTTTAAGATATTACCACAGAGAACAGATCTCAATGTGTGTAAGAAATTAAACGGTTGTTTGGTGAAGTAACAGTTCGCCTATAGAGGCGCTTTGAGCTCATGCGTGCAAAATTGTACGCAACGGCGATTTTGAAGTTTTTACTAGCCCGGATGTCTGTTCTCTGTGTTATTACGAAGCAAACGACCAACGACGCATATAAATTCAAGTACCACATTTAACATTATGTTCGTTTTGGACCGGGGGAAACCACACTGTTCGAAACGATTCCTGTTGGTTCAAAGTCATCATAGTGAATCCCACTTTTTTTAAGGAATATATTGAATACTGATCATCAACTGGCACAAGTGTCCCGAGTGAGCGCGAGATGCTGAGTCAAACTAGTGGCTGATATTCACGGTTAACTCTATCTATTTATTTCTACATACAAACAACTTAGAATCGAAAAAAACTGCACAAACTCAAATTTTTAATAATTATGTATTACCTACTTCCAGGTAATCTTGTTATACCTAGTTTGCAATAATATAGACATTATCCACCATTGAATAGTTTTAACTTTGATGTGGGTAATAAGCATATTAATAATTTTAAGCATATTGGTTTATTTTGTTTATTGGTTCTGTTACAACTCGTATTGTTTTTCTAAGGCATTTTTCGGGAAGAACAAATTGGAGTTTTCGCTGTTGAAAAAATCATTTATTGTTTCGAAACATTGCATTGATTTCGTTTAAGAATAATATTATTGAAATTTGAAGTGTGATATCGGAAGTACTTCTTATTCTGAGTTATCGTTTTCGTTATCCATTTCACTCAGCATTGTGCACAATCTATTTACCTTATTGCGCGAGCTATGTAGTAAAGTTTTGTACGTTACAATGCATGCGAAGTCATATAATTTAGCCAAACTTGCTGGGACACGAAGTCCAAGAACTACGAAGCTTTTTAAAAGCATATCTAGAGCAGTTGACGATCTATCCACCTTGATGAATTTCTTTGGAGATATTTCAACAACATATTTCCCTTTTTCCACTGTTCTGATAAACAAATTATTGACGGATGTGGTGACGGAAGTTGTACATTTGGTAGCCGTTCTGCTTCCTGCAATTATGAAATTTAAAAAATAAAAATTGGTGGTGAGCTATAACAACATTTATACTAAATTCTCATTACAGAAATTCGATAATAAATACAATATGAAATAATCGCTTTATTTTATGTTTTTTTCCTTTACATATAATTTTTTATTTGCATTATTTTTAATTACTTTTATTAGAATTGCAGCTTATTATTATTATTATTAATATTCATATCAATTTATTACAATTGTATTTATGAATATTCGTTATTCGTCTTACCGGTATTCATTTGATTAGAGGCGAAGCAACAGTAGCGGCAGGACTCATATCTAGTCCGAATAAATCACGTTTCACTCCTCTTGCGGTCAAATAAGTCAAAGCCTTCAAAGCTCCTCTAATGTCTCCTACAGATAAATTTGAGTCCTTATTTATTTGATGTATATCAGTTATGCCAGTACTTACGATCTTCCACTTCATTGAAGATTCCTTCTTCTAGTAACAGACATTTTCGAAAAGTGCCGGAGATGTCAGCACTGGGATTAAGCTGCTTGGTGCAACGCTCGAACGCTTGTTGAAGCTGCAAGATTTATTTTGGTTTCGATTATAGAGGCCACTTGTAAATATTATTTTCAAAAGCTACATTGAACTTTATTTTGTAATCTTATTAAAAAGGTACTACACAAACGATATAGTAACATTTTTTTTGAAGTAGTATTACCCATCGTTCGTTGTGAGGACAAGGTATATGACTGAATAAAACATTCTAAGCAACACAAGAGGAAAAGTTAAAATATCATTATTACATACCATTGTCCCATTGAAGTTAAGGATATGTGGAAACACTTCTATAATATTTGCAGCAGTCGATTTAGAATTCAGCAACCGTTGATGATACACAAACGAATGTTTCATCATATCGCTAATACGTTTAATATTTTCGGCATTTGCTGTGAGAGCTGCACAAATTTGCGCTGTCTCGATTATATCCTCATCTACAGGAACATCAGGTTCTTTAATATGCTTTCGATATTTTCGTTCGTCTTTCGGTACATCTTTTCTCATATTATTTGCTTTCCCTTGCCACCATTTTTCCAGAAAAATAAAGACTGTAATGAATAATAGAGAAGAAAAAAAGCTGATCATTGATTTTTATGCATTGTTTTAAATCTAACAAATAAAGGATAATGGTTAATATACATTCCATCGATTTTATACTAAAATACATATACCTCTTCAGGGCTCTCCGTAACATATCTTAAATTTTTCAGTTGTGGAAAAGCAATAATAATATTTTAGCCAGTTGTAATTTTTCGATCAATGATGGGTACCTGAAACGGCAAGTAACGTGAAATAAATGGTATCATTTTGAATTATATTGCCAGTATTGTAATATTCACGAAAAAAAATTTCTGTGTCAACTTATGAGTATCTTACTTGTGATGAATGAAGATGTCATCGTGAAACTTATAATCGCATAAAATACGGGTCATTAATCGTATCTTGTTAAGATTTGGTACCTTGTTGGCATTTAATTCGTTATACAGTATGATTTTGAAAGACTTATGATTTCCCAAAACTTCTTTTATTTTCTGAAACGAATTTATATATTTCTTATATAAGATGATCTTGCATTCAAATTTTCCATAATTACCTGAACTTCGATGTTTGGTACTCTAGCATTATTTGTTTGGTTGTCTGTGGGAGAAATAACAGAAATCTGATACTGATCGTAGACCGGTGTGTATGAAGCATTTGGAAAAACACAATTTTGTGTTGTTTTTTCTGTATAATACACTGGGCACTGTGACAACATTTCGATAATCTCCATAATAAGCTTACGAGGTCCAAGCTCGATTCCGATATCAATTAGGTCTTCTTTTCTCAACTGCACCAAAGAAACATTTGTGATCTTTGCATCTATAAATAAATTAATATTAATGATTCACTTATTTTTTCAAATATTGAAATCGTTCAAAATATTAAATTATTCAAACTAATATTCAGTAAACACAACATTCATCGACATTCTCCTTCACGCTTAGAAAAAGTTACTCAGAGTTTGAGTACTTGTTACTCATTTTCAAATAATACATGGAAACGTCAAAAATTGAGTAGTTATTATCAATAATATTGAGTAACTCGTACTCTAAATTTGAGTTTAACAACTCGTTTTTTTGTTACTATTCGCAAGATCAGTCTAAAAGTTGTAATAATCATTTGAAGCAACAGGTTGTATATTTTGTTAGTGAGATCGCGTACTTCGAGGGTGAGTCGCTCAACACAAACGGTGTTGTGTCTGCAAAAACCGGAATGATAAACTCTGTGTTGTGCTCTAGAATCGAAATAATATGCTTAAATGTCATTTATGAGGAATAAGTGTATGATTGGTGCCTGAGCATAACTGACATGTATGTTAATTTGCGATTGACACACTACTCCAAGCGACCACCACTTGATATAGTATTGAGTTCAATTACTTAATATTTTAGTACAATACACTCAGAAAAGGAGCAATTTTTTTGCAAATTTTGTATATGTGAAATAAAATTTCACTTAAAATTTGAGTGATAGTTACTCTATTTTTGGTACATGTTCAAAAAAGTATTACTCAGTAAATGAGTAGATTTTACCCAAATATCGTTTCCAGTGGAAGAACTCAAATTAGAGTAACTTCGGAGTTGCTCTAAATTAGAGTTGTTCCACTTTTATTTTTAATTTTATAACACGCTTCTTCAAAGCCCCGCGAATCAACGTTATTAATATATGTTCCCGGAGATGAAATAATTTTCGGATATTTTTCTGATATCTTTGGATGAAATTTCTGTATGTGTGTTTTTAAATGATGGAAGTAGAAATAAATACTATTACAAATAGTACATGTAAATGGGGGCCAGCATCTACAACTAGTATTGAGTTTATGAACATTTTTGTAATGCTGTTTTAGCTCATCCACATATCCTTCAATGAACAGTTTACATCCCGCAATATGACACGTTAAACCTTCAAAAATAAGTTTCATAAAAAATATATACGCTTACTTTGGGTGAAATAATGCAATGATTTCCGGGAGGAAATGAAACAAAGTCAAATATTTCAAGCTATTGCAATTTTCAACAATACTTCCGAACTACGAAGTACTCACCCAACAATTTCTGAAAACTTTCCCCGTCTATAACATCTCGTATCTGCTCCATGCTATAACTATAACTTTGTTATAAGTAATATTCACACCAAATATCATTAAACAATTATTTCACCGTCGTAAATTAAACATAAATTCACGAGTTCACTGTATACTTGTTGAAAACAGAACAATGAATGAGGAAATTTCATTTTCATCCTCTTCTGGGTAAAAATGACACATAATTTATTACCTATTTAAAAGTAATACTCGTGTAACCAAAAAAGTGGTAGAATTTACTCTTATTTTATAGTTTATTTACTTCTTTTCGGAGTTCAACTATATGAACTCAAATCTAGATACATTTTTTACCTACTTCTAAGCAGCTTCAATTTTCCGTGTTAGCATGTGAAATGCATCGAATCGAATTACAGTAAATCAATTGAAGAATCCAACGACTCTTTTGCGATCGCTGCGCTGCCCGAGTGGCGAACTTTGAACTAAGCGATGGTGATAATTTCCAGATTTTGCTTAAAGATTCGAACAAAATGCAGGATTTTTTTTCCTATGAATCGAATACTAACATACAAAAACGTGTGAAAATTTGGTAAAAAATCGATCATTAATGATTCAGTAACTTTCCGTGGTATGTTTGATTGATATTTATGGAGAAATCGTTACATGAAATACCAAATTCGAATGAGGTTGGGTACATCAAATAATGATGTATTCCGTTATGTTCGTTAACGCATGCTCCGGGAAACTGCAGAATTCCACGTTAAAAATCTGTTTTAGAGCGAAACAAATTATGTTGCGATTCTGCTTTGATCATTTTTACAATACTGCACACTAAGAAAAATTTACATCTTTATAGATGCACATAAATGGAGCATCGCGATTCACTTACATTCACAATTCAAAGCTTGTAAAGATGAGTTATATCAGTAACCTCACAGTTAATGTAGCTGCAGCTTACATCGATACAGACGCAAAGTTTATTTTCACATGTTAGGAGATGTAATATTGTGTCAACGCCGAAGAAATTACGGCATGCTTGAATTTACGTCAAGCGTAAATTTCATTTTTTCTAAGAGTGTGCAGCTCATTGCCAGCCATTCAAAGCACGCATACTTCGTAGATTTACCTACATTTTCTCGATTTGCGCTCATTTTCTTTCTGTTCTCATCTGATCAGATTTAAAAATCATTGTTTTTATTCGACATCCTACTGACATGCAGTCCAATTTTTTTCTGTGCGTACGATGAGTTCTCCAAGCAGAAAAAACACGAACTCGAATTCGAACAAAATGCAGGATTCTTATTTTTTTTCCTATGAATCGAATACTAACATACAAAAACGTGTGAAAATTTGGTAAATAATCGATCATTAATGATTCAGTAACTTTCCGTAGTATGTTTGATTGATATTTATGGAGGAAACGTTACATGAAATACCACATTCGAAGAAGTGAGGTTGGGTACTGTTTTCATATCTGGGATATTCTTTGTTTTTTGAGATTGTCAAGAGTATAGGCCAATTTGAAATCATATGTTTGATGACAATACGTGAATAATCGTTTTTCTTACCCATATTTGTAAGGTTTTTCCATCTGCATTCTTTCAAACTCAAGTAAATTGAAAAATTCGTCAAAATTTTTTCCAAATACATGTGATATGTCAAAACAATCACCATAACGCTATCTCGTGGTGACCACGCTAATTGGATTGTTCAATAGGGTTTCAAGATATTCGTAATTTTAATGAGCAGAATTTAAAGCAGCCAACCATTTCGTATCGAAAAAAAACATCAAATAATGATATATTCCGTTATGTTCGTTAACGAATCCTCCGGGAAACTGCAGAATTCCACGCTCAAAATCTGTTTTAGAGCGAAACAAATTATGTTGCGATTCTGCTTTGATCATTTTTACAATACTGCAGCTCATTGCCAGCCATTCAAAGCACGCCATTTCTCGATTTGCGCTCATTTTCTTTCTGTTCTCATCTGATCAGATTTAAAAATCATTTTTTTTGTCCGACATCCTACTGACATGCCGTCCAATTTTTTTTCTGTGCGTACGATGAGTTCTCCAAGCAGAAGAAACACGAACTCGTCATCCACCTCGATATCGCCACCGTCTTTCAATATACGTGATGGGAGGCGTAGTGTTTCTTCTTTAGAGCCTCTTCCTCTCATGCATTTTGTTTTCGACGCATTCCCGCCAGTCCGATACGCCTAGCTTCATCTTTCAGTCCGATGTATGTTTCCATCATCTTATTATAGCTACCAGTCAAAATATCAACGTCGTCAGCGAAGCCGAAAGTCTTCACGGACTTTCGAAAAATCGTACCACTCGTGTCGATCCTCGCTTTTCGAATCAAACCTTCCAAAGCAGAGACAAGAGATTCCAACACCTTGCCGTAACCCTCTCCGAGATTCGAAGGGACTCGAGAGCGTCCCAGACATTCGGACGTAGCACATCACTCTATCCATTGTTGTTTCAACGAAACATGTCAGTTTATCCGAAAAATCGTCTTCATGCAAAATGTGCCTTATGCTGCTTTGAAGTTTATAAACAGGTGATTCATGGGCACAAGGCCAGTGAAAGAGGTGGGTACGGTGGGTAGTACTACCCAACCGAAAATTTCAAAGGTGGGTAATTATCCACCTGAAATTTCGAGTAAAAAACCATGGTAATATTAGTATGATTTATAACAATAGAAATATTCTTATGGTAATTCGGAATAATAAATAAAATCAAAATTATAGCATGCTGGTACTCAAGGATATACAACAGATAGGTGAGACCTGACAAGGGTAATTTGAGCAAGCAGAGATCTTTTAGTAAATCATGGTGTATGAGAATTCTGTCATAAGCAGAAAATGACAAGTTCTGGTAACTTTTCGTTTGCAGGTTCAGATTCATACATACTGCTTAGAAATATTTCAATCGAGTAGACACATGTATAAACCATGTCCAATTTTCCTTGTTTCCCTAACCATTGTCGTAGTTTTCCCAAGTAGCAATCCGCAACTAGTTCAGATACGACTAAGTCCAAATTATGTTGTAACAAGAGCATGAATATCATCCTCTAACAGATACGACAGTTTCGTATACATAAGTTCAAGGTTTCCATAAGATTTCTGAAATTTAATGAGTGCGTTGGTATTTAAGAAAATCATTCACACAAAACAATATTTAATCTGTAAAACATTTCGCGGTTAATTTTAACTTCTAGTTGAAATCTGACACTCGAGCGGTTATTTTGATGTTGTCAAAAATAACTCGGCCCGAAAGCATGGTTATTTTTGACAGATCGATGGTTATTTTCCGATACTGAAAAAATCTTGCAATGAAAATTCTAATATCAATTCTTTAGTTAAAATTATTTACAGTGGAAAATAAACCCAAATAACTTTTCAACTACTTTCCAATTTAACTACTCGACACAAACAAACCGCTCAAAATTTCAACCAAAAGTTAAAATTACCTCTGTGCGGTTCGATACTGTCGTTGAGAAGGTTACTAACACATCGTTCAAAAAGTCCAGGAACTGTGGTGAGCCTGAAGGCGAAACGCGAAGAAATCAAAACGAAATACATACTTTTTGTCCTCTAAATGTTCAACATTTTTTATGCAAAAAGTTTTTTTTATTCATCAACATGAATAATGCAATACAATCGTTCTGGCACTTTTCTAACTTTTCGATGCCATACTTATAGAATGATTTGTCCATGGCCTCAAAATAGGCTTCAGTTGCGGTGATGACTCTTGCATTCGAGCCAAATATTTTTCCCTGGAGTATCTTATTGAGATCAGCAAAGGACAAGTAGTCGCTGGGGGCTAGGCTAGGAGAATATGGTGGATGAGGAAAGAGATCGGAGTCTAATTCGTTCAATTTGTCTATTGTTTTCATTGACTTCAGGCACGGTGCATTGTCTTGGTTAACGATTATTTTGTCTTCTTCATATGAGGCCGTTATTTTTCGATTTTGCACTTCAAACGCATCAATAACTCATTGTAATCATCACGTTTGATGGTGATTTGCTTTTCAAGGTAGTCGATGTTAATTGTACCTCGAGCATCTAAAAACCTACGCCATGATTGTTCCAGCTACATGCTACGTTTTCAGACACCTTTCCCTGTCTGAAAGCTAACATGACATCGGAGAAAAATGGTAGATCCATGATTCGTCCACTGTTTCATACCAACGCAAGAAATCCATTTTATGGCGACCAAACAGTGCCGAACAACTCTTTGGATCGTTGTTGCTTTTGTTCGATTGTGAACGTACGAGGCACCCATTTGGAAAAGACCTTTTTCATGCTCAAATTCTCACCTCATCTAGTTTCACGAACTTTGATTTTGTGTTTATCCATCACGATTATAAAAACTTGCTTATTTTTTCCAGATGATTGAAAAAAAAACGCAAAAATTTTTGAAAATCCTTCAAATAGGTCAAATATTTCGCCTTGACGTCCTATTGCTGAAGTGTAATTTTTTAATGTGACTTTAAATTGTCAACTTGTATTCATGAAAATCGTCTGCAGCATTCTTTACAATTCATAAATAAGCATTTCGTATATCATCCTTATATAATTTGACGTATAAAGAAAAATTAAGACGTAGGACAGCACAGCGATTCTTGTAACGTGGTCAGTGCAGTAAAACTCCATTCAATTTAATTGAAACCGAATGTGAAACACACTGATGATTTCTCTACTGCAGTAAACTTTACACTCTGACACACTCTGACACACACACACACACACACACACACACACACACACACACACACACACACACACAACGTTCGCTGACGTACCGAACGGGAAGCATTCAGTTCTTCAATCGATTCTCTTTAAAACAAAGCTCAGTTTACCCACCGTCAGTCGATCTTTTGAAGTAACAAAATATTTCTTTCAATAGTGTGAGAGCGGCATTCAAATGAGGTGAATGTAAACATTCGAATTGGTTCAAGATAATAGATGAAAGACAAACCATGTAGCTGAAAATCAATTACAGAATACTATGTGTTGATAGGTGGGTTGGCGTTTCAATACATAGGATGCTGGTCTTACAAGCCAGTTGTCGTATGTTCGAGCCCCGACCTGGAAGGATTCTTAGTGTCAGTGTAGGATCCATAGAACTAGTCATGCAATGATTCTGTACACTAAGAATCGGCTGCGAAGTCTGTTGAAACAGAAAGGCCAAATTCCACCAAAGGAATGTAATGCCAAGATAAAAAAAATGTGTTGATAGGTTCCTCCTTCAGTTTTCATTTTTAATACTTTACTCCATTTGTAATTCTATTCATTCGAACTTGCTCTTTACCAAGAGCGAAGACAATGAAGGAGCTAGACTACTTGGCACTTGAAACTGAGCAAGCCAAACTTCAAATGACTAGGTACAATTATTCAAAGGACGATGAATTCTGAGAGTTTCACTTGAAAATGGCAGCAAAAATCAAATGAATTTGTATCGGTCAGTAGCCATAAGTTTCATTTTCATCTGACATTATTCGATTGAAACTGAAATTTTACCGCACTGAACGTGATAATTAAAGACAATTCAACCTAGGTAGTCTTTGAAGAGCAAATAAGACGGAACACATCTGAACCCTTTCTATCAGACCGTTCTGAACATCGTGAAACGGGGCTCAGGATGATGCAATATATTTAGAGATCATGACAAGAATACACTGAACAAATCATTTACGAGTTAGCTCTTAGTTAGCTCCCTTATTCTGATTCGTGGAAAAAATATTCTAAATGTATCTCCAAAATATTGAAATTTGGATGTCATATTAGTTTATGGTCAAGACTTCAAAATGAAACTCTGAACTCTGGGAACTGAACTTCAAATGATCTCTCTGAACTCTGGGAACTGATAATAAATAGAGGAAATCAAATCGGGAGAATGAGCTGGATGGGTCAACAATTGGAAACCCAAATCGTTGATTTTAGCCATGATAGTGATGCTCTGATATATTGGCGGTTTTTTTCGCTTCATATGAGACCTTTTCGCAACGATTTACATCTTCTATCGCTCAAATAATGCACGCCAATGCTTGCTGTCGGTGGTTTTTCCTTTTTAGAAGCAGTGCACCAAAAGTGTACCATCATAATTCCAGAAAACCGAAGTCATGACCTTATCGACTCGTCGAGCCTCCCTAGATTGCCTCAGAGCATTCAAGCCAAATTTAGTTCTATTCTATGACGTATAATAATAGATTTCATGAACAGTGACTGACCGTGTGGTCTTGAGTCCAACCGAATCTGCATCAGCAGAGACAAACATGCTTCCGGCGTGAGCTCGCGGTCATCTTTTAAGTCCTGAATAAGCATTTTTGGTTCCCAGCGGCAAGACATCTATCCAACCTGCAGAATCTTGCCCAAACTAAAGACTGTCCCAGAAAGTATGGACGCACTTTGATTTCGCTGTAAAAAAATCACAAGTGTTAGATATTCAAATTTTATTCGATATACTGATAATATTAGACTACAACAACAGAATATTACTCTAGATATTTGCTACTTAACCATTGTAGACTAGCTGGCGCACCTTCTTGCGAACGTTCCTCATTAAATTCGTTAATGCCCAAAAATCCTCAATTGGTCGAAGTTGTGGGCAATTTGGTGGATTCATGTCTTTTGGGACGAAAGTGACATTTTTGGTAGTATACCATTCTACCGTTGATTTCGAGTAGTGGCAAGAAGCAAGATCTGGCCAGAAGACAACAGGATACTTGTGGCTTCGAATCATGGGTAGAAGTCGTTTTTGTAAACATTCCTTGATGTATATTTCGCTGTTCATTGAAGCAGTGGTGATGAAGGGTTTCGAAATCTTACCGCAGCTACAAATTGCTTGCCAGACCATAGCTTTCTTACCAAATTTTTCGCCTTCAATCGATGTCTCGGTTTCGTCGTCCATGATTATGTATTTCAAATTTCCAGCAAGAATCGTATTGTACAGCTTTCGAACCCTCGGCCTGATCGATGCTTACTGTATCGGACTACGTTTTGGTTGTTTCTGCTTCTTATAGGTTCGAAGATTCAAACGTTCTTTAGCACGAAGAACATTTGACTTCGAAGTGCCCACTTTTTTGGCCACATCCCGAACTGAAACCTCCTTCTTTTGCTCGAACGCCTTCAGTATACGTTTATCCAACTGAGGGTTAGCAGGACCTTTTTTTCGACCCGTTTTCGGTTTATCCTCAAAGGTTTAGCGAACTTCCTGATTGCATTTCGCACGGCTTTTTCACTTGCTTCTTCCATTTTTGCTATCCTTCTCAGTGACAGTCCGCGTTCTGTGCACCATTTGTACACAATTTTTCGACGTTGTTCTGCTGAAAGTCCACGCATTTCGAAACAAACTAATGAAAACGAATAAACAACTGCACAAGTGGTTAGAGAAGAGTGTAAACAACAGGACGCAGCCATAAAAATGGACAGATTCTGATCCATTGCGAAATGGTAGCGGTTTTTGGTTGCGTTCATACTTTCTGGGACAGTCTTTATGTACGCTCAGTCATAATCCTCTTTCGGTTTGACATTGTATCATACGGTCTTTCGCAGCGGGCTTTATCAGCACCATGAAACTAAGAAACCGACTATTTCACGATGTAATCTAAAGGTGCATCGTTTATCAAACGTTTCTACGATTTGTTTTTCGCCGCTTCGTCTCCCAAAAAATGTGTCCGAGAGAACGTATAAAAAGTGTGTGAGTAAATAATATATAAAAAATAACAAAAGTGACTGATTTCGGTACGTGCCTGGCCTCGAAGTGTCGCTACATCGCACAATTTTTTCCTACAATTTTCGAAGGCAGAATAGTATTACGATGAAAACACGTTAGGTGTGATTGGATACTGGTTTCCCCAGTATTTGAATGGCGATTACTTTCACCTGTCTCCAATCATGCGAAACAATATTTTGCTCAAGAAACAAATTGAACAATTTCAACAAGCGTCTTTGCGCAAGGTCGGGTCGTTTTCTTTGCCAAGTTGAATTTTGTTCTATCTGAACTAGGAGAATTAACAATTTAAAAAGAGTCTATCAATAAAATTATCATTCGAAGTAGTTTCCAACAAAAATGTAACAGTGTTAATTACTTCAAAACAACTGAACACCTCTATCTACACCCAAATAGAATTAAGTTCGCTCAGAAAATTTTCTTGTGAGCCTAGCAAAATAAGGGTAATCATAAAAATGTGAGCGGGAGAGAATGGGAAAACACTACATAAATTAACCCGCGCGACCTGCGGCTCAAACCAAACAAACCAGCATAGAATTGACTTCTTGCCAACCGGTTATTCTCAGTGTTCAGTGGCGGGGCCAGCACCAGCTGATTTTCAGGTCTCTCGAACCGAGCGAGTGCCTTCGAAGCATTGCTTGATGATATTGCCCTGCACAGCTGTGCAATGCTGCCCTGCCGGTTGTACGAAAACGAATCGTGATTGAGCGGCTAGCTCAGACCGTCTTTAGGCGTCGTTGCTGTTTGACCGATGAGGAGGCGTGCGCGCGCGAGACTGCAACCGACGACGATCGGACGTTTCGACGGAACGCTTTTCCCGAGAGTGTTTAAGATACGGTTAGTCGCGATGTGATTTAGTACACTTGGCTTGGCTAATCGGATTAAAGTGATTTCGCAATAAAGCGCTTAGTGTCCTGAGTTTCACATTCCAAGAGAATCTCTTGAATTGATAGCTGAATAACGCGTACTTCCGATTAGATTTTTTTTTTCAATCCGTGTTAGATTCCTAGTAGCGAACACATTCAAGTGGAACGAAGTTCAAGCTCACACGTAGTGTATGTTTTTGTTTTAAGTTTGTTATTTTTTTGCTCGCCTTTCGAGGACAACATGTGAGCAGCGTGAAGTTCAGTTATTCAAGTAGAAAATTTGTATGCAATTCAAGATTGTGAGCCCTGGTTGAGGCTGTGAAGTGCAAAGTGCATTCAGATTGATGTCCACTCAACAAAGAAAGTCAACATTCGATCAAAGCATGGTTTTCGAGGGGATGATATGAGTTTTGCAAGACGGCCGAATACGCTCAGTAAAGTCAGTGAAGTCAACAATTCGGTAAAATTAATCCCAACCCACTCAACCCACCGACAACAGGGCCAGCGCCAGTGGCCAGGGTCGGTGGCAGAATGTTGGATACTGGCAGAAAGAAGAGGTGAGTAGGCCGTATTTTCGGGTTCTATGTTTCTCGCGTCCCGTAGTTGGCCGTGAATGCAAGATTGTTTTTGTCCCTGTTATATATTTATTTATTTATTTATTTATTTTGTTGGTCACACGTGTTTAGTTGTTTTCGGAATTGCAATCAACCACTGAATCGTGAAATGTCAACAAGTTCACACTGCCCAGAGAGAGAAAATTGTATACCAATTATTAGGCGGCCGGCTTTTTCTAGTAGATGCTCGCACGGATGATGTGTTATTAGTATTTAATACGTTTCGCAAAATACACCCTAAAAGTTCAACAATGCTGATAAGCAAGATCAACAAACGGTTCTAGATAGGTGATAAGGTTTGTGGAAGTAGATTCCACTATGGCTGTAAATATAAGTTTTTTTATTTAAATTTACGACTAATCCATTTAGTTTTTTTTATGTTCGAGAGAACTTACGATGTTGCTATGTAATAAATCTTTCATGAATTCCTACCACGTGATTCGTAGCAAAAAAGTTGGATTGAATGTTCCATCTAATTGATTAGGTCGAAAGACGGATGTGAAACTTTCGTAAAAATGATCTGATCCCGGAATAAAACTACTGCAGAAATCGCAGCACTATGAACATCCACATCAATGTTGATCATCGCAATAAACTGAGAAATTAATTGACTCTCGACTTGTTCTTTCTTCGTTTTGCTGGCGGTAAACCCGACCCAGACACTGCGTTGGTCTTTTCGTTTATATATTCCGGTTCCAGATATAGCTGATAATGCTATGCAGTTTCTTTGCCATTTCTACCATCGAATTTCGTTTTTCAATCTGAAACTGGCACTTGGATATTGTAAATAACTTCCACTACTCTCCGCTCGCATTTTGTGACAACGAATTCCGGAACAGGATGAATGCGAAGTGGAACTTCTGCATCAAAATATTGTCTTTTTTTTTTTTTTTTTTTTTTTTTTAAATAACTATTTATTGGAATATGAGTTAAAATTAAATTATTAAGATTTAAATTGGGTGTTCAGCCACAAGTGGTGATTTTTCAGCCCTGTTATATATATATATATATGATTTGGTTATTACCATGAAGACATCATTTGCTTCCGCAATTCTGAGATTTTTGTGTAGGGAAAATTCTAAACCTACTTGTATTGTGTAATGGGGAAAAGGAACTTATATACTAACTTACTAACTAATACAGAGAGCGAATCGATTCAATTGAAGATTGCATCGATTTTTGTCGGAATTTGCTTATAATATTATGTGACATTACATCTAATGGTTCTATATTTGTGAGTCTGTGTAACTCATTTGTACTAAACCAGGGAGGACGCTTCAGAATCATTTTCAGAATTTTATTCTGAATCCTTTGAAGCGTTTTCTTCCTGGTGGAACAACAGCTTGACCAAATTGGTACCGCATAAAGCATGGCTGGTCTGAAAATTTGTTTATAAATTAACAATTTGTTTTTTAGACAGAGCTTAGAATTTCTGTTTATAAGAGGATATAAACATTTAATATATTTATTACACTTTGCCTGGATTCCTTCAATGTGATCCTTGAAAGTGAGTTTTTTGTCATACGTTAAACCTAAGTATTTAGCTTGATCAGACCATGTCAATTCCAAGCCATTCAATTTGAGAATGTGATTATTGTTTGGTTTAAGAAAAGAAGCTCTTGGCTTGTGAGGAAAGATAATTAATTGCGTTTTTGCTGCATTTGGTTTAATTTTCCATTTTGACAGATAATCACTGAAAATATTTAAACTTCTTTGTAGGCGACTGCAGATCACTCTTAGATTTCTACCTGTGGCTAACAGACTTGTGTCGTCACAGAATAGCGATTTCTGACAACCAACGGGTAGATTTGGAAGATCAGAAGTGAAAATATTATACAAGATTGGAGCTACACTCGAACCCTGCGGAACACCGGCTCGTACGGGTAGCAATTCAGATTTACAGTTCTGATAGCTAACCTGAAGAGTACGATCAGTTAAATAATTTTGAATCATTTTGATCAAATAAATAGGAAACTGGAAATCAGACATTTTTGCTATTAAACCTTTGTGCCAAACACTGTCGAATGCTTTTTCTATGTCTAGAAGAGCAACTCCAGTGGATAACCCAGAAGATTTATTTGATTTTATCATGTTCGTTACTCTGACAAGTTGATGAGTAGTTGAATGTTCATGACGAAATCCAAACTGCTCTAGTAAAAAAATTGAATTCTCATTTATATGAGTCATCATTCTTAACAAGATAATTTTTTCAAAAAGTTTACTGATAGAAGAAAGTAAGCTAATTGGGCGATAACTTGATGTTTCTGCTGGGTTTTTATCAGGTTTTAGGATAGGAATTACTTTAGCGTTTTTCCATCTTTTTGGGAAGTAAGCTAATGAAAAACACTTGTTGAAAATTTTAACCAGGAGTCTCAAGGCAACATCGGGAAGATTTTTAATAAGAATATTAAAAAATCCATCATTACCAGGAGCCTTCATGTTTTTAAGTTTTCTAATAATTGATTTAATTTCATCAAAATTCGTCTCAATAATGTCATCGTGTGATAACACTTGGGTTGAAATATGATCATATTTCAGTGAGACTTCATTTTCAATAGGACTCACAACGTTCAAATTAAAATTGTGGACACTCTCGAACTGCTGAGCAAGTTTTTGAGCTTTTTCGCCATTTGTAAGAAGTATTTGATTTCCTTCCTTGAGAGCAGGAATAGGTTTCTGTGGTTTCTTAAGAACCTTAGAAAGTTTCCAGAAAGGTTTAGAATATGGTTTAATTTGTTCAACTTCTTTAGCGAAATTTTCATTTCGCAAAAGAGTAAATCTATGTTTAATTTCTTTTTGTAAATCCTTAACTATGTTTTTCATAGCAGGATCACGAGAACGTTGATATTGTCGTCGACGAACATTCTTCAACCGAATGAGCAGTTGAAGATTGTCATCGATGATAGGAGAATTTAATTTAGTTTGAGCTTTGGGAACTGAAAGATTTCTAGCTTCGATAATGTAATGATTCAAATTATCAATTGCTGTGTCGATATCCGCAGAATTTTCTAAAATAGTTTCATGATCCACATGATTTTCAATGTGAGATCTGTAATCCAACCAATTTGCTCTATGATAGTTGAAAATAGAACTAATTGGATTAATTATAGCTTCGTTGGAAAGTCTGAATGTTACAGGAAGATGATCTGAGTCAAAATCAGCATGAGTAATCGGTTCACTACAAATGTGACTTTGATCTGTTAGAACCAGATCAATTGTAGACGGGTTTTTCACGGAAGAGAAACAAGTAGGATTACTGGGATGAAGAACTGTAAAGTAACCAGCTGAGAGTTGATTATGAAGTATTTTACCATTACTGTTATTTTGCCTACAATTCCACTGGACATGCTTAGCATTTAAGTCCCCTATTACGAAAATTTTCGATCGATATCTTGTAAGTTTTTGCAAATCGCCTTTAAAGAAATTTAATTGTTCGCCGGTGCATTGGAATGGCAAATATGCTCCAGCGATGAAATAAATTCCATGAATGGTTTCAACTTCGATTCCCAAGCTTTCAATAACTTTAGTATTGAAAGAAGGTAAAATTCGATGTTTAATTTGCCGTTGGACAAAAATGGCAACTCCACCACCAATTCCAGTAAACCTGTCAAATCGATGAACCACATAATGTGGATTACTTTTCAATTTTACATTTGGTTTAAGAAAAGTTTCTGTCACAATGGCAATATGAATTTTGTGAACTTTGAGAAAATTATAAAATTCATCTTCACTCGATTTCAAAGATCGAGCATTCCAATTTAAAATATTCAAATAATTATTTAACATCACTGTTAAATTTTAAATTCATTATAATATTATTTGCAAATTTCCATCCGATTTGAAATGCTTCAAAAAGTGATGAAGTCGAATTCATTTGGATGATCATTTGAAAAAGTTGATCTTGTAGGTAGATCATTTTATTTTCAGTTATATCGCCTAAATCGACTTCATTTAAAGAAGCGAATGGCATTGAAGGAATATTTGTAGGTAGACTGCCATTAGAAGAAGATGATTTGGCCGGTCTACCTATTAATAAATTGTTTTCGTTAGAAGAAGAACTGCAAGGCGGTCCTGTGTTTTGATTATTTACATTAGAAGAAATAGGAGATAGATTTCTACCTAATATACCAGCATAACTGACATTAGAAGAAGATGATGACGAGGTCGATCTACCTGTCAATAAATTGTTTTCGTTAGAAGACGAATTGGCAGGTGCCTTAGAAGAATTTTCAGGTATGTTCTGTAAATTTAAGGTCGTTGATTTGACTTGTTGTCTAAGCGAACGAGCGTTTAAAATTTTTTCCCTGACAGGACATTTCAAATAATTGGATTTATGATTTCCATTGCAATTTGAACATGAAAATTTATCAGTGGTTTCATTCATTGGACAAACGTCTTTCGAATGCGATTTACCACAATTCAAACACCGTATATCCATATGACAATTTTTGGTTCCATGACCGAAGCCTTGGCAACGACGACATTGCGTTAAGTTTGCAATACGATTATGCCGTTTATAATGTTCCCAATGAATTTTAATGTGGGAAATGAAACGTACTTTTTCTAAAGTTTTCAAATTGTTTACATCACTTCGATTGAAGTGTATTAGGTAAAGTTCATGGGAAATTCCAGAGCGTGGTTTAGAAGTACCATTCGCTCTTTTTTTCATAAGTATTACTTGGGAAGGGGCAAAACCAAGCAATTCTTTTAGTTCATTTTTAATTTCATCAATACTTTGATCATTTGATAATCCTTTCAAGACAGCCTTGAAGGGTCTGTCTGATTTCATATCATATGAATAAAATTTATGAAGTTTTTCGGACAAATATCGAATAAGACTTTCGTAATCTTCCAATCCATCCACCAAGACTCGACATTCTCCTCTTCGTCCGATTTGAAATGAGACTTTTACTTCCGGGAGAAAAGTAGAAAGCTCAGTACGGAATGCTTTGAAGTCGGAAATCATCACCGTCACTGGTGGCATAGATTGATGTTTCTTCCCAGAACGACAAGCGTCCATTTTGGGAATTTTTGAAGAATTTTCTTCTATGTCGCTACAATCGGATTCAGGAAGAATCTCGTAAATATTGTTAGACGGCATAGGATCAACGGAAGGGAAATCCGTCCGTTGTCTTTTATTTTTACATTCAAATTCTATAAGATCGTGAATGTTATTAGAAAAATGTTGAATAACGGATTGTGATTTATTCCGTATTGAATTATTTTTAGCCTTAGGCTTGTTGCCTTTCCGGTTGGACGCAGGCATTTTTGAAATTAATGAAATTTTAAATTAAATTAACTAGGCTAAATTAGTCTTCAATTAGACTCCTAGCTAGCCTTAAAAAAGGCTGATTAATTTCTTAGTCACTCTAATATCACTCTTTGTATCACTTAGTCACTCTAATATCACTCTTTGTATCACTTAGTCACTTAGTTAGTGATTCAGGTAGCCTTGAAAAAGACTGAAGCCTTGAATCAATGAAACTCTAGGTAGCCAGAAAAAAAATTCCAGGAGCCAAGAGCTATACGCGTGCGGTGCGAACGACTGTTCAACACCGACTGTCAAAATATTGTCTTGTTTTCGTTTACCCATTGCCACCTTTCATTCAAAAAACATATTACTGCAGCTTTGATGTTTAGCCGAATTTTGAGGAGTGATATAGGGAAAAGTCTTATAAAGCGCCCCTGCTAACCAAAATGCCCCCTTTCCTTTCTTAAGCATTGAAGACTTTTTTGAACCAAAGTTTTATCACTAACACTATCTTTTCGTTGGATCTTTCTGATATGCAAGTTTGGTGGTTGTCGTTTGCAGTAAAGTATGAAAAAACTAAAAATTTCATTTGGCAGCTTTTCGATGTAAGGTTTTGCTTCGACTAAATAGATGTTTTATTCGCCATTTCTTTGACATACTGATTATCTCAAAACAGTAACTTTATGGGCATTTCAAGAAGCATAATGCATCATTGTTGTGGGATAAAATGTCATTTGTTGTGTGTCATACCACTGATTTGTTGTGAGACATATTTTACGGCTGCTGGGGCATTATGTCTGAGGCGAGCGAAAAAAACTAAGAATGTGGCCGTTTTGGAAAATGTGTTTATATCAATCAATTCTTATCTTTTATATTGGAGCCATTTAAAATTATGTTCCTCATCCTTATTGCAATGAAATACTTACATTCTCGAGTAAAATATATCAATACACTTGGAAATATCTCAATGTTTTCTTATTGGAGGCATATTATAACACTTTACCCTAGTCAAAAAATGATCAATTGAATCTACGCTAAAAGTTACACTTGACGTAAGCAAAACTTGCCATATATTCAGATGAAGTAACAGAAAATTACTTATATTAAAACGTCAAATGACCTGTTGTTTCTATTACGATGGAGAAGTCAACTGAAATCAATAGAAACATTTACTTCTGCATTTCCATTTACACGCATCTACTAAAACATCAATTTACCTGCTGCAACGTTCTGTGTAGATCCTTTTTCAGCTTCCAAAAGAATACTAACACTATTCTATAGAATTGAAAATCCCAACTACAGTGACTAAGCTTCCATACAGACGAAATTTCGTATTATTAATAGGAAGCAAATATGTTTCATTTTTGTTGTTGTACTGGCAGATAACCAAATAACCAGTTTTAGAAATAGTAGTAGGTATTCGAAGTCAGTTAGTTAGTTTAAAAATTTTAAGTGTCGTCACTTATATGACGTTTTGAAATTTTCAACAATTATTAACCTATGATTCTGGAACCAGTACTCAGATCATTAATTTTTAATTTAATCTAGCAACCTATGAGAAATCAATTAACAGCTCTTTTCTGGTATCCACTACTTCTGTCGGTTCCGGATCTGGAAATCGGGCATATGAATTGCAAAACTGTATTTTTTTCTACCATCATATAACGAATCCAGTAAACTACGTGAATTTGCCAACCAACAGTAGAGTTCCGGAGGCAGACGAAATTCATCACAATTTTTTTTTGAAGAGAAGAAAATCTTAAAATGTCATTCTCTTCACAAATTTTCTTTTCTTCTCAACGAATACAGCAACTGAGGTCCGATTACAAATTTTCTTGAAAGAAAAGAAAATTGCCAAATTTTGCCTGTTTTCTTAATTTGGAATCTTTCGAACACGATAGTTAACTCAGAAAAGGGAAAGTTTATAGGAAAGAAGAAGCTCAAAACATGAACATGCATACAACTAGTCTCAACTAATACTTATCAGTTGTAAAAATGTCTTTCCCGACTGTTACTTGAAAAAAAAAACTTTTTTAATCCACCTACACGAGTAAAAATCCATTGCCGGTACCATGATTAAAATCATGAAATCATGAATCATGTCTATCATGAATCATGTCTATCATGAATAATAAGTCATAATTTCATGAGCAAAATGATTGGTATCATGCACAATAACACATCTTTCATGAAAATTTTCATGATATCAATCATTTTGCTTATGAAATTTCATGAGAAGGTTCATGCATGGTTCATGATTTCATGATTTAAAAATCATGGTACCGGTAATAGATTTTTATCCGTGTAGTGGTGTAATGATGCCTTTATCATATTATTTATATTTTCAAAAACATCATTAGAAGGTTCTGTCAAGTTCCTTTTTTTCGAAATTTGAATGAAATCAAAAACTTTCTTCGATATAAACTACCATCACCTTTTCAATTTGTAAACAGTTATGTCAAGTCAATAAAGATTTAAATGTAGCAACCCTGCACGCTATACAAAATTGAACAAAGCTATACAAATGCTGTGTGCTAGGCGGGTGCGTTTTCTTCTTCTTCCGTACGAACCGATGCGTACCGATTTTGCATCATTTTGTATGACAGTTTGAAAATTTTGATACTCATTGCCCTATAGTTTAACCGGAAGTCAGATCTGGATAAAATTGCATAGTATTTTTTAAGACAACGAGAGCTTTAATTTGAATTATGATTTGTAAAAATCGGTTTAACCGTTGCTAGGAAATCGAAGTGAGTTCCGTTTTTGGAGCTTTTCTCTACTATTACCGGTGCATTCGGAAGCGGAAACCGGGCACTAATAGTCTCAAAGTAGATTTATATATCCACAAACAAACAAGTTCTGTCAACTAGATGAATTTACCAGTAAATTTTATAAAAATGTGCACCTCGTTTCGCCATCGCTTGTGAAAAATCCTCATGAAATTGAAATTTGTGATACCGATATCGGAAGTCGGATGTAGATCAACTTCTCGACAACTTTTTGAAAAATCTGAAGACCTTTTATTTGCATCTTAGTTTATAAAAATCTGTTGAGGAGATTTCCGAGAAAATTGAAGGCGCATTTTCTCATAGATTTGAACATATTGCCTTGTAATTCCGGAACCGGAAGTCGGATCGGTATAAAATTCAATAGCGATCTATGAGACCGCATAAGACCTTTCATTTGAATCTGAGTTTGTGAAAATCGGTTCAGCCATCTCTGAGAAAATCGAGTGACATTATTTGTCACTCGAAACACAAATTTATGAAAAAATGCGCACTCAATTTTCTCGGAAATTTCTGGACCGATTCTCGCAAACTAAGAAGCAAACAAAAAGTCATGAAATTATTCAAATTTTTTTTAGTTGGGATGTCTAGTTAGTGAAAATATGTAACTATCCGGTTTCCGCTTCCTAAAGCACCGATAATAGTGAAGAAAAGCTCCAAACACGAAACTCACTTTGATTTTTCAGAAACGGTTGAACCGATTTTCGAGATTCAAATTAAAGTTCTCATTTTCTTAAAATATACTGTGCAATTTCATCCAGATCCGACTCCGGTTCCGAAATTATAGGGCGATGAGTGTTAAAACATTCAAATCGTCATTCAAAATGACGATGCAAAACTGATACGCGTCGATAGATGCGACTTTGCTCCGTTCACAGAGTGCTTTGTTCAGTTTCGTATAGCATTCCGGGTTGAATTTATATTTTTCAGGTGAAAAATATGTAAATTTGTAAATCTTTGATTCAATTTGTACCTACTTGTTAGCGTTTATTTGTTTATTTGTTTATTTGTAGTGTTATTACAAAATCATGATAACAATGGTTTTCTATAAAAGTACACTTATTGCCTTTCTTGTATACAAAGTTTTACAACCACTTGAAAAGCTAACTAGTGAAAATTGGCCTGAAGATATAAGCAGCTGAGCAATGTCTGTGTGTGTATGTATGTGTGTGAGTATGTGTCAATAAATGACTTTCAAAAAAAGAAAACTCACAGTCCCATAGAATGCTATTGAATTTCATCATACTTTCATAGGGTAAAGTGTGTTTAATATTACACACCGTCATTTAGAGCGACGATGAAAAAAGGGGAAAATTCTTGCAGATTTGCCTCAAAACTGATTCAATTCGTAGGCATTATTAGTTACTTACTAAACGAACCGACTTCAGTTATACTGGTTTCAAATTCTCGGCTCCAAAAATACCGGAAATAGTAGTCAAAAACTCTAAAACGGGAAAAATCATTTAATTTTGTCAGAGATAATTTAATCGAGTTCCACAAACTTAGGGGCTCAAATGAAGGTTCCTATAGTCTCGTGGCTTGCTGTTTAATTTCATCCGGGTGCGACTTTCGGTTCCAGATCTATACGGTAAAGTGTGTTTAATCATTTAGTTCGACGATGTAAAATAAAGAAAAAATCTTATTAACTTGACATAAGTGTTTACAAATTGAAAAGATTTTGTTAGTTCATACCCAAAGCAAGTTTATTTTTTCAAGATTAAAAGAAAAATTCGTGACAAAATCTTTTGTGATATTCTTGGAAATATAAGTGATATGAGAAAAGCATCATTTCACCACTAGGTGGGTTAAGAAAGGTTTTCTTATGAACATTACACTAAAATATAACTTAAGCCAAGATATCTCAACATTGTAGGATCTTGTAAGTTGAACGGTTTTGTTGTAGTATTTTCATTTGGAGCCGGATCTGGATAAAATTCAACAACAGCTTATGAGAACATAAGATGTTTCATATAACTTTGTGGAAATGGATGAAGCAATCTCCGAGGAAATTGAGTGCCCTTCTCATTGGAGGATTTTTCAACATTAAGTTCATGAACAATAGAGTACTTATAATATAAAAGTGCAATTCAATTCATGACAATTCATACTTCGTTCTCAGAATTTGTTTTACTGTGTCAATATTGTGGATGACGCACTTTTCTTTCAAATTTTTGTAAGAAGATACATCGACTCTTTCATAGATTTTAGTTTAGATTAGTTTTTAATCGATTTATAAGAGAACTTAAGAGTTTTTTAATATAACATGTACACAATAAAAATTTTTTTAATCGTCTAAGTAAAACAGGAAACAGGTATTTGCTATGATCTTTTCTAAATGGGCAAATGATGTATACTAGAGAAAAATAATATGGTATTTAAAAATAACCAGTAGAAATATATTTCCAAATTGAAAATTAATACACATGAATTTTTTATTATTATATTATGTAACATAGATATTATTGCAAACAAAATCTATTTTTTTCTACTCTGGAGATTTTAACCTTAAGACCCTATGGGAAATGGTTGGGAATCGAACCCAGGTGGGCTGCACGAAAGGCATCGACTAACTCGTCAAGTTAAACCTGTCCCCATAAAGAAAAACTGATATTTAATGATCATTCAGGGGTTAGTCGAATTTTGAGCTAGGGCACGTAACCGTTTTTAATATATTTACGTTTCGCCTTTGACTCATCAGTGCATAGCAGTTCAAATTGAACTACCTAATGCAAAAATCAGCAGTTCAATTTGAACCGCTAAGCAGACGAAAAGTTTCTGCTTTTTATTAAGCAACAAAAGTGCAAAGTTTTTACTAACGTACCGAACGAAAACGTGTTTCCGACTTTTTCTGGCCGATACAGGTTTGGTCATTTAGGGGTTAGCCAAATTTTGTTTTATTTTTACATTTTGTCCTTAGCTCATCAGTGCATAGCAGTTCAAATTAAGCGTAAAGTTTCTGCTT
Organism: Malaya genurostris; assembly: GCF_030247185.1. Classification (NCBI taxonomy): domain Eukaryota; kingdom Metazoa; phylum Arthropoda; class Insecta; order Diptera; family Culicidae; genus Malaya; species Malaya genurostris. Next base: position 247,142,715 of record NC_080572.1, on the reverse strand, counting down.
TTACAGAATACTTTTGGTTTGCAACGAAGTGCAATGTTTTTACTGACGTGCCGAAAGAAAACGCGTTTCGATTATCCGAGTTTTGCATTAAGCAGTTTAATTTGAACTGCTATGCACTGATGAGTCAAAGACGAAACGTAAACATATTGATATATAATGTTTCAGTGACTAAGCTGTTTTTGTTACCTTTTTTTTGACGACCTCAAAGAGGAAATCAAAAGATTCTACCTAACCGAAATTATTGTTTTTTCCCCTTTCATAAGGCACTCGTTTGAAATGATACAAAACCGTAGAGTCAGAATCGGATCAACTGTTCTTCCTATTATTTCAGATGATCCGCGAAAAAACAATTTCTAGTTGAGAAATATTACTACCGGCAGGGGCTATGTTCATTTCGCGTGCCCATAACGCTACATTGCGGCACGTCATCCCAATCATCATGAGATATGAGATTCTCATCTTGTACTTTGCACTTCGTACTCATTTTTTCACATTCTCTACTTCCTACATATTTCATTGGCACCAACAGCTCGTAGCCGAATATCGTAAATCTTCAGCCATACTATATTTGACACAAGTCACAAGGATCGTTCCAATCGAAATATGAGAGATTGTTAACGAACCAGCAGAAACTACACGTCGTGGATAAGTGAAACCATTGCCAGGTCTGACGAAAACGATCACCACTCGTGTACCTGAGTATGTGCCGGCATGTGCCTGATGATCAGTAAAAACATTGATCTTTGTACTGCATGAAGTGGATGACCGCATCTTGAGTCCACTGATCACGAACTTGGGATGGGGAAAGCCCACACATTCATATTAAATTGAAAAATAATGTGCAAGCAGTCATTATTCACAAGATAAATGAAACGTCACTCGTGCCGTCGTTCGTAGGATTGATAAATCTGAAACATAATCCGGAATCCCCGAAGTAAGATACCATCAAAAACATGAACAGCTGGAACAATAACTGAAATTCGCTGCTGACTATTCGGTACAAATTGATTTGCTTCTTCAGGTGTCGAAAAATGGTTAATTTATTTTTGACGTGTGGGAGTAAGAAGTCATTGGGGGCTTAATAAGAGCTATACGGTGGATGATCCATTAATTCGATGTCTTGAACGTCGAAAAAGTCATTTGTTTGGCGAGATGTGTGCGAGCTCACGTTGTCGTGATGGAGAATGATAATTCTTTGGCGACTCGTTGTTCACATGTTTTCGAAAGCTTCTGACAAACAAATGATTCAGAAATTGTTGCTCTACGTTACTCTAATGGAACAGTGGCGAAAAATGTTGCAACACTAGTTTAGAGTGTAATATTTGCAATTATAAAATTCAATTACAATCTGTCAAGTGGTTATCGAGATGTCTTCCAAGCATAATAAGCACCAACAAAAAGTTTTGTGCGCGGTTGTGGAAAATCTAGCCCGATCATGTCCCGTGCGGTTAAATCGTTCAACAAGTCCTAGAGGTCCGCTGCGAGCTGGCAACGAAGAAACGCAACCCTGTAAACGAAAGGAAAATGAGAAATATCTTCAAGCACAATACGAATCGTTTGATTCGGGAGAAGGCCAAAAATGTCAATCCATCCGTTTGGTTCATCCAACAGACATCGAAGAGGGCCGAGCTTCATGTCTTCGAGGTAACGAAGGGGTTTAACTGAACTTGTACACAGAATATTATGGCTAAATCTCGCGTCAGGGTGCTGTACTACGAGTAGTTTGTGAAACCGAAATGCATCGTACCGGACGACAAGATCAACCTTAAAACGTAAACCAACTCAATCCCCAGTCTGGAGTTTTTCTTCGACAAGTCCCGTCAGGATGTACCAGGGAAGTTTCGGAACTCGAATAATTTTCCAAACAGTACTTGGTGTGGCAGGCGATCTGTGGATTCGGCAAACTCAACAAGTCGTACATAATGACCGACATCATCAACTGTATTCGCTTTCCATCAAATTTCCAAGGAATTCCTATACAGAGCAAATTATTAGGAATTAGGGAAGTTTGTTCCGATTTTCGAAGTTTTATTCGAAGTATTGTCCATCGCTAGCTACTACTTTATCCCATTTTTCTGGTGATTCACGGATACCCTTTTTGGAAAATTCGACCGATTTGGCAGTAATCCACCAATCGATCCATTTTTGCCTTTCTCATATAGAGAGGTTATGAAATCACTGTGAAAACCGACTTTTGAACCGTGGCCCGGAGGGCTGAGTGTCATATACCATTCGACTCAGTTCGTCGAGTACGCAAAATGTATGTATGTAACATTTTTTTGCACTCACTTTTCTCGGAGATGAATGAACCGCTTTCCATGAGCTTAGATTTAAATCAAAGGTACAATTGTCCTATACAAAGTTGTAAAATCTTGTAATCCCACAAAAAGTTCCTGAATTTTATTAGAACTCGACTTCCGGTTCCGGAATTACTGGGTGATATGTGCAAAAAAAATGAAAATAAGTGCACTTACTTTTCTCAGAGACGGCTGAACCGATTCTTACAAACTTAGATTCAAATGAAAGGTACAAGTCCTATACAAAATTCCTGAGTTTTATTTTGATCCGACTTCCGGTTCTGGAGTTACAGTGTGAATAGTGATTATTTCAAATTACTTCCTCGCTTTTCTCAGATTTTAAACAAACTTAGATTCAAATGGAAGGTCTCATACAAAACTTTCGAATTTCATGCGGATCCGACTTCCAGTTCCGGAATTATAGGGTTTTGGATTCCGTCGCTTGAAGCGGCGAAACAAAACACGTAAAAAAATTCTTAACTTGCCTCGAAACTTCCGAAACCAAACAACTCGATTCCGGCTATGCTGGTTCTCGGTTTCTGATTTCGGAAGCATCGAAAATAAAAAGTTAAATAATTTCTAAACTTGCCTCAAAACTATTCCAATCGGTAGTCATTGTCAGTAGATTGCCAAACATTAATTTGGCTTTCCTTGTTCTTGGGTTTTTGATGAATGAGCGAAGATTGTAGCCATAGACTCAAAAATGGATTTCAGTCACTTTTCTCGAACCAACTTCGATTATACCGGTTCCCGGATTTCGGTTTCGGAAGTACCTCTTTTCGTTACCTCAGAGATGGCCTAACCGACCTGACTATTGTTTCACTCTGTAGGTTATACTAGTTTATGGACAAACCTTTTTGGTTTTTAAGAATCAAAGAGAATTATTTTGAAGAATACCACACATTTACATATAAGAATATGTGAGATATGAGAAAGGCAGCATTACACCACTAGGTGGATTAAAACAGGTTTTATCCTTATAGTTGAAGAAGTACTGGTCGGTCAAGCCAACCTGCTTCGTCCGAAACAAAGAGTAATCGGAAGGAGCAATGTCTAGGCTATACGGTGTGTGGAGAAGAACTTCCCATTTGAGCTTTTCTTAGTATGTTTCACCAGCTGTGCAATATGTGAGAGAGCATTGACATGCTTGCAAAATTACTTTGGCTAGTAAATAGGTGTATTGTGACCATTTTTCTTGAAATGCTCGGCTCAAACGCATCAATTATCGTTGGTTTACACCACACTCAGCTGGTTCCTCCATGTACAGAGTGTAACCTTCAGATCTTGAATATTCTGAATGTTCATACGTTGCCCGACGCTTTGGAATATCGTAATGGACTCACTCAGGTGCGTATCCAAAGGGGGGGGGGGGATTACAGGGGTTCAAACGGCGTTCGACGCCTCTTGGTATCAATTCATACGGCATCCAGTTGTCTACCTTTTGGATCACTGAAATTTTGAAACTGAAATTGAGCTTTGACCAGATTCATTTTCAAAATTCCCGCCAGGAATTCGGATTTAGAATTCTAAAACTGAATTCAGTTCCACATTCCTAGAAATATAACTGAATTCAAGAACTATATTATGAAAAATCTTGAACTAAAGTCCGGATCTAGATTCCAGCACTGAATTCATGAGTTGAATTTTGGATCCTATTTGAAAACTAAATCTTGGGCCGAAATGCTAAAATTCAATTGCGGATTAGAATCCAGATCTAGACAGAATTCAGTGCCGAACCAGCATCCTGGCCTTCAGTTTCAATACACAGGTTCGGCGAACAGTGCAACATATCAGAATTTAGATCTAGAACTCAGTTATCGAGTTCAGGTAAAAAATTCAGTTTCAGCATCGATATCAAATTTCAGAACTCTGTTCTAGAATTCGGGCCAATAATTCGGTTAGAGAATTCATATTCCTTAACTTCGAAGAAACTGAACGATCCTTTTTATTCGTATTCACGTTATCCGGTTATGTCTCTGACATTACCCACCCGCATTTTCATTTATTCGCAAATTATTCAATACTCCTAGTAAAGCAACGCGAAAACCCGAACCGAATGCACTTCATCTCACGTTTAACATCATTCTATCGGAAAGAGACGACAGATTTCACTCTAATAGTTTTTGTATCTGAGATCTTCACTGAAGCTGAGATGAATTAGTGTAGCGTTATCCTAGGATTTAGGTTTAAGTAATCACGATTGATGGTTTCGAAAGTGTATCAGTGTATCAGTTGATACATGCCGAAAGAATGACACGATAAAATAAATCGGCGAATATCTATTTACTAAGTTTGCACCTTTTTAAAATCGGATATTTTCATGAATATCTCAAGTAGCAAACATTGTTCTAGTACTGAACTTATATCTCGCAACGATTATGCGATTGGAAAAGCGCACTTTTTTTGTATGATGTGCAACAAGTTTCTAAATTTGCTAAGTGGAAACCGGAGTTGAAACTGCTTAAATGATCTTGTCGTACAGTCAGTTGAAAACATTCGGTTTTCCGGGAACTTAATCCATTCAGGTTTTTGAGTTGGTTTTACAAGCAGTAAAATGAATGAATTTTACACCTTTTACAAAAACGTGTTAAATCAGTTATCTAGCATATCTAACACAAATAACCGATCTGAATCAATTGTGAAAAATGCCAATCATAACAGGTTTTAATTGTGACTTGGGATGATAAATAATTAGAATTTCCTGGCATTTGTCCCCCTGACATGCACATTTCAATGGATTGTTTCTTGATGGTACTTAAGCTACATAAATTACGTTGTCTCTGATTAGCGAAATAAATGCAAAACAATCCAGTAAATCAAATTGAACAATCGATTTGTAATTCAAATCCTGAAATAATAGCAATAAATATTAGAAAGATGAATCTAACATTCAAATAGCTGTGTATAGTTTTGAATAATATTTTTGAGATCTAATAAGGGGTGTTTTTTAGGAGGTTTGATTTTCCAATAGGGATTTCTCTGTTGTATGAAAGTTGTTTTGACAGTGAAACGTCACGTCTCTACTCAGTATTGTTTGGCAAATCATCAAGAAATAGGTTAACGCCAGAACAACGCTTCCAAATCGTGGAAATGTGTGGCATGTGTTTCATTTAAAGTTCAAATCAGAAGCTCTTTAAAATAGCCGTTATAAGAGGAACTAATCGTCGATTAAAGATGGTCGATTTTAAAATTAGAACAATTATCCATTGTACTCGGTTAAAGTCTACCAATTTTTTTAACTCTTTTTTTCTTTTTAAAACTCTAAGCGCTAACGAAAACAATAGCTTAATCGTGGGATTCCAAACATTGAATGTAATTTACCTTTTCCGTACAACACGATTCTGCAAGAAACATAACTAAGCGTTGTAGCTTTCGAGTAAGATAATGGCATCATAAAGCTTAAGACACCTAGTCCCGATGGTCACTAAATGGATACTACTGTTGTTATGCTATGTTATATCTTTAAACACGAGACAAGTTAAAACCATCTGTAATTTAATTGCGCTTTGTTGATGTTGCACGTTTGAAGCAAATGCAGCGGAAATAAAGTTTCACATTATAAATAAACTTTATTCAAGTCTCGCCTAGCGTGCGAGATCATAAAAGCGAAAGGTTGTTGTTCGAAAAAAATAATAGTCAGTTACGAAATTAAAATTTCAAGGCGAATGCCAAATGGACAATTCAGTCTATGACCTTTGCTCTGAACAATTAAAATGATCTGTCAATTATCAACCGCTGCGATTGTTGGAGCGTTAAATCCAACACCTGTAGCTCGTTTCGAACCGCAAACCATCCTAAATGAACATTCCGAAAGAAAGTGATACCAGCAATAGTATTCGAATCGCATTGCAAATCGAGGCTTGCGTTTTATTTGCAATGACTTATTCAGAAAACAGTTTTAAGTATTCCTGAGACCATCCAGTGAATGTGACGGCGGCTAACGCAAGCGTGTTTTTTCTCTTAAACCGCAAACTCGCAGCATTGTATAAAACACAACTCGACGATGATAAACCAGATGCACGTGGCATCGTTCAAGTCGTAATCCAGAATGGAAAAGTGGAAGCAATAGTTTCTGTCATTCACTGCTTTCAGATAGGAGCACTCAAACACATTTACCGCGAACTTTGGACTACCTTTTAGAATAATCGAATAGTTTCGAGTTCTTAGCCATTGCTGTCTGTGATATTTCTTTAACTATCTACTTTTGTTTTTGTGCTCATATTTAGTACAAAAGATATTTACAGTGTACTATGTCACGATTGATTAATAAAATTTTTATTATCTTCCATCGAGTACTTAAATTTGACTAATTCAAAATTTCACGATAAAATGATAACAAGCAGTAGTATTAATAAAGACTGTCCCAGAAAGTATGGCCGCAACCAAAAACCGCTGCCATTTCGCAATGGTTCAGAATCTGTCAATTTTTATGGCTGCGTCCTGTTGTTTGAACTCTTCTCTAATCACTTGTTCAGTTGTTTATTCGTTTTCGATTGTTTGTTTCGAAATGCGTGGACTTTCAGCAGAACAACGTCGAAAAATTGTGTACAAATGGTGCACAGAACGCGGACTGTTACTGAGAAATATAGAAAAAATGGAAGGAGTAAGTGAAAAAACCGTGCGAAATGCAATCATGAAGTTCGGTGAGGATAACACCACACCTATAAGAAGGAGAAACAACCAAAACGTAGTCCGAAACAAAAAGCATCGATCAGGCCGAGGGTTCGAAAGCTGTACAATACGATTCTTGCTGGAAATTTGAACTGCATAATCATGGACGACGAAACCTACGTGAAACTCGATTACAAATCCTTGCCGGGACCACAATATTATATGGTACGAGAAGGGCAAGTGTTAAACCAGTCCGAGACATCGATTAAAATCGAAAAATTTGGTAAGAAAGCTATGGTCTAGCAAGCAATTTGTAGCTGCGGTAAGATTTCGAAACCCTTCATCACCACTGCTTCAATGAACAGCGAAATATACATCCAGGAATGTTTACAAAAACGACTTCTACCCATGATTCGAAGCCACACGACTTCTACCCATGTTGTCTTCTGGCGAGATCTTGCTTCTTGCCACTACTCGAAATCAACGGTAGAATGGTATACTACCAAAAATGTCACTTTCGTCCCAAAAGACATGAATCCACCAAATTGCCCACAGCTTCGACCAATTGAGGAATTTTGGGCATCAACGAAGGCACATCTTAGGAAACATGTCTCGGCAGCCGAAACCATTCAACAGTTCGAAAAAGATTGGAAAAAAGTGTCAAAACTTACCGCTAAGAAGTCTGTACGGAATACGGAATATTATCAGTATATCGAATAAAATTTGAATATCTAACACTTGTGAATTATTTACAGCGAAATCAAAGTGCGTCCATACTTTCTGGGACCGTCTTTATATTCACACCTACTGCTGTTTTTTCAGTGTCTGAAAATAACTATCGATCTGTCAAAAACAACCATGCTCTCGCTCAGGATTATTTTTGAAAATGGAATAAGAAACTGTTCTACGTCGTCGGTTCTACTGTCAGCAGGCCCGTGCCCAGGATTTCATTTCGGGAGGGGCCCAAAGATTAAAAAATAATGTTACTGCAGATTGCTTATGTACTTAATTCTCGGTGTGCCTTATACGGGTGTTTTCAACAGACACTTTAAACTTTTCCACTGGAACTGATATTGTATAACATTTCATTACGCTTACTGTCTTGTTATTTCAGTAGCACATATCTGAGACCTTCTAAATAATTATATATCTGTTTTTGATTTCGGGAGGGGCCAGAGCCCCTCGCCCCCCCTTCTGGGTACGTGACTGACTGTCAGTAGTAGTAAGACGCCAAAAAACAAGAAACTGTTGATCATATTTATTCTCCACTAATTGCTAGCTACAGTTTGACGTTAGTTACATATATTAACGGACTATTGAATATTCGCTCGCGCGTAATAAACTAGATCTGTGCATGCATCCGAACGGTATTCGCAGTTGTGATCAATTATCACTTTCTATTTTATAACGCCGCTACTGACGTAATTCAGGTGGTCAACTTCATGAAATGTTCCGTTTACTCTCCAACATGACAGAGCTTTACTAGCACCGAAGGATCCGGCTATGCTGGTTGGGGATTACTATTTTTTGCATTTAAAAACTTATTGGCAGTTCGTTTTTTTTTCAAAGTTGAAGTCTGTGTGACGACGGGGGTGATACGATGTAATAAACAAATTCTGCATTCAAATCGCACTATGCACATAACTTAGTAGGCCTGTAGCTAGATCAGCATTCCGCTGCTGTGAAGTAGGTTGGTCTGGTTTGAATATGTTCTTTGACGTCAGCAATTTTCTCACACGTTCTAGGGCAATTGTACCTATTTTCATCTCAATAGTCGTAGCTTGATTTGTTTATTACTCGGTATACTTTCAGTGTATAGCGCTGCAACCGATGCCAGTAACTTTGCATGGGATCTGAACAAATGTACTAAACAGGCCCGTGCCAAGGATTTCGTTTCGGGTGGGGCTCTCAGATAAAAAAAAACAATATTACTGAACATAGCTTATGTACCTAATTTTCGATAGGCTTTTCACCGACGTTTTTAACAGGCACTTTAAGCTTTTCCACTGGAACTGCCATAATTGAATATTTAAAAACAATGGTGACTTATTGTTTATTATCTTACAAACAAAACAGCAATCGACTGTGTGGGTGTTCCAAGACGAGGAAAATTAAACTAAATTTGTTCGTGCACGAAAGCACTGCGAAGCAAATGATCGCCTTTTTTTTTTTTTTTGAAGAACGGATCATGTGGTACCTGTGCCACTGGAGCAACGTAAGACTGTGAATTCTGAATCCTCTATTTTTTACCGGCCAAAACTTCGAATTAATGGGTCACCCACCGTACAGCCCTGATCTGGCACCCAATGATTTCTTTTTGATGTGGAACACATCTTTGTTTTCTATATATAGGGGTGCAAATTAGAAACTCAAGGTAAAATACACGTAGAAATGTGGTCAGATTTTAAGCACTTACAGCTCAGCCAATTTTGCATCAATCATTAATATTATTTCATCATTTGATTGGAAATATTTCTAAGTTTCGGTTTGAATGTATCAAGACACTTGTTTTCAATTATGTATGATTGAAATTTTGAGTAATAGCTACCAGTGTCATATTTTGTCTGCTAAAAATCTTCGGCATACCGGATTTCCCTGCCATAGACGACTGTTTTAAAGGAATAAGCGATATATCAATAGGGAAAGCATCGCTCTGATTGGTCAATCGATGCAAAACCAAAGCTGTTGGTATCACGCGAATCTATAAATACATATAAGCGAAATTATAAGCGGTCCTCACACGTGACAATATTATTGTCAATCCAAAGTATTGTCAATACCATCAATCCAATTGGTTTGATAACTTGAGTCCGACTTTTTCGAAAAAATTAAGCGCTTGGCGCCCTAAATATTGCAAATGAATATTGAAATATTGAGAAAAGAGGTAATTGCACATATACGACAGTTTCTCTCTGGAGAGAAAGTATTGTCGGATTGATGAGCAGTTTTGATGTTTTGACAATATTTTCGTCAATCCAATGAAGTTTCCATTACACGGCCAAAAGTATTGTCAATACTCCTTGAATGGACAGTAAAATTGTCTCGTGTACGGGCCGCTTATTCAGTCCTACGTGTAGCATGCTAGAGGTAGGTTGTTGTTAGACAGCAAGACAAAAAGTGCCATAAAACGATTTGAAGTTTCAATTGGTTTGCTTTGATCTTGTATCATGGGAGTTTGGATGAAATTGTTATGTCGCTTTGCAAGAATCTCAGGGTAAATTTTAAGTGCCTAAGATTAATTTCTTATTTAAATAAGACTTAAAATCGCAGTATGGTCAGCGTAATGCTAACATAAATGGTTGTTGGGTATTATTGTTCTCTACAGACAGTGATTAATAATAAATGCTAAGTATTTTCCAACGATGGTAGGCAATTGAAACAACTTAATTGTTGACTCAAGAACAGTGCTGTGTTTGTTATGTTTAATGCTAATATGCTTGAATGTTAAAAAATAAACACATATCTTGTTTGGATGGTGGAAAGAACATTTTCATATCTTCTGCGGCTCATATAATTTACACTCGACTAGCAATTAATTAATTGCATAATTATATCTGAAAATCTAGGTCTTCAATTATCTCATCAAATCATTGTTTCGTTGACTGGAATAAACAATCATTGGATTTCAATGGTATCTGTGCGATGCACCATGTGTAACTTGTCTACATCGAATATGCCAAAAATCGGTAATTTTCAATAATATTTTTAACTTTTTCTGTACAATAATCAGAACAAGTTTCATTAAAATATTCTGCATCCGGAAACAGTTCATCGCATAATGAGGTGTACGATCGTGATCATTGCATTGCACCGGTGGTGGGGGTTACCCAGGTCGATCTTTCAGCAAGCCGATCGGAAAATTCTCCCATCGCGAACTTCAAAAGCGAACAATGAGCTACGGCGAAATTCAGTAGCTTTCGATGTAATACGGCGAGATTATGCAAATTTGTGCTCATTCCGCCTGACGGACGATGCCTTATCACGGCTAGATTGTAATCATCGAATCGGGCTGGGCGTGCGAAATCATTCTGATGTTGTTTCATATCACCGACGCTCAACCAACCGGTGCCCTACACTAGAACTGTGTCGCAATTATCCCAGCGATATCATTAAAGTTCCAAACGCATCGGAAAGTGATATTTCAACTCGGTGCAGTCAATATGCACTTTCGTTTGTCGGCTTTACGGTATTCAGTTTGAAGCGAACATTCTGGCTTCTAACTAGCAAGAATAGTGGAATCTTTTGTTGGACTTTTTTTTAGCGATCGGTAAACTATGTTCATCGGAAATGCAAATGATGGCGATTCTTACCTAATAGTGAACGTGACTAGCGATTTTCATCCGATACCACAGACGTAACGAGATCGTAATTAAACATTTTCTACTATTTTGTCGGACAATGTGGCATTAACGGTTTCGAATTAAATAAATCAACTACAATTAATGGATGAAACACCTCCTCCTCCTCATTCTGGCATCAAGATCAAAAACACAGACAAACATACGTAGCAGCTTTGTTCACATTTTGAGTTCAGTTTCAGTCCGGAGTTTCACGTCTGTTAATCTAAGGTTCGAAAATTACCCCGTGGTGAGTGACGAGAAGACACATTCCGCCACTACCCACTACCCCACATGAAAATCGCACACACGGACCAGAGTAAAAAACCCATTCGATCCCACAACGGCACTTCCTTTCAACAGGTACCACACCTGTGACTGTGCGGTTCACACGCGAAATCTCGAATCGCGCTCGGTCAAGCTGCATCTGTCACTAAAAAAGCATCAGCGCATTTTAATCGCGCTATAAATTCTTCATATCGCCTTTCTAGCGTTTTCTTGGACCGACCGGGGTCAGGCAATGAATGAGATGAAGCTGATTTTTTTCTATTGATGCGACGTTTGCGATCTCCAGCTCAGGCAGTGCGCCTCGAGCAGATGACCGACGGATAATGTAATCAAAACTGGGCTTTTGCAGGTGTGTCAATATTGTTTTTTTCGCAGTATGTAGGTCAGTTGCATTTTTGAGATATGATTTGGACCTAGTTCAAATGACGATGGAGCCTTTTTTAAATGATTATAGTTGGAACAATATTACACACACCCGGCAGAATATATCTACTTAGCTACTCTTGCGTGTGATATGTGAGTTGAGTCGAGCATTTTTAATAAGCACTGACTACCTAGTTATCAGTCTAAAATAGGGGATTCTTCCGTTCTATCATTCAATGCACAAACAATACCGATAATCACTGTTTTCAGAGAATAGATACAATGTTTTTCACTAGAATGAAGTACTCATTTTCATTGAGTGGATGCATATGCGTTTATGAAAGTAGTAGTATCATTTTAGAAGCGTGCCATTATGGCAATGAAAATCGTGTTGCCCTGATATCGGCTGCATTTTCGTTTGATAATAGTCGTCAGAGCCATATGTTCTACAAAATCAAAGTTATTAGACCTGAAGCATGCTAACGAAAACTCGTTTTCAATCATCGTTGATACGAACTTGAACGCATGAATGCATGTTCGATCGTAAATTCTCACATCACGTAAATGCTTGGCCGATTGTTTCTACTAGATAGGCTAATTGCTACTTGTTGATGAATTTGCAAAAGAACAGTTAAATTTAGTTAAACACACATTTGTATACCTAAAGAGCCTCAAGGTCCTAAAAACTACTATTTAACCGTTATTACAACGAATAAACATAGACAATTACTCATGAACTAACATTTTCTATAATTTTGAGTTTTATTGAATCCTAAAGCATAGTTCAAAATCACTCATATTGCGTGGAAATAACTGTACAGTTGAGTAAATGTATCCTACCATTGAATAGATTTCACCTAGCTTTCAGCTTATTTTTGCAAGGAATACCGTAAATATTTAGTAAGCAAAGAGCTCCTTTGCTTACTAAATAAAATTCCGATATTGAATGGGAAGTGCTCAAAATTAGGTATTTCTCTGGATCCGTGTAAACACTTTGTGGCGCTTCGTGTTTCACGCATACTGAAACCACTCAAGTCCTGGTATTAAATTCCTTTTGTGGAATTTGTATTGAACCGCTAACCCTGCTCTTCTATAGCATGCTGTCGACAAACGATTTCCGAATACTTTCATTAGTAGGTTGGTTCGATAGTAACTAGAAAACGTGAACCCGGAACTGTGATCATGAGCAAGGACCTATTGAGAAATAATATGAATTAGCTTGGGTTATGATTATATTTATTACGTTTGAAATTCTGGGAAATACGGAACATCTATTCTCTTTTAAAACCCTTGAAATGGATTTTAAAATACAGTAGCTATAGTTCGATAACGTATCAAACTATTTGCACACATAATGCTGAGAGTAAATTAATATTGGTTTCGTATTGGTGAAACTGTCATAATCTTAAGTTTCTAAGCGCAAGTTCCTGAGAGAGCATTTGAGAAAAGTGCCCTATATTAGTTTATGACATGAATGTTATTTTTTTTACGAAAAAGTTAGACATATTGTACATTATTTATTGTACTGAATGTGATGTTTGGTACCGGAGATCCACATTTAATTTTGTGTCAAATTTGAAGTTTATTTGATAGTGATAAGAAATATTGGTGATCCAGAAATTGCTAAGCATCACTTCTCCGATATTTTCATCATGCGACAATCCAGCACTTCGAAGTCCATGTTGGGATAATGCTCCCTACTCGTCTGAAATAAACTAATTTAGATCAAGTAAACTGTACTGTACTGTTAGTAAACTTTAAATATTCAGCTCAGTCGTGATTCTTCTAGTAAGTAGTAGCTTCATTTATACATTTTTCTGGTCCGAAAAAACCTAACTCTACCCAATTTCACATATTTCTGAAGAAAAGTAGTAGTAATCATTTTGAAATAATTTTTCTTCTACTCCGAGTTTGTTTTCATTGCTGATAGCTATTTGTACTATTGATTAAACAAAAAAAAATCGTTGCAAATCATTACTCACGATATGAACATTTTCGGAAGAATCCTACTTTTCTTGGTTCCATTTTTCATTGTCAGGTGTCGCTACCGGTAATGCAGCTTAGCGACAAAAAATCTTTTTCCAAAAATTCATCTTTTCTGTTAGTTTTTCTTTCACTTGGCTTCTCCAATATATATTTCCGCTCAGTCATTGCAAAAACTGGACAAAAAATCGTAGAAGCAAATTTCCTAAGACAAGACCTGATAACTGGCTTCTTATTCTTCCTTCCGAATCATCCTTCTCGTCATTTTCGCCCTGTGGAATAAATACCAACGTATCGGCTACAGTGTAGCCATATTTACAGATTTTTTTAATAACTATGCTAGGAAAAAAATATTACATTTAAATTTTTAGACTTTAGGTTTTTGATTTGAAATAAACATAAAACATATTTTGGTGAATGCATTTCTTTATTATATAATAATGCTTAAAAACAATTAATTGAGCTTTGAAGACAAAACACGAAATATCTCATGTTGAACGAAAAATCGAATCCATTGTTGACGTATTACCGGATCTGTGGGAAACCGGTAAAAGTCAGGTTTGGATAGAAATGCTTAATGCGACCAAAGTGTGGAACACAACAGTTCATTCTTCTCGTAAAACTAAACACACTTTCGAGTTTACACTAATTTAACAAATCTGTGTAACTTAATTCACTAAAAAGAAAAACGGCTTGATGCCTATTTTAATTACACAGTCCTGCCACTTTAAACATTTATTACCAATGAGACTGAAAAAAAGTCAAACATTCTCCGAAAATTTTCATTTTCATTGGTGAGTTAAAATTATACATTTTAATAAATTTGTTTTCTGATTGTCTTTATACTTGGCATCATTGCTCGCGTACCCTGCAAAAGTTTTTTCCTTTCACAATGTGCAGGTGGCAACATCAAAATCAGCCAATCAGTCCATTTTGGAACAAAAACAGCCCCCCCAGATGTCAGGTCTTGTCTTAGCAAATTTCGAAATCAAATACACACCGAGAAATTGAAGAGGTTTAAAATAACAAAACAGTTAGTAGATTTTGAAATTCGATTAAGTTAATTTCAAAACTAGAATATATTTGTTTTAAACCAGTTTCTCTCTTCTACATTAACAATAATCTCTGTTTGATTATAAATTATTTACAACATCATTGGTCATGCGAAAAATTAATTTCTGTGTGAGAAAAATCATTTTCTTATAAAATCAAAAAATTTCTTGCATTATCAAATGAACATTTCTTGTAACAGATAGTAAAATTTTACAATATAATTGAAATTATATGAGTTCCCAATGAGATCCTGTGTAAAATCAAAGACATCATATTAACAAGATATCCATCTCTCACATTTCCCGAACATATCATTGGCAACAACATTTTTTGCGAGCATGGCGCCCTCAGGCGAGTTCGCATCGAATCTCGTACACAGAAGTAGGGAAGAGAAATGTCAAATTCTTGCGCGCCAAAATAGCTGCACTGCGCACCCATACAATTGACATGATATGTTGAATGTGACACCGTGCGATGGCGTTGCTGAACTGAAGATTGATTTCGCTCCAAGCTGACAGGGTCTGGTAAAATGTAACCCTCATTCTAAGAAAGATTAAAATAATGAAACTTAGATGGCGCGTTAGGTAAAATTAGTTTTGCGTTAGATCTAGGAAAGGACAGGACAGGATCAATATTCTCGTCCGTATCACACTTCGTGATTTCTGGCTTTCTCTTTGTATCACCCACTGATTGTTAAATGTACTCGTATGCTTTCCACGTTAACAGGACTTAAAAACAAATTGAACTTTGATCCTATTGAAATTAATAGTTTTGCCTTTCTCATATAAAAAGGTTATGCAATCACTGTGAAAACGGACTTTTGAACCGAGGCCCGGAGGGCCGAGTGTCATATATCGTTCGACTCAGTTTGTCGAGTACGCAAAATGTGTGTGTGTGTGTGTATGTGTGTATGTAACGTTTTTTGCACTAAGTTTTCTCGGAGATGGCTGAACCGATTTTCACAAACTTAGATTCAAATGAAAGGTCTTGTGGTCCCATAAAAAAATTCCTGAATATTATTTGTATCCGACTTCCGGTTCAGGAGTAATGAGATAAATGTGCAGAAAAAAGAAAATATGTGTTCTAACTTTTCTCATAGATGGCGCGACCGATTTTCACAAACTTAGGTTCAAATGAAAGGTCTTGTGGTCCCATGCGTAATTCCTGAATTTCATGCGGTTCCGACTTCAGAATCCGGAAATATAGGGTAAAGTGTGTTAAAAATAGTATACCATCACTTAAAATGGGGAAAAACCTTAAAAAAATTCTAAATCGACCTCAAATCTTCTCCAATTGATAGTTTTTATCAGTAGACGGTCAAACAAACCGATTTCGGTTATTCTTTTGAGAATCGAAGAAAATTATTTTGAAGAATACCACAGTATTATGATAGTATGATTGATATGAGAAAGGCATCATTACTCCACTAGGTGGATTAAAACAGGTTTTTAAAAGATGATCCGAAAAATAAAATATGCAATATCAAACCTCATTGTTACCGACGATACTGACAACACTTTTTCTACCACCCTGCAGTAATATATTTCAACAACTTGTACTTGCTTATGTCAATTTCAACCAATCACGAGCTGGTTCGAAACTGGTTCTAGAAGTGGATTAACAATTGACCAATCTACGCGTGAGTGTAGTGGTGTTATTAATACTAGTGTGAGTGTGTCCAAGATGTCCAGTGAATTTTTTCAAGCCGCATCGGTCCAATGATTGAAGTAATATATGAAGCGGAAAATCATACAGTGACTAGATAACAACAAAGATTTTCATAAAACTGTTTTTGAAAAGTTAAAAGATTGGTTAAAAATTCTGAATTCAGGCCCGTGCGCAGGGGGGGGGGGGGGGGGGCGTTTAAAACTCCCATGAAGAATTTTTTTTAAATTAAGTTTCATGAACAATGGAGTAATTATTATATTAAAGTGCAAATAACTTGACAATCCATACTACGTTTTCAGAATTTTTTTTACAGTTTCAATATTGTGGATGACGCAACTTTCTTTTTCAAATTTTGGCGCCTTTCCCACTTTCTGTCAAGTGTTACTGGGAATGCAGTCATCGATGTTACGCATTTGTATCTTGCGTGCCCGACTACCACGTGCCCGACTACCACCGCTCTCAATAACGCGCATCTTTTCTCTAGAGTAAAGCCATGTAGGGGAATTATTTCTTTTATCGTTTTCGCTAAAAAATGTTCGACAAAACTGCCACACCCCCCCCCCCCCCCCCCTTTAATGATTTCTGCGCACGAGCCTGTCAGAATTCGTTTTACATTGTCAATATAGTGGATAAGGCGCCTTTTCGCCTTTTGGACACCCACCTCTCCCCTTGAAACCCCCTAATGGATGATTCCTGCGCACGGGCCTGTCTGAACTTATGAAATTCTTAGCGCATTCTCCTCAGTGTAAGCTTTTGATACTTTTAAACGCTTTTTTCCACTATGTAAAACTGAACACACTGTCAACTTGACCGAGGTTGAACATATCCGTACTAGAGTGACTATAACCAGTGCAGTTTAAAAACTATTGAGTTTGATCCTGGTTGGACTTCCGGTTTTGGAATTACATGTTGATAGATGCGAAAATTGACAACAAAATATGCACTTAATTCTCTCGGAGATAGCTGAGCCTATTCTCACAATGATTTCTCAGATTCAAAGCCACACTTTCGTATCCAATGCTTTTATCCGGATCCGACTTCCAGTTCCAGATTTACAGGGTGATATGCGCAAAAAATTTGAAACACTCCTAGTTCTTGTAGATGTCTGAACCAATTGTTCCAAACTTAGGTTCAAATGGAAGGTCGAACGAATTTTATTTGGATACTACTTCCGGTTCCGAAATTATATGGGGATGAATAGAAAAATATTAGTCACATTAAACTTATGTGATGTACGTCTTGTTAGTAATTGGCCATCAAAATGATTTAGGAAAAATTGGTTAATAGTACTCGGTTCTGGAAGTACCGGAAATAGTAGTCAAAAACCTCCGTCATTCAGAGCAGAGATGCAAATCTGCAGATTTCTTATAAAGTGCTGCAGACATTTTGTGTTGCAGACTCTTTTGCACACTTCCGAAAATCAAGGATTTCGCAGACTTTCGTAAAAAATTACAGACTTTTCAATTTATTTTGCCCGCCAAACCCAGAGAAATAAAGATGTTTGAAATTTTTACCTGGCATCTCTGATTCCGAGCGGCGAAGAAAATAGGAAAAAAATTCTTCTAAATTCGTCTCAAACCTGTTCCTATATGAAAGTTATGTCAGTTGTTGGTCTGACAGTTCCCAGTTCCGGAAGCACCACTTCAAAAACTTCAAAATGAAGCTCATTTCATTTTGGCAATGATGGGAGAATTGAATTCGAAATTTTTGGCTCCTTATATTGCTGTTGAGTTTCATCCGGATCCTAATTCGAAACTACAGGGTAAAGTGTTTTCAAAATTTCAAACCATTGTTTCGAACGACGATGAAATAATCGGGAGAAATTCTCCTGAGTTTGATTATTCAAAACAATTGGGCACAAAGCAGTCTCTCTTGTTTTTATTCAAGATTCAATGGAAATAAAATTTTTTTTTTTGGATAATTCTACAGTAATATTTACAAGAGCATGAGTAACATGAGAAAGGCATAGTCTAGGTGGATAAAAACAGGTTTTATCATGTCTCTTACACAGAAAGTGAAACCAAAACCAAAAATGACTCAAGTAGTTACATTTGGGGGAACACCTAAGAAAAATTCACATTATTGTCTACATATACCACAAGAAAACATAAAACTTTTTTCTGTTACCCAACGAAAAGACAAACCGAAAATATGACTGATGAAATGAAAATAACGAGATCAAAAAAACTGTCGTTACAAGTTGTCATAGACAGTAATAAATCTACAATCTTCCCAAACCGGAGAAATCGTTTTGCCAACTGAACTACTGTGGATGTGATGAAATACAATTCAGAAGACTTCCCGGTCGAAAAGAACTTAGTACGCCCAAACCTCCATTTACGTAACTTATATATGTATATATGTATTAATATACGTACGCATGTGTGCAAATATTTGTATTTCCTAATACATATAAATATTGGTGAAGTAAAAGCGATCATTTATATGTATAAATATATACACATATACGCAAACGAGTGAGTGTGTAAGCATACATATATACATATATTAGGTTCGTAAATGGAGGTTTGGGTGTATTTGATTCTACTGTGATCCAATTCCGCACCCAAAAACGTATCGTGCCTTTCCTCGACCAATCAGATTATCTCTTTAATTTTCCTGCTGGGCATTGATATATGAGATTTTACTTACCTAATGTTTGCTCGAAAGGAGCTTGAAATAACGTTCATTTTCTACCTTGCAGGATTGGAAAGAAAATTATTTTTTGTGCCATTTCTTTCCATTCTATATTTGAGTTTCAAGTTAACAGAAAAATGATGAATCGATTGCAAGGGAATTTTTAAAACTACTAGAAATCTCATCCAATTAAAAATTACGATGAGGTAATATTATTACTTAAGTAACCGTTATCATCTCTCTGATGTATGATTTAATAATGAAAAATTATGATAATCCATTTAACGCATCATTTGAAAACACGCAATTGCTCTATCTAACACGTAATGCAGAATCACCTTTAACGAAAAGCACCCAAGCAATTCAATGACCTGCGCATTCTTAATGCGCACTTTCAATTGCAGGAAGCTCAATCATTAACGAGGTTAGCCGATCGCCTTCATCCCAGGTTATTATTAGTGGTATGCCTAAATTACGGACATTGCGAGTAAAATAAAATTAATTACACGAACATCGGGATGGGCGAAAGTGAATTTGCCCAATAAGGCATACCCGATAAAAAAAGCTATGATGTGTTGCAATAATGTATCCTGTAGAAGCTTATTATGAAAATTTTGAAGAATTATTCATTGTGTATACATCACAGAACTACTATAAAAAAAAATTGGTGGTCTTACAGGTGACCTTTTTATGGCTTTTTAGATTAAAGCAGAATCCTAAGCTGGAACTGGATTAGCTCTAACCCTAATTTCTGTGTATTTAATAAATTCAAATGTAGTGAGGTTCGAAGTAGATTAAAGTTTAGCCGTATTAGAGTGTTTGTAAACTCAAAGTATAAAACATGCAATGGATAAAAATCTGTTTGCAATCGCAATCAATTTGATCTGTGTTATTTTTATTGTCCGCTACCGTTTTTGTACTTTGTAAGAAAATCAGAAATCCATCACTGGAATGAAATTTGTTTCACGACAAAAGGCGTGTCGAATACAAATGATTATGGATTTTCTGACAGAATGCATTCTCTTCGGTCAACGGATGGTAATCACGTGTATCACCTAATGCAATTATAATTGATCGTGGTTTAGAATGTATGATTTATTTAGTGAGGAGTTCAGCTTGGCAATTTATTAAGCTAGAATACTTCGTCGAATGGAGAATGTTGTTGTTTAGTACAAATGTTTTTATTATAATTGAGACACTAAACGATTTTACCACAATGAGTTTGAAGTTTGAAGAGACCTATTATGCACTGTTGGAAAGGAAGGTCATTGCAATTCTAATAAAATGTTCGAATGCAGAATGATTTTTTTCCTAGCTACTGTAAATACTGGCATCATTGTGAACGTGACGATGCAAAGCATGATAAGTAATATTGATGCAATCTAAAAGTACGTTACGGTAGTTATCGATTATTCTGACAACACGTGTTCAGAAAATTTGTAAAATTATTCAACTACTGGAACTGATCATGAATTGTTAAATAATTTATATCAATTCTTAGGTTGATTCTTTTGTCGGCACAGTCACGAAATACGTGATTGATGATGACATTTTTAGTAGCCAGCTCACAGGAATCCCGGAGAATCGTTATAGGAAAACAATTATGACACTGTTGTTATGCAAAACTTGTCTCGGGGATGTTTCGAATTTATTGCTGTTTAATTGCTTAATATAGACAACCAGACTATTAGTCAACATAGCCAAACTGATTTAGCGTTTCAAATCTAGTATTCAAATCAACCAAACGGGCAAAGTAAATTAACTTAATTTTATTGCTAAAAAGCAAAAGAAGCATAGGCTTAAGTAATACAAAGGAATTTATTCAATTGAAAATGAATGATTTTTTTAAAATATAGATCCAATTTATTTCGTGGAATAATTATTTTTTGTTAACAAAACATTGTTCAAAATACTCTTATGACAGTTTCGCATAAACTCAGATGAACTTTTGATACCATTTGAAACTGAAGAGTTTGCCCAGTTTTGAAACAACTGATATCGATATGAAATAATAATAAAGCCATCTGAAGTTCACAAACCTAGCCTTGAGTCCAGAGCAGCTAATAAAAAGATCATTTATTAGACGTGTTTGAGGTACTTTCCCTGCTCGTGACTCTTATATATCAAAGACTCTGAGAAATTCACATTTTCGTCCCGTGACATTAACAATAATTCAAAACGATTAAAACATAAATTAAAATGCAAAATTAAGTATTCAGATTTAAAGATTAAAAGATTCAGCTAATTCGAACTAACTAAAAGTTGCTGAATCATCCAAATTTCTTCTTTAAGAAGAATGTTGACAGATGGTTTATGGACCATTATCACAAAAAAGGCGGGATGGTAATGTCCGAGATATGACTTGATGGCGTGATTATATTCAAAACTGTCATGCTTTTTCCCCACATCACAATATCGATAATCGCACGTACTAGTTGATTAATTGTGTGAATTTTGCAAACTTTCAATGCGTCACTTGCGTAATTGTAACGGAAAAATTGCAAGGCGGAATATGACATAAATTTCAATAACTTACTTGCCAAACCCGTCTCGAAAATACAAATTGTATTGAGATTTGAAAAAATATTCTCAAACAAAAAGTATTTGTTGTTTTTTCAAAAGTCATGAAAAATTGTAAAATATTCACCCCCCTGCTATGGAAGCTGGTTCCTGAAACCGACGCATTTTGTTTTGATGGCGTTGTTGTCAACAATATTTTAAGCTACGTTCATACCATACAATCAAACCTCACTGGTGTCAAAAGTTACTTTCTTCAAACCCAATATAAATATAACTCTTTTCTAGTATTCTCTGCAAAACAAGTAATTTGACCTCTTTTTGAATGAGAAAAAAAAGTGGTTTGTGTGAAAATAGCAGGAATCACTCCGCATGTCAGGTCTATTGTGGTCACGTCTTACCTCCTCAGCAGCTTGTGATTGAAAGAGGTCGATGTCAGTTACTGGTTGCTCTCGTTCGTGGTCCAGGATTGCTGCGTCGAATGTTGGTGGGTTTTCGTTCTAACACTGATGTAGCTGTCAAATATGAAACATTTCGTATCCATATCCCACAGTTTGTTATAGTTTGATTATATTCCATCAAAATCATTTCCTTATGTTGGTGCAACCGCATGAAGAAAGATGTGAACACTGCTTAAACACAGTGTTTGACAACGAACTAGAACCAAAAGAACCAAAAATTTCGGCTTCAAGCCAATTGTATGCAGATGACAATCGCACCACCGGGGTGAAAATATTATTCACTTATATACTGATATGATAAGCACTTCACAAACTAGATTTTTTTATGAACATCTTACAAGCCAGTTGTAAGTCCATATAAAAGGAATATTATTCAGTTCTTTCATTAAATGATACTTATTTGCAATCAGTTAGATGAAGTATTTACCCCATATTCTGTATATCGATCGAATTGGATTATTAAAATCGAATGCGGAATTTTGCCATCTGCATTTTGATCGAGTTCGAGTTCTTCATACAAAAGTGTCGCTCGATCGAATCACGGAATGCAAATTATCACATTCGATCGAAATTATCCGATTCGATCGAAATTCAGAATAGGAGTGATTGTCATCATGACAAAGAACAATAAGGTGAGAATAAATTATAAAAGCGTTTTGGTTAAAAATTGAACATAGTGCCTGTACTACTAGCGAACAAAACGTACACTCAACAACTGAAAATATTCCCTATTTCTATGTGTCGGTTTTTTACGACACGTTTTGTGCGATGGTTCGTTCAATTCATGCGGTTTAAATTTTTGCGCATCTTACTTTGGCTCTGAATTTCACTTTAGTGCTTGTTCATACCAAACATTTGAGAAAACTTCAATTTTGAGTTATTTGCTGTTACCACATACTACTGAAAATTTTATCATAAATTGCTGACCACATTTTCGATTATATGGAGAAAAAATATGTTGCTGAGTTGAATACAACAAGAGATATTTGCCATTAAGTTCTACCCATTCTTCCGCAAAGAGAATTTTGAAAAGGCGCCCCATACTAAAACGTATTCATGCCAAAATCAACATTTTGAACCTAGTGTATTTTGAAAATATCCTGAATTTTCTGCTACGTTTGGAACGTTTTGAAAGATCGCGACGAATAGTTGAGTAGGCGGCAGTAGTGTTTCCAACGTATAGCAAATTTGAATTTGTCATTCCATTTGTTAACGTTAGTTTCACCCTCCATGTTCCAGTAGTAAGGAAGGACGAAACTATTTATTTTCTTTATTTTAGATGGTTTACGAACCGTTTACTACTGGAAATTGTAAATGAGACGATAAAATTACCCGCAGATTTATCTTAGTCGCAAAAACCAACTAATTTCACAAAAAATGCACAAGGGCGTAACTTCATAATTCACACAGGAAGCATAAAAGTAAACAAATCGAAAAATGGCGAAGCGAATTTCTTCTACAATGAAAATAAGTGATAGCAAATAGTAGAATAATGGCAATTGAGTGCACATAAAAAGAACTTCGAGAAATAAAATACTTCGATTGACAATATATTGGTACGTCAGAAAAGACATTGCACTCCGTTGCAAAGCAAAAAGTGTTCTGTAAATAGCAGAAACTTTACGTCTGCTTAGTGGTTCAAATTGAACTGCCGAGTTTAGCACTAAGCAGTTCAATTTGAACTGCTCTGCACTGGTGAGTCAAAGACAAAACGTACAAATAATATATACACACTTTTTGCAAAGACATCATATTGACAAGATATCCAGCTCTCACATTTGCCAAACAAATCGTTGGCAACATCCTTTTTTGCGAACATGGCGCACTCATGCGAGTCCGCATCGAATCTCGTATACAAAATTAGGGGAGAAATGTCAAATTCGTATGCGCCAAAATAGCAGCACTGCGCACCCATACAATTAACGTGACATGTTATTTAAAAGATATTGTCGTGAATACGACTTACTTTACTATGGAGTGCCTTTTCAAAATTAGCCATATGGAAGAATGGGCAGAACTTAATCGTGAATATCTCAACTTGTATTGAAGGCAGCAACATAATTCTTTCATCAAAAATATGATCATGAATTTAGGATAATATTTTGAACAGTGTGAGATAACCACAAACAACTCAAAAATTAAGTTTACAGAAAATTTTAAATCAACGCGGAAAACTCTTTACTTTTGCTTCGGGTTTTCGCGCAAGGACGATGATTTTGAGGTAGTCAGGCACATATCTTCAACTGAACGTTATAAAAGGGGAACCGTGGTCGAAAATCGATCATTTTTTCTTGTGCGTTGGATGAAAGCAGACGTCGGGGCGAGAAGACGCATTCAAACAGCGGCATCGGAGAGCGCACCTTCTGCGTGGTTAAAAACCTCAAACGCTCAGGCCGTAGTTCTCATTCGCCTTCCGGTCGTCAAGGCGAGAAGATGCATTAAACCAGTTTCGCATCTTTTGGCACTGCGTGCTGATGTGTCAGTTTGTACGCAAAGCTAGTTTCAATTCAAGCAAGAACGATTGCATCAGCTGCTGGTGCTTTGCATTGGAGAGAAAGAAAACAAGAAACGAAAAGTGGACAACATTATATAAAATCAGCCGTTCTAATGGCTCTAAATGTTATCTAAAGAACTATTAGGATTAGTCTTCGAAATTCGCAGGTAGAAATCATCAGTTTAGTGAAAATCCAAAATAATTTGATTTTGTTCGTGCACTTTTCGCTGTGCGAAAATCGTTCGAGATAAATGTTCCGAACTGTGCTAAATATCGTAGAGAATTCCACAATTTGGTCCTTCTAAAAGTCTCTGAATCCTGTACTGCATCTTGATAGTTTCTTTCAATGAAATATGCAAATCCGAAATGAGATAATCGACGTCAAAAATCGTTGAAAATTTTAGTAGTGAAAAAGAGGAGAGTTTCGCAATTCACACAATCGATCAACTATCAATTCGAATTCGAAAGTGTAAAGAAATCGTGTCAGATTGTGCCGATTTTTTAGATAATTTTTTTTTTAGTTGGATCTCGTTGTCACCCTTTTTCTAAGGAGAGAGGAGCTTCCATTTCCCTCCTGCGAGGATTGAGGGGCACTTCGTTCGTGGCTCGTCTCGTCATCCATTGCCATATCGATGGTATTGTTGTTGGTTTCATTGCTAGTTGTTGGAGATGAGCCTTGTTGTACATTGTTTGCAGTTGCTGGTTGGTTGGCAGTTCGGTTTTACATCTCATCCAAGTCAGTCGATAAAACAAAACCGCTTACGTTGGGGACAGAAGAAACCAACTACAGTATTGTGTAGTGAACAATAGACCTCGAAAATGAGTGAACCAAACGAACAAAAGCTACCGCCGACACGAAAAAATACAATTGTTGTTGACTTCAAGCAGTGCAAAATTCGACCTTCGATACGAGAACTTGAAGGTTTGCTTAAGGAGCAAATGCAGCTTGACATTAAACGTCTGCATTTACTTCAATGCAATAAGACCAGTAATGTTGTTTACATCCAGTTTTATAAAGAGTTGTATGCAATTCAATTCGCAAAAGACAATAACAATGTGCACTATGTGGAGCAAGAGAACATTAGGTACAACATTCCAGTATATATGGATGATAGTGCTATAGAAGTGCGTGTACATGATCTTCACTCAAGTCACCGATTCTTATATTCGCAAAACTATGTCCCAATACGGAGAGATTCTCTCTATCGAAAAAGAAAAGTGGAAGAATTTTTTCCCCGGTATTCTAAATGGCGTACGTTTATTACGCATACACTTGAAGAAGCCTGTGGTATTGTATCTGACTATAATCTGTGACAAGTTGTGTGTCTGTATGGGACTCTATGGTCGAGTTGGAAACGAGAGAGGATTATTAAAAATCAGGAAAAAGCAACTGCAACGTGTGTTTTATTGTCTTCCCAAATTACCACAAAGCCTATACCTTCTTATGTGATTTTCGGTCAAGATACAAGAATTCCGTGCAAATCACTTATTACCTATGACAATCAGATGGCCACATGTCAATATTGCCAAAAAGCAGTACACTACGGTAAGCCATGTGATAAACTGGACAAGGAGACAACTACACCAAAGGACAACGGTGCTTCTTTCACACCAACCCAAAGCAACCCCAGTACACCTGTAACAGTCACCAACAACAGTGAAGCATCTTCAACGAAACCATCCAACGTATCCCCTATAGAACAAAGTGCATTAGCTGCAGTGAACAACTTACCATCCAACCAACATGACATGTTGAATGTGTTGCCGTGTGATGGCGTTGCTGAACTGTAGATTGGTTTCGCTCCAAGTTTACAGGGTCAAGACTAAATTGTTTGATTACAACACATTTACTCGTAGGAAAGAAAAACTCGATTTCTTCACTATTGTAAGTTTTGCCCGTCTTTGGAAAACTGCTGAAATGATTTTTACAAAAAATCTTAGTTGAACTTTGCTGAAAATTTGTTTCCATTTTCTTAAAATAACTATCGAATTGTCGATAACAACCATGCTCTCGAGTAGGGTTATTTATGACGATGAAATAAACTACTAAACTGTCCGATTATAGCTAAAAATTAATTTTCTCCCGTAATGGTTCTCTGCCGAAATAATCATAATTGACTCTGTTCTCCGTTTATCAGCAGCTTTTCAAACTCGTTCAATATTAGTTCCACACAGGTTTTACATTTACCGATTTGTAGGACGTCCAGCATCCAATAATTCGCTAAAAACATAGTCTGTGGAGGCCCAATACTGATAGATTCTGAAACACTTTTCACTGGGATGTATTGATCATCTTTCGAGTGTGAACAGCACTACCTAGTTTTCACTGCTGGAAACTGATATGCAGTGCTGACTGTCATCGGTTTACAATTCGATACTTTTCCCATGACTGTAAAGACCGCAGTCCGGCTCGCTGTCAGATGATCTCAGCATCATCATCGCAAACAGCCGCTTAATCGATTTGTAATTCAAAACATTCCAGCTCTGCTATTTGTGTTCGCGCACTCGTTCGGTGTCTTTATCAGTGCTATTTTTTTTATTCGTTCCGACACTGTGGCGTAGCGACTACCATTGAACCTTCGCGTCGCGTATTAATCTGTGCCGAAGACACTAACACCCACCATGTCTTCCTTAACCTTACAGAAACGGGACTATGTCCGTGTGGAGTACTAGTACGGCCGGAATCGATACAGTGCTTGCGACGACCCTTGGAACGACGATCAATCCGAAAACGTTCAGTACCAATCATCTGCCCAGCACCGGGCTGATTGTGACGCAAATTCCCAACGGAGGTGCTACTCTCCCCAGCCAAACCACTCACCACCATCAGCTTCATCACTTCAGTGCCAGCAACACAGGCGGCATAGTAGCCACGAACGGCCTCAACCATAGCCACCATCATCTGGTCACCACGTCCAGCCATCCGGCCGGGAACGGTGCCACCGGTCCATTCAGCAGCCACAGTAACAGCAGCAACAGCAACCACAGTCATTCCCCACCGATTCACGGATCGGTGCAAAATTCCGTCACCTGGAACCGAACCAGTATTTGCAGTGCGCACAAGGTAGGATGTTTTTTTATTTTCAATCTTGGAATATCCAGTATGATAAGTATTCGTTTCTATTGAACTGTTTGAATTCGCTTCATAGTGGCGCGGGTGAGTCGCAATCGTGAACACGAAATGCATTGAATAATGTATGGCAATAAAACTCACGTGGCGAGTGGAGTAACATTGAGTGTAGGTACTGAGCAGGCCCGTGACTGGTTGGGAGGTTTCTAATTTCACAATATTTTGCTGTTTTTGCTGACCGAAGCTCTAGTCGATTATAAAAATTTCTAAATTTTTCTGGTGCTTAATCGAGCAATAAAATCGCTAGAATGACTCTTACTGGGTACTTGCCAGAAGGATGGTAAAATTTGCACCGGCCGGTAATGATTTACTTCGGTTTTTATCAAGATCATCGCTTGACTTTTAAATGCCGTCAATAGCCAATGGGGTTGCGAGAGAACGGTCGAGTTCCAATTTCGTTGGAATATTAGAACATGTTTGAAAGAATACATGGGTGGTAAAAAACTTTTCATCGCTCGCTGCAATTTCTGTCAGTTCAAATTAGATAGCTCAGTCTTGGGTTGCTGCCAGATAGACAATTGCGACATTGAGAAAACGATCTGGTTTCCCATGAACTTGTCCTGCTGTGTAACGTTGGAGGTTCTGACATAATGTGTTTGTTTATTCTTTGACGGATTCATGATGTGTCATATACAAGACATTCGTAAATGCAGATTTTAAATCAATGTATTTTGTAAACGACTTAAATTTGTTTTGTTAGTACACTCCAAGCTATGCTACAAGAGCTTTATTTTATTTTTTGAACATCCCTACGATCTTGCATATCCGTCCTCCCACTGTCTTCGTTATGGTAGAGTGACTAAAACCGGTCATCGTTACCTCTGGATCGTTGTCCCGTCCGTCTCTTCTATCTATTAGATTTTTCGTTGCAAATCCCACAAGCACGCACATAATGCATTTGGTAGGGGACGACAGCCAGTTGATGAATGAAAATCTAAACCAACTGTAGGAGCGTCACTGCTCAGTCGCGATCGAGTTGCAAGAAGTGTGTGGATTTTGTGTTTGCGGTTTTACTATCTAAACATTTTCCCGTCTGTTGATTTATTTTCCACTTACTCAAACTCGGTTCCCTGCCGATCGCGTTGTGAAACTTCAAGCGCCAAACCGGACGCCAATTGGTACAAGTGTGTTGCCCGAACATTTCGGAGTAGCCGCTTGGCGAAGTGAGAGCAAGTGTTGGTGAATTAATAAATAAACAATTTTTTTGTTGGTGATATACTTGCCAAGAGTGTGTGGTGATCGTTATTGGCCCGCCACGAAACTACTCAGTTCAATATTTTGTTTTGCTAGGTCGTGTGTTTTAGGTCGCACATCCAGCGGGTGTTTGATATTTCTTTTATCGCTGGTGCGAAAGTAATTAACAGTACCGATGGTTTAGTTTTGGTGATATCAAGTGGCAATTTTACAGCAATTAAGGATGACTAGGTCGATAAATGCGTTTTAATGGGTTCTGGAAATGCTGTCACTCCATGGTCACCCCATAAAGTGTTTTGTTATCATTCAACCTACTTTCATGAATGCTATCTATCGTTTGTTTATGCTTGGAGTTGAAAATTGAACCGAATACTTCCCTGCATCGTTTGAAAATGTTGTAAATTGGTTGTCAGGTCACCTGTGCGTGTACTTGGCATGTTCACCGTTTCACAATTATTCGAAAGGAGATTCTGGGTCGGATTCGATAGCACAACAATACTCAGGTGAATGTGTCTATAGCTCAGTGCGAGGTAGTGTTGCGGGTGTAACGTAGACAGTGTAAAAATATGATTCAGTTTCTTATCCAAACGATTGTTCAGTTTATTTAACGTTAAAAGTAGAACTAATACTTAGTTCAATCCATGATACACGACTACACGCAGAAAATAATATTGTAAAAATAAATGAATTCCAAGTAATTTTTACGATTTTTAGTTGTTGATATAGTGACAACAATTCTGGTTTGATTCAACCAATTCCAATGTTTTTTTTAAACAACTAACAGTTGTTTTGAACAAGCATATTATGTCTCGGTTCGAAAAAAAAAATTTTTTTTCTGTTGTTTTAAACAACCGGGATCAGAATATCGTTGCTAAGTTCCTGGAGTTTTGAAGAAGTGCTAAACTGGCTAGAGTATACAAACTGAGTTTTTCATTAGGCGTCAACACACTGTAAGTTTTCATGTGGAACACATCTTAGTTTTCTATATAGAGGTGCAAATTAGCAATTCAAAGAAACAAACATGTAAAAAGTGGTCCGGTTTAAATATTTACAGCTCAGTTAATTTTGTTTTGATTAGAACTATTATTGCTGATTTATTGGAAATATTCTCAAACACATTAGCAATCGACACAGAATTGCATACATTTGGGCTATTGACATCATTTCATCCGATGCAAGCCTAATTAAATTGCAAACAAAAGCACACTGTTCGCGTATGTTCTTCAAGCGCGTTTTTGATATTAATCTGATATTTACATAAAAACTTTAGGCTTGGTATAGTATATGGGGATAAGGGTGCCAATATTTTGGGGTTAAATTCGTTAAGTTGTGATTGTCAAAAGTTTAACAGTTTAAGCACTTTCATCTTTCTTCGAAATAGTCTCATGAAAATATTTTTTACCTTATTCATAAATAATTTCTAACACTAATTTGGGTTCATTCCTCATCACTAATTTGGGCATCATTACTCAAACCAAGCGCTGTCCCAGAAAGTCGATTAAAAAAAAACATTTTTTTAGATGACACTAAATGTCGACGTTTCATGCAATTCTAAGACTTTTGGTATAAAAACAACTTTTTTCGTTGTCGGAAATCTCATAAACCGTACCCTATGGTGATTTTTCAACCTTAATCGCCGGGCAGCACCCTTTACCTATATTCGATGTAGCTCAAATTTTGCATGGGGACTTTCTCGATGTGCTAAAACTTTGAGCACTACGAAATTAGAGGTGATCCCAAAATATTGACACCATTTTGTCGGTAACGTCACTTATACCATCATGTCTCCGGGACCCGAAGTAGCAGTCATTTGATCTTCGAACTTGATCAATGGTCCAATAGTAGTTTTCAAACGAGCCTAAACTTGTTAAAATCGGTTCAGATATCTCTGAGAAAATTGCGCGGTAACAAAACAACGCGTTTAGTCGGTTACGTCACTTACATCATCATATCTCCGGAACCAGAAGTCGCAGTCATTCAATCTTCAAATTTGGCCCATTACTAGCTTACTGAAGTCGGGTAAAGCATCGCTGAGAAAATTGCGCGTTAAAAAAATCGTTAAAAGGTGCACATACATACACACTCAGACATTTTCAGATCTTGTCGAGCTTAGTCGATTGGTACATAACACTATGGGTCTCCGAGGCTCCGTTCGAAAGTCGGCTTTTCCAGCAATTCTAATACCCTTCTATAGAGAAAGGCGAAAACCTGATTTAATCCAACTATTGGTGTACTGCTTCCTTTCTCATATCTCACAAATATGTGTGGTATTCTACAAAATAATTTTCTTTGATTCTTGAAAACATAAAGGATTGTCCATGAACTAGTATAACCTACAGAGTGAAATATTATTCAGGTCGGTTAGGCCATATCCGAGAAAATGAAATGAGTCCCACTGTTGCAGGTACTTACGAAACCGGAATCCGGGAACCGGGATAATCGAAGTAAGTTCGAGAAAAGGAACTGGGATCCATTTTTGAGTTTATGGAACAACCTGGAACCAGGAAGGCCGATATTATTTTGTCAAGTCGTTTACTGAATCGAAGAGAAACATTTTGAATAGAATACCACAGTATTATATCTGAGAAAGGTATATCATTACACCACTAGGTGGATTAAAATTTGTTTCGTCGCACATTTTACCCTATAGTTCCGGAAACCAGGATTCAGATCCGAATGAAATTTGGTAGTTTTATTTGGAACTATGAGACTTCTAATTGGAACCTAAGATTGTTAAAATCGGTCACGACATCTCAGAGAAAAGTGAGGAAGTAATTTTAAATAGGGATTTTTTCACTAATCACCCTATAATTCCGGAACCAGAAGGTGCATTAAAATAAAAATCAGGAACTTTGTATATGGTTACAACACCGTTCATTTGAAGTTCATGAATCTGGCAGACAGAGGTCCATTCTTGAGCCATTTTCAATATGAGGAAGGAAGGAGGACTAGTTTTACTAGAGAATTTTGAAAGCTTTCATCCACTTATTTTTTTTAATGAACACTACCAGGGTGGCAAGCGACCGGGAAAACCGGGAAAAAGTCAGGAATTTGGTTTCACCGGGAAAACTCGAGAAAAGGTCGGGAATTTTAGTAAAATTCCGGGAAATATTACTAGCTCAAATATGAGTAACAGTTGTTAGTATCATGCTTTTTTTCAACAAGTGAAAAGTAGGAAACGATACCCAATTTTGCGTTTGAGCTATATGTTCAGTAGAAGTGTTAGAACAACTTATTGTCCTATACAGGTTCTATGTTGAACATTCCATTGGATAATAAAATTTCAGTGTTTACATTGCTTTCGATATGAGATCTGTATTCTAGCCGAAACTAATTGAAATAATCATTGCTTAATTTGAAACCCTGAATGTTATTGATAGATGATTTGATGATCTGCAAGAATCAGGTCAATTTTAGAACGATTTCTCATAGAAGATAAATTAGTTGGGCTATTTGGAAAAGAAACTGACTACAAACCAGCGAAGATTTCATCATGAAGAACTCGTACACCCTGATTATGTTCCTGATTACTCCACGAGAGATGCCTAGCATTTAGTATCCTATTAGGAAGAACTAGATCGTTATCTTGTGCAGCTATCATTTGATTTATTTGCTCATCAGCGCATTGTAATCGTAAACATGTTGCATTTCAAAAATGAGATGACATGACGGATGTACCTATTGTTTATTGACTAACAGATACATTAGAAAAACTACAAGGATCAGCCCCATGGGGTTGTTCGAGCCATTGATGTGGAATAAGGCAACCAAAATTTCTAATGATCAACAATCAAACAGTTCAATCAATCGTCACACTTTTTAATCTGCAAGAGTCTGCTTAAATTGATCTTGATTAGGAACCAACACCGAACTTTGTTTGTTTTATAGCCGACGAAATTAGACCAATATCCCAAATGTATGCAATTATATCTTTGTACATACTTGCGATACGATGTTGATATTTAAGCTTCTCTTCGTCAAGCTTGTGTTCAAGTTTTGTATGCAAGCAGTTATTTTTATAGCGTTGACTTTCTCTACCATTCTACGATTTCGGTTGAAGCGATAAACTTTTTCTCATTATCAATTGAGTTCATCTTATATAAATTAAAAATTTATTTTAAGCACTCAAAATTTACTCTAGGGCAGTTGTCAATTTCTCAGGCGAAACGACATAACATAAAATTTCATATGAGCTTGTATGACACAAGATCAGAGCATACCAATTAAAGCTTCAAATCGTTTTATGGCACTTTTTGCCTTACTATCTAGCAACAACCTACCTCTAGCATGCGTAGGACTGACACGTTAGCTTTAATTTCGCTTATATTTATACATTCGCGTGCTTCCAACAGTTTCGCTTTTGTATCGATTGACCAATCAGAGCGATGTTTTCCCTTTAATATATCGCTTACTCCTTCAAAACCGTCGTCTATGGCAGGGAAATCCGATATGCCGGAGATTTTTAGCAGACAAAATAGGACACTGCTCGCTACTAATCAAAATTTCAAACATTTATAATTGAAAATACATCGTCGCTTGATACATTCAAATAGAATCTTAGAAATATTTCCAATCAAATACTGAAATAGTATTTATAATTGACACAAAATATACTGAGCTATAAGTGTTTAAAACCTGACCACATTTCTACGTGTATTTTTCTTTGAGTTTCTGATTTGCACCCCTATATAGAAACTAAAGATGTGTTTTACTTTTCTTTACGTTTCGTCTTAGATTCGTCAGTGCAGAGCAGTTCAAATTGAACTGCTTATTGCAAACTTAAACAGTTCAACTTGAACCGCTAAACAGACGTAAAGTTAATGCTATTTGCAAAACACTTATATATTTGGTACCGAAGTACCACGTCTTTCTTGACGTGCCGAACGAAAACGTTGTTTTCGGCTTATTCTGGCCGATGCAGGTATGGTCAATTTGAACTACTCTGCACTGACGAGTCTAAGACGAAACGTAAAGAAAAGTAAAAACGGTTATGTGCCCTAAGCACAAACATAGGCTAACCCCTAAATGACCTAGTGGTTTTATATTGAATTCTATAACAGGAGAATATTTTTTGGGTCTGATAGGATATTGCTAATAATTGGTTTCATGGTTTCCATTAAAATCAGATCATGACAATCTGTTCATTAGACGTGTTTGCAAGCGAATTACTATAATTGAAACAGCGTATGTCCGTATGACAATTTGTTGTACTATAGCCAAAGCCCCGGCAATGACGATATTGTTTTGTGTTCGCTGTGCCATCATGTACCATTTATAATTTTACCGCCGTACTGAGAGTTTCACTTGCACTTTCGGAAATTTGTTGAAGTTTCTTATTGATTTATTATTCTTCTTGGTTTATCATATTTAGTTATCATACCTATGTATACCAAAAAATAATTAAAAAACAGTCATGCTTTCAGACGAAATCGTTACGTGTAACCAAAACCCCTAGATGACTAGAAAAAGGATGTACGCTTTTCTTATATGCATTAGTAATAATGAATATTTCCTATTTATGCATCGAGATATTCGCAAAGTACTTCAATCCTCAATTAGCGAGTCTATTATAATGTTCTTTATTTGACATGGGGTATTTGTGTAAGGCTTGAATTAAAAGAATATTAAAAAAAAACTAAAAAGAGGCGATTCGAGGCTATTCCAAAAACCGGGAATATTTATCTTGCAAACCGGGGAAAACCGGGAAATTGAAACCGACAACTCACTTGCCACCCTGCACTACATACCTGCAGAATACTTCTACTTTATGTATATTAACAACAAACTTTCTTTCTGTGTGAAGATAACACCAAATTTCCACAGTATTTGTGTAGGAGTAAAATCAACAACAAACCGTTCCTGCAAACTGAACGATTGTTTCGTGCAGTATGCCGTTCAACAAACGCTCATCGAACAACAAAATATAATCGCTTGCTGATTGGGAAGCCAGTGAATCAGTATAACGTCTTAGATGTTTTTGCAGGCAACATAAAACGCTACTCACTATGGACGATCTACCGTTGTATTTACAACATAACTTGTTCATACGAAAAGTAAATTTTAGCAGTTATTTTGGCAGCCATTAAGATTCTGTTTCAAACAATGAAAATTTTCAGTTCCGATTTCAACATGTGAGAAAATGTTATGCTGGTCATTTTTAAATGACTTTGTTCATCGCGTACATTATGAAATGTCACTTGAAGGAACGTACAAATGCGCAAACCCTTCCAAATATGCGATATTATGATGAGAAATAGCTTATCACCGACTTTTGATTTATTCATCTTCTTGTTATCAACAAATCGTTTTTAATCCACCTAGTGGTGTAATAATGCCTTTCTCATATTACTTATATTTTCAAAAACATCACTAGAAGATTCTGTCAAGATTTATTTTTTCAAACTTGAATAAATTCTTTTCTCACTTTCTGTGGTATAAACGACCATCACCTTTTTAATTTGTAAACAATTATGTCAAGTTAATATAGATTTAAATGTGGCAACCCTGCACGCTATAAAAAGTTGAAGTATGGGAAATTGGGGCAAGACTGCCAGAGGGGCAAGTGTGCCACCCCTACCATTTTCACATAGAATGAACATTTATCATAAATATACACATTTGGGTTTGGTTTGTTCATTGAATGTCCACGATATAATTTCACATTGCTTCTATTTTTTCTCATTTATTTATTAGGTCGTGAAATCCAAACAAACCAGATCTTGTAATTAGCACACAGAAAATATAAGAACGAGATCTTACAAAATAAGAGTTTTTCAATTATTCTCCATTTGCTAGGGTTTTATTTTAATGTCGGATCATTGGTATACCTTTTAGTTGAATATTTGTTAAAAATTGAATATCGATAACTGATTCATTAGTAACATAGTACAATGGTTTTGCAATCAGCTCATAACGGGGCAAGTTCGCCATATTGCTATGGGGCAGGTGTGCCATAACAGATGATGAACCTAACCTAACCTAATCTCAAAGTCGATCAGTGTTGAGACATTCAATGTAAACAAACAACTGAAAGCAGATTCTGAACGATGGTACGGACATACAAGACATTCTTCGCGTAAAAAGTGGTCAAACTCAAGCATGCTTGCTGCAATCCAGTCAGTGCACGGTGGTTGCTTAACAATTCGTAAGGCGGCTAAAGAATTCGGCATGCCGCGGAAAAGTTTAAAGAAGTAAATAATGATGATATTTTTAATACATGTAATATCTAAAATAAACGTGAATCTTATTGATTGTATTAAGGAAAGCAGTACAGTAGAAGAAATCCAATTAAATTACGGAGAAAATGTAATTATTGTTAAGGTGGCGGTTCTACCCCACATAGACGGCACTTATGCCCCGCACTGAAAATATTGAGCTACTCAACAAGCCTCCGAAAATTACATGTATTGATTATCGAATTGTTTTGTTTATCAATAATGTTTTTTTGGCTATCTACTCATGAAACTACTTCATAGACGTATCAATTA
Organism: Malaya genurostris; assembly: GCF_030247185.1. Classification (NCBI taxonomy): domain Eukaryota; kingdom Metazoa; phylum Arthropoda; class Insecta; order Diptera; family Culicidae; genus Malaya; species Malaya genurostris. The sequence continues at coordinate 247,106,195 of NC_080572.1, read as the reverse complement.
CCAAAATCAAGTGTTAATTTATTGTAGAAACACGAAAATTCTTAGCATGGCACACTTACCTCACCATCCCTTAAGCGAGATGTGTGCTAGGCGGTGGCGTTTTCTTCTTCCGTACCAACAGAAACCTATGCGTACCGATGTTGCAACATTTTGTATGACAGTTTGAAAGTTTTGATACTCATCGCCCTATAATTTCGGTACCGGAAGTCGGATCTCGATCAAATTGCACAGTATCTTTTAAGACAATGCGAGCTTTAATTTGAATCATGATTTGTGAAAATCGGTTCAACAGTTGCTGAGAAATCGAAGTGGGTTCCGTTTTTGGAGCTTTTCTTCACTTTTACCGGAGCGTTAGGAAGCGGAGTAGTAGTCCCAAAGTAGGTTTATATAACAAATAACTAACAAGGTGTGGCAACTAGATGAATTTAGAAGTAAGTTTTATAAAAATGTGCACCTCGTTTCGACATCGCTTGTGAAAAAATACTCATGAATTTGAGAATTTTCGCAAATCACTCTGTAATACAGGAGCCGGAAGTCGGATCTGGATCAACTTTTCGCAGACCTTTTAAAGAATTTCAAGACCATTCATTCGCATCGTGGTTTGTAGACATCGGTTGAGAAATTTCCGAGAAAATTGAGAGTGCATTTTCTCATAGATTTGCACACATTGCCTTGTAATTCCGGAACCGGAAGTCGGGAAAACAATAAACTTTAATAGCGATCTATGGGACCATAAGGCCTTTCATTTGAATCTAGGTTTGTGAAAATAGGAGAAGTGAGTGACCATTTTTTTTTCTATGCATATCACCCTGTAATTCCGGAACCGGAATCGGGATAAAGTTCAATAGCAGTCTATGGGATCGTATGACCTTTTATTTGAATGTGAGTTTGTGAAAATCGGTTCAGCTGTCTCTAAGAAAATCGAGTGACATTATTTGCCACATGCACACATACAAACATACATTTGCTCATTTCGTAGAACTGAGTCGAATGGTATATGACTCGGTTCAAAAGTCGGTTTTTACACCGGCATGCAACTATTTATCATTTGAAAACACTTAGACAAATGTAATATCAGTCAAAAAAATAGCTCTAAATTCATTTTGATCAGATGTTAGTTTTAAAGAAAACGTTTAGTTGAAACAGTTTGATACAATTTCTCTAAAACCCATTTTTGGGTAATCAATTTTTGCTGCTTTATTAACTAAAGAATCCAAAATATTCATTTTGAGAATAATTTTAATTGTGATTGTTGAATGTAATCGTATACTTTCCACATTGACAGAACTTAAAATCAAATTGAACTTAAATCCTATTGAAATTAATAACTTTAAAAAGATGATTCGGAAAACAAAATATGCAATATCACACTACATTGTTACCGACGATACTGACAACACTTTATCTACCACCCTGCAGTAATATTAATTTCATCAAGTTGTACTTGCTTATGTCAATTTCAACCAATCACGAGCTGGTCCGAAACTGGCTCTCGGACGTGGATTAACAATTGTCAGGTCCTGTCCTACACGCTGCCAAAAAAAATACCTAATTTTAAGTACTTTTCACTCAATAGAGGGGTTGTGTGCAGGAAGCCAATTTTGGGTAAAATGGGTTTTACTTATTTTTGAGTAAAAGCATCAATAGTACTAATTAGGTAGAAACTACGCAAGCGATATAAAAATCAACTTGCGTAATTTGATTTCAGTTTTCGTTCGATGGTTTGAAAAATAAAACGCAAACAATAAAATCAACTATGATTACTTTATTTATTTAATATTTATCTTTTTACATATTTCAACAATGTAATTATGTGGTTTGTTACCGTTACATTTACAAAATTCAGAATGGGTAATAAAATTAAATCACACTTATGGGAATTCATATTCATTGTACTTTGCAATTGGAGCTGCAACAGTATTAAATCTACAGACTATATAATTGAACTGCCAAGGCTGCTCTATTGAGCTGCTGGAACTGCACCGTTGAGCGATCGAACGCATCTCAATATCTTCCATCGCCTGAAATGATATTGCGGTGTAATTATTGTTTCAAAAAGAAATTATACAAAGCTACTCACACTGCGATTGATGACAATCATTGAATTATTCTCCCAAAACCGGCAATTTTACAAAATAATTTCACTCACTTCAAATCTGACCGATAGTTTCTGCGATGCAACACACAAAATTTTTTCACCCAACAGCAACTTATTGAAGTAAACTACACTGTTGAGTGAAAACTACTCAAACGATACAGTACTTTTCACCCAACAATTGAAAACATGCTTGATTACTTCATGTTAGGTGAATTTAAGTCAACCGTTGGGTTTTTTTTGACAGCGTGTAGATTAATTTCAATTATATACAGCGTTGCCATGTTATTTTTTCAAAAAATTATCTCAAAAATTTATCTGGATTTATTTTCAGTGAACAATAAAAAAGGTCTCACCACCTATCGTCTAGAGGCCAGAAGCGTAGTTTACACTAAAAAATCGGACAAAATTTGGTGAAATCCGTAAAATTTGGAAATAAGATCTGTTTAGTTAGAATTAGTCTGTCGAAGCGATTTTCCTACCGATTTGACAGCTCTTGCTAAAAGTATCATCTCTAAACAAGCAGCGCCTCTACATTTCAGTTTTGCGACAAAATGCCAATACGTAGGTGAATTAATACTAATCGAAACGAAATTTACTGAACTATTGGCAAATTGTCGCAAAGCTGATTTACCGGTAGCGACATCTGCCAATGAAAAATGGAACCAAGAAAAGGAGGATTCTTTCGGAAATTTTCATATCGGCTGTAGTGATTTGCAACATTTTTATCGTTTATTCAATAGTACAAATAGATATCAGCAATAAAAGAACATTCGGAGTTGAAGAAAATCGATTTCAAAGTGATTACTACTACTTTTTTTAGTGTAAACTACGATTAAACATGGAAAATGTTCAGAAATGTGTGAAATTGGGTAAGGTTAGGTTTTTTCGGATCAACATTTTTTTAAACAGAAACCAGTGTAATGTTGATTTCTCGAGTACTAGAATGTACTATTTATTCTGGATACCTTATTTGTTATTTCCAGGCATTTGAAAAATGGTATCAAACCAAGTTTAATGATCTATTCTGAATAAACGATAGATTTCGCACAATGAACTAAGATCAACATTACCACCTCAGAGTAAAAACTTTTTCTTCAACTTCTGCTATGATTTTTCAAATGAATTTGCCCGTTTTCAAAAGAAATCGTTGAAAAGATGGAGTAATTAGAAATTTTCCTGCCGATTTGACAGCTCTTGCTGAAAGTATCATCTCTAAACAAGCAGCGCCTCTACATTTCAGTTTTGCGACAATATGCCAATTAGGTTTTGCACGATGACGACACAAATGAACTGCCGATGAATCAAGTTCATCTTTGACAGTTAGGTTTTGCACGATGACGACACAAATGAACTGCCGATGAATCAAGTTCATGTTTGACATTTGCCGTGTACTTGTTTTGTTATGCCACTGCAAGTTAAAAATTGAAAAAAATGACGAAAAAGTACCTGTTAAAAACGTATTCCACAGTGAAAATAACTAAAAAGATTGCTCTGTATGTGTTTCCAGCATCAAGGAGCGATATATGTACGAATCTGTTGACGACTTGCAATTTTTACATTCGAACGATGAACTTCTGATGAACTTTTAAACTGTAAACAAGTACACGTCGACTGTCAAAAAAAGTTCATTCTGTTAATTTTTGTGAGGTTATGTCAGGTTCGTGCAAAACCTAGTTGCCGTGTACTTGTTTTGTTATGCCACTGCAAGTTAAAAATTGAAAAAATGAAAAAGTGCCTGTTAAAAACGTATTCCACAGTGAAAATAACTAAAAAGATTGCCCTGTATGTGTTTCCAGCATCAAGGAGCGATATATGTATGAATCTGTTGAGTGTGAGGCGACTTGCAATTTTTACTTTCGAACGATGAATTTTTAAACTGTAAACAAGTACACGTCGACTGTCAAAAAAAGTTCATTCTGTTCATTTTTGTGAGGTTATGTCATGTTCGTGCAAAACCTAATGAACTACCGATGAATCAAGTTCACTTTTTGACAGCTATCAGTGGTTTGTTTACATATCTATTAGGTTTTGCACGAACATGACATAACCTCACAAAAATGAACAGAATGAACTTTTTTTGACAGTCGACGTGTACTTGTTTACAGTTTAAAATTTCATCAGAACTTCATCGTTCGAATGTAAAAATTGCAAGTCGCCTCACACTCAACAGATTCATACATAAATCGCTCCTTGATGCTGGAAACACACACAGGGCAATCTTTTTAGTTATTTTCACTGTGGAATACGTTTTTAACAGGCACTTTTTCGTCATTTTTTCAATTTTTAACTTGCAGTCGCAAAACAAAACAAGTACACGGCAACTGTCAAAGATGAACTTGATTCATCGGCAGTTCATTTGTGTCGTCATCGTGCAAAACCTAATTAACACGTATTCAAATTAGAATGAACGCAATAAACACATAAACAAACCACTGATAGCTGTCAAAGTTTATTCATTTTGTTCATTTTTGTGAGGTTATGTTATGTTCGTGCAAAACCTAATTAGTACCCGGGCATCCGGTACTATATTGTGGAACTGAACTTCACCTTTTATTTCGACAGACTTTGCTGCCATTTCGTAAGATTACAATCTCTTGGTTGTACATCAATTTAATTGGCTTTAAACATTCTTCTAGGTTGGTGTTTTATGAGACCAGTATCCTAAATCTCTTGAATATTCGACCAAATGCGGTGTTGTCGCACCTTTTCATTTCAATTCTTTACCATGAAAGCACCTCTGTCATGTCGCTGTGCGTCACCTTTGTACGGGGATGTCCAATATACCAAACTCTTTACTGCTATTTTTAAAATAAATTGTACATCGCCTGTAAAATAAAAAGATACGGGACCACCACTACCAGTCACTGTCATCATTCCAACAATTTATTATGAGCGCGCAAATATTAAACAAACAGTTCTTCGCCGAGCATCATTTCTCATTAATAGCTGCTCGTTTTTCGATTCAGTCTCTCTTGGCATAGGTTTCCCCAAAGAAGAAATCGTCGACCAACGGGTTTGGTTTTTTCTCTCGTTGCCCACAGTTCCACGGATCACTCGAGCGGTTTTCACCGGATTCGCTGAAAATCCCCCCTCCCGAGCTCCAAACTATGTAGCCAGAAAACAATTAATATCGCACACAATCCTCTGTCGGATTCGAATACCTGTGTATAGAATTAAAGCGAAAAGAATAAGTGGAAGATAAATCATTTCGACGGATGGGTAAATCTTATCGCGGAACTTTTGTGATAAATGAGATGAGTTTCTTTCACCAACGCTCGAAAAAAAAATGTTCAGAAAAACTTAAACCTACGACATCGGCTCAATACTTTCTAGTGCATCGTTCATTGAGTGTTTATCGCAATTTCAATGAATGACCACGTTGGCCGGATGGCCAACAGTCGCTAGTATTTTTTTGTGAACGTTCAACTTTCAACACACCGCACCCGCGAGAGCGATTCGCGCCACAGCGTCGTTGAGAGAGCCACCAACTTACTTACGAGGCGATTGAGCGCCGGCGCAGTGTACGGTTTCTCACCAGACAATGCATTTACATCCGAGCTGTTCACAATCGAATCTGTGCCTGAACTCACCGTACTACAAACAATTCAACAAACCGCCTGGTTGTTCCGGGACTGGGACGTCTGCCAGTGCTGCTGCCCACAAGCAGTCATTCGCTGGTGCAGCAGGCGGTGCGACGAACTTCAACGGCGTTACCTCGTCCGGGGCCAACGCAACCGGAAGCGGAAGTGGACCGAACTACCCCAACGATACGACTGTGAGCGACTTCAACAAAATATATTTTCTTCCATGTGCATGTGGCTATTCGATTGGTGATAGCTAATCAGTGTTTTTTCTTTCTTCTGTATTTTCCAGAGACGATCCGGTATAAGCACCATGTCCCAGTCTGGAGACGAATTTAGTTCACCGAACTACCTGTCGTGGCGGAAGTTGCAACTTAGTAGGGCCAAACTGAAAGCATCGAGCAAAACATCAGCGCTGCTGTCCGGGTTTGCCATGGTAAGTCACTCAACGTCATACTCGCTTATGTCACACAAGCACACCTCGCATTCCGGCCCGGTCTAGTCAATAAATAGTTTAATTGACCCGTGACGCGCCGTTCTTCGGGTACCGAAATATTTTGTGACGACGGAAGAGCAGGTGTCATGGTCAGGGTTTAGGTTAATGTTTTTTTTCGGTTTGGTGGTTCCACATCGCATTTGCATCGTTGCTGTCGCTTGTTTTCGCTTTTAAGTTTCGCGGCAACCGATTCTTCAGTTTATTTATTCGTCGACATTTAGGAGTACGGACCAGACCATTCACTTTTGTGCCCGGTTGGTGTGCTGTTTATAAATAATTTAATTGCAGATCCCTTTCGTGACACTGCGTACCGGTTGTTTATTCGTTTTGGTCAAATGGTTGGAACATTTTCACACCGTTGATTTCACGCTTATGGGGCGCATAGATCGTCCGAGGACGGGTCAGATTCATTTATTGCTATTCAATTGTCTTTAATTCTTGATCATTGAAGTAATCAAATAAATATTGAGAGCTGATTCCTACTCATGGGAAGGTTTTTTAAAAATATCACAGAGTATAGTAAAAAAACAATTTGTTGACGATTAGACAAAAGAATAGTTGTTGAAGTTTATACTTGAACAAGTCGATCGTAAAGATTTTACTTCAATATTTTTAGCAAAGCTTTGTCACAGTGATCGTTCGACTTTTCCCATTACTGTGTTCTGAATGTTGAAAAGCTAATATGTTATCGTACAAGAAGTGGAATACTGTGTTCACACTATGGGTTAAAACAAGTTATAACTCCGATTTCATGTTTTAAGCGAAATAACATGTTTTACTTTTGCGTTGTTTCATATTCATAAACGTCACATTAAAATATGTTTTCCCGAAATAGCATGATATAATTGTCAGTAATGCACAACCCTGCTAGCATTTTCCTTCACTTTTCGACTATGTCAATTGACAAACTGTTCAACAACAGCACTTTTCCATCAAAGTAGCCATGTAATCATAATAAAACAAAACTGAAAACTGGTACCAACGTTGCCAGGTATACCGATTTCTCGGTATTTATACAGATATCACAATACAGATATGTTCTCTCAAAATACCGATAATTCACGGATCACACAGATAAGTACCGATTTTGGTTTTTAGCTTGAATAGACATGAGAAAAGGTTGTCGTGGGACCATTTTTTTCGCTCACCTTTTCTACTACTTATGTAGAAGAGATATTGATACCGATATGATACAGATAGATTTTGGCGCCGACTACATATTTTTGGAAAAATGACCTGGCTACGCAGATAGGTACAACCATTTTTCTTAGTGTGAACAGTGCGGTTTTAACTTTATATTACTATCGTTGAAACATGTTATTTTCGGCCAGTGTGAACATAGTATAATACTATGTTCACACCTGCAGAAAATAACATGTTTTAACGATAGTAATATAAAGTTAGAACCGCACTGTTCACACTAAGATTATGTTATACTCATGACATATTACTTGGTATTTGGTTTGGTCTTAAACAAACTGCAAAAATGCCTACGTCGCAGGTAGGAAAGAAAAAGTATTTTGACAACATCCGAAAATTAAGAAATAAACCAGGTATTGCCAACGTTTCGAATATTTTTGAGCAGCAAATGACAAAAAAGTAATCTTTTAATTTAAAAACAAATGTGGTTGTACCAGTCTGCGTTGCCAGGTCGTTTTTCCAAAAATTTGTATTCGGCGCAAATATCTATCTGTACCATATCGGTATCAGAGTCTCTTCTACATAAGTAGTAGAAAATGTCACCAAGAGGTGAGCAAAACAAAAAGTGGGACCTTTTTTTCTCATGTCTATCATGGGACAATCTTTTCTCATGTCTATTCAAGCTGAAAACCAAAATCGGTCCTTATCTGTATGAATCGTGAGTTATCGGTATTTTGGGAGTACATATCTGTATTGCGGGTATTGCGGTATAGACGGCAAAAATCTGTATAAATACCGAGAAATCGGTATACCTGGCAACGTTGGTTCCATCTTTGTTTTATTATGATTACATGGCTACTTTGATGGAAAACTGCTGTTGTTGAACAGCTTGTCAATTGACATAGTCGAAAAGTGAAGGAAAATGCTAGCAGGGTTGTGCTTTACTGACAATTATATCATGTTATTTCGGGAAACCATATTTTAATGTGACGTTTCTGAATATGAAATAACGCAAAAGTAAAACATGTTATTTCGCCTAAAACATGAAATCAGAGTTAAAACTTGTTTTAACTCATAGTGTGAACAAAGTATAATACTCTGATAGGTAACGGTTAGATCATTAAATTTTCAAAAGAAATATTTTATTCAATCTGGGGATTTTAACTTCCAACAAGATTAGCGAGACTAATCCTCGTGAAATGCCTCGTGGACTTAACGTAAGTGGTGTATGATTTAGCCATTGTGATTGTTTCGGTTCCCAAGGTAGGATATAACACTTCACCGGCCACATTTTTATTTTAAATTTTAGAAGCGGAATGATGAAAATATATGACGAAGTCCTTATCGTAGTCTATGGCAGAACAAAATCGAGCCAACGAAGGGTAATCGCGTTACCATATTATAGCTCGATAGATCGAAGAGATCGAAGATCATTATTTCTAAATGAGTGCTAAGTACGTCAAGCGTTTCAAAGTTATACGGCCTCTCTAAACATCAAAATTATCACCTCAATTGGCTGCAAAATAATGAAATAAATTTTCTAGCTTTTGTTGTGAAGCGATCCAGTGATTCGAAAATTAGGCACGATAAATCAATCACCGTTTATTTGCTCTGTCACTCGTTGGATTCAAGAAAGTGAGAAGGGCTTGTGTTTAAGAGTTCAGGCCGTGGACCATCCCGCGAGTTATTTTAACTTTCAATTAAAATTTGACAGTCGAGCGATTGTTTTTGGTCGAGTAGTTAAATTGAAGTAAAACTGCGGTCGATTTAAAAGACTGACGGATGGAAAGTTATTTGGGTTTATTTTGCACTGACAATAAAATGATATCAAGTGATATAATAATTGTAATGAGGAGAACGTTACCAAAACTTCGAAAAAAATATTGACTATATATATATATATTGAAACTTTCTATTAGGGTATTTTCATTGAAATAATATTTAGAAGAATCTTTTACTAATAAACTGAAATTAGAATATTTTTGCAAGATTTTTTTCAGTGTCGAAAAATAACTATCGAACTGCTTCCGAGCTGGGCTATTTTTGACAACGACTAAATAACTGCTCGACTGTCAAATTTTTACTAAAAGTCAGAATAATTCGCGAGATGGTCCACAGCCTTAGATGATTGTTGACTCATTGCCCTTCGAGTAGGGGAATTCACTGCTAAATTTCTCGTTTACCTGATTGATACTGATTACCTCTGGTAATATTCTACCTCGGTTATGTTTTGATTATGTGAAATCGCAGCTGCAATTATCGATCTCCTGAGCCAAAAAAATTTTTGCTCTGAGTTGCTATATTTTAGATCCATGCCAAGGGAAAGTGATGCTAAGTCTCTAGTGACTTTAGGCGCAAATACCCGAAACCCGGTACGGGTCGATTTCGCGTTCAAAACAATTTCGGGACGGGTACGGGTAAAGATTTTTGGATTTTCATTCGGGCACGGGTTAGGTCAGGTATAAGAATTTGCATGCCCGACCGTCTCCAATTGACTTTCAAACGCAAAACCATAAATAAAATAAACCTAGATTCCCCAGTGTAATAGTGCTGTAATTGAGCAACCCGTGACACCAAAAGCGCCATCTGGTGTAAAATGGGTGCGTAAATGCTCCTAAAATGCATGTACAAAGTTGCCTGCGCATTTAACACAACCACAGTAGCATAAATCAAATAAACATAGATTTCCCACTGTACGGTGACATTAACAGCACCTCTAGTAAGAAACGGGTGTACGTTTTTCCAACTCAAACAACTCAAAACTCAGAACAACTCAGCGCCTTCTATGTTTTACTTTATGAACCAAGGAAACGGTGATGTTAGCAAATTATCACATCGAGCAATTCATGAATCGAGTATCAATTACGGAAATAATTACGAACAGTGCAATAGTTCCTTAAACAATCTTTCGGAATGGGTAAAACTGTCGCATTCGTAAAACATTTGCGTGAAAAATTTAAAGTAATGAATAAAGTCTTGAGAGTTTAGAATAAAAAAAAATAAATGGTAAAGGATAATTAATTAAGAGAGAATAATAAAAAAAAACCTGTTTTAATCCATCTAGTTGTGTAAAGATGCCTTTCTCATTTTCATTTTATCTAAAATACTGCAATTAAAAAAGGTTTAGAAAATAGTTTTGGAGATTTCTGTTGCATATAATACTGCTACATTGATATACTACATTTGAATTTAAGTTAGTGAAAATCTATTCAATCATGTGTGAGAAAGTGTAGTGAGCTACATTTTATTACATTTAAAAACTACTGTTGGTACCAAGGATGGCTTTTATCGTATCAAAGAACGTTCGCTGGCAACTCTTCAACGATTGAATCAGTGCCATCAAAGAGAGTTGAAAATCATCGCAACAACAAAAACCCGGCATGGCTCATTTAACATAGAATCGACACCAGTGCGAGAGCGAATTTCTCTCGATGATATTTCTGAGAATCAAAGGTTGGCACACCGCTGTGGGGATCTTCTCTGAAGCAACAAACGGTCGCTTATTCTCGTTTCGCGATCCGATTCTATACAGGCAGTTGATAATTGCTATTGAATCATTTTACTATTGCCGCTTATTCTAACTATGTGCATATAACATTTGTATAAGTTGTGTCTATGAAAATGTATGTCAATGCTTCACACAAGGGTTTTGAAATATTGCAACCTAGTATGAGAATCATCAAGTTGAATCATCGATTCGATTTTCTGCGATAATTGTCAACTTGCGATTCTCTCTTGCTAAATTCCACACAGCGGCGATCATTATCAGACTGCAATTTTTTTTAAGAGCCGAGAAATACTCAGAGTATGAAGTGGAGCGAAGGAATGTAGAAATTCTCTCGCGGTTCATGCATTGAGAGACTCGAGTTCTTGTAGCATCTTCTACCGGATTGAAAATGTTGTACACAATATAGATAGCAATATAGCAGCTTCTGTGAAATTTTCGGCAATCACCAACACTGGTTGGTACTTCACAAACCAAAAGCTGGATATCGGCATAGTGACATTCGGTTCATTCAACACACTAACTAACACTAATATGACCTACCAATTTATTTACGATTCTCTATCAAGATTGGAATTTTGGAGAAAAAAAATGTACTAGTAGTCGAACTTGAAAAAAAATCAGCAGATCTTTTATGGGATTATCGATGGTTGGTTTATTTGGTTGCAAACTAGAGAAATTAACTAGCAAATATAAAGAGGTAGCTTATGAACAAAAACGGATCCAAATGAAATTCAGGAACTTTGTATGGGGCCATGAGACCTTTCATTTGAATCTAAGTTTGTGAAAATCGGTTGAGCCATCTCCGAGAAAAGTGAGTGACAATATTTGTGAATTAAAAGTAATGACTGAAGAATTAAGTTAAAATTTATTATCATAGGGAATATTAGCAAAGAAGGATGAATTAGGACCGGAAAAGTTTTAGTAGACCTTCATCTGTCGAAGTACTAAGAAAAACGAAGTTAACTCTGTAACAATTTTCGATTAAAAAAAAGCATTCTCCGAGATTACAACAGATCTCGACGTTTCACGCATTTTTAAGTCATTTAACATTTAACAAAAATGGATATCAGAAATCTAAAACACTTGTTTAAATATTAAAGTCAATTTTTTTCGCACAAATTTTTCTTGAGATAACACAAAATCTCGATGTTGCATGAATTTTTGAAGACATTTGGCAACAATTTTTTTCCATAGTTTTGCAGTTTTTTTCGTTTTGGAAAATTCATGTTTCTATCTGTGCATCATGCTTTATAGAGAACTTGAGAACTGCAGACTTTTTTTTTTGAGTTTACAGAATTTTTCAACCTTGATTAAAGATGTTATTAATTTTTACCTGGTATCTATTATATACATTTAGTATTGCGAAGAATCAAAACATCCTCTTCTAAAAAGCATCACTTAGCACAGCAAGTTCAAAGCAAAAAATATTCACAGGACACGACTGATTTATTCAAGCTTCATTTAGTCATGTCATGTCATATTAACCCTAACTTGACAGCTTTGGTTTTTTGGTGGTGTTTACAATATGGAACAGGAAGCCAGTGAAATAATTCCACCGATTGTTATTCTTAGCCAGTTTGGTACTGGGCCACCGAGATGGAAGGGGAAAGGACGAATTCCCCTGGGTTCGGACTTTTTCAGGGGTCCCAGAAATTCTAAGTTATGAAAATTGTTTGTATTTTTCATTATAAAAACACATATGGCATGTGAAATTTATAGTTAAGTTGACGTTATTTCAAGAAATTTCTCATGTACAGTCCATAATATTGCAATCCCACCTAGGACGAGTTTTCTCTCAACGGCTCTGGTTGTGAATAGCTATCGTCATTACACGGCAATCTAGGCTGCTCGGGAAAGGAAGTTGACAATGTAGGCCAATTTCCATTGAAGAATATATAGTTTTCTTTGGGTTTTTTTGTTGGATAATATAGCTTATACTGAAAAGTATTCCTTTGTTCCTGATTCAATGTAGTAAAGAGCTTTAATAAGATTAGTTCATAATTCTTCCTGGTGCGAACGAGTCTTCACAGTATTGAAATAGCTAAGGCAGAATGGTTAGATTCCTGGCCGCAGAATGATTTGTTTCTATTTGTTCCTATCATAACATGTTAATTCGACTATATTCCAATGTACTGTTAAAAGAATTTTTATAGACTCTCACCATTTTTTCCTCACCCACCAGGTCGCCATGGTTGAAGTTCAGCTCGACGAGAACACTACCGTCCCACCGAGCATGCTGATAACGTTCGCCGTCTGCACCACGCTGCTGGTGGCAGTCCACATGTTGGCCCTCATGATCAGCACCTGCATCCTACCGAACATCGAAACCGTATGCAATCTGCATAGTATTTCCCTGGTCAACGAATCGCCTCACGAGCGACTCCATTGGTACATCGAAACGGCTTGGGCCTTCTCGACGCTGCTCGGGCTGATACTGTTTCTGCTGGAAATTGCCATCCTGTGCTGGGTGAAGTTTTACGACCTCAACACAACTGCGGCCTGGTCTGCGTGTATCGTCCTCATCCCAGTACTGATAATTTTCGTGGCATTTGCCCTGCACTTCTATCGGTCACTGGTTACCCACCGGTACGAAGTGACAGCGTCCGGCATCCGAGAGCTGGAGATGCTGAAAGAGCAGATGGAACAGGACCATCTGGATCCACACCATCATCACGGGCCACCGTATCAATCGGTGCAAATTGTTTGACCGGATGTCGGCATTCTTCACCGGATGCGATCGAAGCACGTGTGAATCTGTGATTGTGCTTTCTGCCTGAACTGTTACTGTTTCTCTGTTGGTTAGTTCCGCTGTCGCTATTTTTTTTAGTTTTACACAGTAACATTACAGATCTGAAAGCTGCGAAAAGCAAAAAAGAAAAATGAGAATATGTCCGTTTCCCTCCTTTGCGTTGATCTTTCTTTTTACGTAAAATGTTAATAAGCGCTTATTTGAAATGAACGAAAGACAGCTCTAGCTAGTTTGTTAAATACAACATTTTTATTTTTGTGATTCACCGAAGCAAAACAAAGTGATGCTAACGTTTTGATACTTATTTCTGTAAGATGAGCCTATGTAGCTCATTTGGGTATCTTGTTTTACCAGAACGATCGTCATAGCCAGTTGTAAAATATTTTTTTCTAATTGCTCTTTTAGAGTTAAGTATAATATTATTCAAAGTTAACAACAATTTGTCATACAGTTCTCATTCTAATAGATATCACATTCCCTAATATTCACTATAACTTTATTCATTTTTTTTATTTGTGCTATGAAATCATACAAAAAGAGTGAAGGAATATCAGATGATGGAGACGTACTTGAGCACAGATTATACTATGTTATTCGTTCTTTGTTTGGAGTGTTGTTAACTAACTAGGTCAAATCAACGGTGAGTAGGAAATACGCACTGCTGTGCCTGAGTGAGTTGTTTCTGTTCTTAGCAAATTGCCAGTCGATGAGAAATCAGTTGATTAGTGAATAAATTCTTTTCTGAAAGCTCAACCTTTCTGGCACGCTCTTTCAACATAACTCATGGTTTGAGTTGCGATCACTCAAATTCATAAACTGGAACAATATGGTAAAATTTGAGTAAAATTTTCTCTGGCTATGAGTTCTCACGCATTTATTTTTTTTTTGTTTCAATAATAGAGGCTTTAACATTAATGTCATTCGCCTCTTCGGGTCAGAAAAACTTTCTGAGATTTCAAACATTTGAGTGAAAAAACTACTTCAGTGCGTTTTCTTTTTCGGAATATTCTTACCGAATTTAAGGATGCAAGAAAACGTTTTTTATTGTCGTTTCTAGATCTGGTTTTTGAAACCATAAATCATCAATCATAGATGTTTCCAATAGAAATTTTGTGGTTTCAATTTGCTAAGTGAGAAGTACAACATAAGGATATCAGCATCGTTCAATTTTGACTCTAAACCGGTAAAAAAGAAACAGATTTGAAACACTTTTCTGGGCTTTCAATTTAAAAGAAAGAAGAATGACTTTGTATATTAACATTCACGAATAAGAATTATTTTGAGTGCAAGGAACTCAAGTTTTGAGTTAAACTCACTCAAATTTTGAAAATTTCCATATTTTGAGTAAAAAATATTCAAATTTTGAAAGATTCGTCTCTTAACTCAAAAATAAGCGAAAACTCAAGTTTAGAGTACGTAAACTTTTTATGAATTTGAGTGGTGTGTCACTCATTTTTGGGTTATGTTGAATGAGGGTGTACAATGGTCCCCGTCGTTGTATTTTTCCAAAAACATCATATTAACAAGATATCCAGCTCTCAGATTTCCCGAACAAATCATTGGCAACATCCTTTTTTGCGAGCATGTCGCCCTCAGGTGAGTCCGCATCGAATCTAATACATAGAAGTAGGGGAGAGAAATGTCAAATTCGTGCGCGCCAAAATAGCAGGGCTGTGCACCCATACAATTGACATGAAATGTTGAATGAGACGCCGTGCGATGGCGTTGCTGAACTGAAGATTGAGATCGCTCCAAGCTGACAGGGTCTGATTTTTCTCCAATGCAAACGACCAACAGCAGGATGACGTAATCGCTCTTGTTTTAAGCGAAACTACGAACGTCCAAGAGCAGATTTGTTCATAGAAGAACTAGTTGTTGTTTTTCTGCGTTTAAGGTTTGAGCAACGAAGGCTTATATTCGTCACTTACTGAAGCACCAGTTGAATAATGCCGAGTGTAGTTCCATTGTCTTGACGTAGATGGAGGTCTGCGAACTCAATGTGTCTCCGTTCAAGGATTATCATAGACTGAAGCTTGCTTGTTTGGACCTATTTTTTTCACTATTTAAACAATGTTACTGTGGTTGTGTTAAATGCGCAGGCAACTTTGTACATGCATTTTAGGAACATTTACGCACTCATTCTACACCAGACGGCGCTTTTGGTGTCGCGGTTGCTCAATTACAGTACTATTACATTGGGGAATCTAGGTTTACTTTATTTATGACAGTAACTAACGGAAAAAGGTACAACGGTTTCTCACTAGAGACGCTGTTAGTGTCTCCGTACAATGGGAAATCTATGCTTATTTGATTTATAGTGGGAGGCAAAACGTTCCAATCAGCTGTTTTTCAAAGAAGGGCGAATCTTACAAAATCTCAATCCTAGTAATACCAATCTCAATCTTAGTAATACAAAGAACTATAATAGGCGAAACTGCCATTCCATTTGTTTCCGTTAAGTCGTTTCCCGGACATATCATTGGCAACATCTTTTTTTGCGAACATGGCGCCATCAGGTGAGTCCGCATCGAATTTCGTACATAGAAGTAGGGGAGAGAAATCTCGGGTAATTTTTCAAAAGGGGGTATACGCAAGTCACAGTTTCTCTTTAATCACTCTCTCTTTCGATTATTGTGATGTGATTAAAAATATTTTCTTTGATATCACTATTCTGTTTGAAAGTCGAAAGTTTCGGGTATCATTTCATGCAAAGAGTTGAGTGATAAACGTGGAAACCGCTTGGTAATTAATAGAAGAGTAAGTAAACAAAGAGAAACTGTCACTTGCTTATTCGCCCTTTTGAAAAATTAACCGAGAAATGTCAAATTCGTGCGATCCAAAATAGCAGCACTGTGAACCCATACAATTGACGTGATAAGTTGAATGCGATGCCGTGCGATAGCGTAGTAGTCATCATTTTGAAATCGACTTTCTTCTTCGCCGAGTTTGTTTTCATTGCTGATATCTATTTGTACTATTGAATCAACAAAAAAAATTCGTTGCAAATCATTACTACCGATATGAAAATTTTTATAAGAATCCTCCTGTTCTTGGTTCCATTTTTCATTGGCAGGTGTCGTTACGATGAAAATTAGCAGTTCTAATCTTAGCCAAAGACACTATATTAACAAGATGGCCAGCTCTCACATTTCCCAAACAAATCATTGGCAACATCCTTTTTTTGCGTGCATGGTGCTCTCATGCGAGTCCGCATCGAATCTTCAACATAGAAGTAGGGGAGAGAAATGTCAAATTCGTGTGCGCCAAAATAGCAGCACTGCGCACTCATACAATTGACATTATATGGCGTGCGATGGCGTTGCTGAACTGAAGATTGAGATCGCTCTAAGCTGACAGGGTCTGTCTTAGCATAGGAGAAAATGTTATGTTGATCATCATTTTTTATTCGTCGCGTATATCATAAAATTTTACTTGATGGACCGAACAGATGCGCAAACCGAACCAAATATACGATAGCCCGCTTTTTTTTCGAGAACGGCTTATAAGCCACCTGTCAACTTCCACTTTCAAAAGAAAAGAAAGCGAGCTATGAAAGATACAGCAAGCGAGCTGCTATGAAAGATACAGTATTAAATTTAACACCAGACGAAAGAGAAAACTTTTCTCTGCCGTTTACTATTATGACTTACTCTCAGCGAGTGCCGAGTCATTCGAAATTACTCTTCAAAGTAAATGTTGATGGATGGCTTATTGAAGAATCCAACCAACTCTTTTGCGATCGCAGCGCTGCCCGAGTGGCGAGCTTTGAACTAAGCGATGGTGATAATTTTCAGATTTTGCTTGAAGATTCGAACAAAATGCAGGGTTTTTATTATTTTTTCTTATAAATCGAATACAAACATACAAAAACGTGTGAAAATTTGGTAAAAAATCGATCATTAATGATTCAGTAACTTTCCGTGGTATGTTTGATTGATATTTATGGAGAAATCGTAACATGAAATACCAAATTCGAAGAAGTGAGGTTGGGTACTGTTTTCATATCTGGGATATTCTTTGTTTTTTGGGTTGGATTTTGAGATTAATTGATAAATTATGATCAAAAGTTTTATGACTAGTCTATTTACTCATGTTTTATCATCTAAATCAAATCTGTATGTGAACTGAAAATTTCAAATTTCATCCTAGATTGTCAAGAGTATAGGACATTTTGAAATCATATGTTTGAAGACAACACGTGAATAATCGTTTTTCTTACCCATATTTGTAAGGTTTTGCAATCTGCATTCTTTCAAACTCAAGTAAATTGAAAAAATATGTCAAAACAATCACTATAACGCTATCTCGTGGTGACCACGCTGATTGGATTGCTCAATTGGCCGTTAAAAAAATGCGTGGAATTGTGTTTTAATGCCCTTTGATATTTTCTTTTTATTGAAATAAGCGACACCTTCATGTCATATTGTGTTGTTACGACATGCGCAATTCATGTCATACAAAATATCTGGCATCGCTGGTTTCCATGACAAAACATCGCTTTTCTTTTTGTCAAAACAATTGGCGTGTGTATCGAATCAAATTGTACGGGAGTTATTTTTGTATTCAGTTGATTTTCTTCGGCGGTGGACTAACGATATTACATTATTAACGAATTTCATGTCTTTAAAAAACCTCATATCAGTCTGTCGAAATGGATTCTAAATGTATGGCCGATGATGAAGTGCTTGAAATTCGGAGTGACGATGATGATGATAGCGATGTGCAGATTCAGGAAAAACCAATCCCAGTAGTAACCGTGTATGACGACGATGAAGCATTGAAATTACAACGGGTCGGTTCGTTGATCTCGATGGCTCCGTCTGAATCAGACACAATACCTCTTTCACCATTCAGGACAAACCCTTCGGAAAATCAAAAGGATATGTCGGAAGCCAACCCAGACCAGCAGGAGTTGGAAACTACAAAGGAAAAAAATGAAGATTTGTTGCTGAGTTTAAAGTTCCGAGATTCAGGATTATTCCAGTTGTTTAAGGGATCTCTAACAGAGTATCTCAAAACAACATTCCAATTAAAATTAGCAGGCCAGGAGGTGGATGTTGTGCATCAGGTGGAAAACGCGTCCATTCAGGTGCTCAAGAAGAACCAGGAAACCACACCGTTATTGTCTCAGGAATGTTCAACCACTACTCCGAAAGGAGTAGCCACACCAGAGAATATTGCTAAAAGCAATGACCAAGATGACGGAATATTCGTGATTGATTCTACACCGGCCAAAAATGCCAAAGGCGGGCCAATCATTCCCAGCTACAAAAAAGCACTGCAGAAAGTACTTGACAATTCACCAAAGGCGTTGCCGGATAGTGCTACTAAAAAGCCGAAACCCAAACAACTTTGCTGGAACTGTGAAGGTGATCACGGTTTAAGAGATTGCACGGCGCCTCGAAACTTTGCCAAAATCAGCAAGATGAAGCAGGAATTTATGAAACGCACCGATCGCTATCATGTGGATTTGGAGCAAAAATACGGCCACATAGTTCCCGGTAGGCTATCCGGTGAATTGAAACAGGCTCTTGGATTGGGTAAGGCGATGAATTTCTAGTATACATTTTTTTTTGGGTGAAATAATATTAAATTTATGTTTTCAGGCAAACGTGATCTTCCGATGCATATATACCGAATGCGAATGTTCGGTTATCCTCCGGGATGGCTGGAGGATGCTAAAGTGACCCACTCAGGGCTGCAGTTGTTCGATTCTAATGGTGATCCCGTGCAGGATTCAGACGAAAGCGAAGGGGAGGTCGACGTGATCAAGAAGAAATATGACGTTCGTAAGATCGTCTGTTTTCCCGGATTTAATGTATCTGCGGGTAAGGAGTTCTTTGATGATTCCAAATATTTCGGCGTTCCCCCTAGAATGGAACATCAGAGCCGGGATGAAATGATCAGGAATCTCGAAGGCACTCTGGTACAAGGGTACCGGAGAAAAAAACTGCGTTTGGCAGCCTTTGGTCCAACAGAAACCGGTCACCAGTCAACCGATATGGATCTCGACAACGCTGAACTCATGGAAAATAGTTTAGTCACCGTCGATGACGTTGGTAAGCTCGATGAATCGGTCACGCTGAGTGCGTTTAGTTCACTTCCGTCGTTCAATGGTGTCGTTGAACCTGCACCACCAAATATAGACAACGAACCAGAAGAAGGTGAAGTTAACGAGGCTGTTGAAGCTGAAACTGAAGCGCAAACTGAGCCGGCACCTGCGGTTACCAACGGAAGGGAAAACGAAGCCAACGACAGTGTCATATTGATGGAGGAAGAAACGGATATTATTTGTTTGGACGTAAGTAGTGATGATGAGCTTTTGGCGTGATTTTTGTAGTTTAGTTCGATTAGTTAATTAACAGATAGAATGTAAATATATTTGGTTATAGCGGTTACTAGTTTGTAGCTAGCCTTGATGGTGAGCCCTGTTCCCCCATCCCTCCTTATTTAACAAAGTGTCTCAGTGTTGCTTAATTATTTACATTATCAGTTCCATACTCATTCAGGGGTTAAACTAATTTTGTTGTGTTAAGGGTACAAAACCAAAGTATTTTTCTTTACGTTTCGTCTTCCACTCGTCAGTAAGGACAATAAAATACGGTGTATTAAAAAAAAAAGTTGAAATTCAATTAGTTTGAGCTTTACGTCTGCGTAGCGGTAGCATCCGGCGGAATTATTCTATACCAAGAACTGATCCACAGGTTTTCTGTTTCATGTCGTAAGAGCCTACAAAAATAGGAACTCCCAAGTCAAGGTGTATTTCCGTGCCGTTGACTGAACGGCTGCAGGAGGTTGAACAATGCAGTCATGAACGGAATATCTTGGGTTTTGTCATTATTGTGTTAAGCGAAGTTAAATGATTAAAACATTTAAAAAAATCCTTCCATGGTTTTGATATAGGGATTATAAGCCAATATAGTGCTGGAGATGGAGTATTCATTACTTTAATTGATAATGGTTAGAGTAGCACAGCATAAACGTACAGCAACTATGAAGCTATCCAGACTTCCGCAAGAAGTTTAAGCTTCCATAGCTTTGGTTCAAGAAAATTCTACGTTGCAAAGTTGTTAAACCCAGTTTTTGTTGCCTTCAACCAGAACGGTATGACTAATCCACGTGAAATGTTTCGAGCATGCATACTCGCAAATAGTGCTCTCGATGCTTCTCTCATTTCGGAGCTCACAACTCGGGATATTTGTGCTGTCACAGTTGGTATGTGCTGCAAAAGTGCTTTACCGCTTATAATCGGTAGAGACAGCAATGCCCACCATATCATTTGGGGCAGCACAGATATAAATTCGAGGGGCTCTGATATGATGGAATTTGTGAGCAGTACAAACCTGCACTTAGTCAATGCAGGAAGACGTTGGAGGTTTTGAACGTAACTCTCTGCTCTGATAAAATTGCGCATGAGTTGGTAAATTGGCTCGTCTCCGATGAGCTCGAACCTTCGTGACTGATCATAAGTACATCTTTTCTGATCATTCAAACGTTAAATTTGATATTGTCATATATCGTAATCCCAAATCTATAAACTGGGACCTCTATGAAGAGAGCTTGGCGACTAGATTTTACGGGTATCTACCAACAATTGAAACCCCAATTGATTTGGAAAATGTTGTCGACGAGACAAACTCACTCATAATTGCAGCATATGAAGAGGCTTGTCCACTTCGGATTGTGCGAGCTACTAGAGGAACTCCTTGGTGGAATGCTGAACTTGCTAGACTAAAAAAACTATGCAGAAGAGCTTGGAACCACCGACGGAGAGATGGGCTGGGGGCATTTGTGTCGGCTCGAAGGGCTTACAAAAATGCTCTTCGATCGGCTGAGCGAAGTGGTTGGAAAAGCCCATGCACAAATGCCTCTAGTCTCAACGAGGCTAGCAGATTAAATAAGTTACTTTCGTAATCTAAGGACTTTAATGTCGTCTTCCCAAGAACTTCAGATGGTGAGTACTTGTCTGATGAAGGTGATGTACTTCACAATCTTTTCAACACTCGCTTTCCAGGATGTATGGAGCCATCACCGACAGCTGAGACTTTTTCGAGTAGTTACGATTCTTGGGCCCTTGCTCGAAGCGTTGTGACGATTGAATCGGTCAAATTGTTGCAGCATATGAAGAGGCAGTTTGAGAGTTTTGCTCCGTACAAGTCTCCTGGAAAGGACGGAGTTTTCCCAGTGTTACTGCAGAAAGGATATGAACATTTCTAACGTGTTTTGAAAAAAATACTTACTTTTAGTCTTGCGACAGGATATATTCCAAGAGCTTGGCAGGAAATAATTGTCAAATTTATTCCCAAAGGCGGAAGAAAGGAAGCGAAGAGTTTCAGGCCTATCAGTTTTAGCTCAATTCTTCTTAAAACAGTCTAACGCATAGTTGATCACTATATCAGGAATTTTAGTTTGGGCGTGCATCCGCTACATGGAATGCAGCATGCTTACCAACGTGGAAAGTCCACTACAACCCTGTTACATGATGTTGTGTACAACATTGAAAAAGCTTTCTCACAAAAGCAATCTTGCTTGGGAGTTTTTCTAGATATTGAAGGTGCCTTTGATAACGTGTCTTTTAATTCAATTCTGGAAGCAGCCCGTGGTCATGGCATACCTTCAAGTATCGCAATGCTTAGTAATCAACTTCTTTGTTCATCGCTTCGGCAAGCAGAGATTAGAAAGCTGAGTGTCTGTGGGTGTCCTCAAGGTGGTGTATTATCCCCACTTTTATGGAACCTAGTCGCTGATGGTTTTGTTAAGGAAACTTAATAACCTTGGATTTCCGACTTACGGTTTTGCCGACGATTATCATATATTGCTGACCGGTATAAGCATTAACACTCTCTTTGATTTAATGCAGCAAGCCCTGCGATCTGTTGAACAATGATGTTGTCAGGTTGGGTTATCTGTAAATCCGGGCAAAACATCAATGGTGCTTTTCACTCAATGTAGGATAATCACATGGCGAAGACAGTGTGTATTGAACCACTACATGTGTTCCTAAAAGAAGAAGCATTATCTTGTACATATCGTCTTGAGGTTACAGGGCATTGGAATAGTAACCCTAAAGACTCGCTTGTGGTTTCAAATGGTTACCTGGGATGAGTATTTACTCGCTCCAAGTGACCTATTTGGAATGACAATTTGATGAACACATAGTTCGTTATACGGACGGTTCTCTGTTGAATGGTTGGACTGGTGCTGGTGTATACTGTCGTGAAATGAGGCTAGAGCAAGCTCATCCACTTGGTAAATACTGTACTGTGTTCCAAGCAGAAATCTACGCGATTCTGTGTGGAGTACAATTGGCACTTCAGCAGAGAATCTGTGGTAAACGAATTTATTTTTGTTCCGACAGTCAGGCAGCCTTAAAAGCACTCAGTTCGAATGATTCACGGTCGAATCTAGTGATCGCATGTTGAACTCAAATTGAAGACCTCAGCATTTCAAATGCTGTTTACTTCTTATGGGTACCCGGCCATTCTGGTATTACTGGAAATGAATGGGCTGATGAGTTGGCTGGAGATGGTGCAACGAATGATTTCGTTGGTCCTGAACCAGCTTTACCACATTCAACTAGTTGGATAAAGCACAAGATTCATTCTTGGGCTGCATCCAAACACGCCAGCTACCGGCGCAGCTTGAAAACTTGCGCTCAGACAAAAGCATTTCTACTAGATTTAAATCTGAAAATGTCAAAGTGTCTGCTGCATTTTTCCAAGCATCATTGCAGTATTCTGACTGGACATTGCAAACTCAATTATCGCATGGCTACTGTTCAACGTGCTGAGGAGTATTATTCGTGTGATTTGTGTGAATGCGATTATGGTAATTCATATCATGTGATACGTAACTGTCCCGCATTGACGCAGCTTCGTATCCGGGTTTTGGATTCTCCATACATGGTTGAGTCTGTGTATGCGGAGCTAAAATTAGAAGATATTCTATCGTTTCTCGCCCAATGTGGTTGTTATAAATGAGTACTAGGGGTTTCTTAGCAGTTATTATTGCTAGACTAGACTAGACACGCTAGGTTTAGTCAACGACTGGTAAGAGAGACCAGCTCTATATTGAACGTCTTTTTTATATGAAGTTCTGCAAAGCTACTTACTCTCACATGCTGAGAAGTGTACTAATAAAAGGTTTAGACAAATAGTTCGAACAAGTAAATTACAGTGGTAAGGAGGGTTCATCGGTTAAAAAGGTTTTAACAGATTGTTTGGCATCCTTTATTAGGTGTCGGATTTACTTCTGCTCGTACATACTGCGAAACGTTCTGCATTCTTCTGGGAATGCAGAAAGGTGTCGCTTTTGTAAAATCCTTTCGGGGATGCAAAACGATTTGTTTTTTTAATGTTTTGTGCTGTTTTCCTATTCCATGTACTTTAATCCTTTACTTCCCATCAGGAAATTGATGAGAAACCACGACAAGGCACAAATTTCCACATAACTTACGGAACGTGCCACTTAAGCACTCAGTTTTCTCGCAAATTTCTTAATCGATGTTTACAAACGTAGATGCAAATGAAAAATCTTGAAATTCTTCAAAAAGTCTCCTTTAAAAGCTGATCCCGATCGGTTCCGGTATTACAGCGCGATAAGTAAAAATTTTCAATTTCATGACCATTTTTTGGATAAGTGATGGCGAAACGAGGTGCAAGATTTTATTAAACCTACTGGTAAATTCACCTTGTTAGTTGATTTTGTTAGTTGCTGAATATATACACCAAATACGGCAATTTTTGCTTTTTGACGTATCCATTAAACCAAAAATGCGCCTCATCACTGAATCGATTTGGAAGCGTTGTTCCGGAGTTAACCTATTCATGATGACTTGCCAAACAATACTGAGTAGAGACATCACTTTACACTGTGAGAATAACTTTCAGGTAATAGAGTAATCCCTATTGGAAAAACAAACCTCATGAAAAGTACCCGTTATTTTAAACGAAGGGATAGTTTAGTAGAAAAGAACAACCAAATTTGAAACATTTGATAAAAATTTAAGCCAAAAAATACTGTGTTTTGCAATTAGCATTAACTTTACGTCTGCTTAGCGGTTCAAGTTGAACTGTTTAAGTTGCAATAAGCAGTTCAATTTGAACGGATCTGCACTGAAGAGTCTAAGACAAAACGTAAAGAACAGTAAAAACTTCTGTAGTTTGTAGCCATACTACATGGAAATAGAGCCCCAGTTATGTATACTAGGCTAAGTTATTTTTACCGCCGGATTCCACTCGGCCTTTAGGCTGGTCGTGTCCGGAGAAGAATCATGAGGCCTATCGGTCTCTTAGTGGACCCAAGGCCCTTATAATTTAGTTTATGATTGTTTCTGACACATGAAAACTGCTGTATAATCCCATTACATCTGTTCTAACCTAAAAACGTTTCTGTCTTCCAGGACACCTGCCCAGAATCACCTTCCTTGGATGATCTGAGAAAGAGACAACTAGAGATCCTAAAACAGTTGGAAGATTCCCCTCGCGGGTTGAATCCGGCAGACCTCTCACATGAAGATTCCCTCCTAGACGATGTACTGATGGCCGAACGGTTAGCAGAGGAACAAGAGTCCGCGGTTAGTCCCGTTC
The DNA here is from genome assembly GCF_030247185.1 of Malaya genurostris. NCBI lineage: Eukaryota > Metazoa > Arthropoda > Insecta > Diptera > Culicidae > Malaya > Malaya genurostris. The sequence goes on along the minus strand of NC_080572.1, from coordinate 247,081,035 downwards.
CTTCTATACCGCTACCGACAATGGCAGCGCCGGTTCTACCGGTGTTTCCGGTACCGGTTAATTTTGTGTTCCCTGCGCCGATATTGTCACTGCCAGCTCCTCCCCCTCCGCCGCCAGCACCGGTGGAAATTCAACAAGAGCGTCCCCCGGAGCCGGAATTTCTCAACTTGGACGAAATAAAAATGTCGAAAATACCATTCATTGACGATCCCGGCACGATGGGATTGAAAAAAATGTCACTCGGCACGCCTATCCTGACGGCATTTTCTCCATTCGACCGCTTACCTTGTGGAAAAGCCTTCTCCGTGGGGGTCAGCGATGTAATCAATTTCGAAAATTTACCCAACTCCACGGGTAAGTACGAGCGCATGAAGTCCCTGCTTTCCAAGGTGCGGAATGTTATCAGTGCACACAATGGCGAACCGGACGATGACTCCAGATAGCCCGGCCAGGATTGTTTGCACGAGGATGATAAATTGAGTGAATAAAGCGAGATTGAATGGATGTGTTTGATTTGTTGTATTGCTAACCTGAAGTATGTTTTTGCATGTTTTAATATGACAAACTATGGAACTACAATTTTGGTTTTTTTAATTGAAATTTAAAATTTTGAATAAACGGATATAATATAATACTTTAATATTATAATGAATACAAGTTTGTATAGAGTATTAAGTCTAAACTTTCTGTTCGTTCTGTGTTCTAAAGCAACCGAAATTTCCTAACACAACCCAGCAAACTGCATTTAGTCAGCTGTCAACCATGAAACACTACCGTAAAATTTAAGGGTCGTTTGGATTTTTTTTGCCCTAAACTTTTTTGCCTGTTATCCAAACAAATGCTAGCGAGGTGCATCACATTGATTTAGAGGAACACCCAATAAGCCCCATTCGTTAAATCGCTACTAGGATTACCGACGTGATTGCGTTGAGAACAGAGAATAAATCTGTCACTCACTTCATCCGAAACCGCCTCATAAATTAGTGAGGTCCGAGAGCGCTCTGAAATATTGCCATCAATATTTTATCTGAAGCATTGTTGGAACAGAGTGTTCTGTTGGTTGCTCGATAATAGACATTCTTTTCCATCCCCCTTTTGTGTGCACCCTGCGGTGTTCGAGGGCGGGGTCGGCCGAACAAGATGATCACAGTCACGCTGTGGCCCCCATCGACGCGCACCGGTGTATGGGAGTAAATCGCCTGTCTGTATAATGGCTAAAATTGGCTTCTAACACCAGCCGTCGACTGACTTATCCGTTGAACCCGTGCTCTGCATGTGTGTGTGTATGTTCGGCTTTTTCGGCAAATGTGGCTGGTTTATGTGTTTGGGCCAATCCAACAACGGTGGTGTGTCTACGCGGTCAGTGCCCAATCTATTAATTTTGCGTAAATTTGCTAATTACTGCCAATGGCCATTTGGTGGGTGAGATTAGCTGAAGCCTTGAATTAATGTTTGCTGGAACCAAATTTTGCTCATTTATCTAGTTGAATGGGTGAGAAAATTTGGTATCGAGTTTTATGCGTGTCGTGAAATGATCAATTAATGCTTGTACCTTTTTACCTTTCTCCGTAGAAAGGATGTATTACATTACTGGAAAAACGTACTTTTGGTCGATAACTCTAACATTCGACTCATCTCGACGGAAAAAAAATGATGCGTTCAAGGAAGTAACAACTTTGATTGATGTTACGATGATATGATGTTGAGCAATCGGAACGCTGGTTGTAGAGACAAAATTCATTTGCTTTGAATTAAATGAAAATTATAGTTGTTTCCAAGTGAAATGAAATTAGATCCAGATTGGAATAAAATACATTTGAATTTGAAATTCATTTCTTTTTTCTAAGCGGGTTGGAACAAAAATTATTTACTTTGAAGTGAATATTGAATCAAAGGAAAATGAAAATAGCCGATGCACAGTGGTCCAAAACTGGAAAAGACTGAACTTCATTGATTTTTAAGAGCTAACGTGTCTTCGAAGAAGTTTTACAAGATTTTATAACGCTTCTTTTGAAAGTTACACCTTATCTTTTGTTAAGGGGGTAGTACCAATTTCGAATAATTTTTTTTCTTGTTTTGAAGAAAAAAACATTTGAAGTATTTTTTGATGAGATATGATTTCCACTACCTGCATTGTACGAACCCTGAGCTTGTATTATTCCTTTTTTTTTTTTTTTTTTTTTTTAAATAACTATTCATTGGAATATGAGTTAAAATTAAATTATTAAGATTTAAATTGGGTGTTCAGCCACAAGTGGTGACTTTTCAACCCTGTTATATATATATATATATATATATATATATATATATATATATATATATATATATATATATATATATATATATATATATATATATATATATATATATATATATATATATATATATATATATATATATATATATATATATATATATATATATATATATATGATTTGGTTATTACCATGAAGACATCATTTGCTTCCGCAATTCTGAGATTTTTGTGTAGGGAAAATTCTAAACCTACTTGTATTGTGTAATGGGGAAAAGGAACTTATATACTAACTTACTAACTAATACAGAGAGCGAATCGATTCAATTGAAGATTGCATCGATTTTTGTCGGAATTTGCTTATAATATTATGTGACATTACATCTAATGGTTCTATATTTGTGAGTCTGTGTAACTCATTTGTACTAAACCAGGGAGGACGCTTCAAAATCATTTTCAGAATTTTATTCTGAATCCTTTGAAGCGTTTTCTTCCTGGTGGAACAACAACTTGACCAAATTGGTACCGCATAAAGCATGGCTGGTCTGAAAATTTGTTTATAAATTAACAATTTGTTTTTTAGACAGAGCTTAGAATTTCTGTTTATAAGAGGATATAAACATTTAATATATTTATTACACTTTGCCTGGATTCCTTCAATGTGATCATTGAAAGTGAGTTTTTTGTCATACGTTAAACCTAAGTATTTAGCTTGATCAGACCATGTCAATTCCAAGCCATTCAATTTAAGAATGTGATTATTGTTTGGTTTAAGAAAAGAAGCTCTTGGCTTGTGAGGAAAGATAATTAATTGCGTTTTTGCTGCATTTGGTTTGATTTTCCATTTTGACAGATAATCACTGAAAATATTTAAACTTCTTTGTAGGCGACTGCAGATCACTCTTAGATTTCTACCTGTGGCTAACAGACTTGTGTCGTCACAGAATAGCGATTTCTGACAACCAACGGGTAGATTTGGAAGATCAGAAGTGAAAATATTATACAAGATTGGAGCTACGCTCGAACCCTGCGGAACACCGGCTCGTACGGGTAGCAATTCAGATTTACAATTCTGATAACTAACCTGAACAGTACGATCAATTAAATAATTTTGAATCATTTTGATCAAATAAATAGGAAACTGAAGATTAGACATTTTTGCTATTAAACGTTTGTGCCAAACACTGTTGAATGCTTTTTCTATGTCTAGAAGAGCAACTCCAGTGGATAACCCAGAAGATTTATTTGATTTTAGCATGTTCGTTACTCTGACAAGTTGATGAGTAGTTGAATGTTCATGACGAAATCCAAACTGCTCTGGTAAAAAAATTGAATTCTCATTTATATGAGTCATCATTCTCAACAAGATAATTTTTTCAAAAAGTTTACTGGTAGAAGAAAGTAAGCTAATTGGGCGATAACTTGATGTTTCTGCTGGGTTTTTATCAGGTTTTAGGATAGGAATTACTTTAGCGTTTTTCCATCTTTTTGGGAAGTAAGCTAATGAAAAACACTTGTTGAAAATTTTAACCAGGAGTCTCAAGGCAACATCGGGAAGATTTTTAATAAGAATATTAAAAATTCCATCATTACCAGGAGCCTTCATGTTTTTGAGTTTCCTAATAATTGATTTAATTTCATCAAAATTCGTCTCAATAATGTCATCGTGTGATAACACTTGGGTTGATATATGATCATATTTCAGTGAGACTTCATTTTCAATAGGACTCACAACGTTTAAATTAAAATTGTGAACACTCTCGAACTGCTGAGCAAGTTTTTGAGCTTTTTCACCATTTGTAAGAAGTATTTGATTTCCTTCCTTGAGAGCAGGAATTGGTTTCTGAGGTTTCTTAAGAATCTTAGAAAGTTTCCAGAAAGGTTTAGAATATGGTTTAATTTGTTCAACTTCTTTAGCGAAATTTTCATTTCGCAAAAGAGTAAATCTATGTTTAATTTCTTTTTGTAAATCCTTAACTATGTTTTTCATAGCAGGATCACGAGAACGTTGATATTGTCGTCGACGAACATTCTTCAACCGAATGAGCAGTTGAAGATTGTCATCGATGATAGGAGAATTTAATTTAGTTTGAGCTTTGGGAACTGAAAGATTTCTAGCTTCGATAATATAATGATTCAAATTGTCAATTGCTGTGTCGATGTCCGCAGAATTTTCTAAAATAGTTTCATGATCCACATGATTTTCAATGTGAGATCTGTAATCCAACCAATTAGCTCTATGATAGTTGAAAATAGAACTAATTGGATTAATTATAGCTTCGTTGGAAAGTCTGAATGTTACTGGAAGATGATCTGAGTCAAAGTCAGCATGAGTAATCGGTTCACTACAAATGTGACTTTGATCTGTTAGAACCAGATCAATTGTAGACGGGTTTTTCACGGAAGAGAAACAAGTAGGATTACTGGGATGAAGAACTGTGAAGTAACCAGCTGAGAGTTGATTATGAAGTATTTTACCATTACTGTTATTTTGCCTACAATTCCACTGGACATGCTTAGCATTTAAGTCCCCTATTACGAAAAATTTCGATCGATATCTTGTAAGTTTTTGCAAATCGCCTTTAAAGAAATTTAATTGTTCGCCGGTGCATTGGAATGGCAAATATGCTCCAGCGATGAAATAAATTCCATGAATGGTTTCAACTTCGATTCCCAAGCTTTCAATAACTTTAGTATTGAAAGAAGGTAAAATTCGATGTTTAATTTGCCGTTGGACAAAAATGGCAACTCCACCACCCATTCCAGTAAACCTGTCAAATCGATGAACCACATAATGTGGATTACTTTTCAATTTTACATTTGGTTTAAGAAAAGTTTCTGTCACAATGGCAATATGAATTTTGTGAACTTTGAGAAAATTATAAAATTTATCTTCACTCGATTTCAAAGATCGAGCATTCCAATTTAAAATATTCAAATAATTATTTAACATCACTGTTAAATTTTAAATTCATTATAATATTATTTTCAAATTTCCATCCGATTTGAAATGCTTCAAAAAGTGATGAAGTTGAATTCATTTGGATGATCATTTGAAAAAGTTGATCTTGTAGGTAGATCATTTTATTTTCAGTTATATCGCCTAAATCGACTTCATTTAAAGAAGCGAATGGCATTGAAGGAATATTTGTAGGTAGACTGCCATTAGAAGAAGATGATTTGGTCGGTCTACCTATTAATAAATTGTTTTCGTTAGAAGAAGAACTGCAAGGCGGTCCTGTGTTTTGATTATTTACATTAGAAGAAATAGGTGATAGATTTCTACCTAATATACCAGCATAACTGACATTAGAAGAAGATGATGACGAGGTCGATCTACCTGTCAATAAATTGTTTTCGTTAGAAGACGAATTGGCAGGCGTACCTGTTTTTTGTTTCGAAGAAATCAGTGACTTAGAAGAATTAGGCGTGGCATTTGTAACGGTTTTTTGATTTTCAGGTATGTTCTGTAAATTTAAGGTCGTTGATTTGACTTGTTGTCGAAGCGAACGAGCGTTTAAAATTTTTTCCCTGACAGGACATTTCAAATAATTGGATTTAAGATTTCCATCGCAATTTGAACATGAAAATTTATCAGTGGTTTCATTCATTGGACAAACTGTCTTTCGAATGCGATTTACCACAATTCAAACACCGTATATCCATATGACAATTTTTGGTTCCATGACCGAAGCCTTGGCAACGACGACATTGCGTTAAGTTTGCAATACGATTATGCCGTTTATAATGTTCCCAATGAATTTTAATGTGGGAAATGAAACGTACTTTTTCTAAAGTTTTCAAATTGTTTACATCACTTCGATTGAAGTGTATTAGGTAAAGTTCATGGGAAATTCCAGAGCGTGGTTTAGAAGTACCATTCGCTCTTTTTTTCATAAGTATTACTTGGGAAGGGGCAAAACCAAGCAATTCTTTTAGTTCATTTTTAATTTCATCAATACTTTGATCATTTGATAATCCTTTCAAGACAGCCTTGAAGGGTATGTCTGATTTTATATCATATGAATAAAATTTATGAAGTTTCTCGGACAAATATCTTATAAGACGTTCGTAATCTTCCAATCCATCCACCAAGACTCGACATTCTCCTCTTCGTCCGATTTGAAATGAGACTTTTACTTCCGGGAGAAAAGTTGAAAGCTCAGTACGGAATGCTTTGAAGTCGGAAATCATCACCGTCACTGGTGGCATAGATTGATGTTTCTTCCCAGAACGACAAGCGTCCATTTTGGGAATTTTTGAAGAATTTTCTTCTATGTCGCTACAATCGGATTCAGGAAGAATCTCGTAAATATTGTTAGACGGCATAGAATCAACGGAAGGAAAATCCGTCCGTTGTCTTTTATTTTTACATTCAGATTCTATAAGATCGTGAATGTTATTAGAAAAATGTTGAATAACGGATTGTGATTTATTCCGTATTGAATTATTTTTAGCCTTAGGCTTGTTGCCTTTCCGGTTGGACGCAGGCATTTTTGAAATGAATGAAATTTTAAATTAAATTAACTAGGCTAAATTAGTCTTCGATTAGACTCCTAGCTAGCCTTAAAAAAGGCTGATTAATTTCTTAGTCACTCTAATATCACTTAGTCACTTAGTTAGTGATTCAGGTAGCCTTGAAAAAGACTGAAGCCTTGAATCAATGAAACTCTAGGTAGCCAGAAAAAAATTCCAGGAGCCAAGAGCTATACGCGTGCGGTGCGAACGACTGTTCAACATCGACTGATGTATTATTCCTTTTTTTTATTCAACTTCCTAATACTGCGGAACTGTACACAATCATCACAAATAAATGCGTTTTTCTTCCAACCGATCGTGTTGTGTTTTAGCTACTTCTTTGTCCGTATTTTTACTTCGGTTCCGCATGTCTGCTGGTAGTTCCGTCCATCATTTTTGCAGAAAATATAAATAATTGTAGTAGATAATACTTAAGAGTAATAATAATAGTTGTAATAATAACAATAGTATAATAAAAAAAAATAAAAATAAAAATAATAATAATAAAATCAGACTTTAGCATCAAATAAAACTAATCATTCTGCCAACACTGTGTGCCGCCCAAACTACCTCAATGCATTTCGTTACTTTGAACTCACTTATACATAGAGGCTCGTATACTTGGCTTGAATCGGTGTACCTATTTAAGAGGACGATGATAGACAGACGCCTCATTCGATTGGCGACGTTTGGACAAGATACATCGGACAGGAAGAAATCCAGCGAAGATACCGGCAATCCGAGCGAACAGGACTCGGTGTTTCAACAGCGAAAGCGGACGGCTTCTCGGGCGGATTGGCTAGCTTTCCCCTTGGCGAAAAAGCTACGGGAGTATCGCAAACATGCAGTGTTACGACAATGGCGCAGTGGAGGATGGAAACCCTCGCCGAAGGTATGAACAGTGTATATAAAAAAAGTGCTCGTGTTCGAAAAGATTGGTATGATTAAAGCGACAGGTCTTGACGAAAAAAAAAACCTTTCTCTGTCAAGCGTAAGGTCTTGACTACGGACTTTGCTAACAGATTCTAAAACTGCTTGGTAGGAGTGATAGGTCTCCTCGATAAGATTCAAGCGACAGGTGTTGAAGAAAAAATAGCTGTCTGTCAAGTGTGAAGTCTTGATAACGGAATTTTCTGATCCAAAAAAAAAAAAAAACCTCGGTAGAAGCGATAGGATTCCTCGATAAGGGATAGAATATGAGAATGTACGAAATGCGAATAGTAAAAGTGAAAGGTCTCCTCAATTATTACAGTAAATGAAAAAAAAGATTAAATGTTGGAGTAGCGAAAGTTCCTCTCAATAACAATGAGTAGTTGACAATATTTTTTTATTCGGCGTAAATTTCTCTTTTGTTTGCAGTGAATCGCCGGACGTTATTCACATTTTTCGAACAAAAGTGACTAAACGTGCCTTACAAAAGGAACTAAAGGAAAAAAGGCGGGTGAGTAATGTCAGAGACATAACTGGATGTCGTGAATACGAAAAAACTGACACGCTCCCATCACTTTTCCGAATATCAGTTAGTTGATTGATTGTATGAATTGTGCAAGCTTTCCTTTTTTTCACTAATAGAGTTTGAAGCGATGCACCTACATTAAAGTACAGTTTAGTTACATTAAACAGCTACTATTCTACAACTATATATTCCAAACTTGAAACAATTCCTTTTTAATTTGCTAATATAGGAAGCTAGGTACGACAAATTTGTAGTTTATTTTTATTGAAGCTATGAAGTTCGAAGATATCTGATTCTTCTCGAAATTTCAGTACGAGACAATTGCAATGGCCTGGTCTGAAATGTATCTACGATCTTCGGTATGCAAGAGTGATTCTAATAATAATAATAATAATGATAATAATAATAATGATAATAATAATAATAATAATAATGATAATACAGATTGATCTGTATATATGGCAACCCTGTTTCGCAAGGCATATTTTCACACGACCCCATACTAGTATAAAGATGTGTTCAACATCATCATTTTCGCTTTCGCATTGCCGTTCGTAATTGAATGTGTTAGTGACGGTACAAATCTGCTTTTCTACCTGTCTTCGGAGCCATCGTTCTGACGGTGTCTCGTACGTACAGAGTAGCTGCTTTAACTTAAATGACGCTATTTCTCACATCACATTTCCTTTTATACGTGCTAGTGGTAGCACGGTAAGACGTCCCATTTGTTAGAATTCCTTTCCTATACGCAGAACGGGAAACAGTGAAACGATATAAAAGAGAGAGTTAGCAGAGCGGCAGCCAGTAATACTGAATGGGTCGTCGAGCTGTGGAGGAACAATTAAGGGCAAGGCAAAGTCCCGCTCAAACCGTGCTGGTCTGAAGTGCCCAGTTGGCGGCAGAATCCATCGTTTGCCTCGGAAGGGGAACTACGCCGAGCGTGTCGGTGCCGGTGCACCGGTCTATCTGGCGGCAGTGATGGAGTACTTGGTTGCCGAAGTGTTGGAGTTGACCGGTAACGCTGCCCATGACAACGAAAACGAAAATCATCCCTCGCCATCTGCAGCTGGCCATCCGTTGAAAACCCCGTCCTTTTCAGGATGACCACATCACTGTGATAAAGAAATATTTAGAATTGCTTTAAGTTTAGCCAGTTCTGATACGCCTGGAAAGTAGAATGTGCAAATCAAGTGGAAACATTTGTTCTAACAATTTTTGTTTTCGGCCGCATACTAAAGTAATCGCGACAAAAATACATATTGATCTGTGGCAAATCTGTTTCGCACGGCATATTTGTAAACTAGTATAAAGATGTGTTCAAAATCATCACTTTCGCTTTCGCATTGCCGTTCGTAATTGAATGTGTTAGTGACGGTGCAAATTATTTTAACTCCCATCTTGATGAATCTTTTGGTAGGAAATATTGAGATCTGAGATGGTTCTCGTGTGTGTCTTGTTTCGGTAATGGGCCTTGCTGGACTTTTTGGCTGCCTTTTTCGGTGGCATTGTGCTGACGGTGTCTCGTGCATTCATATCGGGAAACAATGAGACGACAGGTCCTCGATGTTGCTGTCGTGTGTCTTGTTTCGGGAAGAGTTGCTCAGCAAATGATAGGAAAAGTGAACCATTCAACTTTTATATGGATGCTCTTGTATAGATACAGACATCTCGCGTTCTGATTGGCTGGTGCTGTCATGGGTTAAATCAAACAGGTTTTTCAATAGTGTACTATTGAAAAACTTCAATATTGTTGTAATACACGTTCAAGTTGAATATTTTCGATTCTATTGGTAGTTAGATTATATAAATCCTTCTACAGATCACTGAGCTATGAGCTTTCAAAATACGAGAAAGGCAAACGCGCCATATGAATTATCCTCTTTGATACTCGTTTATACCAAACATTTCAGAAAAGTTTAATTGTGAACTATTTAAGAATATGTCACACAACTGAAAGTTTTATCATAAAATTGTGATCATATTTCCGATGGCATGTAGCAAGAATTATGTTGATTCATTAGATATAACATGAGATATTCACGATCAAAAACTTATCACTCTCTCAGAGGGTAAATTTTGAAAAGGCGCCCCATAGTAAAGTAAGTCGTATTCACGACAAAAAAATCACATATCGCTGCATTGCAAGACGAAAACAGACAACTGCGGGAGGAAATTGAAAAGTTACGTGAATCTAACACCGAAATTGTTTCCATTTCTACGAAGAATGACTGTGAAATCGATGCAAGGGAGAAAGCTTGCTCGAACGGTACTCGACAAACCAGTTGTTCAACTGATAAAGACGAAACCCAGTTTTTGCAAAGTATTAACCACCTTTCAATCTCTTCACTGAATGTACCAGAATGTAAACCAGATACTATAGAAGGAGGTATACAACGCAATTCGTTCGAAATGTGGCGAGATTTGTTGGTCGATTCGATGAAATTGCTCGGGATTCAAGATGAGTCGACTATGTTCACTATTTTTAAAGTGAAAGCTGGACAACCACTTCTCGAAATTTTTAAAAATACAAAATCAGATGCGAGCGCACCTGATGTCGAACGTCACCCCTTCTCTAACGCATTACATCGATTGAAGACGTATTTCGGTTCTGGATCCGATATTTTACTTCAAAGGCGCAAGCTTGCTGTTATGGATCAAAAAGTAGACGAGACGGATCTCTCTTACATTAGCCGAGTTGGAGCGACCGCGAGACTATGCAACTTCGAAGAAGGCAAAGAACTTGAACAGATAGTGAGTACTGTCGCTGAGCATGCACTGCGTAAGGAAGTCCGAGCTATTGCGTTAAAAATGTTAAGTCGAAACTCATCATTCACGGACTTGGTTGACAAAATTCGTGAATTGGAGGCTATTCGTCTGAACGAAGAACTTTTAATGAAAAAGCAACAGAAATCCGAACCAGCATTACTAGCTCCGGTACGAGCTGATTTTCCTCGCATTGGTGGATTCCGGCACAAATATAATCACAAATTTCCAGCTAAAACTGATAACCGTTCGGGACCAGCATCGAGAAATCCTGGAAACCGTTATGAATTCGGTAGGAGTTTAATTTCATCGTCGAACAGAAATGCCACTCCATCTCGTGGAGGAAGATGCTGGCGATGCAACAGTGTCTATCATCTGCCTGTGGATTGTAGTGCAGCTGACAAAGTTTGCCGTAATTGCGGTATACTGGGACACATTGCGAGAGCGTGTTCCGCAAAGTTCGCCACTGGTTCCATTTCTCGGAAAAGACATTCTGACGTAGATGTTATAGACGCGGAACCCAATACAAAGAAGTTGGCAGCAATTGAGGCACCATCTTCAGAACAAATTGATAAAGATATTGTAAGTGTTGCTATGTAAAATTGATACCCCAAATTGAATCTTTGAATTAACAAAAAAAAAAGCTTGAATTAAATTTTTTTTAATTGCTATAATTTTGTTATTTATCAAATTCAAAAAAAAATTGAAAGAGCATTTCCTTCTTTTGACACAGGATGTACCATCTGATATCTTTCAAATAGCTGCAGTATCTTCTACTAGAGACGAAGGAATGATTTCAGTTACAGTAGCGGGCATGCCCTACGAATTCTTGATAGATTCGGGAGCTCAAGTTAATACATTCTCTGAGAAATATTTCCAAAAATTAACAGCAAACGAAGAATACCGAAAAGAAATTTATAACTTTTGTAAGCAATCCGATCGCTTACTGAAACCGTATGCATCTCTGAACGAAATCAAAGTATTAGGTACATTCGAAGCTCCATTGTATATATCGAATGACAGACCAGTACACATTGAAAAGTTCTATGTAGTTAATGAGCGTTACTCCTTACTTGGACGGTCGACAGCACTCCGTTATAGCGTGCTGCTTTTGGGTCTAAAAGTTTCTGATCATCACTTACATGCTGATATGGATTCCAACAGTCAACCAATGCAAATCAGATCAATAAACACCGTTGGTATATTTCCCAAATTTAACATCCCCCCGGTAATAATACAGTATGATAAATTGGCGCCTCCATGCAGAAATATTTTCACAAATATACCAATAGCATTAAAAGCAATGGTACATCAAAGGTTACTGGATTTAGTCAGTGCAGATATAATTGAACCCGTCGATGAAACATGGATACATCATTCTGTTCATCAATGTTAGTTGTCCCGAAAGGCAAAAATAATATACGACTAGTGATCGATTTGAGAGGACCCAATCGATATATATATTCAGAACACCGTTTGTCATGCCAACTCTAGAAAACATCGTTGCAAAACTTAATGGAGCTCAATGGTTTTCAACGATAGATCTTTCGAATGCTTTTTATCATATTGAGCTTGCGGAGGAATCACGGCACCTAACTAATTTCTTTACCGAATTCGGTACATTTAGATGTGTTAGACTACCGTTTGGGCTATGCAACGCGCCCGATTTATTTCAAGAGACTCTTGAACGAAAAATTCTGGAAGGGTGCAGAGGAGTCGTCAACTACATCGATGACGTTTTAGTGTTCGGCAGTACAGAAGAGGAACACGATGAGAATCTTAAACAAGTTTTGAATCGATTAAAAGATCACAATGTTAAATTAAACGAAGCTAAATGTTACTACAAGAAGCAGTCGGTAATATTTGTCGGATTTAAATTAACTGCAAATGGATGGGAAGTGGAGGATGAAAAGATAAATGCTATACGACATTTTAGAAAACCGACGTCATGTCAAGAGGTTAAAAGTTTCTTAGGAATGGTGACATATATTGATCGTTTCCTTATAAATCGAGCGGAGAAAACGGAATATTTGCGCCGTTTAGCTAACAGTGACAAATTCTATTGGACCTCGAACGAAGACAACGAGTTTGAATCTTTACGTAACACATCCGTATACATAGTTCAGAGGTTGGGTTACTATAGCCCACATGACAGAACTGAACTTTTCGTTGATGCTTCACCAACTGGTTTGGGGGCCATTCTAGTGCAATTCAATAATCAGTCTGTACCAAGAGTAATAGCATGTGCATCTAAGTCATTGACATCTACGGAACAGCGCTATCCCCCAACAACTTAAGGAAGCACTGGCCGTTGTATGGGGCATCGAGCGTTTTGCAACGTATCTACTAAGTAAATCATTCATCGTGCGCACTGACTCAGAAGCTAATGAGTTTATCTACAATAGAAAATATAGACTGGGAAGACGCGCAGTGTCCAGAGCTGAATCGTGGGCGTTGCGCTTACAACAATATGATTTCAGCATCCAAAGAGTCCCGGGTAATCTCAATGTTGCTGACGCACTTTCCAGATTATTTCAGAATTCTCAAGAATCAAGTCCTTTCGACAGCGAAGATGAAAATCACTTCTTGTACTCCCTTGACGCGGGAGGAATGGAACTAACTTGGCATGATATCGAATCGTACTCTGAAATTGACGATGAGCTACAATCAGTCAAACAGGCTATCGAAAACGATGTTTGGGTACCAGATCTGATCAGATTTGAGCCCCATAAAAAAGAGTTGAGGGTTTTGGGTAATCTATTGTTCAAAGACAACAAAGTTATATTACCAGCATCTTTGAGAGATAAGGCTATTAAATACGCTCATGAAGGTCATGTTGGAGAAATGGCAACAAAAAGAATAATGCGCGACTTTTTTTGGTGGCCTGGTTTGTCCGCAGCAGTAGAAAAATACATCAAGAATTGTGAAACATGCATCAGGCTGTCAAAGAAAAATTCACCAGCGCCATTATCATCTCGAGTACTCCCAGACGGGCCATGGGAAATAATACAAATCGATTTTTTGAGCTTGCCTGGATGTGGTTCGGGAGAGTTCCTCGTCGTTGTAGATACTTATCCGTAATCGAGGTGCGAAATATTGATGCAGAAAATACGAATGCTGCATTATGTAGTATTTTTAAGATCTGGGGATTGCCGAAGATAATGCAAAGTGATAACGGTCCTCCGTTTCAGGGATCTCGTTTTGTTTCAACATGGGAGGAACGTGGAGTTCGTGTTCGAAAATCTATCCCACTGAGCCCGCAATCGAATGGTTCTGTAGAACGTCAAAATCAAGGTCTTATAAAAGCAGTAGCTGCTTCTAAAATCGATAAAACTAGTTGGAGAAATGCTATTCAGAGATACGTGCATAATCATAACACACTAGTTCCACATTCACGTTTAAATGCTACACCTTTCGAGTTACTCGTCGGGCGGAAATTCCGAGGAACTTTCCCATCCTTATGGGCGTCAAATAAATTGGACATGACTAATGTCCGCGAAAGAGACACTGAGACAAAATTCAAGAGTAAGCTATATGCAGACAAAGCTCGACACGCGAAGGACTCAGATATCAAAGTAGGAGATTGGGTGCTGCTGGCCCAACAAAAAACAAATAAAACTGATCCCACTTTCTCTGCTGAAAGATTCCGTGTTGTCGCGGTTGATGGCCCTAAAGTGATCGTAATAAGCAAAAACGGAATTCAATATTCGCGAAACGTACAGGAACTTAAGCGGATATCCATTTTTGACGATGAAAACTTGACACAGAATTCTGACTATGTGTGCCGTAATAAGTGTTCAGATAATGATGAAACGGAAGAGTTTTCATTGCTCTCACCTTCAATGGAGGATGATGAATATTCTACAGATTTGACTAGCAACACTGCAGCTGGAAATCCAAACTTACACAAAAATTTACGACCAAGAAACATTTTGAGAAAACCATCAAGATTTGATAATAAGTTCGTTTATACTGTTTATCATTAGAGTATACATAGTGAGATATGTAGTAGATAATACTTAAGAGTAATAATAATAGTTGTAATAATAACAATAGTATAATAAAAAAAAATAAAATAAAAATAATAATAATAAAATCAGACTTTAGCATCAAATAAAACTAATCATTCTGCCAACACTGTGTGCCGCCCAAACTACCTCAATGCATTTCGTTACTTTGAACTCACTTATACATAGAGGCTCGTATACTTGGCTTGAATCGGTGTACCTATTTAAGAGGACGATGATAGACAGACGCCTCATTCGATTGGCGACGTTTGGACAAGATACATCGGACAGGAAGAAATCCAGCGAAGATACCGGCAATCCGAGCGAACAGGACTCGGTGTTTCAACAGCGAAAGCGGACGGCTTCTCGGGCGGATTGGCTAGCTTTCCCCTTGGCGAAAAAGCTACGGGAGTATCGCAAACATGCAGTGTTACGACAATAATGTATAAAAATTATTTTTTGAGAAATATTCACTTTATTTCAAAAACAGTTCTTTTGGATTTATCTGCGTAGAATCTACCTCTTTTACCTAAGTATCTACTACAAAGTTTTAGATAGCATTTAAATGAGTAACTTTTCCCAATACTTTTCACAACCTAATCAATCAATTAGGTAATCAATGTTACCTAATAAATCATTACACTTTGTCACTTAATCCTTAGGCTATCGTCCGAGTTTTCTGTGTCTTTAATTTCTTGCTCTGTACCCAAGCAACCAGAAGTTCCACAATTACTTAAAAAGTCCACTTTCTTGCTGCTTAAAAGTACACGCGGAACTTTTGAGAACTTGAAAGTACAGAACAAGTTCCGCGTGAACTTTTTCGCTGCATAGAAGCTAAACAATGTATTCTAGAAGCAGCTTAGAAGTTCGTTCCGCTGTGTCGCGCGAACTTTCAAGTGTGGATAATTACTTAAAAAATAGGCTGCCAAGAATGCTATTGATTAACTTTGAGAGCTGCTTAAGCCAAATCAGTCCTTTTTATCCGAACTTTTGGTTAGTTGGGTATTTTCTTGTTCTATTGTAAGTTCTAGCTTATCAACTGCTTCCAGTGACAATTCCTTTCCAGCTTTCAAATTAATATAGTGTATAACAAGATAATAATGTATAAAGATTATTACTATACATGCTATGCATGCATGCATATATATGAAAAATATTTCTATCCGATTTCCGAGGAGGAGTGAAATCAGCGACTACCAGTCTGGACGCGCGTAAACACGCATAAACAAGTGCATTGTTGCACGTGTAACTTAAGTAAATTGACTCAAGGTATTCTCATTGGAAATGGAAATTGGAATAGGAATATATTTTCCTATCAGTATTGTAAAAGTTTTCTGTATTAAGCTGCATAAAGACTGTCCCAGAAAGTATGGACGCAACCAAAAACCGCTGCCATTTCGCAATGGTTCAGAATCTGTCAATTTTTCTGACTGCGTCCTGTTGTTTACACTCTTCTCTAACCACTTGTGCAGTTGTTCATTCGTTTTCAATCGTTTGAGTCGAAAT
Source organism: Malaya genurostris (assembly GCF_030247185.1). NCBI lineage: Eukaryota > Metazoa > Arthropoda > Insecta > Diptera > Culicidae > Malaya > Malaya genurostris. The sequence goes on along the minus strand of NC_080572.1, from coordinate 247,064,531 downwards.
GTGTGGACTTTCAGCAGAACAACGTCGAAAAATTGTGTACAAATGGTGCAGAGAACGCGGACTGTCACTGAGAAAGAGAGCAAAAATGGAAAGAGTAATTAAAGAAGCCGTGCGAAATGCAATCAGGAAGTTCAGTGAGGATAACACATTTGAGGATAAACCGAAAACGGGTCGAAAAAAAGGTCCTGCTAACTTTAGTAGGATAAACGTATACTGAAGGCATTCGAACAAAAGAAGGAGGTTTCAGTTCGGGATGTGGCCAAAAAAGTGGGCACTTCGAAGTCAAATGTTCTTCGTGCTAAAGAACGTTTGAATCTTCGAACCTATAAGAAGCAGAAACAACCAAAACGTAGTCCGAACCAAGAAGCATCGATCAGGCCGAGGGTTCGAAAGATGTACAATACGATTCTTGCTGGAAATTTGAACTGCATAATCATGGACGACGAAACCTGCGTGAAACTCGATTACAAATCCTTGCCGGGACCATAATATTATACGGTGCGAGAAGGGCAAGTGTTAAACCAGTCCGAGACATCGATTGAAGGCGAAAAATTTGGTAAGAAAGCTATGGTTAGCAATTTGTAGCTGCGGTAAGATTTCGAAACCTTTCATCACCACTGCTTCAATGAACAGCGAAATATACACCAAGGAATGTTTACAAAAACGTTTTCTACCCATGATTCGAAGCCACAAGGATCCTGTTGTCTTCTGGCCAGATTTTGCTTCTTGCCACTACTCGAAATAAACGGTAGAATGGTATACTACCAAAAATGTCACTTTCGTCCCAAAAGACATGAATCCACCAAATTGCCCACGACCAATTGAGGGCAATTTTGGGCATTAACGAAGGCACATCTTAGGAAACATGTCTCGGCAGCCGAAACCATTCAACAGTTCGAAAAAGATTGGAAAAAAGTGTCAAAACTTGTCGCCAAGAAGTCTGTACGGAATTTAATGAGGAACGTTCGCAAGAAGGTGCGCCAGCTAGTGTACAATGGCTAAGTAGCAAATGTTGAGAATAATATTCTGTTGTTGTAGTCTAATATTATTAGTATATTGAATAAAATTTGTGAATTATTTACAGCGAAATCAAACTGCGTCCATACTTTCTGGGACAGTCTTTATTTCGCTTCGGTACAAGGTTTCCTAGGTAAAAATAGGTAACATTATGTATAACTTTTAGAGAAAAGAATAAACCTATGCATAACCTTTTACAAAATTATAGTATTTTATATTTTCTACAATTATTCCAAACAAAGTATGCACAAAAAATAGCTCGAAAGATGTCATGATTAGAAAACTAGTTTTAAGGGGGTTGCCATAATTCAATAACTAAAACTAACTTTGAAAAGGCTTAAAAAACAAGTTCCATCGAGTTCCACTTAGATTTGCTATAGTATTGGGCATATCTTTTCCTATAAATTTTATAAAAATCAGCTGCATAAAGTTGCATATTTCGCTTCGGTGCAAGGTTTTATCATAGGTGAAAAAAGGTAAAATGTTGTATAACTTTGCCAGGAAAGAACAAACCTATGCACTACCTTCAACAAAAATATGGGATTTTTTATTTTCTACAATTATTCCAAGCAAAGTGTGCTTTAAAATAAAATGCATTAAAATAACGGTTTGGCAGCTACTGATTTATGTCCACGTTTTTATTAATTCGAACCACTGTGCGATGATTGGAAACAAAATATCAAATTTGAAATTAATTTTTCTGTGTGTACTATAAGTTTGGAAGACTCATGGCAAACACTTTAATCGTAAGAGTAACCTTAACTGATAAATCGTACAGTTTTCTCAGTGATGGCTGAACTGATTTGTGTAAATTGTGTTGTGGCAATCCTTTCCGGTAACCGACATACCGCACTGCTTCCTTTCCTGCACAAAATTTCTTATAGATTGATTAACCGATTTTGACAAATTTGGGAGGTAACTGATAGGTCATTGATCAAGTTTTGAAGGCCTTTTCTTCCTCGGTTCAATTCGATGGTTTCATTCCTTTGGACTAAAATCTTCTTTATTCACTGTTACCCATTAAATACATGTTTTTTTTTTATTTCGAATAAAATTAATTTGCGAATAAATATCATTTTATCCCTGTGAGGAATATTTATTTCTGTGAACTACGGAGAAGGGCGTGGTCGATAACGGCAGCTCGCATGCTGTTACAATATTTATTCAGAAGAAGAAAAGTATCGAGTCCGAAATACTATTTTCCTCTTTACCAACTACTGTCAATCGATAGATGTTATTTGGGTTTCAAAGCTTTACAAAAACAAAAAAGCTTTAGAAAGTGTTTATTTTAAAAACGTATTGGTTGTATTGTCCATCTGTTGTACCTTAGGCAAATAATTATGCACGACATTAGGAAATATACAAATCTGGAAAACATTCTCGAAGTGAACCACCGTACGTGTCTTTAATTTTAAATCTCAAATGAATGTCACGTTACGATGATATTTAATCTATTTGCTTTTATGGCATCATGCTCGAATCCACTCAGACTTTATGATGCGTGTTTCCTTGCAGAATAAACTCTCTACTGGATCAAACCCGAGTTGGTCAAACAAACACTAAATGGAGAATCAGTATAAATAGGTATTACTTTTGATATACTTGTTTGAGTTAAATATGTTTTCGAACCTACTGGTTGTTAAATCTCGATGATCATTAAAATTTGGTCCAAAGTGTAAATAACAGTTCCTTTTTCACTGAGTGGAAACATATATTGGAGAAGCCAAATGAATGAAAAACTAATAGAAAAGATGATTTATTGGAAAAAGATACGCTCAGAGACAGGACTCGAACCTGCGCATTCTTATGCATTCCGTGCATACGCGCTACCATTTCGCCACTCTGCACCTTGGTATTAGACGATCTAACACGCAGTCAGACATGGTAGAACATACATCGAACATGGTCTACATCCTGGCTGTCACTCTCGAACGATACCATATATCCGAACATCTTCTCTGTCCATCAAACAGTAGTCTTCTCGCTTTATACCTATTCTTCCGCTCAAGCATTGAGTAGGAGAGTGTACTTATAATCGCTTGTCACCTTCTTTACATTTAGAGTCATTGAAGCGGCTGATTTTGTATAATGTTCCCCATCGTTGTCCATTTTTCGTATTCTTTTTCTCCAATGCAAACGACCAGCAGCAGAATGACGCAATCGCTTTGGTTTGAAGCGAAACTCACAGAAGAACTAGTTGTTGATTCCCGCATGGCGTTTTGGCTACCTGGGCAGCCATGGGCACCAAAAGGCTGCCAGGACCGATTCAGTGACGGCTGTCAAATCTAATTTGCAAAACATAGTCGCCTGTATCTTAGTTAGCCAAGAGTTTTTATTTTTTCATCTTCGCTGAAAATGTCAGATTGCGGTTGATGAAAAATGGGTGAGTTAGTTTTAATTATACATTCGATTGGATGTGGAATTTCTATTTCCATTCAGAATATTGCGATAGAATATGTAATTTGTTCCATATTTACTTTTATAGAAATACATTATTCGCATGAAATACAGAATGGAAATTTCACAATCGATCGGACTAACCTAACATAACTAACTTGATTCCAGTCAATAAAGCACTACTAGAGTCTTGTGCTACTCTGATGCTATGTACAGTAAAGGTTCAAGTTTGAAAAATACGCGTATCTGGAATTCGAAACTCTTCGTCTATACTTCGAGACCGGCCGCGCTGTAAACGGGTGATGTGATTCCCAAAACTTTGATCACCAACAAAAATCCTCCGTCAAAAAAGAAGCACGTACATATTTACCGATCAATTCGAACTCTAACAAGGTGATATATTATCTTCTGTATTGTTTGTTATTGTTGGCTAATGGGCATTTATTTATTGAAATAGTTTTTTTCAGAAGCCCGTTCGATAGTGAAGAAAACAAAAGCGACAGTACTCGATGTTGATATTATCATGATTTGTCACTCAGGTGATTCGCTTTCGTCACTAGATTTGGATACTTTTTCGACGGTTCAACGCAACATAGGTGTTCGCACATGCTTAACGGGGGCACGTCCGGCCAAGAAATTATTATGTCTAGCGTATCAAATGCTTTGCAGGACGCAAAAGATGTAAGTATAATCATGGTATTTTCCCACACGAAAATGAATCTTCTAATACTTGGCAGATTGTATTCGGTAATGTCTACCAATCTTGTTGGGAAAGGTTACGCCGGGATTACGTGAATCGACCCGGAAACATCTCAGGGCAGATCAGATTATCACGTCCAGGATCGAAGAATCAAGCCGAGGTGAGCACATTAATAATCCCGGCTGCCGATGAGCGGTTACTGTTGGAGGAATGTCAAACCTACTTCGAAGCGATTTCGCGCAACTCACTCTACCTGAGTGATTTAATTTAATACTAAAATTAAATTTAAAGAATATAAATAATGTAAAGTAAATATATAAGTTTACGATGAGTAAAGATCCGAAATTGAATACAAAATCTAAATAAACAGGGAAAAAGGAGAATAAGAATAAAACGGTTTTCTTGCGGTTATCTTCACTCTGGCTGCCAGCAGTATGACAAACGCCTGGCAACCATGTCTCTCTCAGAACCATGAGTCTTCCAGATGACGTTGTTAAATATCCATGGCCGCTTCCTTCGGTTCGTGTGGGTCAGCGGGAAACACCCCCTTATAGATTCGGTTGATTGTGATGTTTCGTGTTTGGACGTATTTTTTCACTATTTAAACAATGTTTTCGTAATAAATGTGGTAATCATAACAATCTTACACCTTTTTCCATTCGTTAAACTTAGTAAGAAATCAAATCTTTAAAGTAATTTTTTTGCTCTTTCGTGTTGTAAAATTTGCACCCAAGTGTGCATAGTAAAAAGGCGGGTGGGTAATGTCAGATACATAACTAGATTTCGTGAATACGAAAACAACTGGTACTTCCGAATATCAATTAGTTGATCAATTGTATGAATTATGCAAGCATTCACCTTTTGCACGACTAGAACTTGAAACGAGGCACCTAAACTAAAGGTGTGGCTTCTGGGGTGGTTTTGCTGTGTGACCGCGGCCTGGCTGCGACTACCGCTCGCTGCATTTCAGCGTGAATTCTTCGATGTTGCTCCCACAATATAACTGAGCAGCTCTTCCTTGACGACTGATGATTTCAGCTAGCAGTCTTCTGGCGTGGTTTCGCTGTGTGGCCGGCCCGATGTTACTCTCGTGTGTGTCTTGCTTCTATAATCGTTACTCACAAAATGATACAAAAAGTGAAAAAATCAGCTTTTATGTCGCTGGAGCAGCAAATATTGTGTGCTCTTTCTCAGAACGCGTTTTGATTGGCTGGTACTAAAATGGATCAAATCAGACAGGTTCTTCAATAGTGCACTATTGTAAAATTTCAATGTTGTTGCAATATACGTTCAAGTTGAAAAATTTCGAATCTATGGGTAGTTAGATAATAACAGATCGGCTGAAAAGTTCGTATCGTTTATATGAGAGGGCGCCACTAGAATTAAATCCATACCATTTTCAGTTAGTACCAACTTTCAAAAGATACGTGTATAAATTCGACAGCTGTCTGATTATTAGTTTGTGAGATATTGCATTTTGAGTGAAGCTACTTTTGTTATTGTGAAAAAAATTGAAAAAAAAGGAATTTCGTGTGTTGATGAAACACTACTTTTTGATGAAAAAAAGTCCGCCGATACCAAAAAATGGCTTGATGAGTGTTATCCAGACTCTGCACCGGGCGAAGCAACAATTCGTAAATGGTTTGCAAAATTTCGTACTGGTCATATGAGCACCGAAGACGATGAACGCAGTGGACTCCAAAAGAGGCTGTTACCGATGAAAACGTGAAAAAAATCCACAAAATGATTTTCAATGACCGTAAAGTGAAGTTGATCGAGATAGCTGACACCCTAAAGATATCAAAGGAACGTGTTGGACATATTATTCACGTATATTTGGATATGAGAAAGCTTTGTGCAAAATGGGTGCCGCGTGAGCTCACAATCGATCAAAAACAACAACGAACTGATGATTCTGAGCAGTGTTTGGAGCTGTTATATCGAAATAAAACCGATTTTTTTCGTCGATATATAACAATGGACGAAACATGGCTCCATCACTTCACTCCGGAGTCCAATCGACAGTCAGCTGAGTGGACTGCACGCGATGAACCGACTCAACAATCGGCCGGTAAGGTTATAGCGTCTGTATTTTGGGATTCGCATGGTATAATTTTCATCGACTACCTTGAAAAGGGAAAAACCATCAACAGTGACTATTATATAGTGTTATCAGAGCGTTTGAAGGACGAAATTTCAAAAAACGGCCTCATTTGAAGAAGAAAAAAGTTTTATTTCATCAAGACAATGCACCGTGTCACAAGTCGATGAAAACCATGCTGAAATTGAACGAATTGGGTTTCGAATTGCTCCCTCATCCACCGTATTCTCCAGATTTGGCCCCCAGTGACTTTTTCCTGTTCTCAGACCTCAAGAGAATGCTCGCTGGTAAAAAATTTAGAAGCAATGAAGAGGTAATCGCTGAAACTGAGGCCTATTTTGAGGCAAAGGACAAATCGTACTACAAAAATGGTATCGAAAAGTTGGAAGATCGCTATAATCGCTGTATCGCCTCTGATGGCAATTATGTTGAATAACGAATTTTGGCAAAAAAATGTTTGTTTCTATTAAACGATACGAACTTTTCAGCCGAACTGTTATAAATCCTTCCACAGATCACTGAGCTATGAGCTTTCAAAATACGAGAAAGGCAAACAAGCGTAATGTATTTTCCCCTTTGATACTCGTTGATACCAAACATTTCAGAAAAGTTTAATTTTGAATTATTTGAGATTATGTCACACAATTGAAAACTTTATCATAAAATTGTGTTCATATTGCCTATGGCGTGTAGCAGAAATTATGTTGATTCGTTAGATACAACAAGAGATATTCATGATCAAAAACTTATCACTCTCTCAGGGGGTAAATTTTGAAAAGGCGCCCCATAGTAAAGTAAGACAAAAAAGACGTAGTCCTACATCAAAAAGGTGGCTTCCCTTTTATCTAAATCTTTGGTTACTTGGGAATGCTTACTTTCGCAGCTTCGGGCAAAAAGTTTTAAATCAGCAGCTACAAATTCCATGTCAGATCAGCAGTCTCTAGTCATGATTATTGGTGAAAGCTGGATTTAGTTGAAAACTGGCTTCGTAACTAATGAGAAGATGTTTTCGAGAGCTCGTAATAATCCGTCTTGTTTGCATCGCTAGCACACTCCGTAATGCAGACGAAAGGCACGGTGTGCATAATTGGAACCGAATATAAATTAATTCAGTGACATTTTACTCTCATTCATTCAGTTGTGGGATGAAATGTCTCAATCTACATTCAAAATTTCCCGAAAGGGTTTCAATCGTGTTACATAATCTAACATGTGTTATGTTAGTTGTGATCAGGAATTCCGCCAAACGAGTCAGTATTAGACGTCGGATACAAGGAACTTTCATCATCCATCGTAAATCTCGGCAGCAACGTGCAATTACGTCGACAAAGCTCACACGTTTTCATTTGATTCACTCATTCACCATTGACTGGTGAAAATTGTATAAGCATTCCTGCGAAGTCCCGGTCTTTCGCCTACAGACATCACATGTCGGGTTCTTGTCGCCACAATGGATGCCAACGTGCTGCTGACGGCAGTCACTTCTCCAATATGTATGCATGGAGATGTACCGACAATTATGAGCGGGTTATGTTTAGAAAATTATTGCTCCTCTGATGATGACATTCATTTCGCGTGTACGTGAGATATTCGTCTTGTCGAATTGTATCCGTATAATGCATTTCTGTTTTTTCAACCACAATGAAAATTTCAGTTGAAAATATTCTTACAAATCAGTTTAATTTCATTAAATATATTTTTACCAATAAACTGCAGAACTCATCATCCAACTAATTAACATAAACTTATGAATATCAAAAAACAACAAACCTTGAATAAAATAGCCGGAAGTACGAGCCAGTCTGCATACCGTTTGGGTTTTTTTTCTGTTGTAATTGGTGAGCAGGAAATATGTCTTTGTCTGGTGCATTTTCCTCTGCGTAATATATTATCGATTCATTGCCGGAAAGAAAATTACACAATATGCCAGCTTTATTGCACATGGAATTGAAATCACCGCAATCATCGTACATTATCACGGCAACTAGCCGGGGGCACCGTTATTCTGTGTAGTGTCTCTCGATATTTTCAGAACTTTTCCATTCCATTTTCCCGAACCGGATGAAAGATTGTCTGCATCCCTTTTTCACATCATCGTCGGGCATTTTATTTCCGCGTGTTGCTTATTTTTCTCTGTATTTTAATTTTAATTTTGAAAGTTCAATTTATCACAACAGTATGGAATCACGGTATGACACTAATTGCATTCATAAATATTATTTTATCTGTACCTTCTCTGTCTCTCTCTCCCTCTCGCTCTCACTGGTGTTGGTACCAGTCCCCGATGGCTTCGAGCTCGATCGTTGTGATATTTTATGGCATTGCTTACTTTGAGAAAGTGCGCCTCCATGGGGAATCAGATGAAACTCCGCAAGTTCACGTACACGACCAAGCGAAGGTCACGTTTGTCGGTATGTGTGTCTCGACTTACGGGAATTCGTGCGATGACAATTATAATTATGTTTATCAATTTTGAACATGTAAATTTGTTGAGTCCAGTAAACATCAGAAAATTAACGGTAGCTTTAAACTTGTGTTTAATATTAATTGATAAGTAATTAGTGACATTGATTTAAAATTAAACGAGTAAAAAACGTGTTTTGATTTCATGTTAATAAAAATCGTTATTTCGGGGAAAGATCGAACTACGGACTTTCTTCATTAAATTATACACAGTTGACTTAAATTTTACGTTTCGTCTTTGACTCATCAGTGCGTAGCAGTTTATGTTGAACTGCTAGCGCGACCTGACGGCTCAACAGAAACCGCTAGGAAATACACAGTTGCTTGTGCGACTTCTCTGGTGGCAGCTTTACAATTTTCACTTGTTTTCAGACATTATCCTTCTTCCGAATGTTTAGTTCAATTACCCGATGATCCGGACAGCTCGTCGGATTGATGTCCGTTGTCACGAATTGTACCTACATTATTTTCTATCAACCACTGTAAACCCGACTTTGCGTAGTTAGTGGAAGCCAAATCCACCCAAAAAAAGAGGGCACCTTATGTTTTCTTATGTCCCGGGTTGGCGGTTCAACGCATAGGACGCTGGTCTTACAAGCCAGTTGTCGTATGTTCGAACCCCGACCTGGAAGGATTCTTAGTGTCAGTAGGATCCATAGTACTAGCCATACAATGATTCTGTACACTAAGAATCGGCTGCGAAGTCTGTTGAAACAGAAAGGCCAAATTCCACCAAAGGAATGTAATGCCAAGACTTTGCTTTTATGCTTTCTTCAAACAGATCCATTCCATGTGGAATCGGTTAATTGTTAGCACAACCCCTTTCGATTTGCATGAAACATTGTATGTGTGTTCGTTATAGCAAATGAAGTATTTTTCACTGGTCTAGAGATTTTTTCACTCATGACTAATGTTTGAAAAGGGCGTATGTGTTTTTAGCCACATTATTTTCAAACAATTATTACTCTAAATCTATGACTTCTACAAAAAATACGTCTAAAAAAAAGTTATGGGTAATCAATTGAACTTTCTAAAAAAATATGCACTGAAAAAAAAATCATTCGATTTTTCGTGAAATCGGAAATAAAAAGTTGAGTAAAATTGAGAGTATCCGTATTTTATCATCTCTTGAGAAATCTGATTGGGTAAATTTTGTCTTTAATTTATCAATGATTTCGTCGAATGCTGCAGTTTTAGCTTACAATGTCTGAAATTCTTCAGATTAATTTTGTGGTGGATGGTTGAATAGTTGTTTCCTGATGTCTTCAACGATTTTGGAATACTTTTCTTGACAATAGTTATAAAATCTGAGGTTTCTAACTGCTACTGGAGATAAACTAATTCCAGCAATACCTTCATTAGATACCTCAACATTTTGATTCCTCAACTCATCTGCTAGATCACTGTGTTGGGAGGATGTTGAGACGAGTGAAGCTGCTGATGGTATTCCTTCTAAATCATATCTCGATGTAGCTAGCGGTATTTTTTCTTAATTATTTCCCGATGTTTCTGGCGAACCTGTCGTATGATCTGGCATCTCGTTGTCGCTGGAAGTTAGTTACTGTGCACTTTCAACAGACACAGGTCGATAAAAATTGCGTAATTGCGCATTGCTTGAAAGCAAAGTGTTCAATCATACTATCTGATACTTTACGACGCTTAGACGAACAAGGTTTTCCATCATCACGGAAAGGTCTACAACAATTATTTTTTCCCATCATTGGGCACTCTAAAAAAAATATACACTGAAAAAAAATTTGATTTTTTTCTCAATTATTTCAAAATGAACCAAATAAATTAAATTAAATAAAATCAGGGTTTCGATTTTTTTTTGATAATTTTTATTTTAAAGCTCTTATTAAAACCAACAGATTGATGGCTATTCCATCCGTGCCTTTTGAAAAATGAAGAAGTTACAGCTAAAACAGTTTACGGGTGCATGCAAATGATCAAGCTTTTCTCGTTGTAATTCGGAAACCGCTCTAAAAAAATACACTGAAAAAAAGTTTTTTCTCAATAATTTCAAAATGAACCAAAAAAACTAAATTAAAAAAAAATCAGGGTTTCGATTTTTTTTTGATAATTTTTATTTTAAAGCTTACGTTAGTACTACTGAAATGATTATCTTTCAACGAGAACTTGAAATTTCGAATATATCTGTAAATTGTTTTAGCTGTAACTTGTTCATTTTTTATAAGGCACGGTAGGCTACGGAGAATATGTTGTAATTTTATCACGTTTAGTATTAATATGTGCTTCCTACTAAAATACGAAATTTCTTACGAAACTTGTAAAACTCCGGACAGCCGGCTGGTGGGAGGTTCGATATCAATTCATACATTTAATGCATTGTGCTATGTTTATTTTTTTCAATAGACTGTCGGAATACTGGCAAAATATCACTTGACCATCATCACTCGAACAATAACGCCTTACGCGATACTAAGTAATATCTTCTCCCCAACCAAAATGATTAAATACTAAATGGATCCTCCTCGCAGTATAAAACTATATATACAAACGTCCCAGCACAAAAAAAAATATCTGCACGTTTATAAACTTTACGCGCGCGTCTTAAACGTAGCGTGTAACGGAGCTTAGTCCAGACCGATTTTCAGTAAAGAGAAATATAATAAGATTGTAATTAAGTAAAATGTGAAATATCTCTAAGGAACGATCTCACCAGTATTCTATTTCTCCTATTCGCATTGCTGTAAACAACGTGAAATGACTCTTAAAACCTGATGATGTTAATACTAATCGCTACAGACAACAAATGAACAATTTGAACCATGAATGAATCGCCAAACGACTAGAATAGGTCAGAAGACACGGAAAAATATTTTAGTAACACGACAAAAACAGGTTCTAGATACAATCTTGGCTGGGAGCTGTTATCCCATCCCCCTGATTCGGCAGATTTACCCCCTTCCGACTATCATTTGTTTTCATCGATGGACCACGCAACAGCCCTTCGATTCTTACGAAATAGTCGAAAATTGGGTGTCTGATGGGTTTGCTTCAAAAGACGAACATTTCTATTGGCGTTTTATCCATAAATTATCGGAAAGGTGTAGAAAGTAATGGTCAATATTTTTTTCCATTCAAAATTTGTGTTTCGTTTTAACAAACAAAAGCTAACTCCATAGCAACTTGATCTGTGCTTTCAAGTTCTCAAAAGTTCCTCGTATACTTGTAAGCAGCAAGAAAGTGGATTTAAAAAAAAATGGTGGAACTTCTGGTTGCTTGGGAACGGACTTCCAATATAGCGATACTCGGATTCCTGTGAAACTCGCTTCGTTTTCCACATATGACTTAACCGATCTGAGAACTGTTTCAATTTTTACCGTTACTAAATCATCCAAATAGCTATTAACCGGAGTCGGAATATGTGGCATTGTCGCGTTGTAAAACTACGGACTCGCACCTTAAATGTACGATTTAAATAAATCGGTTGGATTCGACCCAATGCTCTTTTGATGGTTTGATCACTCGAAAAAAGGGCCGCTCAAGAAACATTTCGTATATGTAACCTCATCTTTCGATATTTCCTAGGTTCAAGTAGTCTGTAACCCAATTTCCAACCATTTGAATGATCCCCTATACTGTTCGACACAATGCAATTGTTCTCAATGTCAAGCCAAACGATACATAAAGCTGTTCTGTGACTGGAAAGTAGTTCTCCAATTATTTGTCTTCAAACAATTTTCTTAAAGAAATAACAAACTTCAGCAGCACCAACATGTAACTTACGTTGGTTTCTCTAGAAAATATACACGATAGAAATTATAAATATGTATTTACGCTCAGTATAATATATGATATCTAACATTTCAGATCATTTTTTTTGTTTCGATTATAGAGGTTTTAACCTTAAAGTCATTCTCCTCTTCGGGCCAGAAGAACTTTCTGACCCTATGTGCGGGGTTGGGAATCGAACCCAGGCGGGCTGCAGGAAAGGCATCGATTCAGGTCTATTTGCGTACAAGCTTTACGTGGCCGATTGAGCCGATTTTATAAATAAATTTTTTCTTGTATTCGATCTCGTTGTCACCCTTTCTCTAGGGGGAGAGGAGCTTCCATTTCCCACCTGCGAGGATTGAGGGGCACTTTGTTCGTGGCTCGTCTCGTCGTCCATTGACGCATCGGTGGTATCGTTGTTGGTTTCCGTCTTCTTTCCGTTTTCCTTGTTATTCGCAGTATTGATCTCGTTGCTAGTTACTGTAGAAGCGCCTTGTTGTACATTGGTTGCAGTTGCTTGTTGGTTAGATGGTGAAGGTGTTTTTGAAACAGGAGCACTGCATTCACTAGTTTCCGTTGTTGAGCGGTTGTCCTTATTTTTGTTTGTTTTCGCAGTTTCGGTGCAAGATTTGCCGTAGTGTGCAGGTTGTTCACAAAACTGACATGTAACTAGTTGATTTTCATACGTAATCAGCGTTGTACACGGATGTATTCCATCTTGCCCACAAACGATGTAAGATGGAATTGCTTTACGTAGTTGCATACGTACCACTCGCACGCCATTCCGGATACCGGGGAAAAAATTTCGCCATACTTCCCTTTCGATGGAAAGAACTTCACCGTACTGCGACATTGTGTGGGTGCAAACGAGTTTATAATAACTAATGTATAGTATGCCATGACAAATTGCGGTAGACATCATTGCACCAGGTCAAGCGAGCTGTAACAGAATTGCTTTGCACATTTCACCACGAACAACCTTACAGGTAAGAAGTGTACCGCTCTGGGTGATTCCGTTTTCAATTAATAGTTATAAAATTCACAATGGCGATCCTGCCAGGAGTCATAATTTTAATAGCAGTTTTTCAGAAACATCTCGCATGAAAACGGAATCACCCAAAGCAATTCAAAATATATACAAATATTCGGCTACAATCGTACTATCTGGAACGCAGATTTTCTTGTTCAATTGAGAAAAGAAAATGGCCGAAGAGAAAATGCGTAATGTTGAAAATGAATGAAAAAGCGGATCACTATGGTCGCGCATTATAAGCGGACCAGGAAGGTCGCGCAATTTTAATAAAAATGGCGGATCCTCGAAATCGCGCATCACAGAGCGGACCAGGAAGGTCGCGCAAATATTTAAATGTAAATAAGCGGACCGGAAACGTCGCGCACAAAAGGAAGCAGGCAACGTGGCCGTGCAATTAAAAAAAGTGGATTTGAATAATCGTGCATTGCAAAGCGGATTTTGAGATCGCGCACATTTGCTTCGTAAGTAATCTTACGCGCATATTTTTGCGTGCAATTCCAGACCACAAAAAAAGTGTTAAAAGCAAGATATATGGAGAATAACGGAAAATATGTCCGATGGGTCAGCGGTACGAGCAATGCAGAGAATCAGACGACATTTGACGCATCTGTTGATCAGACTGACGAGGAGTCAACGATTTCAGTAACGCCGTGCAATTTGAGCATGTTATACTTCAGGTAGTGAAATCGAACTCGAAAACATGTTGACAATGATTTAGAAAATGTACAAACAAATGATGTAGAAGTTTCGCTTCGCCATCATGATACACACAAAAAAATTGAATTTTACAGGTGTACTCATAAAGACCTGGGAAATTTCATTTTTTTTTTCCATAAGTACGTTTATTTAATAGGCAATATGCTTACGTTTTTCTTCGCCGTGGCATCCACAATACATAGTACTTTTAACGTAATACATTTCGAATATCATATTAGTATGTTTTTATCAAGCGATTTACTATTACTGGGACATTATATAGTCTACCTTGGGTACGCAAGAAATTTATTAGTTGAGATCTGACATCACGATACTCCACGCATGTCCAAACGACATGATCTATATCGCGATAACCTTCACCATAAGCACAATGATTAGTCTAGGAAAGTCCAATTCGAAGGAGATGTGCATCTAACGTGTAGTGATTGGACATGAGTCTGGATATCACACGAATGAAGTCCCTACTCACATTCAGTCCCCTGAACCATGCCTTTGTCGATATTTTAGGAATAATTGAGTGCATCCACAGAACCCAGAACTTGCTGGCAAGTGTTCTTTGGCGGGACGCGCTATAGAATTCGTTGAAAGCAATTGGTCTCTCATGAGTTTCACCCTCAAAAGCACCACGTTTGGACAAACTCTTTCATTGCCTAGAATGGAACAATGAACCGGGAGTCAGACTAAAGTGATTTGATAATTATTATTCAATATGTCGTTCAGACACTGTTTTATTTTGCCCAAGAAAAATGATTCATTTTTGCCAGCAGCGTTTGAGCGAATGGCTTCAATTGCACTCAGACTATCTGTGAAAAGAAAATAATGGTTTGGAGATAATGTGACGATTACACTCAAACTATAATGAACTGCTGCTAACTCTGCTATATAAACAGATGCAGGTTCTTGAACCCTAAATGAGGCCAAAACATTATTGTTGAACATACCAAACCCTGTCGCTTCTTCAATTCGCGATCCGTCCGTGTAAAACATTTTCTCAGAGTCAATAGGACTGAACTTACTTGAAAATATTTTTGGGATTTCCATCGAGCGTAGGTGTTCCGGAATTCCACGCACTTCGCGCTGCATGGATGTGTCAAAAAATTAAGTTGAGTCAGGGACATTTAGGAGGCTGTGACGGATAGGAATATATCTTGAAGAGTCGATTTCCTGTGACATATGGATAAAATATACTGTCATGAATCTTGTTTGAGATTGAAGCTCAACTAGCCTTTCGATGTTATTAATAACCAAGGGATTCAGTACCTCATATGCTATTAGCAGTCGCGATGAAAGCTCCTAAAAACGATCTTTCAATGGAAGAACTCCCGCCAGAACTTCAAGACTCATTGTATGTGTCGAATGCATCCAGTCTAAGGCAATTCGCAAACAACGGTACTGAATTCGCTCAAGTTTGATAATATGAGAGTTTGCAGCGGAACGAACACAAACGCATCCATATTCCATCACTGAAAGTATCGTTGTTTGATACAATTTTATTAGATCTTGCGGATGAGCACCCCACCAAAATCCTGTTTTTGTTCGAAGAAAATTTACTTTTTGTTGGTATTTTGTTATCAGATACCTAATGTGTCCTCCCCACGTGCATTTGGAATCAAACCACACTGAGAGGTATTTGAAAGTCAAAATCTGTTGGATAATTCTTCCCATCATATGAAGCTGAAGCTGCGCAGGATCATGCTTTCTTGAAAAGACGACCAGCTCCGTTTTTTCCGCAGAGAATTCGATACCCAGATGAACAGCCCAAACGGACAAGTGATCTAAGGTATCTTGCAATGGTTTTTGCAGTTGTCTTAGTGTACATGGGGTTAGCTGTCAATGTCATTTACGTAACAATTATAAAGGAGCGGACAGAAGCAAAAATCAAATATCCATCTGTTCGAGTATTCCTCACTCTCATGTCCTACGTAACGATTCCTCATTCGACTGGTCGTATTGACAAACCTTCGACAAAATGTCTCCAATAGCTGCATTTCTTGGCTCGAAGTATGTTCTGGTACTTGGTTTCTAAAACAAGAATTTTTCAAAATTCTGAGGAGTTCCTCATCCTTGTTTCAAAAACGTCTTGAAAGCATTTTTTTTCGCGTGTTTAGCCCCTGAGCACTCTTTGTCCCACCAAGGGCTTGGAGGCCTTCTGTTAGACGATGGACCAAGAAATCGTTTGGTTTGGGCTTGTTCTGCGGCCTCCAAATAATGGCTTAATGTTGAATTAGCATGAATTTTACTAGTTTGATTGTAGTGTGCATTCGGCTAGCGGGTTAGACTGTATGAATACAGATGTGTGCTTCTGTTGCTCAGTCGATCAATGGACGTACTTTGTAATCCGATTATTCTCAGTTCAAGTCACAGCGGTCGCAATCATAACCTTCTTTTTATTTCAATGAATTTCATGTCATGGAATTTTAGGTATAATATTGAATGTTCTTGCACGTAAAATTGCTCCATTTATGTGCATTTGATAAAATATAAAATCACAGGATTTTTTCGAAGTGTGCAGTGTTAATTCTACATCGTGGATCCGAGCGATATACCACTAAGGGATATACTCGATACACCCAGGGATGCCAAGGATTAAAAAAAAATCTGTGCATTGCGAAAAATTTGAAAACTTGAGTGAAACTGTATGATTACACTGAAACGTTATTCCTTCTCTGACATAAGTTCTCGTATATCGATCTATAAGATTATTTTATTTGTTTTTATTTTGATTTCTTAGAAGTAAAGCTAAGAGAACTAGCATTTCATTTTTTTTTGTGAAGAGGGTGGATGTGTGGGTGCAAACGAGTTTATAATAACTAATGTATAGTATGCCATGACAAATTGCGGTAGACATCATTGCACCAGGTCAAGCGAGCTGTAACAGAATTGCTTTGCACATTTCACCACGAACAACCTTACAGGTAAGAAGTGTACCGCTCTGGGTGATTCCGTTTTCAATTAATAGTTATAAAATTCACAGACATGTTTTCCCGAACGAATCCATCGCTGGTCTGCGGGGAAAGGTCATGCATGCGTACTTCTATGGCATTGTCCACCAAGTACACAGGGATTTTATATTTAACTTTGTCATGATCAACACTATGCACCTCGTTGTTAACCGAAGCGAATGCAATCGCATCTCTTTCACGTTTAAAAATAATGTACACACTGTTAGACGCCTTGTTGAATTGAATTTCACTAACATTATTAGCGTCTAGATGCATTCGTTCTTTAAGTAAGATTTCAATTTCATTTGCTGCTGGTCTAACTTTGCAGCGCTTGAAATCAATACAAATTGAATTTAGTCTTGTAGGCCAAGTTTCAGGCATTGTTAAATCGTATTTGCCCATTTCGTACACTCTATTGTTCACTACACTGTATTGTCTTTGTTTCTGTTGTCTCGACCGTAAACGATTTGCGACTGTGTCGGATGAGATGTGAGCACGAACTGAGGCATCGACTTATCCATCACGCTATGCCCGTTCCCCGCATTTCAGATCTACTGTAGGTACCATCTTTTGTGAAACACCAGAAGCTCATATTTAGATCCAGGAAAATATCCATTTTTTCATAAATTAAATGGTATGTTCCTGGAAATTAACACTATAAAAATATTTCAATTTACTCTTCTCAGTCTTAAAAAAAGCCTATTATTTGGTATAACTGTTAGGAACTCGTTACTTGCACATTTGTCATAAATATTCATTTCACTAAACTCAATCAATGATGGATATTTGAAATGACGAATAACGAATTCCTTTGCAGTAGATGTCTCTTCAAACAGGTTACGAAGTAAGGCGTAAATATAATTGAAAGCAAATAGAAACAAATATAATTCAAGAAGACTAACATCAAACCACGTAATCGCATACAAATACTATTACTGGATTAGCTTGGACTATAATTTGCGTAATTCGAAACAATGCAGAGCTGATTTACCGACTTCAATCAATCACGCCGAGTCACTGTACTCGTGCCTGCATACATCACCCGTGCGCTTCTACGTGTACCAGTTCTCATCTGCGTCAGGTGCTTCCGGTGTGTGTTTTTGATCCAGTATAATCCTCTTCCGGTTGTACTTCTCAGAACGCCATACTCGATGCTGGAGCTGCTTCACGGCAGATGAGTGTGCTCCGGCACATAGTGGTAATTTATTAGTTCATCACGAGGATTGTTTATTCCGCACAACATACGAACTAACTTTTCTCATTATCAGAAGTGGTACGGTCTTTATACACTGGTGGTTCCAGGATTGGTCAAAGAAAGTGTGACGGGTTGTTACCATGGTTTAGAAAGCTACACACTTTAGCTGTTTGTTTCGTTTGAGAGTGTTTCGTATTTCTAAATTAGGTACTTATTCGAAAACAATTGCAAATGCTTTGTTTCTGCTTAGTTACAATTCGATTGAATCCACATACTTGACTTGCGGACATGTGAATGATTTAGAAGTTCTGAATTTTTTACAGTATTCTTTCAAAGTTCGTCCCGTGGAAAAATGGCTAGAATTAGGATAATTACTTATTATTAGGATAACATCTCAACGCTGAATCATTGTCATCCGCCAGAAACATTTGCATTGGGGATAAGTATTTTCAAATAAACTCTGTAATCAACAGAAATGTCATCTACATCCAGTAATGTTCAGTTGGTCCCTGTCATCTGAAGAAACGTGATCGCAGCGAACAAGGGGCAATTACTTTCATCGACATTCAATGGCAGAAGCTCGGTCTAAAAGAACTATTTGGTACTTCTATTTGTTAAAATAACAGTCTGCAAAAAAAATCGATCGATCAACGAAAACATTCTGTGTGTAAATTTTACGACCTTAAATTGTTCTGTTTATATGTAGAAAAACCCGTCTCAGTCTACCTAATGGTGTAATTATGTCTAATGTCTCTCACATTTTCATACTTTCCCTTCACCCTTAGAAGAATATAAAGAAGTTTGATTGGGAATCAAATAGCATTCCCTGTAAATCGCAACGATTTGACATTTGAAAGACAATTCATGCACTAGATTTTCTCGGAGATGGCTGAACCGATTAGTACAAACTTGGATTCATATTATAAGTTTCATTTTCCCATAGAACGCCATTAATTTTTTTTCTGGATCCGACTTCCGGGTCCGGAACTAAAGGATGATAAGAGCAAATTATATTCGCTTAATTTGCTCGAAGATGGCTGAACCAATTTTTATAAACCCAGATTCAAATGACAGGTGTTACGATCGCATAGAACTTGATTGAATTCCGAAAAATCTTACAGTCCAATAAGTTGTTTTTGAATTTTATTTGGATCCGATTTCCGGTTCCGGAGTTGCAGAGTGAAGTGTGTTTAAAATAATTTTAAACCATCATTTAGAGTAAAGTTGTATGAAATGGAAACCATCTGCTGAATTTTTTCTGAAAACTGTTTCAAATTGTAGTTTATGTTACTTGCTGGGAAAACGATTCCATTTCGGTTATTTAGGTTCCCAGTTTCCAGTTCCGGATGTACCGGAAATTGTGTTTGACAACTCCGTCAACGGAACAGATTTCATTCTTGTTTCTATTCAAAATTCAATTTAAATTTTTTTGAAGAATGCTGCAGTAATGTTTCTTAAAATATGAATTAAATAAGGAAGGCACACTACTACGTGGATTAAAACAGGTTTCTCGACAATAGTACTGGATAATATAATTTATTAGACATAGCTTATTGTGTATAACTTCTGTTATCCATTTTAATGTCAAGTTCTAATCAGGCACGTACTCAACGGGGATGGATCAAGGGACCCTGCCCTCTTGCGAAATCGGACACTTTTATTGATTGTAAAGAACATACTATTTGTTCATTTATTTTTTTATACATATCATAGAACTCAACAAAAGATTTGGCCTTGTTTGGAAGGCGAAGAAAACCAAACAAAAGTTATGATACGAGATTATGAGTCTAGCGCTCCTTTGGATAGCACCGTGAAATTGTGATTTCGAGAGTTTTGTGGTGATCGATCCCGCAGCGGTTGGGGCTCTGATGCGCTTACAAGGGACAGTGTCAACATTACATGAAATGGTGCTGGATGGATAGAAAGGAAAGGTGCGCAGTCTAACAGATGCCACAAGAATCAATACTGAGCGCACTTACCATAGTTTAAGTAAAATTCTGCAGATGCAAAAGATTTTCACTGGATGCCGCGAATGCATACTTTGGACTAAAAGGACGAACGCAAGCGCACTTCGGAAGCATGTTTGGTTATGCTGATGCAGATTCGGTTAGACTTTTGTTGTAGGTTGTTAATTGTTGACGAAACCTTCATCTCAATCGGACAGGTTGGACGTCAGTTTTCTTTGGATTGTCATGGCAAACTTTTCATGAACTATCTTGAGAACAGAGATGTCTATCTCCTCTGTGTGACGAAGAGCAAGCAAAATTTCTCCCCTCGCACTGACAACTTCAACGAGAGCTCTTCTCTTTCACATTTATACACCACTGTTGTGTAAAGTGTACACGCATCATGAGTGCGTTTGTTTATTTCCTTTTACCTCTTCCACTGAATCGCACCAAAGTGCTAGAGCATTAGCTAATAAATTCTCTGAGGTGGATGCAGATACTTTCACAGAGGTGCACACGCCGGTGAGCACTCTGCTGTATGGTTTTCGTAGATGAAGCGTGGACACGCAAAATCAGCAAAATAAAACAATTTATCGTAAAATTTTCGGTTTTCCTTGCAAATTTTTCATAGCAAGGCCAGATCTACTCTCTATTAATTGAAGTTCACAGAAGTGTTCGCTCCCCATCACGCGCCAGTGGTCACTTGGGTGTATTTAGACGAGAGCGCGTGTGAGCGATTCATGCGAAGAGAATGTGTTTCACTCGCGCCAGCTGCTTTAACCACAAGCACACACTCAAATGCTGTCTATTCGACACTGAGAAGAAGTGCGCTTTCCTCTTTGTGCGGTGCTTCGTTTTTTTCATCCTCGGTGTGGCAAAAATCTGACTCTAGCGTGTATAACTCTGGTGAAATGCCATCTCTGCTTGAGAATTGAAAATTAAACCATAGTATTTGTCTACATTATTGGAACGATTGAATACCGAAAATCACTGCCGATCTCCTTGTGCTTATCAGTTCCAAGATATTAAGAAATCGATGTTAGTTTCATTTTGAAGGTTTCAACAGCTGCTTCCGGAACCTGAAATCGGGAACCGCGGAAGTAAGTTTGTATGGCTATCAATTAATGTGACTTATACATTGGAGTAAGGAGTGCAGAAGACTTTCTGTTCTTCGCGAGTCCAAACAAGGGAGCCACTTTGAACCACTCATTTTCATGCTATTCACGAATAATCATTGCAGTGAACAGTGTTGGTGATTGCCGAAAATTTGACAGAAGCTGCTATATTGCTATCTATATTGTATACAACATTTTCAATCCGGTAGATGATGCTACAAGAACTCGAGTCTCTCAATGCATGAACCGTGAGAGAATTTTGCTACATTTCTTCGCTCCACTTGATACTCTGAGTATTTCACGCCCTTAAAAAATTTACAGTCTGATAATGATCGTTGCTGTGTGGAATTTCCCAAGAGAGAATCGCAAGTTGACAATTATCGCAGAAAATCGAATCGATGATTCAACTTGATGATTCTCGTACTAGGTTGCAATACTTCAAAACCCTTGTGTGGAGCATTCACAGACATTTTCATAGACACAACTTAAACAAAGGTTATATGCACATCGCTAGAATGAGCGGCAAAAGTAAAATGATTCTATCGCAATTATCAACTGCCTGTATAGAATCGGATCACGAAACGAGAATAAGCGACCGTTTGTTGCTTCAGAGAGGATTCCCATAGCAGTGTGCTAACCTTTGATTCTCAGAAATGTCGTCGAGAGAAATTCGCTCTCGCACTGTTGTCGATTCTATGTTAAACTAGCTGACCCGTCGAACTTCGTCTCGCCCAAAAAATATTTGTTCGAATTTATGTTTCCGGAGAGCAGAACTGTCAAACGACTAAGTGGTTCACGTTTCTCTCCAATATTTTTCTGAATAATTAATCTTCAATCAATGGATTTCGACACACACAAAAAAGAGCCTTTTCAGCCCAAAAAAAAAAAGAAACATAGACAAAAATCTATGTGAAAATGTGATAAACTTCTGTTAAGTAAAAATAGAACAAATGAACAGACACACCGACTCTCATCCTTTGAATCCGAGATCCCTCTCTAATGGCTTCGACATAATGGATATAAGCATTCTGAATAGACCGTTTTTAAGGAATTACTCACATTTGAATGTTCACCCGAAGCAATAGAACAAACTTTGAAGCTGTTCCTTGTACAGCTTTTAAGCAGCGAGAAAGTTTTCTCAGTACTTATTCTGTATGTTCAAGTTGCTAAAATGTGCCATGCGTACTTTAGAGCTCTAATAAAGTGGATATTTTTCATATACTGTTGAACTTTTTTTTGCTTGGAGAAACGACGCTTGAATTTTAATTTGATATTGATCTTACCAATTTGAACATTCTTCACATAATATGAAATATGAAATTTAAATATAACAGCCTCAATCCATTATAGTAATCTTCTTGAACTATAAATAATTATCAACTAATCATTGATATTTAGGGGTTTTTTAGGTTTGTGCAGAAAACCACATATTTTATTTTAGCTTTGTTTATGTTTCGCATTCGGCTCATCAGTGCTTAAAGCAGTTCAAATTGCACAGCAATCTCCGCCTAACAGTTCAATTTGAACCGCTAAGCAGACGCAAAGTTAACACTATTTATGTAACGACTTTTTTGATATTGCACCGTCTGCTTAGCGGTTCTAATTGAACTGTTAGGCGGAGATGGCAGTTCAATTTGAACTGCTTTAAGCACTGATGAGCCGAAGGCGAAACGTGAATCATTGATATCTAATTGCCACTTATTGTGTGCGCTTAGTCTTACCTAAATCATTAGAAAGCAAAATGCAACGAAAATCTCGTAATTTTACTTTAGTGCTTCTACAGCATAATCTTTTAATTGATTCAATAAAAATTTTTCTTAATTTTAGAGCTCGAGCCCGCGATGACTAATACTATTCATCTGACTCCATTGAACACAATTCATCAACTGGTAAATGATGTCAGAAATTAGTCATATGCATCCGTGTTCGAGTCATTTGATAAGCAATAATTTCGATATCCAATTGAGCACGTGGCTCGAAATGACGAATAACTCGTAGCACGCCATTCTTTTCTCGTAGTATTCTTTTCTTCGACGGCCCAACACTTATGCAATTCATTATGCGCCAAACACCTATCGATGATCTAGCAATCATTGACGACTATTTTCAACGGAAAATTCCATTGTCCATACAAATCAACAATATGGATTTTCCCACTTTTCCGGCAAGTTTTTCTAATTTTTGTGATGTACGAACCCGGTGGGGGTAAAAACTGATAAAACAAAAAAAGAATCATGTAAATCCGTCCATCCGTTCTTACGTGATGCGATTACAAAGAATGATCTCTGCATTTTTATATATATAGATAGATAGATAGATGAGCCATGCCGGGTTTTTGTTGTTGCGATGATTTCCGTTTCTCTTTGATGGCACTGATTCAATCGTGTGAAGAGTTGCCAGTGAACGTTCTTTGATACGATAAAAGCCATCCTTGGCAGTGAATTTTACAAATAAATCGCATCATCACAAATTCTTGAGGGTTTTGGTGGTCTTCAAATGGAGTAGGTTTTATACATGTGTAACCGAAACGGCACCCAGACTGTTTTTGTTACTGCGAAAGCTTATGCAGTTTTGGTACTCATCACATGCAACACTCAAAACTTTAATGATGTGTATTTTCTCTGGAATTTTTATATTTCACTAGTACGTAGTATTCTTGAATATGGACCTACAATTTAGGCCTTGTATTACAATGTTCACATCGATCGGATCGAAAGGGTACGAAAGTCAAAAGTGTCTCGTCCTATTTGATCTTCGACTGCCTTGGCTGAATCACTACGTTACGAGAATCGCTGTGCTCTCATCAACCAACATGCTCTGTAGCATAGATGAATATTCCTTCAGTGGTTCTTCGTTTTCGATTCACTCGGAATGTCGCATCCCTACTAGTATATCATAGTTTACTTAAAGTGTTGATTATTTTCTATACGAATTCGGGAATTCTTTACAGTTCAATAATTACTTTTGAAACTGCATTTACGCATCTAAGAAAAAAGAGGTGCGCACCAGATTTAGTTAAATATAAAAGTGCGCACCAGATTTAGTTAAATTAAATGCGCACCAGATTTAGTTACATATAAAAGTAAGATGTTTTATGTTCGATCAGGGCCCCTCCCGAAACGAAATCCTGGGCACGGGTCTGAGTTCTTATATACTACATGAAATATCTATGTTTCCCCCGAAGGTCTGAAATGAGTAGGTCACAACCGTCTAACAAACAAATTTCCTAACTTCTGTGGAATGCACGTAAGTGACTCTACTTACGGGTGCACCCAACTTATGATGGCTTTCTGAAATAGCAATAATATGAATATGGATCCAATTCGGATCTACTGTAAGTCCACCCGTATCCATTGCTAATGCCTTGAACTGAACGTGGCTACACACATACACCCATGCATACATTCAGTTCACCCAAAACTAATGCTCCACTTAGACGTTACTTGTTTTCATATTCTTGCTCGTGTTTTTTATGCCGTCAGCTGTCCAGCTTTCGGACATTGGCGAACATTAATGTTGCAGTTCTTTATCGATACAACATCGATTTCCCTTTCGGACAACAAATTCCGTCGTCTGGCTCCGTTCAGCTTCAAATTTTGTTTTGCTCTGGTACGAACACACAACCTTTCTTCGACCTACTGATCCTAGGAGGACGACCATAATGGCACTATTATTGTAATTATTCCCAAAAGTGGATTGGCATCATAGCAATATTGTGGATCCAATTAGCCTGCTTAGGAGATAACAATCATAAATTATATGATATTAAGTGGCAAGTACTGTTCTATGGAGCTCTCTCGATAGTTAACACGACTGGGAAGGAATATTTCTTCTGCCAATTACAGACTAGTGGTAACCTTCGTTCCGACGAAATTAAATTCATTTCTCCCGTGGTTTGGCTACACTCCCCGGGTGAAGCTCAAGATACTTTGACATTTTATTGGAAATTCAATCAATTACGATGAAACTTCTGCTCCAAACATTTATCTTGCTCTTCAGCCGAGTCGGACGTGTTGCTCCTAGGCACCCATGGTTCTGGTTTCCAGTACAGTGGGAAGAACAGTAAGTTGCTAGACGAACCCGTGAGACGAGAAAAAAGAAAAACCGGCCGGTATCTGAAGCTGACAGGAACGAGTATCAGAACTGCTGCCGCTGCAGCAGTTTTCTGGAATTAGGTTCCCAATTTAGAACAAATAGTTTTACGAAACTGCAGCTGCACTGCCAATAAATTAAAATCGATGTGGCGTTGAAATGGTTCATTCGGGACCGTTTGTTTTATCGCTATCCTGGCCGCAACCGGCCGACATGTGCCTGGTCAAGTTGTTGAGCGAAACGAAAGAAAACGGTTCTCCGCCATTCATTTGGGGGAACGGGGGTAAAGCGAATGGGATGGGAGTGTTTCTTTTTGCGAATTGTGATCGGAGATACTTTAATTGAAAATAGAATTACTGGTTCGATATATCCGATGTGTAAAAGAAGCCAATGAAGAGAAATGAGTTGCGTTTTATAAAATAAGTTTTAAAACTTGTATTCAGTTATTCAGAGTTATGACTCTTCGTTTGCTGTTGAGTGACAGTTTGTATTATTTTATTACATTTAGTCAGTTTTAAAAGAGTAGATGCAATTGAGTTGGAACTATCAATGATGCAGAGAACAATCAAAGCGAACAGCGAAAAAGATCTTAAATTTTAAATGGATTGAAATATTTGTCATAAATGGTGAACATTTATCAGAAAAGGTTCTAACTTCTCATCAAACTGTCATCATCTAGCATTTCTAGAAGCTTTACCCTGCGGATTGTGAGCCAAAACAATCTTCCCAAATGAATATCGATCACCATGGTCGCGATAGTTTTGAGCTGGATTCAATTGACAGAAAACATAAAAAACAAACGATTCTTAATTTTTTAAAATTATTTCATCAATTATACCCTTAAAATGATGTTATATCCGTTTTACCCGTTACATCCCTTTAACCTTCTTAGCCGCAGTACCCTTGCCATACAATAACAATCCTTGTTACCGGAAAGTGTTGCATGGTGTAAACTCCGCGAGCTGCAATTTTCAATCCGCTCATTATGGAACTAAGTTTACATTGAAAAGGACGGGGGACCAGGGAGGGTGGTGCACATCCGAGTGCAATAAATTTGATAATAGAATGGAATGTCGAACAATTCTTTTTCGGTTGAACCTATTTCGCCAGCGCCTTTCAATAAACGTGGTAACTGCCGGTGCTGTTGTTGAATAGCCAACGTAAACAGCGTCAGTTTTTCCAGAAGGAAGCAACATTTTAGCAGCCGTGAAATTAACTAGGTTTCAAGGTTGCCCCGCATTAGGCCGATCCGAGCTCTCCGGCACCGACTTTTTTCTGCTTCGTGCCAGTGTGCATGTGCTGTTCAGCCATAGCCGAAACAGAGAAAAAAGTCGGATCGGTCGGGTCGGCCTAGTGCGGATAGACATACAATTTAGGTGAATTTTTCGAAATTTGTCGGTTTTGTGCTAAACACTGTTTGCTCATGATATTGCGAAACAATTGGCAATGTACAACCAATCGAACATTTAATTAGTAGCAACGTAATTAAATTCTTTAACATACTGGAAGTACCTACGGGACTCTTATCTAGGCAGACGCGTATAAAGTGATAAAGTGATAAAGAATTTTGTTTGGATCTGACTTCCGGTTCTGGAGTTACGGGGTAGAATGTGCAAAAAAATGTGTACTAATTTTTCTCAGATATGGCGTGATCGATTTTCACGAACTTAGATTCAAATGAATGGTCTTATGGTCCTGTAGGAAACTTCTGAATTTCATTTAGATCTGACTTCCGGTTCCGGAATATTAGGGTAAAGTGTTTAAAAAAGCGGTTGAGTAATGTCAGAGGCATAACTGGACGACGTGAACACGAACAAAACTGATGTGCTTCGTGCACACTTCCGGATATAAAAAAAATCGTACTTATTAGTTGATTGATTATGTTTATTTTGCAACTTTTACTGCTTTGTTTCCAGAATTGCAACGATGCGTCTATAAAAACTTTATTTTATTAGTCCTCGGGAATGTTGTTAGGGTACCTCAGTTCTGTGCATTCAGGAAGTTAATTAAAAAACCTAATTCGGAACCTGGTACTGGCTTCGAACTAGGTAAAAAAATTCAGGTTGAAAATAGGCATTCATAATTTAGTTCTAGTATTCTGGAACTGAACTCATTTTCAGAATTCTGGCTTTGAATTTAATTATATAATTGAATACTGAACTTGCATTCCGAACGTGAATTAAGACACTGAATTCAGTTCCAAGATCTTGTTCCAGAACCCAAACTCCGAATTCAATTCCAGCGTGCTTAATCTGAATTCTGGAAATGAAATTGAATTTAGGAACTAAATTCTGAAACTAAATTCAGACTCAGAAGTCAGCTTCAAAATTGTGGTTTGGAGTTCGGATCTAAAGTTTTGTTCCAGAATAAGAATTCTGGAATCGTATATGGAGCTTAAATTTATGCACGGAATTTAGTTACGAAAATCGTAGTTTTAACTTTCGACCCTGTATTATGGAATATTATGGTTCTGAACGCTGAAACTAAATTGTAACAAAAAAATAAGTTCAGAATATAGGTGGACCTGAAATCAGTTTTAGAATATCGTTACAGAATCCAATCCAAATAAGGTTTAACGAGCGAATGAAAGCGCAAGAGGCCGGTGGACAGTGGCTTGCGTATAGATTTTGAGTCTCCCTCCCTGACTCCTTTAATTCCCGTTGCGACTCTTCTTTTTCCGAACCTTATCAGGAAAAATAAGGAAAAAACTTATCAGGAAAAAAAAATGACGGACGCATTGAAATGGATTGTGTTTCGCAGAAAAATATAAGACTTTCCGTTTTGAAATGACTGAGTGGAAACATATATTGGAGAAGCCAAATCATTAGAAAACTTAACAGAAAAGATGATTTATTGGAAAAAGATACGCTCAGAGACAGGACTCAAACCTGCGTTTTTATGTATTCCGTGCATACGCGCTACCATTTCGTCACTACGAACCTAGTTATAGACACAGCTCTAAAACACAGTTTCCGATTCGGGAGGCACAGGGAATAGTGGTCATATTTTTTCAAATGGATCTCACTCACTTGTCTTAGCGATGATTTGACCGATTTTTAACAAACTTAGGTTCTAATGAAAGGTCCGTTGGTGTTGCACGAAATTCCTGAATTTAATCCAATTGCGACTTTCGGTTCCGGAATTATAGGGTAAAGTGTGTTAAAAATTTTATACCATCACTTAAAGTGGCGAAACAGAAAAAAATTAAATCGACCTCAAAACTATTCCAATCGGTAGTAATCAGTATGCCAACTAAACCAATGCCGGTTATTGTTTCAAGAATCGAGGAAAATTATTTTGAAGAATACCACAGTATTACATATATAATAGTATGATGGATAGGGACCGTTCATAAACCTCGTAGACCCGTAGAAAGAAAAAATTCCAGCAAAAAAATTTAACCAAAAACATGAACTTGAAAAACCGACTAGTGAAAATTGTCACGTGTCATATACCATTCGACTCAGTTCATCGAGCTGAGCAATGTCTGTGTGTGTATGTGTCAAATAATCTCACTAGGTTTTCTCGGAGATGGCTGAACCGATTTTGACAAACTTAGATTCAAATGAAAGGTGTCGTGGTCTCATACCGAATTCCTGAATTTCATCCGGATCCGACTTTCGGTTCCGGAGTTATAGGGTAAAGTGTGTTCAATATTGTACACCGTCACTTAAACTGGCGGAACAAAAACCGTACAAAATGTTATAAACTGAACTCTAAACCGTTATTGATTTCTTTTAATAATCGAAGAGAAAATGTTTGAATAGAATACCACAATATTATACATGAGAAAGGCATCATTACACTACTAGGTGGATTAAAACCGGTTTTTATCGAGTAGTCAAGTTTAACTGAAACTGCGGCCCAATTTGAAGTTTGACGGATTGAAAATTACTTGAATTTATTTCGCACTGTTAGGAGTGTATCGAAAATAAGCTATCCTCAATTTTTTCTTTCAAATTGTGATAAAAAACGATATTTTATTCAAACTAAAAATTGATCCTTTAATGGGCGAGGTTAAACTTGAGTATAATGAAAACCGGATGAAATTTAAGTTGTTCCTTCACGAATTTTTGAACTTTTGATCGAACACTCTTCATCAAGTTCCGGATAAGTGTTGCATCCAGGCGCGTACACAGGGGGGGGTTTTAGGGGTTCAAACCCCCCCCGAAACAAAAAATTATAACCCATGGGAAACATTGTGATATAAATTGTACATGTGTTGATTTATCACCATGTTCTAAAACCCCCCCCCGAAAATTTTCTCTGGCTACGCGCCTGGTTGCATCGCATTTTTTTGACGCTTGTGCCCAAAGTTTTTTGAACTCCTGTATGTTCCCAGCTGCCTTACCAGTCTTCTTGAAGACCCTCTTCGCGATTGCCCAGTAACGTTCGATGGGTCGGAGCTGTGGCCAATTTGGTGGATTGATATTTTTCTCAACGAAATTTATACCATTTTCCGAAAGCCAATTGAGAGTGGTTTTGGCATAGTGAGCCGACGCTAAATCCGGCCAAAACAGGGAAGGTATACTATGCCTTTTATATAAAGACAGGAATCTCTTCTGGAGACACTCAGGTCGATAGATTTCTGCATTTATAGTTCCGGTAGTGTAAAAAATGGTTGACTTCAAACCATAGGAACATATTGCTTGCCATAACGGTATCTTTCGACCGAATTTCTCAACTTGAATCGACCTGTCGCATCGCTCACATTCTCCAGTAAAGTGTTGTGGACCTGGAAGGGTTTTTGAGTCTCATCGTCCATCAAAACGCATGCATCCGGGCACTGCAAAAGACGCGAATACAATTTCCGAGCCCTTGTTGCTGCTCGCTTCTTCTGTTCTACACTTTGTTTTGAGATTTTCTGCTTCTTGTTGGTCTTCAGGTGATTTCGCCTCTTGATACTCTGGATCATTCCGACACTCGTTCCTGCTTTTTTGGCCAAATCACGTATTGACATTGATTTGTTCTTCATGATTAGAGATACAACTTTCTGGTCCAGTTTCGGGTTAGAAGAACCGGGTTTTCTGCCTCTTCCAAAGAATAGTGTTCCCCAATCAGGAATCAGAATCTTCTTATTGGACTATTTTCTTTTACTGTAAGTATTAGAGATATTATACAGAAGTAATTTTTACTCAAGACCTACAATTATAATGGCAAAATTTCTTTTCAATGTCGGAAAATAACTATCGAACTGCCAAAAATAACCATGCTCTCGAGCAGGGTTGTTTTTTATAACGACAAACTGCTCGACTGTCAAATTTGAACTCAAAATTAACATAATTCGCAATATGGTCCACGGCCTTAGTGTTACTAGAAATACT
This sequence comes from Malaya genurostris, assembly GCF_030247185.1. Classification (NCBI taxonomy): domain Eukaryota; kingdom Metazoa; phylum Arthropoda; class Insecta; order Diptera; family Culicidae; genus Malaya; species Malaya genurostris. The sequence continues at coordinate 247,033,748 of NC_080572.1, read as the reverse complement.
TAATAAGTGGTCTAGATAAATTTTGTTTTTCAACAAGATGATATTAAAAGACCCAAGGCGAGCGCAGCAATGTACGTATTTGTGTTGAAAATTAGGTTTGTTATATTGTTTTCAATATTGCAAATCGTTCACCGGGTGGTGTCATCAATTCTCAGTTCGGCAGTGAAAGGCAATGAAATGCAATGATTCTCAAACGTCTTTACCGGTCGAGCGAATGGGAAGAAAATGGACTTTTTTTTTCGTAAAGTGATTTATTTATTTATTTCGTCAAGCAAATATAGACTACATATAAATTGTTCACAATGTTCAGTTACATACTACGCATTATTTCTACGACAAAGCTGAGATTTTATTTGATTTTTTGACATAGTAAGGTCAAGATGTTCGCATTGATTGTAATGGCGCATTATTCGATTGACTGGACTGTATTTTGCATAATTCGTTCTACTATGTTTTTCTAAAAATAATTTCCTGGAACGTAGTTGACGGCTAGGCTTGCAGACGGCTAGGCTTGCAGACGGCTAGGCTTGCAGCGTGCTTCGTATGATGGTAGAGGAAATGCTGTCCGGTTTAATTTACGAAGTGCATATAAAAGAATTTGTCTTTGTTTGTCGATTCAATGCGTTCTTCATGAATAATTATATGGATTCCATACTAGGCTGCAATATTCCAAAAGGGGTCTGACATATATACTAACGGGTGGCAACTAAAATTTTGGAATTTCTTTCTCAAGCTGTCAAAAAAAGACAAACATATTTAAAGAAGATCTGATTCATTGAAATTAAAGAAAGATTGTACATTGTTGAAAAAAAATTAGTGAACATTTCAAAACGGTCCGTAATCGGATGTTCGGCGAAGCTTCCGTTTGATGTCGGAAAAGGAGCGTTGTACGGCTTTCATGTCAACTTTGCGAATGCATCTCTTGATTCTACCAATCAACTGTTTCCAATTCGTGGCTCTCCAGTTATTTTTGTACACCAAGGAGCTCAAAACCCCGAAGAAATCTTCGATTGAGCGACACTGAGGCAGATTTGTCGTGTTGTGGTTTTTGTGTTCAAATGGGATCGAATGGGTATTCAGGAACGATTGTGTTTTTTTGGCGTAATGCGATGACGTTTTATCCGGCCAAAACACGTATTGTCCATCAGCATGATGGTTTTGAAGAAACGGGATCAAAATTTTCTTCAAACATTCGTTCTGGTACACATCTTGATTGATTGCAAACCAGAGGGTTTGAGCCATGGCTTAGAAATACCTTTCTCGGAAATGGCAATATACAACATCACCTTCTGTTCGAACTTCTGTTTAAACTTATATTCCAAGTTCGGAGGTGCAATAGAACTATCCATTGAATTGTATCGATCGCTTCCGGGAATCTACGTCTTCGAAAGAGGGAAATAACTTTTGTCGTCCAAAACAAATCTTTTTCCGGAATAATTTTTGATCAACCAGCGGCATTGGGACTTCAGCGTTGAGATCTATGCGTCAGTATATTTCGGGGCTCGTGTCTTCTTCCGGCATATTATTCCGACTCTTTTCAATGTTTTGCAGATGTACTGGTGAGAACAGTTGAACTTTTTTTAGGCATCCCGTTGCCTCAGTGAATCCTTGTTGTTGAAGGCACGAGAAAGAGAACGAAGTCCTTTTGCGTCCATAATTTGGCTGGTCTTCCACTAACTTTCTTGCGAGCAGTTATTGGCGATCTTAGGATATGGTAAACAGTCAAAGCCGCAACATTTTCACTTTTAAAATGTTGTACCATATACTATTTGCCGAGATTTCTGTGCAGTTCGTATAACTGTACAACGCGCTGGCGAAATACTTCTTGTTTCAACGGCATTTTGAGCAAAACTGAGCAAGCATAAACAAAACAGAAAATACTAGCAGAAAGAGGAGAGAGAAAGAGAGAGAGCTAACATGTCGTTTATATTTAAAATGAAAAGAAGAGGCCCTAGATGAGAGCCCTGAGGTACGCCAGATGATACATTAATTGGTTCAGAGTTTATGTTTTGGAAGCGAACTACTTGTACACGATTCGTTAAGTATGATTAAAACCATGCTCTATGCCATATTTTTATAGTAGTATAGAAGTAATGGTGTGTCAGTACGGTCGAAAGCTTTACTAAAGTCGGTGTAAAGAGTTTCTACGTGGTTGCCAGCGTCCATTGCGTTCAAAGTGAATGTCACAAATTCAAGAAGATTTGTTGTAGTTGAGCGGCCTTTGAAAAAGCCATGGTGCTTGTTAGTTATTACGTTCTTCAGGTGTTGAAAAAGTTTACATTTTTTGCAAATAATTTTGGAATGCAACAGATAATGGCTATTCCACGGTAGTTCCGAATGTTAGATTTTGAACCAGATTTAAATATTGGTACTAGGAAAGAAGATTTCCATGCTTGAGGAAAAGTACATTTATTAAGTGATAAGTTCTTCAGCAAGATTTTTTTAAAATATTGGTGGTATACTGTCAGGTCCAGGCCCTTTTGAGGCGTCTAAGTTTTTCAGTGCTGTCGAAATGTCATGTTCTGATAGATAGTTTACAGAGATGGAGTTGGAAAATGCAGGTATGAATGAAAAGTATTCACGGTCACGGTTAGTTTCTGAATACTATGTATATACTTCCTGAAAAAAATTTGCAAATTGTTTGCAGATTTCTGTACTATTGTATCCTACATGTCCGTCGAGATGCATTTGAGATGGAAAATTGTTGCTTTTTAGTTTAGTTTTCGTGTAGTTAAAAAAATTCTTAGGAAAAATCTTAATTTCGTTTTCAATTTTGCGTTTATATTCTTCATGTGCTGCATTTATGGATATTTTGAGTTGATTGCAGAGGTCTTTGTAATTTTGAAGATGAGTGTCGCTTTTTTCTTGTTTGTTAATTTTGTGTGCTTTTTGCTTACTATTTTTCAGATGTTTCAGTTGTGAATTGATCCATACAGGTAATTTGTTATTATATTTTTTTCTTTTTCTTTTCTTCGGTAAAGTTTCTGCTAATATATTGTTTACAATTTGATAAAACATGTCTACTTCGTCGTCGACATTCCCTCCTATACTCAATACATTCCACCAATTATTTATATTTAGTCTACGCTTGACTTCTTCAAAGTCAATTTTATTGTATTCCGGCACTTTCTCAAACTCCAAGACGTAGGGAAGGAATGCATTGTGTAAAAAAAAAAAGAATATTCGAATTAACAATTCTACTGGAAAGACTTTAGTTCAGTTTAGCCTCTGAGGTGTATTTTTCGAAAAGGCAATAGCAGGATAAGCATGTGAAATCTGCCCCCAAAGGGAATTCATATTGTTATACCACATTCGAAAGGTCATAGATTGAAGACAATTTTCTCAAAGTTTCAACCCTTTAACTGCCATATTGACGGAGCTAGGGTGGTTCTAATGATTTTTATTCTATTTGATTTTTGAAGAAACCGCTCCTCCGAAAAATTTGAAAAATAGGTATATTTAAGGCATTATGGGGAAGGTTTACAATTTTTTTTTAAATTTTTGAATATGTATTTCTTCCATTAAAAATACTTGAAAGTTTTTAAACATATTTTTGCCCTCTTCCAATTCTTGCACCACCCCGGATTTTTTTAGTGATGGACGACCAAAATATTAGATTTTTTCTAAAAAATAAACAACAGTCGATCATGCGTCCCCATCAAATTCTAAGAGAAGGAAACGCATGGTGCTTAGTTCTAGCAGTACACGATAAAGGACTATTCACACATTTCAGTTCCGTGACGGTTCAGTGAAAGTGCCTTCAGTGCACCGTCAGTGTTCTTTTTTTTCGGAACCCTTCCGTTCCGAATTCCGTACTGTTTCCGTTCCGGCACAGCCAATGCAATAACATACCGATTTCAGTGAAAATAAAAAAAATATCGTTGACGACGAATTTGAGTTTGCTGGACGGCAGAGATGTCTATCTCCTCTGTGTGACGAAGAGCAAGCAAAATTTCTCCCCTCGCACTGACAACTTCAACGAGAGCTCTTTTCTTTCACATTTATACACCACTGTTGTGTAAAGTGTACACGCATCATGAGTGCGTTTGTTTATTTCCTTTTACCTCTTCCACTGAATCGCACCAAAGTGCTAGAGCATTAGCTAATAAATTCTCTGAGGTGGATGCAGATACTTTCACAGAGGTGCACACGCCGGTGAGCACTCTGCTGTATGGTTTTCGTAGATGAAGCGTGGACACGCAAAATCAGCAAAATAAAACAATTTATCGTAAAATTTTCGGTTTTCCTTGCAAATTTTTCATAGCAAGGCCAGATCTACTCTCTATTAATTGAAGTTCACAGAAGTGTTCGCTCCCCATCACGCGCCAGTGGTCACTTGGGTGTATTTAGACGAGAGCGCGTGTGAGCGATTCATGCGAAGAGAATGTGTTTCACTCGCGCCAGCTGCTTTAACCACAAGCACACACTCAAATGCTGTCTATTCGACACTGAGAAGAAGTGCGCTTTCCTCTTTGTGCGGTGCTTCGTTTTTTTCATCCTCGGTGTGGCAGAAATCTGACTCTAGCGTTTATCACTGTGGTGAAATGCCATAGTGGACGGACGCTACACTGATGGCGAGCTGCACTGAAACGGCACCATGCCGGATAGGTGTAAATGCGCGCATAGAAAACGAATGAAAAAATATCAGTATCCATGCACGGTGTCGTGCCGGCACTGAACCGGACCGGGTATGTGTGAATAGTCCTTAATACTTCGGGTACAACCTAGGAAGCTACAAAGTAAGAACTTACTGGTATGTGGTTCATATATGAATGGTAGTAATATATGAACGTCGCGAGTATCACACATATGAAATTCGGTTACGGCAGTCAAGAACTAGAGCGGGTGTCAGATTTTTACGTGTTGCTCATGGATGTAATGAAAGAATAATTAAAGAAAGAAGGAAAATTTCATAACAGTGTCAAAAGTTATCATAAATATATGTTATCGAGGGATGTCTATAGTTTTCTGAAAAAATGTGTGATAAAGATAAAGTTGGAATTTTGTGTCAATCGAATATCCTTATGATGGTTTTCATGGTTTGTAGACTGAGACCGCTATATATGTTTATATTTATTCTAAAATTTGAAACAACAACAGATATAAAAAAGCGATGCATTATTTTTTGTTTTTGAGTTATAACCTTTTGCATAATTTCAAGTCATGCATTTATCGACCATGTCCATTAAAAAACTTGATTCGCTGAATCGATTTCTTTAATTTTTGGGTATATTGTGTAGAAAGCTCCGTACTTTCCAGAAATTATCTGAAAATACATAATGATGACTCATGTAAAAATCAACTCAGTAAGTGATTATTCACTCTCAGAGGAACGCCTCCAGGTTTTTACTAGTTTAACATGGCCAAATATCATTGAGCTTCGTGATATGCTGGTGTCAATGAGAAAGATTTAGTCGTATTTTTATTCAAATTGCGAACGAGAAGTTCTAATAGGGTAATATCATCAATCCTTGGATTGAAACGAGAGCAACAAGTATCGGAATATAGTAGCTCTGGAATAGAAGCTTTTGAAAAAAAATTTCTTTCAAGCAATTTTGGATTTAAAGCTTTATCACGAGATGACCTAGTTAAGACACACAGAGCATAAAAAACTATTCGGGTCCGTAATAAGTTGTATCTCGTTTTTCAAAACATACAAGTGCTATATCGAGCACACTAAAAATTCGACTGGATATTTGGGAATCTAGCGCCGTTGCTGTGAGTGCGATATTGGCAATAGAACTGTTGGTTACTGTTCACACGTGGCCGCCATTATTTACTACCTTTCCTTATGCTCAGTTTTTATCCAGAGAGGTGAGACCGGCGGAAATATAGGTTGACTGCTACTAGAAACTGCTAGAACAAAGCACCATGCGTTTCCTTCTCTTAGAATTTGATGGGGACGCATGGTCGACTGTTGTTTATTTTTTAGAAAAAATCTAATATCGTCGTCCACATTTTTTAAAAATATGAAAACATACCACTTTAACATGTCCATACATTCTTTATTTATCATTAAAAAATCCGGGGTGGTGCAAGAATTGGAAGAGGGCAAAAATATGTTTCAAAACTTTCAAGTATTTTTTAATGGAAGAAATACATATTCAAAAATTTTGAAAAAAATTGTATGCCTTAAATATACCTGATTTTTTCAAATTTTTCGGAGGAGCGGTTTCTTCAAAAATCAAATAAGATAAAAATCAATAGAACCACCCTAGCTCCGTCAATATGGCAGTTAAAGGGTTGAAACTTTGAGAAAATTGTTTTCAGTCTATGACCTTTCGAATGTGGTTTAACAATATGAATTCCCTTTGGGGACAGATTTCACATGCTTATCCTGCTTTAGCCTTTGCACTTCCGCAATGCTAGACTTTTACTTTTATTCGAATCTGTCTCGCCTCAGGTAAAGCTAAGCTGATGAAACATTACTCTGGCTTGATTGGGTGATTTTGTGAATAAAAAGAAAATGAGACTACGTAGTCTTTGCTCCAAGATGTTTCGTGTACAATTTCTTCCGACACACACTGTTAATTTTATCGCAAAATCAAAGCTTACGCAAATAAAATTACATCACGTACCTACAGTAAAGTGGTGTGTTATTCTAGTTCTAGGAAAAAAAAACGACACAATGTTGTCAATAAACGGCTTATGTGGAACGGAATACTTTCCAGGAACATTAATCCAAAGATCGTTTCCACCGGTGAAGCGAAGCGAAGAGAAATTGTCTGGGAAGATAAACCACGAATACCCGGCAATCGAGCGCTAAATTAGTTAACTGTTGCTCAAAACAACATGAAACAAAACCACAGACACCTTACCTTCCGTATTCCCCTGGACCACCCGACAAACTGTGTTCCTTTGTTGTGGTTTTCCTTCTAGTGCAATAACGCAATAAATGTTCAACGCGTCTAGGATACATCGGTGATGGTTTACCACGAACAGATGCCATTAAGCACAGTAGCTTGACCAACGGCATCTACTTGCTCTTTCTTCCGCGCGAGATCCGTCCTCGGGCAGTCATTTACATATTCATCCATCACGCCGGATCGGACGCCGGTGGTTTACAAAGCACTTTGTGTGCTTGTGCAAAGTGCTTAAACATGCTCACACATACAATATACATTTTCAGACCTATGGAAGCGGTCGGGCACACGAAGGGCATGGTCCCACGGAGTAACCCAATTCCATCAATCTTTTCCAGTGCCGATAGGCATCCCAAGACAAGACAATCTACCTCACATAATGAAAAATAAATGTTTCTCAAAGAGTGTACAAAACGCTCAATCTCCGGGCACTGGGTAACTGGACGTCACTGATGGGATTTTCCCCATCACACTGGGACTGCACGGCAGAATCCGTTTGGGGTACTTCATCATTGCTTGAAAACTTGAACGTCGTGTGTTGCTTCAGTTTCTGGAAAGTGTAGCCCAGAGCACTTTGTGGAATGAACTTTTCCTGCTTGGTTAAACTGAGAAAATCGTGGATAACTTCATCTGAATGCATGATGGGGTTAGTGCCGACGAAGGCTTCCACAATGATAATTTCGATAAATATCCCCCTGCAGCTAATGACCATTTCGAGCAGTTACTGCCCATTAGGATATCAGCTGGTACGGTTTTACTCATTAGACCGGTAAACGGCGTAGTTCTCCATATTCTTTCCTCGTCATCACGATTGAATGCGAATCGTTAGAGAAACCTTGCCAACCAATCAGCTCTTTTTATTTGGGGTTACTTCGAAGAACTTTCCTCCCGATTCAAAATTTCAATGCAACCGTTCAAGCTCTAAAACGATACATGAACGTGAGGCCCATTTGTGAACCATCACCCTTATCTACCCAAAACTAGGAGAAAAAAAAACACCAACGAAGGAAACGAGCTCATGCTTGCCATTTGGTTGGAAAATTGTGTTTATCCATCATCGTCTCCACGTCAAAACTGTTGAAAGGACCAGCCAACTCTCCGGTGCATTTGTGAAGGCAGATCCCGAATTCAGCACAGCATGCGATTGCGTGCTGCAAAGCAAAAAAAAAAAAAGAACTAGTAGTTTCAGGGAATGTTCCACTGTTTTGGGCAAATGAAGGAACCCAAAACAACTGAAAAGAAAAGATTTAGCTTGGTAAACCAGAACGAGTGATTAGTTCTGGCCCGAAGGCTTCTCATGAGAAACGTTCATCGTGTTCCCCTTTTCCGACGAATAGTTTTGAGTTTTGTGTGGATTGCGGGTTGGAAGTTGGAGGGTCGGTGATGGGGTCGGGGAACGCTCTAATGAAAGTGCAAAACCATGTAGCCTATTCGTGCTAACGAACGAGGTCCGGGAATGGTTCCACACTGTCGGTTGCCCGGAGAGCCATGCGTGATAATTATGCATTGCTTAATAGCATTCTAGGAACGAACATGAAGATGTTGGAAAGCTGTCGAATGAGTAAAATTTAAGGAAATAAATCGTTGAAGTTTGCCGATATATATTGCGTGGAAAACGGAAATGTTTTACGAAAACAATATGAACTCATTGATACGTCATACAGCAAACACTCAGCGGAAGACTTTCGAGACATCGAGAACTAGACGGATCCTTGTTTTTCCCTTATCATAATAACAACACAAACGAATTAATGTGCTCTAGTAGTGAGCATTTGATTCTTTTCACCGTCACTATTTACGCGATATCCTATCAACAAACCTAGTTCGATTCGGATGACCTAAATCGATAACGCAGATTAGTGCCAAAAGCATGTTTATTGGGGAGAATACAATGAAATATGTTTCTGTTATGTTTTTCTCGATAAAAAAAAAATTTGCTATGAACTATTTTAGGCATTTGGCAAAGTCCAACAAAGTAACCGTAGAAAAGTAGAAAAGATAAATATGTGAACAAGCGAGAATATACTTCCATAAAAAAAAATCACCCAGAAGTAATAGTACTGAGCCAAATAAAGCAGCTTGTTCAACAAACATGCAATTCAGCAATTGTGTTCTTGTGATGAGGTACCGATGAGCTCTTTGTTAGACATTACCCTAAAGCACCACACGCGAAAGCATGCTAAAATGTTAGTTGTTTTGTTCTGGATTTGATTGCTTAACATTTGGTACAACTAATCGATTGTTGTTTTTTCTATACTGTCATTTATGATCTATCGTGCTGCCAACTTAGCAACAACATCCAGCAATGACACGCACCACGAACGGGTAATGAAACGTTACAGTTGAGCAATGACATACACCCTTAATGGAAAATGAAACGCTTCAATAAGGTGTCATTCGTGCAACTGAACAATTATAAACTCCCAGCAAAGTTGCCTGTATGCATGATAGCAAAAAAAAAAAATTTCTCAGTTGTTCGAAGCTACACAGCGTTCATGTAGTTAATGCTACTTCCGAACTTAAGCATTTACTGCATACCGTATCGACACAGAGCCGGCAAAGCTGGCATAAGCATGCACAAAGCAAGAAACGTACTTACATCTGTAAAAATGCCACTTTTTTAATTTATGTACTTCACTTTATCAGCAAACACACGAGTATCAACCTCTAGAGCTACCTACCGAAAACTTGTAGTAAATACTACAGTTTGTAGCATGTTTTGACAGGAACGTGATCCACACGTAGCATTTACTACCGAAATTCAAGCATGCTACGTTTTATTCATTGGGTAGATTGCTTCAGCTTGACTGAATACTTAGACGATTCTGAAAGGAAAGTATGCATCTTTTTGTGTAATATTACAATCTTTAGAATGGCACGAACAACGCTGTACAGCGAAAAAGATATAATATCACAACGATCACGGTGCCATTCTAAAGGTTGTACTATCAAATACAAATAATAATACCCCTAAGTCCCATACAAACGAACCGCCAATGTTTGGTTCACAGCCTGAACAAGTAAGCCTAGCAAATTACTCCCTTTCGTTGCGATAGTTTGAAAATGTGGAAGGAGATCGTTTCTGGCAACGCTTTATGCTAGTTGCTACGGCGCAAAACAAGTTTGTTTGTTTATGTTTTCCGTTGTTGTATTGCAACAAATTCAAAGATACACTCCAGCTAATCGATGAATGAAGAATTGCGATATTTTTTGGCAGTGATGGGACTTTATTTCATAGACGGGCCTTGGTGTGGAACATGGGTACGATTCGAATACGTACCACGGAAACAGCGATTAGCGCTCTACACGATAAAATAAAAGTTAAAAGAGAAACAAATGCAAGCTGTGTATGCGTTTTCCCAATAGTCACTCATATATGCGTGACCCAGACAAATTGATTATAGCCCGAACGGTGGCAGACACAACAGTTTTTCTTTCATGATGGATAAACTTATTAGGGTAAGGGCTCCCTATTTCGTCTCATTTGTAAGGACGTCGCCTTCAAACCCCGATTTAGCCACTAAAATCACTGTAACTATTTCATATTACTGCTTCATTCGCCTTGCTCCACGTTGAAAATTGATTCATTTTTTTTATTCAATATTGTAGTATAATTTTAAGGCACACTGCTTAAGCTCTAAGATGCCAAGGGTATTTACTAATCTTAATTACGACTAACTTAAAACTAGAAAAGTATCATTATGTAATGTAGCGGTAGCGGATTCTCGAGAAGCTATCGGTAGTGGCCGGTGAATTGAATATCGCATGAGGGTCTTCCATATGCCGTTGGCGAAGATCCATGTTGGCCGCATCCTTCGGTCCGTGTGGGTCCGCGGGAAACACCCCCAGGCTACGAAGGCCCGGCGGGTGGCCCGCATGCCGGTTTTCGACTGGGGCGGCCTTCCGTGGATGATGATGGTGATGTTACGGAAGAGAATGAAAAAAAAAGTAAATATAGTGGAAACGGGGTAAAAAGGGGATGTGGGAACAAAATGTTTGAAAACGATAAAGATCTAATTAGTTGCCATCGAGATGGTGAAGAGACAGGGAAGGGGTAACGAAAAAGTTAGTGACAAAAAAAGATCTTGTTAGTTCCAATGAAGATGGTGGACAGGGACGGGGATCGAGAGAATCGGGCGGATGTTAGTGTCGAACCTGTAGGTGGAGTTTATACTTTCTGAGCGAGGGATAACACATTACACTTGTATATCAATGTGTTTAAGGTACTGGTATATGAGAAGCATATATAAACTATCCCGACTCGCCAACACATCCCGAACCGGAACCTCAGGCGCCCTAAGGGATTCCAGTAGCTTCGACCTGGCGTCACGATACTCTACGCACGACCACACGACATGCTCGATGTCCTGATAACCGTCGCCACAGGTGCAGAGACCGCTCTCCGCAAGCCCAACACGCCGGAGATGTGCGTTGAAGGTGTAGTGATTTGACATGAGCCGCGACATAACACGAATGAAATCGCGACTCACGTTCATCCCCCTGAACCAAGGTTTCGTCGATACCCTAGGGATAATGGAATGTAGCCATCGTCCCAGTTCGCCATTGCTCCATGAAGTTTGCCAACTTTCGAGAGTTTTCTGACGAGAGATACTGAAAAATTCATTGAAGCAGATTGGTCTTTCATAAATATCACCTTCTAATGCGCCCACCTTAGCCAATGAGTCTGCCTTTTCATTGCCTGGAATGGAACAATGCGAAGGGACCCAGACTAACGATATTAAATAAGACCGTTCAGATAAAGTTCGCAAGTGTTCCCGTATTTTCCCCAGGAAATATGGGGGATACTTTCCTGGCTTCATTGCCCGGAGAGCTTCTATTGAGCTTAGACTGTCCGTGACAATGAAGTAATGGTCTTTGGGCAAGGTTTCAATGATCTCAAGGGTGTACTGAATAGCAGCTAATTCTGCGACGTAAACTGAAGCCGGATCATTGAGTTTGTGAGAAGCGGTGATGTTTTGATTGAAGATGCCGAAGCCTGTGGACCTGTTGATGTTTGAACCGTCAGTGTAAAACACCTTTTCACAGTTGACTGTTCTAAATTTATTATAAAAAATATTTGGGGCCACTTGAGGGCGCACGTGATCCGGGATTCCACGAATTTCTTCTCTCATGGATGTGTCGAAAAACACAGTAGAATCAGAAGTATCCAAGAAATGAGCACGATTGGAAACAAACGAAGAAGGATTAATATTCTGAGCCATGTAATCAAAATACAAGGACATAAAACGGGTCTGAGAATTGAGCTCGACAAGCCTTTCGAAGTTTTCAATCACCATCGGATTCAAGATGTCGCATCGGATTAGCAATCGATATGAGAGATCCCAGAATCGGGTTTTCAACGGTAAGACGCCCGCGAGCACTTCGAGACTCATCGTATGAGTCGACTGCATGCAACCTAAGGCAATACGCAAACAACGATACTGAATTCTTTCCAGCTTGATGAAATGAGTGTTCGCCGCGGATCGGAAGCAAAAGCATCCGTATTCCATCACGGACAATATCGTTGTTTGGTATAACCTGATCAGGTCTCCTGGGTGGGCACCCCACCATGATCCGGTTATTGTACGAAGAAAATTGATTCTCTGTTGGCATTTTTGTTTCAGATACCTAATGTGACATCCCCAGGTGCCTTTGGAGTCGAACCAGACCCCGAGATATTTAAATGTGAAGACCTGAGCTATGGTTTCACCCCCTAGTTGAAGCTGTAATTGTGCTGGTTCTCGCTTCCTTGAAAATACAACCAGCTCAGTTTTCTCCGTAGAGAACTCGATACCCATTTGAAGAGCCCATGTCGACAAGTTGTCGAGGGTATCTTGCAATGGTCCTTGGAGATCGGCAGCTTTGGGTCCTATAATGGACACAACGCTGTCGTCGGCAAGTTGTCTTAGCGTGCAAGATGTGTTGATACATTCATCAATGTTGTTCACGTAAAAGTTGTATAAAAGGGGGCTTAAGCATGAGCCCTGAGGAAGACCCATATAGCTGAATCGTATTGTCGACAATTCACCATGCGCGAAATACATGTATTTCTCGGACAACAGATTATACAAAAAGTTATTCAAAATTGGTGAAAGACCATGCTGATGCAACTTCTCAGATAGGATGTTTATGGAAACTGAATCAAAAGCCCCCTTGATGTCTAGGAAAACTGACGCCATTTGTTCTTTACGAGCAAATGCCATTTGAATTTCGGTTGAGAGCAACGCAAGACAATCGTTCGTTCCTTTGCCCCTGCGGAAGCCGAATTGTGTATCTGAAAGTAAGCCATTAGTCTCGACCCAATTGTCTAGACGAAACAGAATCATTTTTTCGAACAATTTCCGGATACAGGAAAGCATAGCAATCGGCCGATACGAATTGTGATCGGAGGCTGGTTTCCCTGGTTTTTGAATGGCGATAACTCTTACTTGTCTCCAGTCATGTGGGACAATATTATCCTCAAGAAGCCTATTGAATAAATTCAATAAGCGCCTTTTGGCAGAGTCAGGCAAATTTTTCAACAAGTTGAATTTGATTTTGTCTAACCCCGGAGATTTATTGTTACACGATAAAAGCGCAAGTGAGAACTCGACCATCGAAAAAGGTGTTTCGTTTCTGTTTGATGAAGCGACGCGCATGATTGTCTGTTCCGGAACAGAGTCAGGACATACTTTTTTAGCGAAATCGAATATCCAGCGGTTAGAATATTCCTCGCTTTCGTTTGTGGTGTTTTTGTTGCGCATTCGTCGGGCTGTGTTCCAAAGAGTGCTCATTGATGTTTCTCTCGATAATCCGTCTACGAATCGACGCCAATAACCGCTTTTCTTCGCTTTAATCAAGCTTTTCATTTTAGCGTCTAATGCCGCGTAGTTTCTGAAATTATCAGGTGTTCCGTTTTTCCTAAACTCGACAAATGATGAAGTTCTCTCCGCGTTTAATTCTGAGCACTCTTTGTCCCACCACGGGTTGGGGGGACGGATGTTAGTTTTCGCGCCGGGTACACGTTTCGTCTGAGCTTGAGTCGCGGTGTCGAGAATCAAGCCAGCCAAAAATGTGTACTCTTCCTCCGGAGGAAGTTCTTGTGTTGTTTCTAGATTCTCAGATATCAAATTTGCGTAGCATTTCCAATCAATGTTTCGTGTGAGGTCATACGAAACATTGATTGTTTCCGATGGTCTTAATCCGGTGGCGATTGAAATTACGATAGGCAGATGATCGCTACCGTGGGGATCAGGGATTACCTTCCACGTGCAACCCAACCGTAGCGATGTCGAGCAAAGGGATAAGTCCAGCGCACTTGGTCTTGCTGGTGGTGCAGGAATTCGTGTCATTTCCCCCGTATTCAAGATTGTCATATTGAAGTTGTCGCAGATATCATGGATCATAGTTGATCTGTTATCGTCGTGAAGACAGCCCCATCCCGTACCGTGTGAGTTAAAGTCTCCTAAAACCAACGTCGGTGCGGGAAGAAGCTCTATGATATCATTGAGCCGCCGATGCCCAACCGAGGCTCTTGGAGGAATGTAGATGGAAGCAATGCAAAGGTCCTTGCCTTTGATTGTAACATGACATGCGACAACTTCAATACCTGGTATCGAGGGGAGGTTAATGCGATAGAAAGAATAGCACTTTTTGATCCCCAAAAGTACTCCTCCATAGGAATCATCTCGATCCAGACGAATAATGTTAAAATCGTGGAAGTTTAAGGGTATTTCAGAAGTTAGCCAAGTTTCGCACAATGCAAATGCGTCACATTTCAGATTATTTACTAGAAATTTGAAAGGATCTATTTTTGGGATGATACTTCTACAATTCCACTGTATAACAGTGATTGTATCCGTGACCTCGGTGGGTGTCTTAGCCATCGAAGGATACGATCGCTGAAAGAAGGGGCCATTTTGCAGTCAACTGCTTCAAGAATGTTTTAACTGTAGGAATAAAAGCCATTATCAGGCTTTTAAGAGGTTCAGAAATATTGAAAGTAGACATGATCCAGTCCACAATATCAGAGAATTTAACAAACCCAGTATTTGGTAAATTTTCTGACTGATCTTTAGGGACTTTCGGGGGTTTTGAAGTCCCAGGAAGTGATGGAAATTCTTGCTCGGAATTTAATTTTCCAAGGCCTGGAGCTTTTTTCTCTGGTTTTTTGCCATCACTACCAGTTGTTGTAATTTTTCGGAACCCATCAGAGGACATCTTCGAACCCTTACTAGGGAGCTTTTGAGAAGATTTATTTCTTCTCTTTCTAATTGATGAGCTATGAGGGACAGCCGAAGATGTACCTTCGAGGGGGTCATCATATTCGCTCTCGTCAGCTGACAAGTAAGCGTAAGGATTTTCGGTAGGTGGCGTAGCACATTTCAACATTTCTGCAAAAGAGCGTTTGGAATGTTGCTTGAGTGAACGCTTCATTTTATCCTTACGCAATTTGTACACGGGACAATCAGAGAGGTCATGCGGCCCCTCCTTACAGTAGAGACACTTTTCATTGTCTCCACTGCAGGAGTTATCCGCATGACTCCCTCCACACTTTATACACCGGGATTTATTGCAACAATGGGATGCTGTATGTCCCAATTGTTTGCAATTGGTGCAGTTCATGACCCGCGGCACAAAAAGACGAACAGGTAAACGGACTCGGTCCAGGAGGACGTAATTAGGCAAAGCCGAGCCAGCGAAAGTCACCCGATACGAGTCTGATGGGATATAGGACTTAGTCCCATCCTCAGCGGTCGATACTGAACGCAATTGCTTGCAGTCCAGTATCTTAACGTTCTTGAGTAGGGGGTTTTTAAAACCACCTGCCCCATGCTTAAGAACGTCCTCGCAAGTCAGACTCGGATCGGTGATCACGCCGTCTATCTCGACTTCGCGAGCTGGTACGTATACGCGATACTCCCGCGTGAAATGCTCACTTCGAACGATCTCATTAGCCTGTTTTGCACTGGCTAACAAGACCCTAAGCTTGTCCGGGCGTACTTTCTCAATTTTTTGTACAGTATTGTATCGCGAGGACAGGTCATTAGAAAGTCTTAGAAGGTTCAATTTTTTACCGTTGGCTTTGGTCCGGATGTAAACCGCATACGGTCCGGCCGGGAGTGCAAGCCCATCGGGATAGCTTCTAATGCGAGATTTATTGCCATCAGAAGCATCCATTTGATCATCTAGGGGAAGGTCAGGCAATTCTGTGCCTTTTGTCATGGCACGGAAATGTGTCCGTGCGGGTAAATATTAGGGGGCAATAAAAATCTAATGGTACTGAACAACAGGGAAAAGAAAAAAAATACTTAGCTTTAGCTCTCGAAGGGTGATCGGCCGACAAGGCCCGGTCCTAGGCAACCGGTGAATATTCCAGTTCAATAAAGTGCAAAAAACCTCTTTGAGGAAAAAGCACTTTGTTTTTAGTCTCTCACTACACTGTCCAATGAAACCAATCTTTTTATCACTATATATATTTATCACTGTTTCTAATGTACAACGATATATACGCAGCGCCCAGCGCTGGCGCTGGCTAACGGTACCACACGCTGTGCTGCTTTACACAAGCTCACAGTCGGTCTTGAGAACGGATTAATTAGAACTATTACTCGACCGCACTGATGCACACAATAGAATACGGAATGACCTTGATAACGGAATAAAACAATTCACCACGCGATTGGAGAAAGCAGAATTTACGTCCGATCGATCCGATAGTCACGGCACGAATGAAAATTGATTCATATTTCACATTCAACTAATATTTATAAAACAGCTAAAAACACTAATGATGTTTTCACTACTCTGCTCCTAATTTCATCCCAATGGATTTTTATCCATCCTATCGTTGATCTTTTATTCATCCTATAAATTAGCAATGGCGACAGAAATCAAAACAAAATATTCCACTATTACACTCTCACCCGCATTCGCATGGCTGCCAGATGGCTGACTAAACGCTGCCAGCTGGAAAAATATGGCTTGCAGACATTCTGGTGACCGACTGCCTTACCGCTGCCAGATATATAACTCAAACGATACAACCGTACCCACCAGGATTTTTCCACATTATTATTATTGGTAAAAAAATTTACTCGTTGAATTATCTAATTAATGGGGCAATGACTTACGGAGATCTTAAGAACTATCTTTTAACATCATTTTATTAGAGAAAACAGATAGAACAGATATAGACTTTCTATGCAAAGTAATACATATTTTCTATGAAAATACCTGGCATCTCTGTGCACAGCCGATGAAACACACACACACTTCACAGCGTTATGTTGGCGTATAGCGGAATGAAACCAGTGCTACTAAATTTGCCACAAAGGTTATTTCATTAGTATTTAACACGTTCTTTCTGGTAATAGTCGAAGCCAAAACAGTTTTATTTAAATATTAATATCAATAATATAATTAAACTAATGTCACGGATACAAAAAACATACTTTTTGATAATAATTTGAAGAAGAAAAATAATTTATTTTTTGTAACAATATGAGATAACTTGGCAACTTTGCGAAACCAAATGAGATGAAAACAAAGCGCAATCAAGTGAACTAAGTGAAAAACTTTCATCTCATATTTTTAAAGACTTTTATTGTTTGTCGGGTAATTTTTGAAGTTTTAAATCGTTAATTGAACAAGTGGCAAGTGAACATTACTAATTATGAAGCCATCCAGCATTCAATGGTAGTGTAATTTTGCGAAATAGTGATCATGTTTTGAGACGAATCGATTAGTAGATATTCAGAAACATGACGAACTGTAAATCTTGAGACGAAAATGTGTCCTAAATTGAAAAGTGAGTTTATTTTATATGAAAAAAACGATCACCGAAGAATTTAAAACCATTTCTTTCAATAGGAAAGTGTGACAATAGCTTTTCAAATCATTTTAAAACATTTCACAGTTTGCTTCCGGTAGGTTGTAAAATATTATTCATGTTCAAAGTTATGAGGTGAAGGGATGAGATGGAAATAGGAGCTCAGATGAAATAGGGAGCCGTTGCCCTAATTGAATTATTTTCTATTAGTATTATGACGTAAAGGTTCCCCGCATTTAGCAGATGTTGAAAAATTCCTACTCCTCTGACGGGAGTGATTTGCAATGTGAAGAACGGATGGCTACCATAACGATTCGGTGAACAGTGCCGAGACATTCTAACATATAATACTAAGCAATTTCCGAAAAGCCAAGGAGCAAATTTCTGAAAAGCCAAGGAGGACAAAAAACAAAATCCGATATGGAATAACCATATCTCATACACAACAACATAGTTCAAGTTTATTTTTCACTACAATAAACAGTAACTATGGTGAACTTGTTCTTACCCTTCAGTGTTGCTAGTTTTATAGAAAACTCGTTAAAGTACATTGTCACTCTGACAGTGTATCATGACAGTGTACCGCACGATGCAAAATGTGTCCTTGAAAATTTGTCGAAGTACTCCGTATTATAATTTGTATTTGGTACTATTACACGACAAAATGCATAATTTCATATCAGAGAATCATATATAGTATGAGGAAATGTCATCAAAATATAAAATTCTGTCATTGTAATATCAAACCAAAAACAAAACATTTTCAGAAAAGGTATTTTTCAGTTATTTTATATTCTAGCGTTCAGAATTAAATAATATAATAAGAACTTCTCTTATCTGATTCTGATGCAGTTTATTCAATTCTATTTTATTTGAAGATTTATTTTTATTTGGATCAATTGTACTTAATAAAATTGGAATAACGCATCAATAACGAAATAAGATATGACAACTTATTTAGATGCTAAACAGATATTGTACAATTTCTTGATTCTCTAGATGAAATATCACGAAAATATCAAGTATCGCTATGATGGCACAAAAACGTCAAGACAAGACATGATGGTAAAATTTGTTATTATTTTGATCTTTGTTTGCCATTTACATCTAACCGGGAAACTGGAACAAACGTATCCCCAGCAAGCCGTTCTAGTTTTATTTATTCGACCAGTTCTTCTGTCAAATTTAAAACTGGTCTACGATGCCGTTCGTATTTTTTGTATATTTGAAACACGAGTAAAACACTGCTCGGGCTGCCAGTTTTTCTTGTTATAAAATCCTGAATTAAATTTTGTAACTGGCATAAATTATGCATCTAGAACTAAAACACTACTGAATATGCCCTAATGTACTCAATACGTTGTTTTAACCCTGTAGTTCCGGAACCGGAAGCAGTATCCACAGCAATTTAAAAGTTCGTATGAAACAGTAAGACTTTTTTTTGTGAAAATCCATTTGGCCATCTTGAAGTAAGCTTGATGATTTGCAGTTTTCAATCACCATTTTAAATTCTTTCGAAACCGGATTCAGATGACTGAATTAGTTCGTTTGCCAGCAACCAATATGACTTCCAAATTGG
Organism: Malaya genurostris; assembly: GCF_030247185.1. NCBI lineage: Eukaryota > Metazoa > Arthropoda > Insecta > Diptera > Culicidae > Malaya > Malaya genurostris. Next base: position 247,014,496 of record NC_080572.1, on the reverse strand, counting down.
AACAGTTTTGAAACTAGTTAAACCTAGACTTACTATCTCTTGCTCTTTTTCGATCAAACCGATTGAACGAAATTTAACAAATGAAACGAACCTGCAATTTTGTTACTTCTGCATATGTAAGTAAAGTGTTTAGCTTTGAATCGGCAGCTAAAAACATGTAGTAGGATTATTATTATTATTATTATTATTATAATTATAATTACTATTATTATTATTCTTATTTTTATTATTATTATTATTATTATTATTATTATTATTATAATTATTATTGACATCACTACACCACCGGCACGGTATTACTGCACTACCGACTGTGAAAATTGCATATTTTTCAAATAAACTTCAATTCATTGACATTTTTCTATTTCTTTTATATGATTTATTTTACCCCGGTTTTACATTATTTTATTCTTTCGGTTGCACTTAAAAAATAGCAAACATTTTTATCAACCGCAGCACCGTCTTTTACCAATATTACACACTAGTAGCAGACATCCGTAACCGTTTCGTTTGCTTTATAGCGTGTACGAAATAGAACAAAGTACGCATCGTTCGTTTTGTGTTTTCTTCTTGCACGTTACACGGTATTGTATTGTCATTCTATATGCCAGTTTGAAAGCTTCGACACGCCCTGTAACTGCGGAACCGGAAGCTGTATCCGGATGAAATTTCACAGTAGCTTTAAAGATAATATGAGCTTTTTTTTAATTATAGAGGTTTTAACACTTTAAGGTCATTCGCCTCTTCGGACCAGAAAATCTTTCTGACCCCTATGTGCGGGGTTGGGAATTCAAATAAAGATTTGTGAAAATCGGTTCAACATCACAGAGAAATCAAAGTGAATTTTATTTTTGGAGTTTTTTTTTCACCATTTTCGGTGCTTCCGGAACAGGAAAAGGGAGACCAGTAGTGCCGAATTAAGTTTTTATTCCCACAATCTAACAAGCTCTGTAAACAAGAAGAACTTATCAGACAAAAAAAAAGCTAATGAAATTTGTAATGTTCCACTTATTACGCTTTAGTTCCGGAACCGGAAGTCGGATCCAGATGAAAAGATTTACTATTTTTTTCAGGAAACTTTCATTTGAATCTTGATTTACCAAAAACCCGATGAGCTGTTTCAGAGATAATTGAGTACAAACCTTTCTCAAATTCTCACATATTATCATATAACTCCGGAACTCCGGATCCAAATGAAATTCAATAGCAGGTTATGGAACCATAATACCTTTTATTTGAATCTTAGTTTGTGAAAATTGGTTCTGTCACCTCTGAGAAAACAGACAGAAAGAAATAGAGAGATTTTTGCTCAGTTCGTCGAGCTGAGTCGAGTGGTATATGACTCGATCGGTTTTTACAGTGATTGCATAGCCTTTCTTTATGAGAAAGGCAAAAAGGATACTGATAGTGACCACCGCGACTTGAAAACCGAGAATCTTTGGATCGCAAAGTACGTCTGTTAATCCACTAAGCCACAGAAGCACACATTTGCTAGACTGATAAAAGGTGCATTTAAATTCATGCCGCTGCACCTGTTAGCAGAATGCAAGTTACAGTCGAAACCAGTAAGTTTGAAGAAAATTTAACATTAAGTCATTATAAATGAAATTTTCGGTCATTTGACAAATTAGGTATTTATTAATAACATCGTATAGAGGATTAAGTCCCTTGTAAAATTCGTTTTTATTTTGGTTTGTAGTCTCTCCGGAATATGTCTAAATGTAATGTACACACTTAGAAAAATTTCTATCTCTATAGATGCACATAAAAGGAGCGTCATGATGCACTTACATTCACAATTGAAAGCATGTAAAGCTAAGTCATTCCATTAACTTCACAGTTTATTTAGCTGAAGCTTACATCGATACAGACGCAAAATTTATTTTTACATGTTAGAAGATGTAATATTGTGTCATCACCGGAGAAATTACGGTATGCTTGAGATTACGTAAAACGTATAGTTCATTATTTCTAAGAGTGTAATTGAATACAATTTTCATTCGAGAGCCTATAAATTTTGGTTGGGGTTGATTTTTTGGAAAAAATCCTTTAAATCAGGAAAAGCTTTGCTTTAAAATTGTACACAAAGAGAAAAAAATATTTCAAAAATGAATATACTCTGGATACTATTGATTTTTGTTTGTTGATATAGTGACCATATAATTCCCAAGCTGGAATCAACCAGCGAAAAGTTCACATATTTTTTACTCCACTGGAAGAACGGCTCGCTGGAAGAGCATTTCTAATTTCGTATTCAAGAATATTGCTGATATGTTTAATGCTGAAGATGCACTTTCAAGAAAAAACAAACTTGAGCCGAAATTTTTAAGCGTGGTTTTATTATTAATATAATTATTATTATTATTGCTTTGCAATTGTCTCTTACTGAAATTTCGTGAAGAATCAGATATCTTTGTACATAAAAATTGTCAAATAAATAATCTACAAATATGTTGTACCTAGTTTGTATTAGCAAATAAACTAGAATTGTTTCAAGTTTAAAATATACAAATCCGTTGCAAAACAAAAAGTATTTTGTAAGTAGCAGAAACTTTACGTCTGCTTAGCGGTTCAAATTTAACTGTCGAGTTTAGCACTAAGCAGTTCAATTTGAACTGCTCTGCACTGATGAGTCAAAGACGAAACGTTAAAATAATAAAAACGGTTAAGGGCCCTAGCACAAAATTTGGCTAATTCCTAAATGATAAAATATACAGTTTTGGAATAAGCAAAGTCCTGGCATTACATTCCTTTTGTGGAATTTGGCCTTTCTGTTTCAACAGACTTCGCAGCCGATTCTTAGTGTACAGAAACATTGCATGGCTAGTACTATGGATCCTACTGACACTGACACTTCCAGGTCGGGGCTCGAACACGCCAACCCGGGACAGTTTTGGAATAGCAGCTGTTTAATGTGACTAATCTGTTCTTTAGTGTAGGTGCATCGTTTCAAATTCTAGTAGTGAAAAAGGGGAAAGCTTGCACAATTCACACAATCGATCAACTAACGGATATTCGAATGTGTGAAGGAAGCGTGCTAGCTTTATTTCGTATTCACGACATCCAGGTTATGTCTCTGACATTACCCACCCGCCTTTTTGGCTTGGTTATTAGTCTACAATTTGTAGACGAAAACACAACAGGATATTTCTGGAGATCGCCTCTTTTACCGATTTTCCCGCCACTTTCTTCAAATAAATTTCGAATTAAAAATGTCTGCGCAGCAGAAACTGTGATTTTCTACTTTTTAAGTGTTATTTTTAATTGACAATGTCGGTGGTTTGAGGTGATCCGTTTTGAATAGTACACGGGGGAAAATTAGTCATGATTTCAGGAAAGGAGTTCGTTTTCATTTTATGAAAATGTACCATGATTAAAAGTTCCCGGATCAGGAACCATTTGGACTTGTGTTACTGAAATTTATCGCGTACCGCACTGACATAACTCCAGGCATATTTTCAATCTTCTTTGTAATATAAAATCAGGCGTAATGTTTGAAAATATTAAATGATTTGAAATATGAAATAAAATGTCAAGATTGAAATATTTTTTACGCAAGATTGAAATATATTTCAGTAGATCTTGATTCTGATTAATGTTCTATTTTATAAGCCTTCGAATAGTAGTGAAAAGAAAATTTCTTCTATAGATTAATTTATATTGCATCAATCGTTGCAAACACTTGCAAAACAACATTTAAAACACTGCGATCAACCTTCAAACAGTTTTACGTTAATGGCTCCGAATGTTCTTTCGTACTTCTTTTCTCAGATATTTGAAAATACTTTCAAGTGAACTATGAGAAAAACGTATGAATCGGACCGCATTAAATCATATTTTATACCAGAGTCTATAAGCTGTGGAATGGTGTTTTTTTCAGAAAATTTATTTAAAGTCCACAAGAAATAAGTTTAAGGTGATGTTGGCATTAATCGACGGAATTTGTCATACTAAAATTTATAATAAGTGTTCATCAAACCATTTTATCTGATTGATTTTGAGAAGGTTCGACCAACTGGAGGATGTTTGTTGTGTGATCTCTTTTCATCCAGAGCTTTATTTAAAATATTAGATTGAGGTGCTCAAATTTAACGACTTGTTTTCTTGCAGAATTTGCCGAACCCTTTCTCTAAGAGTGAAAATCCCTGTTACTGAACCAGTGGAAATCCCATCGATTTAATCTGGCTCTACTATCGTCACGTCTCAATTTGATTTACTTGGAAACATTTCTGCCAACACCAGGGGGCTAGTTCAGGATGGATTCCTTGCTACCCCCAGCAGCAGCAGCAGCAGCATCAGCAGGACTTCTGCATAGTTTCTAGTTTCCAGTAAGCAGTTTGCTCTAACCCAAACAAATTTCTCCTACGTCTCTACGAAACTACGGTCAGTCAGTCTGTCTGTCTGCCTGTCCTCTTCGAGCTGATCGGGAGACTAAGATAGACTTTAATCTTTCGGAATGTTTTTCATTGACATTTTGCATTTGTTTAGACTCGTTTCCATTCAGGCCCCGTGTTGACTATTTATAAATATAGAAGCGGCAATTTCAGTCTATAGGTCAGCAAAAATAGTAGCTACTATCGACAGTGAATGAGTATGGTAAATGGTATGCCTCGCTTCCTTGTCAACCCTGATTAGTCACGTTTCATCGAGTCCAAGTACAACTTTCTTACTCTTATTATGGCTCGAGTACGGCTGTGGTGGCTGTGATTTTTTTCCTCCAAATTCAGTGGCTCGTGCTACGCTGTGCAACGTGCTCATATAAATCACCACCGGAAATCTGTGACATACGTCGTTTGGGTGTACATCATCGAGCGAACAGGAGCCTGAAATTGTGCAGGGAAGCAGAGAACTGTTGCTTATTGCCCTGCCGCTCACCATGGTATTTACGGTCCAGCATAGCATCGGTCGTTCGGGAAGCCGCCGCAGTATAGCGTCCCGTCGGTTATTCTACCAGTGTATGTCCCGGCTTTGATGCAAACAGCTTATTTGATGGCTGCCAATATCCACAAACACGTAGGAGATTTGACCGCTTGGAAGCACTGCCATTTCTGTATGAAGGAATATAAATCGGACTCTTTTCAGATGAGTAATTCTTGCTAGTTGTGTCCCGTACATTTCACAACCGGACAACATCCAACCACAGTGATATCATGCCCACAAAAAGTAATCCGATGCACTGGGCGGAATTAAGACCGATTGGTGCTGAGCGGATGTTTTCCTTTCGTTGGCTTCAGCATATGATGAATGGGTTGTGACTGGGCGACTTGTTGAAAAAAAAGCACTAAATCGCTAAATTAGAGCTGACTCTACAGGGGGTGTACGTTCGTAGTTGTTTTAGAGGCTGTGCAAATGATCTTAATTCATTCCGATCTACCCTTCTAATGGCTTCAAATGTTTTGAGGAGTGCAAAACTCGCACCAAAGGAGGGCGAATAAAGCCAGCATTTGACTGCTTTGCGTTCGAGAAAAATGCTCCGAACAGTGCTTAATATCGTAAAGAATTCTACAGTTTGGCCCTTCTGAATGCCAGAAATTAACTGAAATATGCAAATCCGAAATGAAATAATCGACATCAAAATTCGGTTCGTTGCTACTCTCATTTGTTCCGCGTTATTTCGTTGTGTGTTAGAAAAAATTTGTCGGCAATAAGTCAATCTTTAGTATAAATGCACCGTTACAATTCAAGAAGCGAATCAGTATAAGTTGCGAGATTCACACAATCAACTAATACGAACGATTATCCTTTTTATTCGTATTCATGTACTCCATTTATGTTTATGACATTACTTATTCGTCTTTTTTCCTCTCTTCGCTAAATTCTCTGGGGCTGAACCGATTTCAATAATCTTAGGTACGCTTATTGGAGATGGCTCAACGAAGTTCGATAAACTTAGGCTTTAAAAAAAATTTTTTTTTATTCAATGGTTTGTTAGACAGTTGTGTGTCTTTACAGTGTCTTCATACTAAGCTGAGTACAGGGTGTTCCATCTTTTATGACGGTATGTAAACGCAGAATAACTTTCACATTTACCAACTGAGCGATTGCATATTGCGGAAACGTCAATTCAGTTCAATTTTTTCCATGGATCGCTTCACACCAAAACAACGCGCTGAAATAGTGACACTTTACATCGACAATAGTCGTGCCATTGTGTTAACTCATCGTGCATATAGGAAAAATATCGCGGCAAAAAGGCACCATCTGACAATACTATTCTTCGTTTCGTGTCGAATTTTATTAAACACGGAACAGTAGTAGCCAACCAGCCTCAAACTAGGCAAACATTCGTGCTGAAATCGAGGCTATAATACACGAGATGCTCGAAAAGGTAATGGCAAACTCACATAAAAGGAGTCTTGTAATGTAGAAGTTTTGTAATTGCCAATAAAGGTGGCCACTTAATTGATATTGTTTTCAAAACTAGTCCAAAAAAAAATTGCAAGGAACCAAACTGAATAAGCACTTAAAGAAATTAATGGTTTTTTCTCAAAGTTATTCAATGTTTACATACCGACATAAAAGATGAAGCACCCTGCAACTATTGTATAGACATCTAACAACTCAGATCAACCGTCTAAGGAACACGAAATGATCGGTGGAGATGAAATCAAAATTTTTTCCCACCCTAGCGACCATGCTCTAACTGAGCGAATGTTTCGGATGTCGGCTTAGAAGTGGAAATCTTGATTTGGAAAACGAAGAACGACCCGGAGCCGTCAGTTTTTTGAGACAATGATTTGGCGGTTCAAAACACGTTGCAAAGACAAGAATAACTTGCAAAATCACTCGATGTTACTTAGTCAATGATTAGAAAAATGGGAATGATCCGGAAGGTAAACAATTGGGTGCCGTATGAATTGAAGGAAAGGGATGTGTCCACGTGTGTACTACTGATTTAACAGTTTTTTTCATCGAAGTACCAGTACTTCTCCAATTATGATGAAGTTAAAATATGAATTAAAGACTGTCCCAGAAAGTATGGACGCAACCAAAAACCGCTGCCATTCCGCAATGGATCAGAATCTATCAATTTTTATGGCTGCCTCCTGTTGTTCATACTTTTCTTTAACCATTTGTGCAGTTGTTTATTCGTTTTCATTAGTTTGTTTCGAAATGCGTGGACTTTTAGCAGAATAACGTGCACAGAACGCGGACTGTCACTGAGAAAGATAGCAAAAATGGAAAGAGTAAGTGAAAAAGCCGTGCGAAATGCAATCAAATAGTTCGGTGAGGATAACACCTTTGAGGATAAACCGAAAACGGGTCGAAAAAAAGGTCCTGCTAACCCTCAGTTGGATAAACGTATACTGAAGGCGTTCGAGCAAAAGAAGGAGGTTTCAGTTCGGGATGTGGGTACTTCGAAGTCAAATGTTCTTCGTGCTAAAGAACCTATAAGAAGCAGAAACAACCAAAACGTAGTCCGAAACAAGAAGCATCGATCAGGCCGAGGGTTCAAAAGCTGTACAATACGATTCTTGCTGGAAATTTGAACTGCATAGTCATGGACGACGAAACCTACGTGAACCTCAATTACAAATCCTTGCCGGGACGTCGAAGTCGAAAAATTTGGTAAGGAAGCTATGGTCTGGCAAGCAATTTGTAGCTGCGGTAAGATTTCGAAACCCTTCAATGAACAGCGAAATATACATCAAGGAATGTTTACAAAAACGACTTCTACCCATGATTCGAAGTCACAAAGATCCTGTTGTCTTCTTGTAAGATCTTGCTTCTTGCCACTACTCGAAAACAACGGTAGAATGGTATACTACCAAAAATGTCACTTTCGTCCCAAAAGACATGAATCCACCAAATTGCCCACAACTTCGACCAATTGAGGAATTCTGGGCATTAACGAAGGCACATCTTAGGAAACATGTCTCGGCAACCGAAACCATTCAACAGTTCGAAAAAGATTAAAAAAAGTGTCAAAACTTGTCGCCAAGAAGTCTGTACGGAATTTAATGAGGAACGTTCGCAAGAAGGTGCGCCAGCTAGTCTACAATGGCTAAGTAGCAAATGTTGAGAATAATATTCTGTTGTTGTACCCTAATATTATCAGTATATCGAATAAAATTTGAATATCTAACACTTGTGAATTATTTACAGCGAAATCAAAGTGCGTCCATACTTTCTGGGACAGTCTTTAATTCCTAGATTGCGGCCAAACCGGTCGAATTTTCGAAAAGGGTATCCGTGAACAATTTATTGTCAATAAAGTTTCAATTTTAATAGTATAGTTTGTAAGATTTTATCCCCGGCCAGTAGTATTGTGAGTAGTGATGGAAAATATCAAAATTCAAAAATCGCGATTAAAGTTTTTCAGAGGTGATTTTCAGACAAAAAAAATCATCGATCAGAAAATTCACTGCAGAAAAGTTCAGTACTTATTTTTTGCTAACGCTATTCTCAGTGAAACTGATGTCACATGGCAAAAAATCAGTTGTGAAACGTTCACTTGCGAACATTCTGCTCAATGATATTTGACAAAAAAGTTCGAACATTGAATATATTTGATATGATTCTCGAGCAGAAGATTTTGGGAACTGAATTTTTATAGCCGTTAAATCTCAACTCTTTGAACAAAAACTGAACCTTTCTGAAAATGTTCAGTAGGGTGATTGATAACTGGATCAATAGTGGTGATATATTCGAGATTTACTCGGCAATACCGTGGTGGTGGAGTAATATTAAAAATTGGACCAGCAAGTGTGGTGATTAATAATATTTATAATGATAGTAAAAACAATCACAGAGCATGTTATGCTGCTGATTAAAAACATATTACCCAATTTTATTCGAATATCGTACGCAGAAGTAACAGGATCGCAGGTTATCACTTCGCCATTTCAAACGCGCCAGGCGCAGTCGCAGCGTTTGAGTGTTACAGTCATGATGACAATGCAGCGCTCCTGTTATTTTTATGAATAAAATTCATCCCAAATAGCGTTCTATCGGGTTTGATATAAATAGTGCAGTGTAATTAGTCAGCTGGAATTAAAACAGCTTTGCGTAGATATAATCACAGTTTGGAATGTGGTGAGAAATATTGTTATTCATTTTGACCACCCTACGTGTATCGAAAATGATGCAGTTATTATTTCTAAGTTGCTACACACCTAGAAAATATCGTGTAAATTTACGTCTTCTAAGACCGACATATACGAGCGTCAAAAATTACTCATTTTTACATTAGATCTAACACATATTTAATGCATTCTGACATATTTTTAAGTGTTGAAGCAAGTAAATTTACTCGTCTGCTGTAAAAGTGGTGTATGTTCGACACATATGTAAATCATTCTTGTAAAATTCAGTCATTCTACGAATTACGTTCTTATGATTTGAGTCATATGCGGATTTACGTCACCGGTAAATTTTATTATTTTTTGCTGTGTAGTTTATTTAGCAGAGATTTGATTATTGCTGAAAATATAATAATTAAATCTTATACGAATAACTTCGGTGTAGAACTGAAGCGTAGTGGAGATTCAGCATCGAAATATCATCGGAGATTCTTCTCCTCTCCGATAATCTTTTTAGCGATATTTCTGTGGGCGAATATTCGTTATTTAGTTTCGCTGAAACAAAAATCACTTGTGAATCTCGAGGTTCTGTTCTGAGTTTTGTGGATGCTTGTTTCATTAATGAAAATCTCGGAAGTGATTTTTTCAGTCACTGAGTTTTTTTTTTTGAAAATCTCTTGAGCTGATTTTTTCACATGATATACTGAAATGAACTATTCTGACTGTGAGCTTATCAAATAACCTAATAGCTGCTTTCAAACGAGTCACTGGGATTTGTCGGTTACGTCACATATCCCATTGCATCTCTCGAAATAGAAATGTTCGCCATTACCCTTCCAAATTTGATTGACATTGTTAGCTTTCAAATTAGTCTAAGTTTGTTGAAAATTGTTGATTCATCTTCGAGAAAAATTCAGCCGATGAAATATGTGCGGTTATTCGTTTACGTCACTTATACCATTATATGTATGGAACCAATAAGTGGCAAAGTTTTGATATTCGAACTTGCTGCATAATTCAATGGTAGCTTTGGAATGTCTCTAGATTCATTAAAATTGGCTCAGCCATCTCTCTAAGATAATTGAGCGGTAATAAAACAAAGCGTATTGTCGCTTACGTCAATTATAGCATTATATCTCCAGAACCAGGGACCCTTCGAACTAGATCCACAATTAAATAATAGTTTTCAAACGAACCTACCCGGGTAGATGTAAATAGCAAACAAAGATAAAATTAATAACAAATTTTACCATCATATCTTGTCTTGATGTCTCTGATAAAAGAAATACTCAGGATATTGTTCAATTCTGAGTGCTAAGGTATAAAATAACTGAAAAATTCGTCTTCCATATATATTTTGTTCTATGACAGAATTTCATATTTTGTTGCTATTCTCTCATGCAGACTTTGTTATTTTTTTTATATATAAACTCTTATTTCAAACTAAGTAATGTTAATGTTTGATTTCAATAATAAAATGCTATTGGTTTGCCAATCACTTCTACCGGGGTAGGCTTGTTAAAATCTTTAAAATTGCATCTCCGGAACTGGAAGTGTCAGCCATTTGATCTTCGAACTTGTTTTACAATTCAATAGTAGTTTTTAAACGAGTCTAGGCTTGTTAAAATCTGCTTAGTCATCTCTGAGAAAATTGAGCGGTGAAAAAATCTTTAAAAAGTGCACACACAGATGGTCAGGTTTCGGGTATTTGTACCCGACCCAAACCCGACGGGTTTTTGTCATTTTCAACGGGTACGAATCGGTTTCAGCTTAGAAAATTTGGTGGGGCTTCGAGTTTTTCCGGGTTTCAGTACGGGTAAAGATTTTTATTTTTTTTATCGAGTACGAATCGGGTTCGGGTTTGGAAGAAAAATTAATCTCGAGTTCGGGTTGGGTACGGGTGAAAGTTTATTTTTTATTTTTGATCGGGTACGGGTTGCGTTCGTTTTCGAAAAATGCTTTCCCGACAATCTCTAATACTTACACATACATCTACACATACAATTTTTGGATCTTGTCGAGCTGTGGGTCACCGAGACTCCATTCGAAAGTCGGGTTTTCCAGCAATTCTAATACCTCTTTGCAGTGGAAGGCAAAAACGGAACGAACTTATTTAAGGATCAAATGTATACCAAGTTTACTTGTGTTGGTAGTTTGTGTATTGCGTACATTTTGTTTGGTACGTATGCAATAGATCTATGTATTTATACATGCAGTGCAACCAGTTTATCAAAGTGGCTTGAACGATTGATTTTTAAACAATTTTTTGTCGTGAATACGACTGATTTTACTATGGGGCGCTTTTTCAAAATGTACCCTCTGAGAGAGTGATAAGTTTTTGATCGTGAATATCTCTTGTTGTATCTAACGAATCAACATAATTTTTGCTACATGCCATCGGAAATATGATCACAATTTTATGATAAAATTTTCAGTTGGGTGACATAATCTCAAATTATTCAAAATAAAACTTTTCTGAAATGTTTGGTATAAACGAGTATCGAATAGGATAATTCATGAGGCGCGTTTGGCTTTCTCGTATTTTTAAAGCTCATAGCTTAGTGATCTGTGGAAGGATTTATATAATCTAACTACCAATAGAATCGAAAGCTTTCAACTTAAAAGTGTATAGCAACAGCATTGAAGTATTTCAATAGTACACTATTGAAAAACCTGTCTCATTTGACCCATGTCAACACCAGCCAATCAGAACGCGTTCTGAGGAAGAGAACAAAATATCTGCTGCTGTACAACAAATCCTTGGAAAAAATGTTCCGAACAGTGAGTTCCACAATATCCTGATAGTTTCTATCAATGAAATGCAAATCCGAAATGAAATAATCGACATTAAAATTCTATATGCAGCTTTTTTTATAGCCGTTAGGACCACCCATTAGTGAAAAAGCTACAAACGAAATCACGTAAAAGGAAACCTCTTAACAAAAATTGGATCAGTTTGGATTCTATCGCCACTGCGAGCAGATGTATTGTGTGTCGATTGCAAAGCTAGTTTAACTTCCGACAAGAGCGATTACGTCATAGCTGCCAGTCGTTTGCATTGGTGAAAAAACAACGAAAAGAGGAGAACGGTTGGGAGCATTACACACAATCAGCCGTTCCAATGGCTCTAAAAGTTTTCTAAAGAACTATTAGGTATTCTTCTTCGCAAATCGCAGGTAAATATCCTCAGTTCAGTGCAAATCTAGAATATTCTGTTTCAGAATGTTTAATGTAACTAATCTGAACTTTAGTTTAGGTGCATCGTTTCAAATTCTAGTAGTGAAAAAGGGGAATGCTTGCATAATTCATACAATTGACAAACTAATTGCTATTCGGAAGTGTTAAGGAACATGTCAGTTGTTTTCGTATTCACGACGTCCAGTTATGTCTCTAACATTACCCGCCCGCCTTTTTAGCAACAATTTATTCTCGAGCGAATGTTAAACCTGCCTTTTGGAATATAAGTTTGGATCAATTTTTCACCAATGTTTGATGGAAAATTGCTTACATTTTATGAATGTAGATTTTAATTCCCTAATAAAAAAGTTAGCTTCAATGCGTTCGTATTAGATCGCGCTACATAAAATAAACAAAACTAAATACTTTCTGTTAAAGGAGCAGTTTTCCGGAAAAATAGTTTTACGACAACATTCCATATCTATTGCGTTTCGCGTGTTAAATTAATGGTTCCTATTTTGAGGGATTACAACTAATAGAAAGTATGTAAATCTTTATTTTGCAATAATTCGTGAAGAAATGTGTTCGTTGCTAATCAAATGTGTTAGTGGAAGTGAGCTGAAACCGACATAATTTTTCTCGAGCAGTTTCCAGAAAAACGGGAGAGTTTTAGACTAAGGTTTCCGCTTTTCTTGAATTGCAATTCTAAGCTGAATCAACCGGTTTGTTTTAGTTTTCAACTATATGGAAATTTTATTGATTAAAATCAGGAAAAAAAGCGCAAAAATTTCTTTTTACGCACACATTGTTGACATTACTCATACGCTTGCATCTTGCTTCGCAAATCAATAATAAAATATAAAAAATTTAAAAAACAGACTTTATTTGCGCAAAATTTTCTAAATAACACGAAGCTTAATTCAATTTATTCTCCCGCGATTCCAATAAACTCGATGCTTTCTAAGCGGATTGAATTTTAAGGAATTGATGAAAATTACAAGAACGAATATCTAGATTAAGTTTGAAGAGATCTTGGCGAATGGATCCAAAGAAGACTGCGATGAGCGAAGTGAAGAAATTTGTTCTGAATGGCTTTGATGCGTGGGACATCGAGTGCAAAATTGGAAGAGCCTAGACGGTAGAAGCATGTTCAATAATCGAATATGACTTCCAAGTCTTTGACGGTCGATTCTTGCTTGAGAATAGTTTGGAAGATAGCTTAGTTGAACACTCGTAGTATTATTTTCACAAAAATATTTCTCTATTTCACTACACGATTTTTTACAGAATTTAATTTTGAAATGTTCAGTAGACAGTGCCGTTAATCCTATGTGACACGAATACAAATTCAAGTTCAGCACGATTCCTTTGATCTCATTGTCCGAACGGCAATGACGTGATACGTCGAGATTTTGCCTGATAAAGGGTAATTTTTCCCCTGTGTGAGTGACCGGATTACACTACAATCTCGGAATTGCTGGTCGGTTGTTCTACCACAGATACCTCAGATAGACGAATCCTCCGGGACGATCTCCACCATCTGATGAGTGAATAGAGAGAGAGAGAGAGAGAGAGTTTGTGTGTGTTTAGGTTGTGGTATCACAAAGGCCTATTGCACTGTTCGGACCAATGATTAGGCAAACATTGTTGACCGATATCAAAGCGCGCTTACCGGTACCAGGGAATGACGTGATCCTTAGCCAGCACGACGATGTTTGTCAGGTACACAATTAGCTGAAATTGAAAATGAGGTTTCACTATTCACACACAGCCAAACAGCGGGAGGAAGTATGTAGGTTAAAACAGTGGTTTGAGGATGTCGGGGAAAATTATTTCGAGCGGTGTTCAATTTTGCAGATGATAAATTCATGCGTAATGGTTTTGCTGTACGTGCGGTGGAGCGCACTTTTTCGGAAAAAGACTCAAACTTTGAGCACCGTACGACACGTCTGACCACGAAACCGTACCCTCGAAAGAACTGTTTTATACACAAATGTTGGATTTTAAATACGAACCACCAGCAGCAGAAAGCAAACAATGGCGGTCGAGGCCAGCGTCTCCTGCAGAGTGTTGCCGTGATTGCTCTGGAAGCGTAGCACCAGAATGCAGATCATTGTCAGGGTGAAGCAGATGAATGACAGGACGACATAAATCAGTGTATCCGACTGTGGAAAGGAAAGGAAAAGAGTCGACCGCAAACCGAACGCAGTTGCACTTTTCAAGCGAACCGTTCTGGCAGGCCTGAACGGATCGCTCGCAACCAGTGCAGCAGACGACGGGGGTCGGGTAAACCAAGATTAAAGGTTAATTTAGTTGCCCCCACCCCCCCGATGAGGGGAGGGGTTGGAGAGTGTGTTGGTGTACGCAAACCTGTGAAGGTAATCGTACATGTCTTACCAGCAGTAAACCACGATTGTTCGGGTGACGATACCAAATGCACAACGATTCCATGCAGCCGTATCTGGGAACAATGAAAAGACTTTGAATGAAAATGAGCATTGGTTAGAAGTGCAATTTAGTAGCTATTGACCGAACTGCGGGGGAGCGGAAAATGGTCTGTTTAATAGTCCGTCTTACTAACGGTTGTCTTCCGGCGAGCAGTGCGAGCAGTAATTTGTGTCAACGTTTCGATACAAACAAATTTCGATTCAACACGGTATTTTTCAGTGCGATTCTACGTAATCAAAATACCATGCGCCCTCATGGAATCAACTTAACAAACCGTGTGCGTTCACGCTGCCAGCACTGCTCCGGGAACTGGCAAGGCAAAGGATATGAGAAGATCTTTAATTGCCTTCGAGCAGGACCGGATATTGTCGGTAGAATAATGAGAGTCGAATGCCTACCTCAGTGCCGTGTACGTTTGAAACCTATGTAAACACAGCTCACAGTGTGTAAGTCCGGACCGGTTGAGCCAGTGCTCCAGGCATTCACGGTGCACGTAGCGGAGAGTTCCTTTGCACAGACATGGCGAGATTAAACTGTAATTAAAAAATAGCAGAAAAGCATATCACGTTGTTGTTGTTGTTGTTGTCAACTGTTGTAAACAAGACGTTCGTGTGGTCGGGGGAGATCCTGGTTGGGAATGAGCGAACAGGAAGTCCGTTCGGATGCGGTTGAGCTTGACTATTCCAGCGGTACCATGATCATCCGTCTTCCAAACGGAGGAAATGGAATTTCTGCGGCATAGAATTGTGCACCAGGATTTGTCGTTTATCCTTAATTTTGCTGGCTGTGGTAGGCACATGGCATGGGTGGAATTGCGTGAGCGGTATTTGTCGGAAGTGCCACCCGCAAAGGAGCAAATGTTGCACCGGGTTATGAGCATGTAATTTAAATATTTGAACTCGGTTATAGTTGTATTTATTGTGCAGGCAGCAGTGCCTAGACGAATCTCCAGCCGAAACTCAAACCAATTACTGGAATTGCTTTCATTTCGAACTAACAAACTGGGAGCATTTTCTGTAATATTTGTTCACGCTGCAAATTGGTTTTCCAGAGAAGAGTGTGCTTAACGGTTCGGTCCTTTCACTTCGTTACTGCTCTCCGTTAGCAAGGAAATGCACTTACCGGAATTTATCCGTTGCACTTTGACAGATACGGCAGCCAATGGATTCTACGCTGCTGGTTTGCATCGGAGGAGTGCCGTTGATGGATTCGTCTTCGTCTTGATCTGGAGGAACCGTCGTTGCCGACTGAGTCATTATATCATTATATCCAAGGAAGTACACCAGCGGAAACTTGAACTTTTGGAATCAGATTAATGAATTTGGTAAAAAATAAATGACTGCTTGCAAACATTCAGGACTGAACAGGAAAGTGAAAAAGCGACGGACTCCTTTGATGATGGCACAGGTATTGTCCGGATGTCTGCTTTGTTGCGTGGTTGAATATTACATTAGATTGATTGTTTCATTCAAAAATTATAGTTCCGAGGCGGAATTTGACTTTCTGCTACCAAAGACTGCGGAGGCGAATTTCAAGATTACAGAGCAATAGCATGATTTCTTCTAAACAGTAGTTAGAATTTAGGACAGCTAACTTGCAGAATGGAGGCGGTTCATAAAGTGAATCCGACGACACGACCTGCCACTCGTCTATCAAAACTGTATCGTAAATTTAACTACCCCTCAGTAACTGGAAATGTCAAATCGAAAACGCTAGTGAATTTTTTTAAACTGGCAGCACAAGTTTATATATTTATTGATTTTGAATAACAGTCACCATAACCTTGGTTACTGCATATCGAAGGCAAGATGAATGTAAACAAAATGAATTTCAGATCGGTTATTATATTACGGAACATTTTAATGGATTTACCTGACTCGAGCGAAATATAAAAATTGAGGAGTATGAGTTATGTCTTTTATAAAGCCAAGTTCAAAATTCAGGTCTTGACTTGGAACCGTTGTGTGAGAAGGAAGACATGGAAATGACCGACAACGAGCTAATCCTCGAATAGTGGCCAACAAAGTGAAATACTGTTTCCACTGCTGCGCAATCAACCGACACAAAACAATTTTGACACCGGCATATTACACCGAATCCTACTGCCCAGAAAAGCTAGCAGTTGAAGTTTACGGATGAATCGCTGGAAGCAGATCATTGTCCTCGTTCGTTGGTTTCATCCATAGTTTCGATTAAATTCCGAAAATCGAGTCCATTTAAATGCATTTCTGCTTAATTTGGACAAAGTTTAACAGTAATAGAACTATTCCACCGCTTTCAAAACATGTTTATTTGTTTTGGGGTTCCTTGGTAACTAGTCCATAGCAACTTAAACAGTGTTGCTCGAGAAGATTATTTTTATCATTTACAGGGGGTCGCTAGATTTGTGGTAACTGACGGTGAATCGTTAGCGAACAGTTTTAATGCTGATTTTTCTTCGGAGTACCTGGTCGTGTCGTCGGTGAATCAGTTCGTAAAAAAGTATTTTTGGCATTTAAAATGCCTTACTCTCGAACGAGTATAGGGCCGGGTGTCAATTAAAAAAATTGCAAAACTTACAGCGTAACCTTTTTCTGTCATAATTTTGAGCGCTTATAACTCAATCATTTGTTTATGAATTTATGATATGATTTAATTACCAATCGATTCGGAAACATTCAATGTTTAAGTGAAGCAACGTCGTTTCAGTATTTCAACAGTATACCATTGAAAACCTGGTTTTAATTGACCTATGTTTTCACAAACCATTCACAGTTTGCCATTATGATGTCATCTACTCGACCGTTTTACCCAGTATGAACGGGGTTGCAACATATACAGATCAATTTGTATTTTTTTATTTTTAATTTTTTATGGAGAATCTCTAAAGAATCACAAAATTACTACACTGAAGTTCTTTTTATGCGAGTTTACGTACCGCATAAAAAAACCGTATAACTTTGAAAATTCGCATTAAAAAACCGCATAACTCTGAAACTTCGCATAAAAAAACCGCATAACTCTGAAACTTTGCATAAAAAACCGCATAACTCTGAAAATTTCCATTAAAATGCCGCATAAAAAATATTGCATTTTTTGTTTGTTTCAACTAAACTGTGGTTGACTTAACTAACATATCTGTTGCTTTTACCATAACGATTCAAGTAAACGAAATTGCTGTTTCCGAATGCTGTCAGTTGGCTGAGAACGAAGACAGCAAAAACGCAGAACAAAAATCCACTTCATTTCACCAGAAACGTTCCATGTTGAAAATTTTGAATGGCAAACAAACGTCATTTATGTCAATTACGTAGTTGCCTTTTGTTGTAAGTGAAAGTATACAGAAGAATATAAGAGTTAATTGTAAATCAAATTTTCCATGTACTGAATAGATATTTCTACAGTATAAATGCAATGTCTTTTTCGGATAGTTCATGTCAATGTAAATCAAAAGTAAAGTGATAGTATTTGTATTCTATTGAAAGTGCATCTCCAGCATTAAACATATCAGCAACATTCTTGACTACGGCGTTGGAAATGCTCTTTCAGCGAGCCATTCTTCAAACGGATGAAAAATTTCCTAATGCCCTGTTGGAATTATAATCTATTGTTGCATTTCTATATCATCTGTGAGTTTAGTGTTAAAGCTATAAACAACCACTTAGGCAAAATTTCGTTGCACAAACTGTGAACGATTAGCTGCCCATCAAACAAAAAATAGTTGTTTAAAACTGCAGTGTGATGTTTCGAACCAATAAGTCGTAGATTGGAACAAAATATGATAGATCAAAACTAGAGCTTGGTATTTCTAAACAAATATATTTGTTGTATCACACCATAATTATATTGACACGATATCAACAAAACTGTTCATTAGTATTAGCCGGAGAATAATGATTCTCGATTTGTTTTTCTGTGTGTAAAATTTTAAAGCAAAAATTAACCTGATTCAAAAAATTTTTTCCAGAAAATAAACCCCAACCACAATTTATAGGCTCCCAAATGTAAATTGAGCTCAATTACATTACATTTCAACATATTCCGAAGAGACTAACAATGAAAAAATATGTATTGTAATAGGCGTTTTAGGTTCAAATAACTGAAATAACTTAAAACAACAGAAACATTTTTTGCTTTCATGCAGACAGATAACTTTGCATAGAGTGTGCCGTTGTTCAGTTGCACGAATGACACCTCATTGAAACGTTTCATTTTCCGTTTGGGGTATATGTCGATGCTGTCACGTTTCGTTACCCGTTCGTGATGCGTGTCATTGCTAAACTACCAGAACGATAAATAAAAAATGACAGTTTAGAACGAACAACAATCGATTAGTTATACCAAATTTTAGGCAATCAAATTAGGAAAAATAAACAACAAAACATTTTAGTTGCTTTGCGATCGCATGTTTTTGGGTGTGTTAATTAAAAAATGATGGTAGGTTATAATATATTAAATGATAGTGCTGTTTTTTCAACGTAGTAAAATCGTTATCCTGATTTTGTGGTAGTAATGGAAAGAGAAAAAATATTAATAAAATAAAATACAAGCAAAAGCTTAAATCAGCATTTTTACGAAAAAAGTAGTTGATTTACTGATTTTAATTAGTTATTTTTTGAGACCAACTTATAAACCTTTTTTAATCCACCTAGTGGTGTAATGATACCTTTCTCATATTACCTATATTTTCGGAAACATCACTAGAAGATTCTGTCAAGATTTTTTTTCAAACTTGAATAAAATCAAAAACTTTCTCTGGTATAAACTACCATCACCTTTTCAATTTGGAAACAGTTATGTTAAGTTAATATAGATTCAAATGTGGCAACCCTGCACATTATACAAAACTGAACTAAGCATGCTGTGTGCTAGGCGGTGGTGTTTTCTTCTTCTTCCGTACCAGCACGTACCGATGCGTACCGATTTTGCATCAATTTGTATGACAGTTTGAAAGTTTTGATATTCATGCCCTATAATTTCGGAACCGGAAGTCGGATCTGGATAAAATTACACAGTAACTTTTAAGAAATTGAGAGCTTCATTATGAATCATGATTTGTGACAATAGGTTTAACAGTTGCTGAGAAATCGAAGTGCGTTCCGGTTTTGAAGCCTTTCTTCACTATTATCGGTGCCTCCGGAAGCGGAAACCGAAGACTAGTAGTTCCAAAGTAGATTTATATATCCACTAACTAACGAATCTGCTATGTAGATAGATTTAGTAGTAAGTTTTATAAAAATGTGCACCTCGATTGGCCATCGCTTGTGAAAAAATACTCATGAAATTGAAAATTTTCACTAATCGCTCTGTAACACAGGAATTTCAAGACCTTTTATTTGCTTCTTAGTTTGTAAAAATCGATTGAGAAATTACCGAGAAAATTGAGTGCGCATTTTCTCATAGACTTGCACATATTGTCTTGAAATTCCGGAACAGGAAGTCGGATAAAGATAAAACTCAATAGCGATCTATGGGACCATAATACCTTTCGTTTGAATAAAAAAAATCGGTAGCGCCATCTCTGAGAAAAGTCAGTGACAATTTTTTCAATTTTTTTTGGTGTATATCACCCTGTAATTCCGGAACTGGAAATCGGATCGGGATAAAATTCAATAGCAATCTATGGGACCGTAAGACCTTTTATTTGAATCTGAGTTTGTGAAAATCGGTTTAGCCATCTCTGAGAAAATCGAGTGACATTATTTGTCACATACACGCATACATACATTTGCTCAGTTCGTCGAGCTGAGTCGAATGGTACGACATTCGGCCCTCCGGGCCTCGGTTCAAAAGTCGTTTTTCACAGTGATTGCATAACCTTTCAATATGAAAAAGTTAAAAATCTTACTAATTAACTAATTTGGATTTGTTAATTCTTATTCCCTTGAAAATGCTAAAATGTTAGTTGATATGACCATCATTTTATTTGAATTCACCAATTAAACGTGCTGTCATTTATTAGCTAAGACACAACTCATATTCATGCAACTATTTTTTTAGTTGAATTTGAATAATAAAATGTTCTTTTCAATCAACATGAATGGTCGAATTAGCAGAAGGTGTTCGCGAATTCAACAATATTTTTGTTGATCTCAATTGATATCAATAGTAGATTTTAGCACTAGATGCATAGTAGATTTTAGCATAGTGCTTTAGAAGAAAAATTTTTCAAAAGAAGTTTATGTTTCGTTTATGTCTAATTCTCCAAAACAATATAGTATTTATACCTGCCAATATAGAAAAGACAACCGCGACTGAAAAATTCTTTTCGGTAGTAGTGTGCCATCTAATGGCTAGTAGTCAAAACGATGTTAAAGTTTTTTCGGTGACAGTGAGCCATATAGCTGCAAATTGCTGAAGCCAATCCAACCATTTATGTTGGTTGAAAACAGCAAAAGTAAGATTTTTTTAGTTGTCTCAAAAAATAACTAACTAAAATCAGAAAATCAACTAATTTTTACGCCAAAATGCTGATTTCGGTCTTTCAGTGTATAATAATTGAAATCTTTCAAACCAAACCATTGGGACACATTCATAAAATTTATAAATTTATAAAATAATCAAATTATAAATTACACTTGATGACCAGGAAACATCTTTTGCACCTGTTTTAGTTTAGAAATTTCTTTGTTTTAATTTTGTAAATGAATGGAAAATGTTATAAAACGACCACATCGGCATTCTGCATCTTCATTAACGTACTCGGGTACTTGCAATACGTTTGACAAAGTCGTTAGCTATCAACGAACAATACTTCTTATATGCTTGTTTCATCTTTGGCCCTACTGATTTGGTTACAGCAACGATTTTCACTAAATCCAGTGCAGTGCCGGGCATTTATTTGTGTTGATATGATTTCTACTTCACGGAACGACCGAAATTAGCTCTGCGCCTAATTCGTATTACTGTTTTTGAATTAGTTGATTTTAACAACAAAATTTCCAAAATAACTATGAAATTAATTAAAATTGAGAATTTACTTTGCTGAAAAAAACTCATATTTTTAGCGAATGTGTTTAGTTGGCGAATATCCTGGACAAAAACCAGCAATATTTCAATCCAACACGAAATTCTCATTGACAACTAATTTTGTTATTAAAATCAGAAAATTTGTTTCCATTTATTTATCACCACCATTACTGAAGGACAGCACAAAGAAAACAAAAATGAAATTGGTTTTTATTAACAATTTTATTAGTCAAAAACTCATGAGAAGTGTCAAAGCAAAACAATCCTTTAATAAGGTAAAAAGGACAGTCTTGCTGGAATTGCTTGCAAATTGTTTTGATGTTTTTCGCATGTGTTACGATTTATCCATATATAAGTTTCTAAACCGATATGTAAATTTGTGAATTTGTGCGCATTTGAAGCGATTGTGCGTAATAATATTTTTACGCGGAACAGTGAAGTGAGTTTCGAATGTTGCACTCTAATTGTATATGTCAAATGATGTTTTTTGTATCTTCCAATCTTCCGGGCTACGCCGTCCGGTGTACTACTTGTATTCGGTTTTTGTTTTCCGAGTGCTCAAAGTTTTCAGTGAGAGAGTCGATTTCGCGAAGTCGAATGAATAAAACAGCGTTTTAGAAGAAAAATTTGTAAAATTGTAATTTGTAAATTTTGTTTATGTTTCGTTTATGTCTTTTTCTCCAATACAACATCGTATTTATACCTGCCAATATAGGAAAAAACGCGACTGAAAAATTCTTTTCGTTAGTAGTGTGCCATCTAGTGGCTAGTAGTCATTACGGTGTGAACTTTTTTTCGGTGACAGTGCGCCATATAGCTGCAAATTGCAGAAGCCAATTCAACCATTTATGTTGGTTCAAAACAACGTTTTATATCTCTAATTCAACTAAAAAATTAGTTGAATGGAAATGAAGTGTGCTTTAGCTAAGAAATGACAGCACGTTGAATTGGTGAATTCAACTAAAAAAATAGCCGTTTCAATAAATATTTCATTATTGTTAAGGGAATGAGAATTAAAAAATCTGAATCAGCAATAGTAACAAATTTTTAGTTGTCTCAAAAAATAACTAACTAAAATCAGAAAATCAACTATTTTTTTCGTCAAAATACTGATTACGATGTTTCCGTGTTTGAGCTGCTTTTAGGTTTGACGTTTCTTGAGCGACC
This sequence comes from Malaya genurostris, assembly GCF_030247185.1. Classification (NCBI taxonomy): domain Eukaryota; kingdom Metazoa; phylum Arthropoda; class Insecta; order Diptera; family Culicidae; genus Malaya; species Malaya genurostris. The sequence continues at coordinate 246,991,733 of NC_080572.1, read as the reverse complement.
ACCCCTGGTTGCTACTCCGTTACTGATCGGGATTAGCTGAAATTGTACAGGGAGTTCCTAGATGATCCGACCTGGGACTGGTAAATCATCCTTCAATGTACATCTTCTGGTAATCCCAGAATTAATCGATCAGTACCGGCGCCGGCCAGGCCCGAACGTAGATCGTCTAAGGAATGGGAAGGGATGTTATTCCAATACTTGTTGTTACTAGAGGCCGTATATACAACTGCGCACTCCACAAGTGTCACGGGAGAAGGATATTTGTTAGTAAAAATTTCAGTATTGGTTTCGCGCCCGACTCAGTATGTTCCGGTTTCAAGATGCTCGGATGCACCACTAAACTCACTGACTTCCCGAGTGAACGTTTCAACAATATCCTATATTGAAGTCCCGGGAAGTCTTGATTCACAACTTTTTTTTCGAGGAAACTAAAGAAAAATTTGCAATACTATCACGTAAAGAATAAAAACTTCCCTATTTTTTTTTAAATGAAATTACGTGATACAAAATAAACGAGTGAATAGGATTTAGACAAAATAGTTGATTCATTGCATTGACATATTCTAAACAGTTGTTATAAAATCATTTTAAATCACCAAATAAAGGTAAAAAGATTTCACGCGCGTCTTTATTATTTCCGCTTTATTATTTTAATTATTTAATAAAATTATTAATTGGTTATATTGGTTGATCTGGGCAACCGGCTACCGAGAAAAATATTAATTTGTTGTTTGAAATATTAATATCAAGTGTTTTTTTATTATGTATATATGTTATCTCTGTTATTAACTTTGTAATATCAAAGGATTTGTGCAATAGTTATCAATTCAATTTATAATCCTGAAAGACAATCAATAACATGGAAGAAGAAAACATTCCAAATAAAAATAGACGGAAATTGATAGATTGAAACGAACGAAGCTAGACGGAAATTGATAGATTGAATGAAGAGATAATTTAGTAAAATAGAGTAATCAGAAGTGAAACATTGAAAATTTCTGATAACTGAAAGGAAAAAGAAACTCCAGCAATTGTCGCCTTTTACGACATGGAAGCAGTAACCCAGTGGATCTATTCTTGGTTCATTTTTTTCCGCCGGATTCCACACGGCATCTAGGCTGGTACTGTCCGGAGAGAGCTAATAGGTACTATCAATCTCCTAGTGGACCCCAGCCCCTCTGCTTTTAGGTTTGACGTTTCTATACACTAACTATTTCTTATTTTCTTATTGCCGTTAACTATGACTCGTTTCATCCGGGAAACTAAAATCTGTACCGTAATCGAATTCTGCTTCACTTAAGTGATGAACATTTACAAAATTTACGTTCAAACCATAGTCGATTGCTTATTCCTTCCACATGGTCTCATTTTATGGTTTGACTAGGATTGATTAACGATTTCAACAGCAGAACTTGTTCTTGTTCCATGTGGAGAGCTAACTGGCTCACAAAACAGTCGTCGTTGTTGTCGCTTTCGTCTTTGGTTTGTTTAACACTTTTCACACTTAAAGTACTGAAATAATGCCCAGTAGTTTTAATGAGAATCGGCTTCCATTGTTACCGACTGCTTCGTTAGTCCAACTTTTCACCCATTGATTAAACTCACACTGTGGCTCCAATGTACCCGGGTTTCATAGTTTAAACTTTGCTTTATATCATGCATTATCACTGTGTTACAGCCAACTTTTATGGGTGACTTTCAACTTCTCTTCCTAATGCAGCATGTTGAAAGAATATCCCACAGTGCATTTATTTTGCTCTAATAGTAGCAAAAAGTTGAGAATTGTTGCTACTGGTTTAGTGTTCAACCCAATCCCCTTACTTTGGAAGTTGAACGTGGTAGGGATTCTTGTAAAAAATGAACAAATGAAAACATTTTCTAAATCTTTTGTAAGCCCGGTGATATTGAAAAAAAAAAAAAAACGAAATCTAGTTATGGACCAACATGCCAGAAATGTATTGACCATAACAACGACCTGATCATCCCTTACTTCAAAAGTAAACCAGGAAGTGGCATACCGGAACCACATAATCAGCATCGGTTGATGACGACGCAATGACGGGGCGACGATTATCGTCATCGACAGCAACAACAACAGCAGCAACAATAACAACCATGTGGTGTTAGGAGCAGCGCTGATAGAGATCTTTTATTCCTTTTGGAAGCTACATTCGGCAGGATGCAACGATGCTGGACGATGATTTTGCAATCCACCTAGCAGTCCCCGAGGGAACAATTGGCGGCAGGTTAAAAACCGTTTGCTGGGTAAATAGTGAAAATGTGGAAGCCCGGGCGAACGAATGTACACTTTTATTATTGTTTGCTGGTGTTGGAACACCATCAGGTTTTCCACACCGTTCGTTGTTCGACATTCCGACGAACGGATGGAAAGTGAAAATCGATGTGCCTCGGGGTGTCGTGCTGTACAGCGAAACTGAACTCACGGCCGGATCAAGAGGCTAGACATAATGGGATGAAATTTCCTTCTGTATCCCGTTTTCCAAACAGCTCAACTCTATGGCTTTAGGTTTGCTCATGCGTTATGTATGTGAAACATTTTTTTTTATTGAGATGTACCAGCGGTATGGATTCCGATGTACGATCTCATGGTTGATACGTTGTCGTAGGATTGTTCGAAGTGACGACGGGCGACACAGATATCACGCGAACAGATCGTCAGCAGAAGCACCGTCAAATCATTATTTGAAGTGATTGTTTGCGTGTTCCAGATACGAGCTTTGAAAGTTTACTTTTCTGAATGAAGCAAGTTACCCGGATACAAACCGAAACGACATTGTAAGGACGCACAATTGCTCTAGTTCATCAACTGTTTCTGAATGCAATTTGTCGTTCTACGGATAATTGATCCATAAATGTAATGGAAACTAACATCGATTTCCAGGAACTGACTGAAGCAATGTACACAAAGCTCGATTGGAAGGACCAACAGCATCATTGATTGCATTAGGATCTCATTCGGAACCGTTTCACAGTCTTAATAATTAACTGACCAGTAAGTGGTCTTGGTTATATTTGTGCTGATTTCGTAGAATAAAGGTTACCCATGCTATTCATCTAATCTACCTGATTCCGATTCCCAGAACTTTGATCGATGTTGTGGTACAAATCAATTTCAATCATAAACGTACGCCTATTTTAATTTATATTTTGGGAAAATGTTTGTTAATTTGTAATGCAATCGTCTCCAGAGAATTAAAAAGGATCAAAGACCAATTAACTTTGGATCACAAGTCTGGAGCATCAAGCCATCCTACAAATGTATTTCAACACGTGCGATAATCGCAAAAGTACTTCCAGAAGGTCAAGGCAAGAGTTGGATTACTAGCACACAAAAACTAACCAACACATGATGAACGGCAAATTTTGAACAGATTTTAACCAGAGGTTGGTGTACGATGGATGACGAAATGCATGGACCAGAAATCGGAGTGCGTTCGAATTTAAAGCTTTTGATACCTTTTTTTCGGTACTTGCAGCACTGAAAACCGGGTACCGGTGTAACTGATAGGAATTTTAAAGAGAAATTTGTTAACCATCATATGGTCACTTATAGGAAAAAAAATCTGTTTAATCCACCCAGTGGAGTAATGCTGCTTTTCTCATATTATTTATTTTCTCTTACAGACATTCCATGCAAAATCAGCCACCCAAAACTGTTTTTTTCGGTAGAGAACTCGAAAATATTCGACACGTATTTTTTATTTCGATATGGTTCGTGGAATTTTCAAGATATGAATTTTTTGAAATTTCGCCTTTACAAAAAAAAGCCTTTTTTCAACAGCCTATACTGTAAAATCTAATAAAGATATGTTACATAAATTCGCCCAAGATATGAAATGTGCGTCTTTTCCTTAGCTTTCAAATAAGGATTCCATAAAACCAACCTTTAAATTTAGTTTCATGAAAAAGGTTAAAAATCAATAAACAGATAGGGGACGGGTATAGCGTGATGGGATAGTCGATGCCTTTCACGCAGCCCGCCTGGGTTCGATTCCCAACCCCGCACATAGGGTCAGAAAGATTTTCTGGTCCGAAGAGGCGAATGACCTAAGATGTTAAAGCCTCTATAATTAAAAAAAAAAAAAAAAAAAAATAATCAGATAAAAAAAATTTCAAACTTGGGCCTATTTTTTTTATTTTTTTAGTTGAAAAAAGAAGCCTTAGGGGCTTAACTGAATCTTGGCAAAGTTTCAGAGTGGAAAGATTAATACTTTCGGAGCAGTGGTTTTTTCAATAACGACCCGCTTGAGCGGAGCGTACCGCAGCGCAACTCGCTCGGATACGGACTTAACTTGTCGACACCTGTCGCGCCACTGATCGAATCCTAACTTCTACAGTTTATTGTTAGCAACTCCGAAAGTATTAATCTTTCCACTCTGAAACTTTTCCAAGATTTATTTAAGCCCTTTAGACTTCTTTTTTCAACTAAAAAAAGAAAAAAATAGGACTAAGTTACTTCTGCATATGTAAGTCAAACTAAACAGCATGAATCAGCAGCATAAAACATGTAGTAGGATTATTTCTTTTATTATTATTATTGACATCATTACACCACCGATACGGTATTACTGCACTATTGGCTGTGAAAAATGCATATGTTTTCAAATACATTTGAATTCAATGGCATTCGTTTATTCTTTCAATCGCACTTATCATAGAATAGCTAAAATTTTTATCAACCACAACACCGTCTTTTTCCAATATCACACACCATTAGCAGACATCCGTAACCTTTCGATTCCTTCATAGCGTGTACGAAATAGAAATAGAACAAAGCACTCATCGTTTGTTTTGTGTTTTCTGCGTCTTCCGGTGTTGTACATATTGTCAATCTATATGGCGATTTGAAAACTTTGACACTCATCGCCCTGTAACTGCGGAACCGGAAGTCGGATCCGGATGAAATTACACAGTATTTTTAAAGATAATCTGAGCTTCAATTCAAATCGTGATCGCAGAGAAATCGAAGTGAGTTCTATTTTTGGAGTTTTCCTTCACCAATTTCGATTCTTCCGGAACAGGAAAAGGGGAGACCAGTAGTGCCGAATTAAGTTTGTATTTAACATTAATAACATAAATTAACAAGATCTGAAAACTAGAATAATTTATCAGACAGTTCTATGAAATTTGTACCAGTTTTTGACCATTGTTTGTGAAAAACTACTCATGAGATTGGTAATTTTCCAATTATCAGTGCATATTTTTGTTACATACATACACACTTACACACACACACACAGACATTTGCTCCGGGCCTCGGTTAAAAAGTCGTAAAAAGTTGCATAATGCTACTACATTGGTATACAACATTTGAATTCAAGTTAGTGAAAATCTATTCAGTCATATGTGAGAAAGTGAAGTGAGCTCCTTTTTATCACATTTTATTTCTATTATAGGTACGTCCGGAACCGGAAGCTGATTAACGGCGTAGTAACATTCGGTTAATTCAACTATACACTACAATTTTTTTACGATTCTCTACGACACTCATGATCTGAAAACAAGAGAAATTCACTATTATTGAAATTTACATTTCAACACTAAGCACTCTACCTCCGGAACCAGAGGTTTGATCCGAATGAACATTGGAATATTATTAAAAGCAATGAAAATTGGAATATTGGTTAAGCCATTTTGGTACACATCACATCACATCGACAGTTGAATTAGAATAGTCTTTGAGCACTTTTTCAAAATACTAACGAAACAATATCATCCGGTCCAGCTTTGGAAGACGATTTCATCTTAGTGCACGTTTTTGGCATTAAGAATGCCTTACTCTTCACTATGTAAATGTTTTGGGCTATATGCTATCGTTCGTTCAAAACAATCAGAGAAGTTTGAATATCGTTTTGTACTTCGAATATTCTTCAGCATCAGTGATTCAAGTTTTTCATGATGTCAATTTCTAAGAAATGAATGCAGTATATCAAAAAGAAGATATTGGTGTCAATTAGATTGCATATTTATGATTTTTCTTTATTTTGGCATTAAAAAATTAATTGAATATAATTGAATTTTCTGTAGTTTGCTAAAGAAATAATCCAAAATACGTAAGTTCTAAGAAGTAGATTCGAGAGAGCAGAAAGCCGTAAATATGCATCAGCGTTGGAAATTTTTATATAGGCTTTCAGTGAGAGGGAAATATGAAAGTCTAAAACGCATGTTTTCGTCCGCCCTGGCTAGTGTTCCGGTTAACTGCCGGAATGGCGCTTAAATAATTAACCTTCCATGGGACGTTTTTACTAAATCAATTATCACCATCCGAAAAAAGTCCATTTTTGCCTTTCTAATATAGAAAGTGAAAACTAATATATTTCTAATATAGAAAGTGAATCGAGGCCCGGAGAGCCGAAAGTCTTATACCATTCGACGCACTGAGCAATTGTATGTGTGTATATGTGTGTATGCGACAAATAAAATCACTCGATTTTCTCAGAGATGGTCGAACCAATCTTCACGTACTCAGATTCAAATGAAAGGTTTTATGGTCTCATAAAACTCCCCGTTTCGGAATTACAAGGTGAAATGCACCGAAAAAAAAATAGTCATTCACTTTTCTCAGAGATGGCGTGACCGATTTTAACAAACTCAGTTTCAAATGAAAAGTCTTATGGTCCCATAGATCAAGTGGCGTACCGAGGAAATTTGGCGACCGGGGCAAATCAGCAAAATAAGAGATTTTATCGCTCCCATCGTTGGTTTTGGGACAGCTGAACTCCATCTCCGGAAAGATGCTTGGGCGAGTAAAAACAAAAGGTTCCAAGGATTGATTTGCCGTTCCCCTAAAAACGTTTCCCCCTTCGCCCCCTCTAGATACGACACTGCATAGATCACTATTGAATTTTATCTCTATCCGACTTCCGGTTCCGGAATTACAAGGTAATATGTGTAAATCTATGAGAAAATGTGCATTCAATTTTCTCGGAAATTTCTAAGCCGATTTTTACAAACTAAAATGTGAATGAAAGGTCTTTGAATTCTTCAAAAAGTCCCCGAATAGTTGATTCAGATCCGACTTCCGGTTAGGTATTACAGCGCGGTTAGTAAATATATCAATTTCAAGAATTTTTTTTCCACAAGCGATGGCGAAACGAGGTGCACATTTTTATAAAATTTACTGAAATTCTAGTTGGCTGACCTTGTCAGTTAGTGGATGTATAAATCTACTTTGGGACTACTGATACCCGGTTTCCGCTTCCAAACGTACCGGTAATAGTGAAGAAAAGTTCCAAAAACGGAACTCACTTCGATTTCTCAGCAACGGTTTGACCGATTTCACAAATCATGATTCCAATTGAAGCTCTCAGTGTCTTACAATTTATATTCTCTTGGACTCAGTTCGTCGAGTACGCAAAATGTGTGTGTGTGTGTGTGTGTGTGTGTGTGTGTGTGTGTGTGTGTGTGTGTGTGTGTGTGGGCGCGTGTGTGTGGGCGCGTGTGTGTGTGTGATAACATTTTTTCCACTCACTTTTCTCGGAGATGGCTGAACCGATTTTCATGAACTTACCTATACAAAATTACTTCCTCGCTTTTCTCAGAGATGGCGTGACCGATTTCAACAAACTTAGATTCAAATAAAAGGTATCATGATTCCATACAAAACAGTCAAATTTCATCCGGATACGACTTCCGGTTCCGGATATATACCTATGGTGAAGAGTGTTAAAAATTGGATACCGTCACTTGAAGCGGCGAAACAAAATACATGAAAAAAATTCTTAGCTTGCCTCGAAACTATTTCAATCGATAGTCAACCCGATTCCGGCTATGCTTGTTCTGGTTTTCTGATTCCGAAAGCACCGGAAATAAAAAGTAAAATAATTTTTAAACTTGCCTAAAAACTATTCCAATCGGTAGTCATTGTCAGTAGACGGCCAAACATTAATTTGGTTTTCTTGTTGGTTCTTGGGTTTTTGATGAATGACCGAAGATTGTAGCCATTGACTCAAAAATGGATCCTAGTCATTTTTCTCGAGCCAACTTCGATCATACCGGTTCCCAGATCCCGGTTTCGGAAGTACCTCTTTTCGTTTCCTCAGAGATGGCCTAATCGACCTGAGTACTGTTTCACTCTATAGGTTATACTAGTGTATGGACAAACCTTTTAGTTTCTCAAGAATCAAATAAAATTGTTTTGAAGAATAGCACACATTTATATTTGAGAATATGTGAGATATGAGAAAGGTATCATTACACCACTAGGTGGATTAAGAAGGGCTTTTATGATGCAACTACCGTACTGAAGACCTACATTCACTTCACTAGGTTTTCATCGTATAGCGATACCGGTAATAAGAACCATTCGGATTTCGTACTAAATTCCACAAGGAATTCTGAATGAAAATTTTTCACTCACTCGGATTTGATTCGGAATTCATTCCGAACTGCAAATGTTCGGTATCAATTCTGCTGACAGTTAAAGTGACCAGAATCGTGGGTGGAAATGTGCGTTATTATATATGCTGCTTACTAGAAGACGGGCGAATGTTTTATGTCATTTTGCTTTTGACAGCCGTCACCGAATCGGTCCTGTTAGCCACTTGGTACCCTAATAGGTAGCCAAGATGTCGCACGATGGCTCGAATCAATAAAAACGTGGACATAAATCAGTAGCTGCCAAACCGTTCTTTTAATGTATATAGTTGCTTTTAAGAAATTATTTACAAACATATACCGCGTAATTTGATTCTTTCCTAAATTGTCCATGGCCTACTTTGACAAAAAATATAACCATAACTTTTTTTCTGAAGAGATAGAAATTTTTTTTCTTCTACAAAATTTTAGAACTATTGAAAATAATTTACTTTGTCAAATATACCAAAAGTCTAGGTCGCACCGTTTCGGATATACATAGCGTTTTTATGGAAACCCCCTTAAAATCAGTTTTTCATTCATAACTTGTTTCGAGTTATTTTTTATGCATACTTTGTTTGGAATAATTGAAGAAAAAAAAAATCCCATATTTTTGTTGAAGGTAGTGCATATGTTTGTTGTTTCCTGGCAAAGTTATACAACATTTTAGCTTTTTTTTACCTATGATAAAACCTTACACCGAAGCGAAATATGCAACTTTATGCAGCTGATTTTTATAAAATTTATAGGAAAAGATATGCCCAAAAAAATATCTAAGTGGAACTCGATGGAACTTTTTTTAGGCCTTTTTAAAGTTTGTTTTAGATATTGAATTATGACAACCCCCTTAAAACTAGTTTTCTAATCTTAACTTGTTTCAAGTTATTTTTTATACATATTTTGTTTGGAATAATTGTAGAAAATATAAAATCCCATTATTTTGTAGAACGTAATGCATAGGTTTATTCTTTTCTGGAAAAGTGATACATCATTTTACCTATTTTTACTTAGGAAACCTTGTGCCGAAGTGAAATATGCAACTTATTGCAGCAAACTTTTACAATACCTATAGGAAAATATATTCATAATCCAATTTATTTTCCAATGAGAATATGATGAGTACTATTCGTGTGACTCATTATTTTATTCAATAATATAATTTTTAAGGCACACTGCTTAAGCTCTAAGGTACCAAGGGCAGTGTGACTCATTTTCACTATGGCCATTTCTGTAACTCACTTTTGCAGTGAGCGTAGAGATGGGCAACTCGCTCCTCAGCTATTCCAGTGAATCGAATCTTTAAAGTGAGCTGATAGCTCACAGCTCTTTTCAAAAGAACCGCAGCTCACCAGATCACCGCACTGGTAAGCAGGGATGCCAGGTTCACAGATTAATCTGTGTTTCACAGATTTTCAACCTTTTGCACAGATTTAAAAAATGGTACAGATTTTCACAGATTCTGAAATCGATCACAGATTTTTGAAATTGATCACAGTTTAGTACCAAAACTTACAGAGCGGTAGGAAATAGTGAGACTTTTTTTTGCTTACCAAAATGATTCCGATCAGCTATTACGGAAACGGGGAAACGTGCACAGATTTTGCACAGACAGGGTGCTCGAAACAAACCTTTAGTTCAATCTTAATGTGATGTGTGATGTGAAGTGAAGCCACCATCAGTTCAAGGACTTGCCAGTGGATGCGGGTAGACTTACAGTAGCCCCGATATGACTCATCCATTCACCTTCTTACTATAGCTGTTACCGAAAAGCGAACAAAAAGGGTTGGGCGGATACGTAAGTATAGTCACTTACTCGTATTCCGCGGGAATAAAAGATGCTCTTCCAACCATAATATCCAGTGCATGGATGAAGCATATCGCTATACATGCTTGAACCCGCCTGATGGTTTGTTTGAGAAGGGCGCGTCAGACTCATGTCAAACCTTCAGAAGGAAACAAGTTTCCTTCGAGTGACTTGGGCTGGCTATCCACAATCCCTCGTCCAGTCATCAATTCGTCCGATGCCCTGATGCTCCCTCCCCTTTACGCCCCCGTGCAAAATGTTTTATATTGATAAATACAATGAAACATAGTGTAATGAAATTAATATAACATAAAATGATATAATAGATTACAAAATAATATAATACAATGTCATACTATATAATATAATATATTATAAAACATGATATAAAATAACAGTTAATGTAGAGAGTTAGTTATGCTCTTCTATCTTCGCAATACTGCAGGAAGTAGAACATTTCTCTTCTAATAACAATAATAATATCCACATCTATAAAAATAATATATGTTATGACATATATTGATGACAAATTAATAATAATAACAATCAATATAATAATGAAAATAACAATAAAAAACAATATAATATAGTAAAATGAGTTATATAATAAATAATAGAATAAATAAAATGATATGTTGCGATATGCTATGACATTATATTACTTGAATTTATATGTCATTTCTCATCCTCTCATTTTGCCATCAACGCATTCCATCGACCTTTTGTCACCACAGACACACGGGTAGGCATGAAACAGGAACCAGTGAGGACCAAGCTCACCTTGTGACGACCTTGATATTCAGTTGAAAGTTACTTTAAAAATGATAACTTATAAGGAAAACAAATTTTATTTTGCGCAGAGGTACGTAGTACTACTCATAATAAACCCTACAATATAATATAATATAATACAACATAATGCGATACAATATAACATAACATAATAGAAATATAATATAACATAATATCATAAAATATAATATAATATAATACAATATAATATGATATAATGCAATGCAGTATAATACCATACAACATAGTATTTAATAACATAAAATAGTGTAAGACGATAATATATGAAATAATATGCTATGATACAATATAACAGGTAATGTCGCAGTGTAAGTTACGCTCTTCTAATAATAATAATAATAATAATAATAATAATAATAATAATAATAATAATAATAATAATAATAATAATAATAATAATAATAATAATACATGATGTAATAAACAACACAATTATATGTTGTAATATACTATGATAAACACTGCACTTTAGGATGGGCTTCAACCTACAAGCCATTTCGCACCCTCTCATTCTGCTACTAACGCAGAAGGCGATAGCACCCAGTCGACGCCGTTCTATTGACCAAATGTCATCATAGACGCTCGGGGAGGCATGAGATAGGGACTTGTGAGGACTTAGTTATCTCACCATTTGACGACCAACCTTCAGTTCAATCTTAATGAGCTGATGAACTGATACATTGAATCAATTCCCATTAGTGAGCTGATCGGTTCGGAGTTGCTCACCGCTATGAGCTGCTTCGCACTTCTCTAAGTGAGCGTCGCACGATCAACATACCGTCTTGAAAAACGTGTTGCTTCGCGATAACTCAATTTATTTACACTTTAAAAATGAAATCTCTTCGTAAAGGTTTGTACTTTTACAATACTTTTTCATATTTTGTTTGGATTTTTCCATTTTTTTCAGTATGTGTTGAACTTTTGATAATTTTTCGGATTTTCAATATTTAAAATTAACATTGAAAAGGCCTTAAAAGTTGCATCGAGTTCCACGTAGACTTTTTCTAATCTTGTTAATTGTCAAAAAGTAAACAAAATAAAAATCACAACGATTTGATTAAGTTGCGCGTGCAAGCATGAGCTTGTTTATGCGTGTTTACGCGCACTTTGTAGTAGATACTTAGGTAATAGAGGTAGATTCTACGTAGATAAATAAAAAAACTGTTTTTGAAATTAAGTGAATATATCTTAAAAAATATTTATTTTACATTATTTATATCTTCATCAAAAATATTTCTAATGTTTTTTTTTCCATAAGGCGCCACTTTCAAAAGAAGCGTAATATAATCTTGTAAAACTTCTTCGAAGACACGTTAGCTCTTAAAAATCAGTGAAAGTCAAGTACAGACTTATGACCGTCTTTTTCCAGTTTTGGACCACTGTGTGTCGTGCGGGATAGCGTTATGGTTAGGACGACTGTTTTAATCATAGCAGTAATCGCCGAGAGTTTGAAACTGAGTCTGAATTTCAAATAATTTTACGTTTTGGTCCCATGATAAACGGAAACGGTGCACTTAATCCAATATTTTTCACAGCGCCAAGATTCGGTTATGAAATGAAAGACAAATATACAAAAAAAAAAACGAAAAGAACATTGTTTTCAGTAAACACTCACATTCTTTGAACAAGTTTTTGTAATTGTACGCAATCGTTGCCCCAAGCAATCGAGATATCAAGTTACTGATGTCGTGCAAAAGATAAGAGCAATAAATAAGTGTTAGTTTTCTTGGAACAGATTAGGTCAGTTTTCTCAGAAAAGATTCAGCAATAAATATTATTTTTTACGTTACGCTTTCGCTACTCCGGGACAGAGACTATATAATGCTTGCTACCGAAATCACTGTACGGTCAAAACATTCCAAGATGTTTGCGACTACGGAAATCACTCTGATAGTTACTATTCTACTTTCTATCAGCGTAAATCAGCTGAACTCTGCTGTTCAGAATGGATATCACATTGCTCCATACAGTGTAAGTTTGTTAAGTTGAAAGAGAGAGAAGAAAAAACAAAAACATTCTATTCTGATCTAAATTCTAGAGCAATTGGTTCGAAGCTGTAGAGTATTGTAACCGATTGGGAATGCGGTTGGCCGTCGTCGATACCGCAGACAAGCACGATGCCGTGGTTAAAGAAGCGCAAGAAACGGGATTGTGGACAAGTGGATTCCTAGGTATTTGGCTGGGTGCTAGCGATCTAGCCAGATCGAACATACACATTTGGCAAGATACGGGAGCACGGGTGACCTTTTCCAGATGGAACTCGGGCCAACCGTCCGGGGGCAGTGAGCATTGCATGAACTTGTACTATTGGGTGGGGCAAAAATTCAATTGGACATGGAATGATGCTCCCTGCGATACGAGCTTATATGCGATATGTGAACCAAGAAAGGGATGCTGTGAGCGACCAGTTTGCTGAATGATATAATATTTTGGTTAACAAAACTAGTCGTCAGAAAAAAATCTGAGTTCTTTGCATCCCAAGTCTAAATATCACGAAAACCATGCGGTACTTCGGTCTCGCTCCGTCACCTTTCAACCACCAGTAACACTTTCAAATATTACACACTTCACCGAATTTTAGTGTCTTACTGTAGTCATCCCCTACTTGAATAAAACATGTTTGCTAATCGGCTCCGATGGCGGATCATTTTCGCTACAGGAACAGAAACATAGCCGAAAGTTTCATAATAATCGTTCGCAGTCCTGACTGGAGAACGAAGCAAACGGAAACCACGGAACGAACACGCGGAGAGAACCCGTTCCCTGTTTAATATTTAAATTGATTCTAAATCCTTTCACCATCTAATTCCGCTCAATATCATTACGCCAGGTTGCCAGGTGGGGGAGAGCCGAACAGGGATGTCATTGAAGTCGATATAGGTAGGTGTGGTTTCTTCTTGTTTATATTTTCAATTTTGTTGGAAAACCTTTCAAAAGCTACGTGAACAGAAATATTCATGTTTGTAAAGTTGGGAAATGTAAATCGGTGGACGGGTTCGATCTGGGCGAAGGATCCATTTAGGGGCTGTTCTGTTGTTCTAGCTTGAGAAGAGGGGAAGGCTTACCAGGTCTGTTCGTGCAGTGCTTGCTAGAACATAGAGCCACTGTTGGTTATTAAACATCGCAGCACATTTTAGACCATTCCCTCTCAAACGCGAAAATTGTACTTGCTTGGAAAGTGTGTGGTTTTCATAACTTCTGCCGGTACTCGGGAAAGTTGGAGCGTATGGTTTCATTGTGTAAATTGTAGAACCCCGGAGCAGAACGTGTGTTGAATTGCAAATATTTCCGTTTTCAATAATCCGGTGCTCGTAAAGTTTTACGCTTGCTTGTGTACTTAATAGTGTTAATTGTTGTTGTTAATTGGGCCTCTTATGCAATCGATATCGAATGGAGTAGAGCGAAAGTTTGTGCTAAGCCCACGTGAAGATGGTATTACAAGCGGAACCGGTTGGATTGTATGTTTTTCTGCCTCAGAAACATACAAACAAAGTTGTTCAATATAATGCTAAGTTCAGCAGTCTCATTCAGTTCCGAGTCTTGTGCTTTCGAATACGGAAGTAGATACCTTCAAATTTAATAAATGCCAACACATTTCCTTAAGCGCATTTGTTTCGATCAAATACTGGACAAAATCATTTAGAATAATTTTATCTTAAAAGGTGACAAGTTCATTGAAAAGATAAGACAGGTTTCTATAAAAGTAGTGTAGGAAGCTATGTTTTGCCTTTCTCATATGTGTGTCACTTAAACCGGTGATACAAAAACCGTATAAAGTTTTCTAAACTGGACTCAAAACAGTTATTCTCAATCTTAGGATCAAATTAATGGTTTTATGGCCCTACTAAAAATTACTGCATATTTTCGGATCCAACAGAAATTTAAATCGTCGTTTAGAGTACGATGGCAAAATCGTATAAAATCTTCAAAAGTTTAAATAAAGGCTAGTAGAGTTTGTACGCCAGGTTAGTTGGTGACCGTACAAACCGACTTCGATTATACCGGTTCTCGGGTTCCGGTGCTGGAAATACATATAATAGTGAACCCACTTCGTTTTCTAATGGATGGCCTAACCGATCAGAGAACTGTTTCATTCTCTATGTTATACTTGTAAATACACCAACAATCCCTTGGTTTCTTTCAAAAATCGAAGAGAAACCTTTTGAATAGAATGCTACAGTATTATATATGAGAAAGGCATCATTACACCACTAGGTGGATTAAAACAGATTTTTTTGTTAAAAACTTGCTCAAGGAAAATCAAAGGTAGTTACTCAAAAACATGAACCTAACGAAATTGCAGGCTGATTCAGGGCCGCCATCTGCACGGGTCTCGATCGGCTTGGTTGGGTCAAGAAAAAGCTACCGGACTTACAGGAATTCAGCCGGGTCTAGGGATATCAGTTCTTTTAAATAACTCGATTATTCAATAATCGAATGTAATTTTCTAAACTAATCGATTAAAGTTTAATCGATTAACAGAATTATCAATCGATTAAGGTGAAATGTAGTCAGAGATGCCAGTTATACAGATTTATCTGTATTTTACAGATTTCTACATGCTCGTACAGGTTTTTTTTTTACAGAATACAGATTCCCTAAAACCAATACAGATGTATACAGATTTCACAAAATAATAAAAACAAATCGATTCTACTCGTCTGAGCTCTCTTTGGAAGCAGCAACGAATCACAAATTGATCTGAAAATCTTAGAACGGTGTTGGTATTTGAGGTTAAGCGCTGAGATACAATAGCAATTTACCAAGTCAACATTTTGAAAGTATATGAAATTGAAATTGTATTTTGTTGATTTCGATTGTTAATGAAAAAATGCAAATATTTAATTTCGTCGTTGTGGATTGAGATAAGCATATTGAACACTTATCGAATTTCTCATTATAAAACAATAAAATGTTGGGATAACACTACGTCAACATATTTTCACTATAAAAAATGAATATAGATAAATATAGATTTTTCATTCAGGATAATACAGATTTTTTTATGAAAATATCTGGCATCTCTGAATGTAGTCTCAAAAAATGTGCTCAAAATCGAGTTGAGCGAATCGTCGCACAAAGCATGACAGGCAAAACTGAAAATAGAAACCAGAAAAATTTTCAGTGATTGCGCGCTGTGTGCTAATTACAAGTTTTGTTGGGTTGTAAAAGAAATTCTGATGGATCCGTAATGGATGTTAATATTACGCAATTTGAATATATCCTGATTATTGTTACATTAGAACTATGAACCATTAGTACACCCAAACCTCAGTTTACGAACACTTTTTTTACGTTACCTCTTTTAATGTGGAACACATTTTTGTTTTCTGTATAGGGGTGCAAATTAAAGGGTGATTTTTTAAGAGCTTGAGAACTTTTTTAAACAATAAAACGCATAAAATTTGCAAAATCTCATCGGTTCTTTATTTTAAACGTTAGATTGGTACATGACATTTTCTTTTTGAAGATAATTTCATTTAAATGTTGACCGCGGCTGCGTCTTAGGTGGTCCATTCGGAAAGTCCAATTTTGGGCAACTTTTTCGAGCATTTCGGCCGGAATAGCCCGAATTTCTTCGGAAATGTTGTCTTCCAAAGCTGGAATAGTTACTGGCTTATTTCTGTAGACTTTAGACTTGACGTAGCCCAACAAAAAATAGTCTAAAGGCGTCAAATCGCATGATCTTGGTGGCCAACTTACCGGTCCATTTCTTGAGATGAATTGTTCTCCGAAGTTTTCCCTCAAAATGGCCATAGAATCGCGAGCTGTGTGGCATGTAGCGCCATCTTGTTGAAACCACATGTCAACCAAGTTCAGTTCTTCCATTTTTGGCAACAAAAAGTTTGTTAGCATCGAACGATAGCGATCGCCATTCACTGTAACGTTGCGTCCAACAGCATCTTTGAAAAAATACGGTCCAATGATTCCACCAGCGTACAAACCACACCAAACAGTGCATTTTTCGGGATGCATGGGCAGTTCTTGAACGGCTTCTGGTTGCTCTTCACTCCAAATGCGGCAATTTTGCTTATTTACGTAGCCATTCAACCAGAAATGAGCCTCATCGCTGAACAAAATTTGTCGATAAAAAAGCGGATTTTCCGAATGGACCACCTAAGACGCAGCCGCGGTCAACATTTAAATGAAATTATCTTCAAAAAGTAAATGTCATGTACCAATCTAACGTTTAAAATAAAGAACCGATGAGATTTTGCAAATTTTATGCGTTTTATTGTTTAAAAAAGTTCTCAAGCTCTTAAAAAATCACCCTGTAGAAACTCAAGAAAAATACACGTAGAAATATGGTCAGGTTTTGAACAATTACAGCTCAGTCAATTTTGTATCAATTATTAATATTATGTCACCATTTGATTGGAAATATTTCTACGTATTGATTTGAATGTTCACAGCCATGTATTTTTAATTGTATATCATTGAAATGTTGGTTAATAACTAGCAGTGTCCTATTTTGTCTGCAAAAAATCCGGCATATCGGATTTCCCTGCCAAAGACGACGGTTTTGAAGGAGTAAGCGATGTATCAATGGGAAAGCATCGCTCTGATAGGTCAATCGATGCAAAAGCGAAGCTGCTGGAAGCACGTGAATCTATAAATAGAAGCGAAATTATAGCTAACGTTTCAGTCCTACGCGTAGCATGCTAGACGTAGGTTGTTGCTAAACAGCGAGACAAAAAAAGGCCATAAAACGATTCGAAGCTTTAATTGGTATGCTGAGCTTGTGTCATGCAAGATCGGATTAAATTCCATGTTATGTCCTTTCGCCTGAGAAATTGACAATTACCCCAGGGTAAATTTTGAGTGCATAAGATTAATTTCTAATTTATATAAAATGAACTCGATTGATAATGAGGAAAAGTTTATCGCTTCAACCGAAATCGCAGAATGGTAGTAATGGTAGAGAAACGCTATAAAAATAACTGCTTGTATACAAAACTTGAACACAAGCTTGGCGAAGAGAAGCTTAAATATCGATATTCGTATCGCAAGCATGTAAAAATATATAATTGCATGCATTTGGGCTATTGGTGTAATTTCGTCGGCTACAAAACAAATACAAATCACGACAAATAGAGTCTATATTCTGGGTTCGCGTGTTCGGTGTTGGTTCCTAACTAAAAGAAGACCTGACAACTGGGAGGGCTGCTTTTGTTCCAAAATGGACCAGTTTCTGATTGGCTGTTTCTGATGTTGCTACCCGCGCATTGTGAAAAGAAAAAACTTTTGCAGGGTACGCGAGTAATGATGCCAAGTATGAAGAAAATCAGAAAACAAGTTTATTGAAATGAAAATTTTCAGAGAATGTTCCACTTTTTCTCAATCTCATTTGTAATAAATGTTTATAGTGGCAGCACTCAATATAGTAGTATTATGAAACAGAAATCTTCAAAAGTTTTTTCTGATCTTTTCAAATTGCAGTATTCGGGGAATTTCTGCTGTAATATACAGGAAAAAGTGAAAATGAGAAAGGCATCATTACACCACTAAGTGGATTAAAGTAGGTTTTTTTAGTCCAGATTTTTAGCACGTATTTATCATATATTTATTGTTCCGAAAATAGCCAGTTTGGAAGGTTCTTGAGGAATATCAATTAAACGGAAGTCGCCATCCTGGAATTCAGAACCACTTCAAACATTCATCACTCAAAAATTTTTCTTCCGAGATAAATTCCATATAATGCAAACTTAAATTAAAACTTTTTCATGAACCCCCGTTTAGTTCGTAAATGGAGGTTTCGGTGTATTTATAATTGACTAACATGAGATAATATGTATATGTGATGACTACCATGCTAACAATGTATATGCCTAAGTTTAGTAGCAAGCATAGATACACTTTTCAAATAACGATTGAAACCAAGAAAACATTAAAGTATTTTCGGTTTAGGTTTATCTTTACCTAATAGTAATTCACCGCAATAGAGAGCGCGTTCGACAGCGCGCAAGCAATATAGAAAATGATAAAGAAGTGAAACATCACTTGAAACATCATCAAATTTCGATTATTTCAGTTAAAGTTTTATAGGTTTGAGTTGCCTTTTTAAATTCTTTGTAAAATTTTGCTTCAAACACTATTTTTTAGTTCTGAAATCATCCCCGGAACCGTAAACGTTCATGTATTTCAAAAACCAATTACGGCTCAGCAAAGCAGAATTTTAAAATTCTAATAATACTTAGTTTTGATTAATCTAATCGAGAAAACTTTTTGTGCTTTTGGTTTATCGAAATTCGGTCTAGTTTTTGAATGATTGATAAAAAACGCGACGCGCGCACTCCGCTACATTTCACCTTAACTAATCGAACATTAGTTTCAAACTAATCGACTACATATAATTCAATTTTCTTCATTATTATTCGATTACTCTTTTAATAAATCAATATTCCGACATCCCTAGCCGGGTCACAGTACGACTGAAAATGTTCGTGGATGTTCGTTTCCACCGTTTCAATAGTCTACATCATCGTTCGAATTCAAAATATTTTTAAGTTCACATGTGTGCAGTTACATAGTAGGCTATGAAAAAGGCCAATTCTGATCGAAGAAAACAAAATATTGGACACTTAAAATTTTGGATCGCTCACTATCCTGTTTCGGGGCCGGAAGAGACTGTATAGAAATTTTTATATTTGTGAAAATCGTCGCAGGTATCTTTGAGAAATCCTTGTGCTCGTGTTGGGTTTTTTCACTGCTACCAAAAAATTTTTTTCTGTTGGTACATCGTCACTTGTAATGACAAATTGAAATTTTCAACACTCATCACCCTGTATTTGCAAACCCGATAGTTGGATCTCGATAAAATTAAACGAAATATTTGATTAAAAGACACAATTCATTTGAACGTGAGTTCGTTATAATTATTTTAGCTGTCGATGTGATGTTCTATTTCAATTTTTTTGACCGCTCTTTCAGGTGTTTTTCAAACCGCTATATTTACTTTAAATTTGTTCGACAAATGATCAACAAACTTGCATACAACATAGAAGAGCTTACTGAAAAAGCTTCCAAAGTATTTGCTCCTTCTTACAACTTCACTTGTAAAAACACACCCTTCAAATTGGAATATTTAACACTCATCACTCTGTAATTTCGGAGTCCCAAGTTGAATTTGGACAATGGGACTATATTATATGAGAGAGACTAAAATCACAGAACTTTTTGTTTCAATCCTTCATAGTCCGATGAACAATATGAGACTACTTCATTAAATTGTTAATTTGTTTCAACGCTAATTCTGAAATTCTTACTATATGTACTAACACTTCCAAGAAATAAAAAGTACTGAAGGCGCATCTAAGATTAGATACATAAAAAATCATCCGTTAAATGTTTATTTTTTATCTGAAGGCCCCTCACGAAACGAAATCCTGTTTACGGGCCTGAAATGGGTAATACGGTTTTTCAACAATTGTATTACCTTTCTATACAGAAAGGCAAAACGTGGTTCAGAGAAAAAGTTACCCTTTGGATTCATCACCTGGGCGCGCACCTTCCTTCCTTTTCTTTACCAACTTCTCGGTTGCGCGTATAACTTTGAAGAGTATTTTCTAGAAATTTATGTGAAATATGCTTTGAAAATTGTTTTTGGTGTAAAGAAATTATTAATTTAGCTTAACTTCTTATCAATACTCAACGTATCAATCGACGGATTAAACGGGGCTCGCATATTCACCGAAAATACAATTTCACATTGAATTTTCGATTTTCGCTATTGCGATTAAAATGATCAGAACAAGCCCCAATCTATTCTCAATAAATCATCAAAATTTCACTGCATTGTTCGCGCACTAGTGTGCACACCAGTCAGCACGTGAGAGCGATGCATGCGAAGAGAATATTAAGCGCACGCCCAAAATCTATCTATTCTATGCTAAGTATAAGTGCACTTTATTTTTTGTGCGGTGTTCGACGGCTGCATCGTTGGTGCAGGCATGAAACTTACACGACGGTGTATCACTTTAGTGAAATGTCATCACTGTTCAGCAGTTTGTTTAATAATTGGTAACAATCGTATTGGCATCCATGTACAACTTTTATTGTGTATAACAGGGCCGCCTTCACGGAGGGGCAGTGGGGCTAGAATCCCCGGGCCCACGGTCTTAGGGGGCCCTTGACGAGACCCATCGAGTAGAAAAAAATCATTTAGTTAGCTAGAGTCACACAAATAAATAAATCCCCCGGGCCCATCAATTTGTAAAAGCATCGCTGTAAAGGCACCCTTACTGGTGCTTTCGAATCAATCAATCAGGTCTGCGTCAGTGGTTCAGATTGTCTTTTCTGCCAGTTGTGAAATGTTTGAGCTCTGAGTTCGATGATTTCCAAGCTTCAGAAGGATCGTGTTTGTTTTGGACGCTAAGTATCGGTTGTCAAGTCTAATCGGAAACAAAACGTCAGATTCCAGAACGGAATGTAGCGTCGAAGGTTTACATAATAAATACATTAAATTTGGTCGTGGTGACCTTTCTGCTAGACCGAATCTTCCACAATCGATAATGACAGAAAACGATTCACAAGGATTTTTACCTCTTGGTGCTCGTATATCTAGTATCATCTTCTCTTGGCAGATTCTTCACTTCAAAGAATTATAGAAATGATAAACAGCTTTTATTTAAAAACAATAATAAATTAAGTATATTATAAACGTTTAATTGATGTTCACTTGTCATTAGCTACTGAGATTCAACATTTCTGGAAGAAACATATTTAACTTGGGGAATCTCCCTTCGTTTACTTTCTGTTCCATTCATTATTCGATAAGTTTCACGTTTGTCTCACACTAAAAAAATCGAGACGTTTTAGCACATTAAAAATAAGAGACAGACATAGACATATGGAGAGCAAGGAGCATCTTTCCTTCTTACTCACACCCGACATCAAATATTCTCCGCATTAGCTAAGCGAAGATGTCATGCTCTGCCACCTAAAATTGCTCAACGGCGCACTGGATTCTGTTTTCGCAGATAGCATACAAACTGGTGTCGCACGGAGCATTGTTCCAGGTCCACTCGAAACCTTGAAGCGGCCAGTGATAAAGATTCACGCAGCGCTCGTTCTGACCGTTCGGTTCGCCCTCCTTCCACTTCGCGAAGGTTACCCGGTCTCCGGTATCGTGCCAAACGAATGATTTACTACGGGCCAGATCACTTGCACCCAACCAGAGACCGAAAAATCCGGTCGACTGAAGTCCCGTTGCCGAAGCTGCCTTTACGATGGCATCGTGTTTTTCGCTTGAATCCACGACGGCCAGTCGCATGCCTAGCCGATGGCAGTATTCTACCGCTTCGAACCAATTGCTCTGAAAGGTTGTGGTATTTTTGGTAATTATTTTGCTATAGAACGATGCAAACTTACCGTGTACGTCGAAATGTGATACTTGTTTTGCGGAAGGCAAATAATCTGTTCAGCCACTATGAAAACGATGCACAATCTCAAGACGACGTCCATGATCTGCTGCAGCTGCTAAAACACTAACAAAACCTGAAAAAATACACACATGGAAGATTTAAGCAGACGACGCGATCGTAATTGTGTGAACGCTTCACGAAAACTTGTTTGACTGGGTTCAAATGTTATCGGCTGGGAATAAGTTGTAGGGGAAGATGGAATAAAACGGATGGGACTACCTTTAGTCTCTATTATTAATTATAATTGCGAAATAATACTCGCTGTTTACATTGAAAAATATTTGAAATATCACATTTTTCGGATCTCTTGAAAGCATCCAATCTAAATATATGTGGGGCAAAACGTCCGTGATTTTTAACCATGAAGTGAAGTTCACTGGTTACATAATTAAAGTGTTCTTCATAAGGCAAGAACATTGCTGCGGAACGATATAGATGCTTTCCAGTTATAAGATGTAGATATATGCTTTTTTCTTTATGTTGTATTTCTTGTATAGAAAAGTAAACTTATCTACGAATATAAAATAAAAATTTAAAGTACAACCAAAATATTTGGTATGTAACGTTTTTTTTGCACTAACTTTTCTCGGAGAAGGCTGAACCGATTTTCACAAACTTAGATTCAAATGAAAGGTCTTGTGGTCCCATACAAAATTCTTGAATATTATTAGGATCCGACTTCCAGTTCCGGAATTAAGGGGTAAAATGTGCAAAAAAATGAAAATATGTGTTCTAACTTTTCTCATAGATGGCGCGACCGCTTTTCACAAACTTAGGTTGAAATGAAAGGTCCTGTGATCCTATACGTAATTCCTGAATTTCATCCGGATCCGACTTCTGGATCCGGAAATATAATATATACTGTATTAAATTTTTTTTACCATCACTGAAAGGGGTGAAAAACCGTAGAAAGTTTTCTAAATCGACCTCAAATCTTCTCCAATTGAAAGTTTTCTATCAGAAGACGGTCAAACAAACTGATTTCGATTATTTTTTTAAGAATCGAAGAAAATTATTTTGAAGAGTTCCACCGTTTTATATATGATAGTATGATTGATTTGAGAAAGGCATCATTACACCACTAGGTGGATATAAAAAGGTTTTTAAATGATGCTTTATAATATCAAAAAAAGTTTGAATGAATTTGCTTAAGCTGTTTCTCCGTAAAAAACAACTTAAGTAGAGGTAAGTGCAGTAAAGTTGGAATGTTTTCGGAACTATATAAATTGAACAGAACTAATTATTTTTTTTATGTTTCATAAACCCATAGTAAAAAAAATGGAATAAGCTATCAGTTTGAAGGAGAAACTAATCGGAAATACTCATTACGTCAATAGTCATCATACTTCGTCGAGAGAGTGCATGGGATGGCAACCCTTTATCTCGATAAATCATAAATTACAATTCACAAAATATCAATGCTTGATAAAATAAAATAAAACTAGTTAGCCTTCAAAAAAACCTGTGTTTTTCAAAACTTGTTTTTTTTTAAATTTTTTATTCAAGCCAATTAGCGTACAAGCTTTACGTGGCCGATTGAGCCATGCTTTTATTAGATAAAATATT
This sequence comes from Malaya genurostris, assembly GCF_030247185.1. Lineage (NCBI taxonomy): Eukaryota > Metazoa > Arthropoda > Insecta > Diptera > Culicidae > Malaya > Malaya genurostris. Next base: position 246,967,751 of record NC_080572.1, on the reverse strand, counting down.
TTTTTACCATTGGATCTCGTTGTCACCCTTTTTCTAGGGGGAGAGGAGCTTCCATTTTCATCTTGCGATGATTGAGGGGCACTTTGTTCATGACTCGTCTAGTCATCCATTGCCGCATCGGTAGTATCGTTGTTGGTTTCCGTTTTTTCTTCGTTTTCCTTGTAATTCGCATTCTTGGGCTCGTTGTTAGTTGCTTTTTGTTCATTAATTGCGGTTGCTGATTGGTTTGATGGTGAAACAGGAGTACTAGTTTCCGTTGTTGGGCGGTTGTCCTTGTTTTTGTTTGAAGATGTCGTTTTCGCAGTTTCAGTGCAAGGTTTGCCGTAGCGTGCAGGTTGTTTACAAAACTGACATGTAACCAGTTGATTTTCATACGTAATCAGCGTTTTACACGGATGTATCCCGTCTTGATCACAAATGATGTAAGATGGAATTGCTTTACGTAGTTCCGGATACCGGGTAAAAAAATTCCGCCATACTTCCCTTTCGATGGAAGGAACTTCACTGTACTGCGCCATACTTTCCCGAACAAACTGATCGCTGGTCTGCGGGTATGGTCTAAACGATGAAAAAATCATCATTTTTGCGATTTTTTTCCTGAATTATCGTTCAACAAAATAAATTCAAATGTTTTGCTTGATAAAATGCATCATTCGAACAACATTTTGTAATTTTTTCGTAGAAAAATATTGAGAGTTGAGTCGGTGAAGAGGTATTTTCGAGAACGCTTCTTAAAAATCAAGATTTGCGGTGTCCACTGTATCTCAGCGTAGACTAATCAGAAGTGAACAAACGAACGCAGCATAGTTAGAGTAGAAGTTTTTCTAGATCCCAAGATCTTTTTGATTTTTTTTATTATTTTAAATTTTTGGTGATTGTTCAAAGTGAAAACTTCGATTTTTCACGAAAAAATCCGCCATTTTGTAACTGTGAAACCTCCCCAAAGTAACGAACAACGAATAGGAAAACGTTGGGGTCTGTTTATTTATATGTAGAAAGTGTGGGCAAAATTTGAAAAAAAAATGGTGCAGTAGTTTTTGAATGACGATGGACACGGACTTTCAAAACCTGACGAATAAATTGAAATAGTTTTAAGCCTGAAATAAGTTTATTTGGTAGTCGAGTCTAAAAATGTGTGAACCCGATAAATTGCTGTGAAATTTTCACACTAATCACCCTGTATCTCCTGAACTGGACGTTGGAACTGATTAAAAATCAAGCAGACATTAGACCTTTCATTTGAATATTAGATGAACGAAATCGATTCAGCTATCTACAAGCAAAATAAGTGACATTATTTTAATTTCATTACATATATCATCATGTAGCTCCGGAACCAGAAGTCGGATCCAAATGAAATTCAGAAACCTTATATGGGAGCATAGGACTGTGCATATGAGTTTAATATTGTAGAAATGAGTTAAGTTATGTCTGAAAAAAATAAAGAGATTATTTTTCACGTACAAATTTCTTATCTCCACGACATTCTTCGAATGGTATAAAAGCGTAAGAAGTTATGTTCTTCCAGTAATTATTGTTGCAAGCAGTATAAATCAATATAAATATGAAATTGTTTTGAATTTGAACATACTGTCATCTTTCTGATACATGTTTCATGTTCGAACGTTTATGTTGCCAAAAACACTCATTTTTCAGAACTATTTTTGATAACACTCGGAAAATCCTCCGAATTTTTCTGCCATTTTTGTCCTGCAGATAGATAAAAGTTTTTCAAAGGTCTGTATGTTTTTGGTTTTGGCAAATTTTTCAAAATATCCATCAAAAATTTCCTAAAACCACCCGCGCGCATGCTACCTGGACGATGGCCTTAATGTTAGATGGGCATGAATTTTACTGGTTTCGACTGTAACTGTAACTGCATTTATATGTACCTTTTACCGGCCAAGCAGATGTATGCTTATTTGGCTCAGTCAATTAACAGGCGTACTTTCGGATCAAGTAATTCTCGGTTCAAGCCGCGGCGGTCGCTTCCAGGATTCTTTATTTTTATTTCAGTGAATTTCTTGTCTTGGTATTTTAAACACAATATTGAATGTTTTTCCACGTAAAATTTAAAATTACAGGGTTTTTTTCGAAGTGTGTGCTGATGGTGTCATAACCATTCAGGTAAACGATCTGTACTGTATTCAAATGTTGTCACTCGGCTGAGAATGAAGACAGCAAAACGCAAAACAAAAATCTTCTTCATTTCACCAGAAACGTTTCATATTGAGAAAATGTTCAATGGCAAATGAACGTCATTTATGTCAGTTACGTAGTGGCCGTTTCGTGTAAGTAAAACGCTTAACGCCTCTGCTTAAGTGAAGCATTGGCTTGTCAGCAACATTCTTGAAAATGGAATTTAAAGAGCGCTTTCAGCGAATTATTCTGCAAGTGGAATAAAAATTTCCTCATGCCCTGTGAACATTTTCCTGGTGATTTCCTTCTTAAGAATCTTAATCTTTTGTTGCATTTCTACGTAATCTGTTGCAATCTCCCGGCCGAGCGGTGGCGGAAGAGGAATAACGAAGAGGATGTTTCTTTCAGTTCTATACGGAGTAATACTCTTCAATTCGGTTTCTCTTTTATGTCATTTTATTGATTCACCCATGTACTTGAGTTTAATATCACGAATTTCACCTTTTTCTGAGTTTCAATTTTTTCTGTGCTTTTCACTTAACAGCTACTTATTCTCAATAGTGCAGGATTAGGCTGTTTTAGGAATCCTACAATCTAACAAAAAGTCACTAACGATTGTTAATAAGGCTAACACTTCACGCAGTCTCACTAAGCTCGGCATATCATTAGGTTTATGCACATATGAACGTATGTCCTACTATAGTACAGTCTATTGCATACTCCACGAGTTTGTAAATCTATTCACAACACTTCATGGTGATCTCGTCGAATATATGTCTCAACATTTACTTGCTTACATTAATAAAAGAAGTTATTCTTCAACACAAACTTTTGTTGTCGTATATTATCAACACTACCCTGACACGAGCAATGGTTGTGTCTAACTACTTTGTTCTTCTCGCATATGAGTATCAAACACTGCACATGAAACTGTTAAATCTTCACTCATTACAGTAATCTTTCACTCAATTCTTTAGATGCCTTCAGAAATTGAATCTGAACTAACCCGAATACTCGAAGCAAAAACTTCTTAATCTGTCTACGGGTCGACTCCCGAGACTCGCGCCTAGCTACCGCACTCTGTAAAACTGAACTGCCCCCTAACTCTTCCCAACTGGGGGTTTTTAAGCTCCTAACATTTACTTTCGGGTGAAGCCCGAAGATTTTAGTACAAGCCGAGCTTGTGATTTCAAGTAGAAAGTTCATCCGACTTTCTCCCGAAGTTCTACCGAAAGTCGAGACCACCGTCACTATGCTAGAGGCAGTGACCTGTGTCCGTGAAAATAACTTTGTTTTTGCTCGTCGCGTTTACGCTGACATGAAGGCTGAGTTTTTCCTTCACGACTAGGTTGCTTTTCTTGCAATGTCGTTATTCCTTCATGGCTCCCTATTTTATTCACAATACTAACATGTTCGAAGGAAAATTTGCTAAGGGCGCTGCACTGTGAGTTTAGTGATAAAGCTATAAGAAGCTACTTACACTGAAAGAAAACGCCAGCCGCATTTTGAATGAAATTTCATTCAATGCGATAAATATCTGAGAATTCCGACTATTGAATGATAGAACAATCTGCATGATCATATGATCAATATTCAGTGAGTTTTACTTCTTATATGTGTGATTACCATTCATATATTATATGACTGTCAGTTACGTTTGAAACGTTAGTGAACTGTGTGTTAATCATCATGAATCAGACTGAATGTATGTTACCCATTGTCATTTAATCCCTTAGAAGAGTTTATTCCTAATAATGAATAATAGAACAGTTCGAATAATTTTACGATGAGCGAAAAATGAGTTTCATATTCATTTCTTCTGATTTTCTTCCATCATTTATAAGATTGGCATAAATATATGGAATTGTATTACAATTGTATGTAAAATTGATAAAATCGAAACGAATTTGTTATATGACATTCCCGTAACAAAAATCTGTCCATGCATGTATTATTTTCATTTTGCAGTGTTTCATACAATCGAACATAGAAGAACATAGCATGATTTTATTATTAATTATCAGTGCGTTTCCTCCAATTGTTAAAATATTTTTGGATAACTTGTCAGAAAAGTCAATGACAGAATGTAAACACAACGCGTTTTTAACCGTTTTACGTTTAAGGTTTCTATTTAATACGTATTGTGGTGGTGATACGAAATCAGTGATTAAGAATGGTACTCGATGGAAATATTGGAAAACCTGGTGTCAGAGTACTTTGGTGAGTATTCAGGAAGTAAGAGTCTGTAGTAGACTTAGAATTCACGTAATGTCAGGGCAATTTCTGCTTTAGACAAACAATTATTGTGGCCAATTATATTTTTCTGGGATTGTATGTTGCCCCCCTGATTTAATAAATTCCAAACCTTTTTGAATCCGTATATCGGATCAATTATGTTTTATTTGTATCTATTATCTTGAACAATTAGTTTGATAAGAAGAGACTTGCTCCGACCTCCGACCCTCATGTTTAATAGAAAATCGAGCCAAAGGACTGAATTGAAATGAATGACGGCACTTTTTAAAGAAAAAAAAAACAACTCAGACTTAATCAGTAGAAATTTGACAAGAAAGTTTTCATTCTACCATGGACCTACTGCATACTCTTGGAATGGATCAAATCTGAGTTTTTTTCTTTTTACAAGCGTCTTTTTCCAGGATTCCTATGGAGATGGCAACCAACAAATCTCTGTAACTATATTGCAATGCAGAACTTGATCATCAGCATACTTTGCTGCAGATTTTTAGTGTACAAGTCAATCATGTTCTTACTACCAATCAATTTTATTGTAAATAAAAAAAATATTTTAAATAATCGTGGAAATTTATTTTAAAATCATTACTTTTACAGACAATAAATAACAAAAATAAATCGAAGCGCTGGACGTTTTTATTTTATCCAAATTTAACTTTTCTGGCTGCTTAAATGAATTTATTGTGAAATCGATTGAAAAGGTTATAACGGTTTTCAACAGTAATATAATTTGCATTTGAATGGAAACGGAAAAGTCGTATATCTCACAGCAAACGATATTTTATATGGAATTGATACTTTCAACTTTAAAGTTTTCTTACATTTTCTTATATTAATAAACCATTGTATTTTTCATTTGACCAACCAATTCCACAGCGGAAATAAGTGATTCTCAATCGGAACTATTCGGTTGAATACAATTTATTGTATTTTCATGACAAAATATATTTTTAACTGAGCAATATGTTTTTCTTATGTTGGTTTCTGCTGCTTAATGGTGAATATATTCAAACTGTACACTTGATTCTTTTCCGAAAAATTGTTGAGGGGAAAAATTAAGCTTTTAATTGTTACGATACTTAATAACCTACACACTTCATTGTCAAAAGTTTGTGTACAATCCATTGAATACTCTGACGAAACTCAACCGACTCCAGCATAGTTTATACAGAATATTGAAATGTCTACTTATGTTAAATGGAAAAGTTTCAATGAATATGTAACAATAAATCTTATGGTTTCTCTGCAACATTGTATCAGGTGTCTAAGTAGTATATGTGAAAACCTTGCTCTCGGCATCTTAAAACTAAAGCAGAGTGCCTCATTAATTATATTATTTTTACTACCATGGAGTGGGAAGGTAAGTTTCTTGAAACATTATCAACTATTCAACCAATTGTCTTTCAGTTATTTTAGTCAAGGGCAAGAAGCCAGAAGTAACTATCTTTGATCCGCATACATACGACCAATGTTGCGACATGTTTACAGTTCGGAATTTATTTCAAAGAAAAATAGCACGCTCGGTAATTTCTGGTGTAATCAGTGTAAATGGATTTACATAAATTCGGCAATAAATCATTCTATTATTATAAATTGTTTTATCAACAACAAAAATACGACTAACTTCAAAAAGCAGATCAAAACTTGAAAAAACTGTCGTCGTAATGGTTAGAAACAAAGCCTTCCAGATGATTCGGGTGATAGTGCTGATCGGTTTAAAATATATTGATTATAATTATAATAACACCTATGCGAAAATAAACAAAATTTAAATTTGATCAAATATATTTTTATTTTTGTTAAATAAATGCTTTTTATCTTCAGTGTTATTTGTATCTTTTTCTTTCAATGTTATTGTTTTTATTAATTAAGTGAAAATGTTTTTTTTTAATCTAAATCCATTTAAGGGAAAACAAATTGCAGCTTCAACCAATTCTATTCATTAAATTAACTTTTTTATGACTTTGTTACACTTTCAATAAAATAAATTGAAATTGCCCAAACTTAATTATTCGTCCAATGTTTTATAGTTTTATTAGGCATCCTGCGGTTCCAGCCCAAAACACTCTTGCGAATAATCTTATTAATTTTTGTAGTTGACGAAAGTCTGTGGGACATTCTTCGTCACATTTTTATTATCAAATCTGATCATTTCCACCTTTGTTAGGAGCTCCTACATACCAGTTCATCGATTTTGAAAAATATCCATATACTGTGATACCTTTTTGACACTTTGACCAGTTCTTATTCATACTCATTGAACTCCAATGCAATTGTAAAAAAAATCAACTGTCATAGCAATGTTTAAAAATGGAAGTGGAACATAATTAAAACTTTGTCTAATTGTAGGTCATTTGCATTTTAATTTATTTTCATTTCCAGCTGTATAATTTCAATATTAATCCATCTTAATATCATCCGCATTATAAGGACTCCTTAATACATAAAACTACATGAAAATCTCCTTAATATCATTCGACGATTGGTGTAGATTAAATTCATTCGGTTTATGGTATGCGATTATATGTACGAACATCATACTTACTCTTACTCTTTCAGTCGTAGACCACGCGGGTCTCTGCTGTATACAGGAGGCGTCTCCATTCAACTCGGTTCATTGCTGTTCGCCGCCAGCCTCGGTAGCTGCGAAGGGTCCGCAGGTCGTCCTCAATTTGATCGATCCATCTTGCCCGCTGTGCGCCTCTTCTTCTTCTTATACCGGTCGGATCATTGTCGAGGATCATTTTAACCGGGTTGTTCTCCGACATTCTAACAACATGCCCGGCCCACCGTAACCGCCCGACCTTGGCCGTTTGGACGAGGGTTGGTCCTCCCAATAACTGGTACAGTTCATGGTTCGTTCGCCTTCTCCACGTACCGTCTTCCATCCGTGCTTCGCCAAAGATGGTTCGCAACACCTGCCGTTCAAAAACACCTAGTGCGCGTTGATCCTCGCAAGCATTGTCCAGGACTCGTGCTTGTAGAGGATAACCGGTCTAATCAGCGTTTTGTAGATAGTTAACTTCGTACGAAGGCGAATTTCGCTCAATCGAAGCGTCCTGCGCAGTCCAAAGTAAGCCCGATTTCCTGACAACATGCGTCTTTGAATTTCTCTGCTGGTGTCATTATCGGCAGTCACCAGTGAGCCCAAGTACACGAACTCGTCGACCATTTCGATTTCATCACCACCAATCAGAACTCGTAATGGGTGGCTGACGTTATCTTCTCTCGAGCCCCTGCCTTTCATGTACTTTGTCTTTGACACATTGATGTCTAATCCGATCCGCTTGGCCTCAGCTTTTAGTCCCATGTACGTATCTTCCATCTTCTCAAAGTTGCGTGCTATAATATCAATATCATCAGCGAAACCAAGTAGCTGGACGGACTTTCTGAAAATCGTGCCACTCGTGTCTATCCTCGCTCTTCTTATCACACCCTCCAAAGCAATGTTGAATAGCAGACACGAAAGGCCATCACCTTGCCGTAGCCCTCTGCGAGTTTCGAAGGGACTCGAGTTTATCCCCGATACTCGAACAACGCACATCACTCGATCCATCGTAGCCTTGACCAATCGTATCAGTTTGTCCGGGAATCCGTAGTCGTGCATGATTTTCCATAGCTGTTCTCGATCGATTGTGTCGTAGGCTGATTTGAAATCGATGAATAAGTGATGTGTGGGCACATTGTATTCGCGGCACTTTTGCAACACCTGGCGGATGGCGAACACTTGGTCCGTGGTAGCCCGTTCGCCCATAAATCCTGCCTGATATTGTCCCACGAATTCGTTTGCAATCGGTGAAAGTCGACGGCATAAGATTTGGGAGAGTACCTTGTAGGCGGCGTTCAGCAGAGTTATCGCGCGGTAATTGCAGCAATCCAGCTTATCGCCCTTTTTGTAGATGGGACACACGATTCCTTCCATCCATTCCTCCGGTAAAATCTCGTCCTCCCAGATCTTGGTAACGACCCAGTGCAGTGCTTTCACTAGTGCATTACCACCGTGTTTTAGTAGCTCGCTTGGTAGTTGGTCAACGCCAACGGCCTTATTATTTTTCAACCGGCTTACCACCTCCTCCACTTCTTGGAGGTCTGGGACCGGCAGTCTATCGTCCTCCGCATTTCGTTGTTCAAGCAACAAACGATTAAATGATCCCCGAAGAGACTATAGCAGTATAAAATATTTATTGCAATAGGCGTCTTAAGTTCAAATATCTGAATAATGGGTTATAAAAACACTGGGACATTTTTTGGTTTCATACATACAGGTAACTTTGCTGAGATTGTGTTATTGCTCAGTCGCACGAGTGGCACCTCATTGAAACATTTCATTTTTCGCTTGGGGTGCATGTCATTACTCAACTGTAACGTTTTATTACTCGTTTGTGATGCGTGTCTTTGCTGGGTGTCATTGCTAAACTGTCAGCTTGATAAATAAAAATGACAGTTTACTTAAAACAACAACTAGCGGCCCCTACACGATCATGAAAAAAGTCACTACTAAAAAGTAATGTCATTTTTCATGAATGTGTGAAGGCAGTAATGATGTATCCTTCATACAAATTTGGAATATCATTTCTTTAGTAATAATTAAAAATGACATTAATAATATTCGTGTAAGGGCCGCTATTGATATGTTGTACCAAATTTTAAGCAGAAAAACAACTAACATTTTAGTTGTTCTGCGATCGCTGGCCTTTGCGTGTGGTTCGGAAACTAAGCTATATGTTTCAATTTATACAAAATGTTGGGCCGAAAAAGAAAGAAATAATCATAGAATCGATTAGTTTGTTGTTCCGGCTCCATATAGGCTATTATCCGTGATTCCTTAATGTTAAATTTCGTCATTATCTCCAGCAGTCATCGGAAAAAGGTTCCACTGGCAATCACTATGCAAATTGACTTCCACGGTTCGTCTGATTTGCCATCGGATCGGATCAAGTCTGGGACACATATTTTTTTTTCATTTCTATGAACCAACTAACTATTTTGTGCTCTCAATGGAGCAAAAAGATTTCGAATATTTATGTAAATCTCTCGGGTAAAATGAACCCTATTACGAAAGTTTCTCATCTGCGTTTGCTCGCCATTGCTCGGTACTTTTCGGTATTTTTATCCACCCACACGATTTGGATCCCAATGTTTTCGGCTATCCGTAAACAAAGCGTAAAAAATGTGTTCATACTTGTTTCATTCATAGAGTCCATCCAATCCCATTCACAGCATCGTATTGCCAATTCGTGAATGATCAAGTCCGGTGGAACGAAATGGATAACAATTTTACACGAAAGTGATTCAGAAGCTCTTGTTTTTTTTTCGTGTGCCCCGGCGTTCGCCTTCCGAAGACATTATTCAGCTGACGCTACACGACAAATTGACCGAGATATTTTCGTTCGCCTGAAGTCTGGCGCAAGGTGGGGGTCTTTCCCAAGCACTAGCGGAGGTAATCGAATTTGCAAGTTTTGGCACTTAACCGTCCCGTCCCACCAAAGGCAAAGCGGAAAATGCTTACAAAACAAACGTTTGCGATACGTGCTTTGGGCTGGGACTGGCAACGGGCAGCTTACCGCGTGCTCGACAAAGCGAAAGCACAAAGCATTAACAGGCAGCCGAGTCTGCGATGGAGCCGCTCAGTCTGCAAACCGGATGGCAAATGGGGGGGAAATAAATTGCCAGCCCTTGTTGAAAGTTCCTTGGATGCTATTCTTCAAACCGTTCGCCCAGGACCAGCCAGGAGAGAGAAGATAAATCCTTTCCTGGCAGCAGTCAAACAAGCAGACGGACAGCAGCTGAAATTGCTAAATGACTGCTCGTATGAGCCTAGTAAAACCTCACAGCAGGCAGCAAGTCAAGATAAAAATATGCAGAAAACCTACATAGAAAAACTAATAAACGAAAGAAAATAAAAACAAATGGTCAAAGTTACAATCATTTTTGCTCCCGTTCGTGAAAGTACCCTACTCTTCTCTCGCCTTTACAAGAATACTGTGAGTTCGTGCGACTGCAAGGATGTAGGCCGACGGGGAATGAATTGATTCAGAAAGAATGCCATCCTGAGATATTTCGGAACACTCGAGAATTCCACGAACAACTACAACCCTCGGCACTAACATTCCGAAGGAAAAAGAAAAAAAAACTTCGGGTGCAAATCATCCCGGAAGTGGTGAGCCAAGTGGTACCATGTAGCGAAATCAGCTCACCACCATGAAATATAATCCTTATCACTATTCTTAAGCCAGCTGGATTCCGAAACAGATCCCGACAGCATCTTCCATTCGGGCGACGTACGTACCGACCGACACACAAGAAACGAATGAACACGCGGCACGGAATCCACAGGCGAGGCAATCCTTGAACCAGCAGTCCCACGATGAGCGCGCTTTGACTGTGACTATTTCCTTTCGCCCCGTTCGGACCACTTTCCCGTCTAACCCCCTGTTGCTATTTATTGTATTGAAAAATGATTCTTTTCAACTTGTTGTGAAAATTCCTCACCGGGAAGGCGCTGATCCTTATTGGAAGATCAAAAAAACGCCGTGCGAGATTTTCTGATCCGCAAGCAAGGAAACGATTTGCTGCACGTGTCCGGAGTCTGCTGCATGGTTGCGAATGCTTGCGTATAAATTCGGTGCCGGATTTGAGGGCTGAGAGGGTAACGTAAGTTTGCTCAACAGCTAGATTGTAGGGACGTGCATTTCGGTAAGCGCTCGGGATCGTCATACACACAGGTTTCGAACGTGTCCTTTATGAGTGTACAATCGAAACGGTAAGTGGTAGAGTATGTAAATCACTTTGCCGGGGGGTTAGCTGAGATTTATACACGTACGGTGATTTAGTGTACAGTTTATTGAATGTATAAAGCGAATAGGTTAGATTAAAAATTGGTTATCATTCCTATTAGTCGTTAGATAAAATTCCATCCTACAGTGGCCCAGGAAGCAAAATTAGTAGGAAAGAATTCTTTACGCATTGATTATTGGACTTAGAGATTTCTGCGTTAGTAGCAGAATGAGAGGATGCGAATTGATTTGTATGTAATAATTCATTTGAAACGCGAAAATTATTGAAAATCCTTCAAATAGGTAAAATATTTTGCCTTGACGTCCTATTGCTGAAGTGTATTTAAACCCTTAACACTAGAAATACCAAGCCTCAAAAAAAGTTGGAACTGTAACTTTGAGCTGTCATAGCTCAGCTGTTTTTCAACGAATCTCAATAAATTTTACACCCTCGAATTTTGTAAAGCTCGTAGATTGATTCCAAAAATTTGTAGCAGACGATTAAGTGCAAATACTCATCTCATATTTCGGAAGATTTTCATTGCTGAAAGTGAAAAGTGAACATTATTAATGAAGTCATCCAACATTGAATAGTGGTGTAATTATGTGAAACAGTGATCATGTTTTGAGACGAATCAATTAGTAAATATTCAGAAACATGCCGAGCTGTAGAGCTTAAGACGAGAATGTTTTCTAAATAGCAAAGTGAATTAATTTTTCAATGGAAAAACACGATTGCTAAAAGTTTCAACACCATTTTTTTTATTTGAAAAGTGTGACAAAAACTTGAATAAACATTTCAAAACATTATGTAATTATTTAAATTAGTTTATATTACTATTCCGGTCACTGTTGTGTTATGGAGAAAGCGCATTTTTTTCTGTGTTGTGCAACATATCTTTAAGTGCTTCCGTTGTTACGAGTATCAACTGTGTAACTCGTCTATTATAATGACAAATCTCGTATGTTCGACAATTAGTGATATTAGCTAAATAAAAATTGATTATGAGAACCGTTTAACTGTATATATGTTTTACGAACGTTCATATGAAAATAACAAAAAAAACCCTTCTTAATCCACCTAGTGGGGTGATAATGCCTTTCTCTTCTTTCTATGAGAACAGTGATGCTAATCTAAAAAAACGCTTCTCAGTCCACTTAGTGGACTTTTGGTTCCGGAGATATAATGGTATAAGTGACGTAACCGACAAAACACGTTGTTTTTTTCCGCTCTAATGTATATAAGGGTGGCAATATTTTGGGATCATCTCTAATTTCGTTAAGCGCTATTGTTCGAAAGTTTAAGCACCTCGAAAAAAGTCCTCATGCAAAATTTGAGCTAAATAGGACATGGGTAAGGGGTGCTGCCCAGCGGTAAAAGTTTGAAAATTTTCAATCTTGAAAAAGCACCAGCACATGAAATTTCCGAAATCAAAACTTTTTTTCGATGCCAAAAATCTTAAAATTGAATGAAACGTCGAGATTTAGTGTTATCTCAAAAAAAACATTTCTGTAACTTAGAAAAAGGGTATAGCCGGGTTTTGATACAAAAACTGCCCCCAAACAGAACAAAAATTGATATACGCTGTTTAAAAGGGTTTATATTGGAGATGATTTTCCCAAAATTTTAACCCTTTAACTGCCATATTGGTGGAGTTAGGGTGGTTCTTCTGATTTTCATATCATTTATTTTTTTCAAAAACCTCTTCAGCAAAAAATTTAAAAAAATTAGGATTATTTTAGAAGTTATGGAAAATCTCTCTGATTTTTTTCAGAATTTTTCAAAATGTATTTCAAGATGTATTGTTCATGTTCAAAATTTTCGAATTTTTTTAATTGCACTTACAATTTTGGTACCACTCTAGATTTTACATCAAAAATTAATCATTTATGAGTACATTACTCTGTATTTTTTTTTCAGATTTTTAACAAATGTGGACGGATATAATATCAGACTTAAAAAAAAATTTCGGAAAAGTATGCGTCTCCATCAAATTATCATCATCCGATGGAGACGCATGGTATTTAATTCTAAAATCATACATCACATACCCTTAGAACTAATTACCATGCGTTTCAATCTAAAACTTGAAAATTGGGCTTAAGCAAGAATTTTCATAAGGAAGGATCGGTGAGAGAAACATGAATCAGAACTAGTGAATTGACACATTTTCTAAAAATCTGAAAAAAATACAGCGTACTCATAAATGATTTATTTTTGATGTAAAATCTAGAGTGGTATCAAAATTGTAAGTGCGATTAAAAAAAATTCAAAAATTTTGAACATTTTTTTTCACATGAAATACATTTTGAAAAATTCTGAAAAAAATCAGAGAGGTTTCCCATAATTTCTAAAATATTTCTGATTTTTTTTCAATCCTTTTGCTGAAGAGGTTTTTGAAAAAATTGAATAAAATGAAAATCAGAAGAACCACCTCAACTTCACCAATATGGCAGTTAAAGGGTTAAAATTTTGGGAAAATCATTTCCAATATAAACCTTTTCAAACAGTGTATATCAGTTTTTGTTCTGTTTGGGGGCAGTTTTTGTATGAAAATCCGGCTATACCCTTTTGATATTTTTTCTAAGTCCCAGAAAGTCAATTTAATGATAAAATTTTTTTTTCGAGATGATACTAAATTTTGAAGTTTCATGCAATTCTAAGACTGTTGGCATCAACAATTTTTTTCGTTTTCGGGAATTTCATGTACCCCTCCCCTATGGTGATTTTTTAAGATCTATGAAAATTTCACTAAGTGGACTAAGAAGGGTTTTTTAGATTAGCATCACTCTTCTCATACAAATAGGCAACGCAAATGTCAAGCACTTGGTTGGTAAAATGATGCCTACTATGTGACATAAACACTGAAACATGCTTTTGTGGACTACTCGATTCAATCTCAATCAATTGGTGTCAAAATTGATCCCAAATTTGTGTTACAAATAATTTAATAAAAAGATAAAACATATTTTTATGAGACTGTTTTGAAGAAAGAGAAAGGCATTATCACACCACTAGGGGTTTTTCTCAATATAGTCGATAAATATTACATCAAGCACATCTTAAAATATCGATACCATAACGAAGTACCGAGGTTCACCAGTTGCTGTCCACTCAGATGAAGATCGTTTTGATTCTAGAGTGAAATGATGAACCCATGTTTCATCCATTGTCACATATCGATGCAAAAATTCTGGTTTGTTACGTTTAAACATGGCTAAACACTGCTCAGAATCATCAACATGTTCCCCTTTTTTGATCAACAGTGAACAAACGCGGCACCCACTTTGAACAGAGCTTTCTCATTTTTTTATGTCTTTACGATGTCAGCTAACTCACGCGACTTCACTTTTCGATCATTCAAAACTATTTTTGGGATTTTTTATGTTTCTGATATTATCGCTTTATTTGGACGTTCTGCATCATCGGAGTCTCTACGACCACGTTTGAAGTCAGCAAACCACCGTTTTATTGTTGTTTCTGATGGAGCGGAGTATCTTTAACCCTTTTCAAACCATTGAATAGGTCATCTATGTGTTAGGTTTGGGACTTTTCAGTCCATATGTTATTAGAGATTTAAAGCCATGTTGTGCTCGGTAAAATTATGTCAGCCATTCAATTTGAAATCGTGTTTTTTTGTTTAAAAAAAAAGAAACTCTGGGCTTATGAAGAAAGATTACGTTTTGCCTTTCTCATATGGAAGGTTATGTAATCGCTTGAAAAACCGACTAGTAAAAATTGGCCAAGTGTCATTTACCATTCGGCTCAGTTCATCGAGCTGAGATATTGATATCGGGACAGAAGATATCAAGTACAGTATTGTGTAGTGAACAATAGAACGATCTCGAAATGAGTGAACCAAACGAACAAAAGCTACCGCCGGTACGAAAGAATACAATTATTGTTGACTTCAGACAGTGCAAAATTCGACCTTCGATACGAGAACTTGAAGGTTTGCTTAAGGAGCAGATGCATCTTGACATTAAACGTGTGCATTTACTTCAATGCAATTAGACCAATAATGTTGTTTATATCCAGTTCTATAAAGAGTTGGATGCAATTCAATTCGCTAAAGACAACAATAATGTGCACTATGTGGAGCATGAAAATATCAAGTACAACATTCCAGTATATATGGAAGATAGTGCTATAGAAGTGCGTGTGCATGATCTTCCCTCATGCGTCCCCGATCCTTATATTCGCGCAACTATGTCCCAATACGGAGAGATTCTCTCTATCGAAAAAGAAAAGTGGAAGAATTTTTTCCCCGGTATACTAAATGGCGTACGTTTGTTACGCATTCGTTTGAGGAGGCCTATACCTTCTCATGTGACATTCGGTCAGGATACAAGAATACCGTGCAAATCACTTGTTACCTATGACAATCAGATGGACACATGTCAATATTGCCAAAAAGCTGTTCACTACGGTAAGCCATGTGATAAACCGGACAAGGGGACAACTATACCAAAGCCTTCTTTTTCTGGTTAACAGATTTGTATTGTCATCCAATAGAGATAATCTGCCAACGCGTCGTTTTTGAATAGTCACTTCGCAGTGTTCATCGACAGATTTTCGCGTCACACTCCGTCCGTCATGAAATGCTAATCATGTGATACATAGCACTTGTATCAATTCAATAACACCAAAGTGGAACGACAATCAGATTCGTACGCTTGTTCTGTTCTATTGACTTGCCATCCCCGATCGTCGACATCCAACGAATCTAATGCCCTGGGTGGTAACGACGAACATATCTAATAAATCAATCCAGTAAGCAAACATGTGTCAACAATTCAAACAGAAACCAGAAAAGGAAAATTGATTTCATCAGAGGTTGAGAGGCAACCATCATCCGAATACGGGCCAAATACTTCCACACGACATCACCCACAATAATAGCATTAATAACAACAACATCATCGGATACAACAAAACGGTGGTAACAATATAAAGAAACGCTTGACGGCATCCGGATCCCGTGGAAAGGAAGAAGAACAAAACAAAAAAAAAAATAAAAGGCAAGAAAAACTCTCCGCTGTAAGACCCGAGGAAAAAAAAGTCCAACCAACAATAGATCCATCCACATCGTGCGTTTATCTTCCACCAAAATCAATCTATTTGTCTTTCAAACTGTGACTAAACTTATTTCACGCCAGTTTATCGTCCGACACCACCTAACGTGACATCCCCGACGACAGTCCTAAATAGAAGTGCTGACCGGAGGAGTGCCTCTGACCCCCGTCAATCATTCTATTTTGACCGTTTGTGGGCCATCGTCGTTTGGGTTCGTGGTGTGGCGTGGCGTGGCGTGGCGTGGCACGGCATGCTATATCAGAAGAAGGGTCCATCCTTGAATGGGCGGTTGTGGGCCGTAGACTCTAGCCCACGGGCAGCTACACGCATTTGTGCTTTCCAATGCCAAGGAAAGTAGCCTTGGCAACATAACGATTACAAATTATTCATGGCACAATCGCAGAATAAACACGACACGACGATGACGAGGAGTTGACAGTTGGCACCGGAACCGGAGTGCCTTTACGCCTAGTGTGGTATTCTGCGTGGGCGGGTGTATTGTTTATGTTATCCTTTCCGAGAATCGTACAGATGAATGGTTGTCACGTGCCAAGAAGGTTTCAAAGAACTGGCAACCGGAGAAGTGTCCATTTCTGCCCTACTGCATGTGGAGTTCAAAGTATTAGAAAGTAGCAATACGACAAGCTGTGCGTTCGTTTTGGATCAATGGAATGCTTCAGTGTTGTTCAGGCACACACACACTGTAATGTTGCACTGTTGTTCGTAACCTTTCCGGATAGAATGGTAACAAAACTCATGCTCTGTTAAAATATGACCTTCAGAGCGTCCAGCAGAGCTAGCTTGGCTGTGTTCAAGAAAAGCAAATTCAGAAGAGTATCTAAATTTACGATAGCATATAAACCTTCCACACAGCATTGTGAGATTAGATCGAGCTCTTCCTGGCCGTTCATAACATTTCATTTATTATAGCTGCAGTCATAAGAATAGCCCCTCCCCTTCCGCCAGGCAGCCCATTGGCAGTTTCGAAAAACAAAAGCTTTCGAAAAGCAAAGATCCTAACAATGTGCGTCCTCCGCGACCATCCTTTCCTTTCCTTTCCTTTGCTATTTATTATCTATCTGACATAAATCGTCCGCGGCTGGCGTCCTTGGTTCGAGATAAGGAACTCGCCAAAGCCAAAGCCAAACGGTAGCCATGCGAACGGCATCGAATGGTAAGTGATTGACTTACTTTTGACACTTCTGGCCAATTGGGATATGCAAGCCCGTCCAAGTTCATCTCGGTCCAACCCAAGGAAGAGGAATTGAAAGTGATAAATGTTTTCTGTGGCATTGACTAACACGATTGCTATTTGATTCGATTGTTCGTTTTTCGTCCGTGTCCGAATCGGCCCTCCACCCGATCCTACCGATAGGAGGTCCTATCGGGACGAGGCGAGAAAAAAAACAGAAGGTTGTTTGTTATTGCCATTCATTGGTGCCATAACCTTTTGTGATCACTCGATTCCTGCCGGGCTTTGATGGACAGGTTCTCTCTTTTGTCATCTCGTTAGCGGCTGGTTCGACACTCGAGCACAAAGGACTGCCATTTTGAGACGATGTATTCTCGGATGATGAGTCGAAATAAGAGCTTATTTATTGCCATCGTTCATCTGGAAACGATAGAGATCTCGCCGGTGCCGCCGAATCTTAATCATCTTGAAATATTTACCCACATCACTTCCTGACATTTCCGATTTAATCTTCAATTTGTATTTGAGCTTACTAACTTGATTTATTTCACCGATTTCACCTCTTGTTATTGCATTAGCACGTGCACGCGAAACCGTTGGTTCCATCAAAATCGCGAAACTTTGGCGCGAATCATTGGCACGGGCATGGAACCGGAGCTAGGAACGAATGTGCAATACGAATAAAGTTCGTAAGCACGTGAAATTCAATCAACATATTACCGCTCCGTTTAGCACTTTACTACTTCGGTATAAATAAGAGATTGAATTGTGGTAAATGTTTTCTGGCGTTGTTACATCCTGTCGAGGTTCGATTGAGTGTTTAGGATTTAGATAGAGCATGGAAGCAATCCTAGCAGAACCACAGAGAACAGACATCTAAGCTTGTGTACACTTTTTTCAAAAACCTGTGTAAAACATACAAGTGTTAACAATCACCGTTGCGTACGACTTACCATTGTATGCAAGCTCCAACGCAACTGACCATCAGTGATTGCCGGGATGCCAAAAAACCGTTAAACATCTTACACACTTTCCAACTTCTATGTGGATGTCTGTTATCTGTGGCAGAACGGAGTGATTGAGCGATTGTCGGTTGTAATTTGCAATTTATCGAAATGATAAAATATGTCGATTCATTCCATATGTTCTATTATTATTATTTGTCTTGCAAACAGCGGATGATGTCGTACAAATTTAACTGAACGTCAATTGTTTGATTGCGTTCCTGAACTCAAGAAGCACACGTTCATTTCCTCTTACTGGAAAAATCGTGATCGAATACTTATTAAAAGTTATTTTAGATCTCTTTTTACATTTTTTATTGATCCTAGCTGATTAATGAACAAGTTTTTTTACTCTAGGTTCAGACGAGGAAATATGGACCAGAAAGTCCTTGAAATCTATTTGATTTTTAATAAAATTAAAAAAAAAATGGTGCGGTTATTTTTTTTTGCTAAATGATAACGTTATCGAAAAACAACAGCTTTGAAATAACATTTATAGAAAACTGATGTTGCTGTCGATTCCAGACGTTTTTGAGCTTATTCAAATAAACTTATTTCCTTGTAGCAGTTTTATTTGTAGTTTTTTACCTTTTTCATATAGAAAGGTAATACAATCACTGTGAAAATCGACTTTTTGACATATATCATTCGACTCAGCTCGACGAACTGGGAAATGTGTATGTGATAATTAATGTCACTTGATTTTCTCAGAGATGACTGAACCGATTTTGACTAGTTTAGATTAAAACGAGAGGTCTTATAGTCCCATAGATCGCTATTGAATTTTATTTTTATCCGACTTCCGACTTGGAAATTTTTCAACCGATTTTTACAAACTAAGATATAAATGAAAGGTCTTGAAATTCTTTAAAAAGTTCCCTAAAAGTTGATTCAGATCCGTCTTCCGGTTCCGGTATTACAGTGCGATTAGTAAAATTTTTCAATTTCATGAGTATTTTTTCACAAGTGATGGCGAAACGAGGTGCACATTTTTATAAAATTTACTGGTAAATTCATCTAGTTGACAGACCTTGTTAGTTGGTTTCCTCTTCCGAACGCACCGGTAATAGTGAAGAAAAGCTCCAAAAATGGAACTCACTTCGATTTCTCAGCAACGGTTAATTCGATTTTCACAAATCGTAATTCAAATGAATACTCTCATTGTCTTAAAAGATACTGTGCAATTTCATCCAGATCTGACCTCTGGTTACGAAATTATAGGGCAATGAGTATCAAAACTTTCAATCGGTCATACAAAATGACAATGCAAAACCGGTACGCATCGGTACGTACTGGTACGGAAGAAGAAGAAAATGCCTAGCACACATCGTGCTTCGTTCAATTTTGTATAGCGTGCAGGGTTGCCACCTTTAAATCTCTATTAACTTGACATAACTGTTTACAAATTGAAAAGGTGATGGTAGTTTATATCGAAGAAAGTTTTTAATTTTATACAAATTTGAAAAAAAGAAATTTGACAGAATCTTGTAGTGATACATAATATGAGAAAGGCATCATTACACCACTAGGTGGATTGATTAATCCTTTATTGTACGTGGTTAAACATGAGCATAATGAAAACCGGATGAAATTTAAGTGATTCTTTCACGAATTTTCGAACTTTTGATCGAACGCTCTCATCAAGTTTCGGACAAGTGTTGCATCGCATTTTTTGGACGCTTGAGCCCAAAATTTTTTTTGAACTCCTGCATGTGTCCAGCTTCCTTACCAGTCTTCTTGAATACCATCTTCACGATTGCCCAGTAACGTTCGATGGGTCGAAACTGAGGGCAATTTGGTGAATGGATATTTTTCTCAACGAAATTTATACTCTTTTCCGCAAGCCAATTGAGTGTGGTTTTGGCATAGTGAGCCGACGCTAAATCCGCTCAAAAAACAGAAGGTGTACTATGCTTCTTATATAAAGGCAGCAAACTCTTCTGGAGACACTCAGATCGATAAATTTCTGCATTTATAGTTCCGGTAGTGTAAAAAATGGTTGACTTCAAACCACAGGAACGTATTGCTTGCCATACCAGTACCTTTCGATCGAATTTCTCCACTTGAATCGACCTGTCCGCATCGCTCACATTCTCCAGTAAGGTGTTGTGGACCTGGAAGGGTTTTTGAGTCCTTCTTTGCATAAGTCTCATCGTCCATCAAAACGCATGCATCCGGACACTGCAAAAGGCGCGAATACAATTTCCGGGTCCTTGTGGCTGCTCGCTTCTTCCGTTCTACACTTTGTTTCGAAATTTCCTGCTTCTTGTTGGTCTTCAGGTGATTTCGCCTCTTGATACGGAACATTCCGACACTTGTTCCTGCTTTTTTGGCCAAATCACGTATTGACATTGATTTGTTCATGATTAGAGATACCACTTTCTGGTCCAGTTTCGGGTTGGAAGAACCGGGTTTTCTGCCTTTTCCTGGTAGCTCATCTAAAGAATAGTGTTTCCCAAACCTTAATTTTCACTTCTTTTTCAATACGCTACATTTCGAAAATTCAGAATTTCAACCGCACAAACAAGTTAGTGTGCTTGAGGTTAAAGAAGCTGGTGCGAGTGAACAACATTCTATTCATCGCTCTCACGTGCTCTCGCCCAAATACACACGAGTGATCACTAGCGGGTGCTGGTGAGCGAATACTTTTATGATTTAATTTTTTAATTTATAGAAGCTAGCGTTTGCCTAGCTATGATTTTTTTTTCTCAGCAAGGAAAAACGAAATTTCAACGATAGATTGTATTTTTGCTGAATATGCGTGCCTCACGCTTCTCTTTTGTGAACCGTACACCAGAGTGCTCACCGGCATGTACAATTCGGTGCTAATAATTTCCGTGAACACCTTAGAGAATTTTTATAAACTTAGATTCAAATAGAAGGTCCCACATACTCGTATAAATATAATAACTTTTACTTGGATCTTTCGGTTCTGAAATTACATTGTGATGAGTAGAAAAATATTCTTTACAAGAGCGTGTTTCTATACATGAACAGATAAAAACGAAAAAAAGGCTGGTGGGTAATTTGACAGACATAACCGGAGGACGTAAATACGAATAAAGTTAGCATGACTCTCTCACACTTCCGAATATAGATGGTCCAGAAAAACTTCGTTTATTTTTTTGGGAATATTTTAGTGTTTCTAAAATGAACAGGTTTGTGGAATATGCGATGTTTTCAACTGTTGAGTACTTTTTGCTATCATTTATTCATCTACCCCAGAACCGAAATTCTGGACCTGGACTCAGAAACTATATCTGATTCGGAACCCAGATCACGAATTCAGTTCATTTTTTTATTCAATAATGTAATATAATTTTAGGCACACTGCTTAAGCTCTAAGATGCCAAGGGTATTTTCTAATCTTAATTAACGACTAACTTAAAACTAGAATAGTATCATTAGACTATGTCATCTTGGGTTCTCGTAAATCCAGCTTTTAGCTGGCGATCGGAAGTGGTTGATGAATTGAGTGTTGCATGAGTCTTCCAGTCTTTCCGGGTTGGCGGTTCAGTGCATAGGACGCTGGTCTTACAAGCCAGTGGTCGTATGTTCGAGCCCCGACCTGGAAGGGTTCTTAGTGTCAGTAGGATCCATAGTACTAGCCATGCAATGATTCTGTACACTAAGAATCGGCTGCGAAGTCTGTTGTAACAGAAAGGCCAAATTCCACAAAAGGAATGTAATGCCAAGACTTTGCTTTATGAGTCTTCCAGATGGCGTTGGTAAATATCTATGCTGGCCGCATCCTTCCATGTGGGTCCGCGGGAAACACCCCCAGGCTACGAAGTCCCGCATGAATTCAGTTCATGAATCTAGTTCTAGAATTTTGGAGCTGAACTCATTTTTCGAATCCTTTAGTTTAGTTCTAGAACTGAGTTCGGAAGACGAACAAAGGAACTCAATTCAATTCAAAAATCCAGAATCCAGGTTCGGAATTCTGAAATCAAATTCTGAATTCAGGTATTCAATTATGCAACTGGAATCCAGGAATCAAATTCAGACTCATACAAGCTCAAAACATTTTCAAGTTCAGATCTTACATTTAGCTCAAGAATAAATGTCTAAAATTCATATCCTAGAATTTTATTCCAAAATTCTGAAGTTGAAACTCAAAAACAAAAGTGTGTTACAAAATCTAGTCAAAAAAACAGTTTCAGATTCCAGAATTAAAATTCAGTTCCAGAGTCATAGTTTTAATTTTCTAAAACTTTAAACTGTAACTAAATTTTGCATCTAAATTCGAAACTCGAAATTCTGAGAAATCCTTTGAGCTTGCAATATGAAACGTACGTTGTGTATGTCGTCATGTTGGTTATTAGTCATAAAAATTGATTTATGAGACATCGTTTATTGGTTCCCGGTTCCTGTCGGAACTAGTAGTCAAAAACCTCCGTTATTCAGAGCGAGGAAGCAAAAAGTGAAAATTTCTTCTAAATTTGTCTCAAGTTATGTCAGTTACTGGTCAACAAACCTTAGTTCCCAGTTCAAAAACTTCAAAACGGAGCTCGATTTATTTATTTATTTCAAATACTTAATTTCAAATGAAAGGTCTTATGGCTGTATATACCGCTGTTGAGTTTCACCCCGATTTTATTTCTGATGCCGAAAACTACAGGGTGAAGTAAACTTATGTATATGAAACTGTCGTCTCTGTTAGAGGAAGCCATAACAATGGCTTAAAAAACATAGAAAATTGGACATTGTTCGTTGTCAACTGAAATTTCGATCACTAATCATATAAAATATGTTATTTCGTCTACTCGAATTGATGCATAGGAATATTTCCAGGTGTAATAATATCGCAATTGGTCAAGCTGTAGAGGTTCAGAACCTGGCCATTGCACAGTGGTTCAAAAGCCCTTATTATACGCTCTTAATTGATAATACGTTGAAAACGTGATTTTCGAGGTACATTGTCATCAGAAAAGTTGCTCAGAATGATATGCGCTATCTTCCGAACATTTCATTTATGTGATTAATCTCCCTAAAAGAGAGAAAAATAATTAGTTTAGTTCAGGCTCAACATAGAGGTTAAGTAAATTTGGAAAAGTTGTGAAGAAAGTCATTTCAAACAAATTTGCAAAAGGGTATTATTATCGAAATTTTAGTAAAATTGATGATATAAAGTGTTTTCTGAAAACGGTCTACTGAAACCAGTTTTAGCAAAAAAATTACAAAATATTTTGTCTAACGAAAAAAAAGAAAAGATTTTTCACTCCTAAGCTTTTGTCACAACTGAAGCGTTACGAAAAAGGCACATAACTTTTCTTAACTTTCTTCAAGTTTCGTCTTCGACTTGCCAGTGCATAACAGTTTATGTTCAACAAAAAAAAAAATGAGAAAGTGACTCGGGATGCTTTACAGATGAAGAGAAGGTACAATGAAATGAACTCCTCATATTTGGGTTTCAAGAAAATTTGAAATAAGTATTCCTGAAAAGGTAGAAAAACATGTTTTAATTCACCTAGTGGTATAATGATGCTTTTCTCATATCAATCATGCTAACAGATCGGCTGAAAAGTTCGTATCGTTTCTATGGAAGGGCGCCACTAGAATTAAATCCATACCATTTTCAGTTAGTACCAACCTTCAAAAGATACGTGTATAAATTTGACAGCTGTCTGATTATTAGTTTGTGAGATATTGCATTTTGAGTGAAGCTACTTTTGTTATTGTGAAAAAAATGGAAAAAAAAGGAATTTCTTGTGTTGATGAAACACTACTTTTTGATGAAAAAAAGTGCCGCCGATACCAAAAAATGGCTTGATGAGTGTTATCCAGACTCTGCACCGGGTGAAGCAACAATTCGTAAGTGGTTTGCAAAATTTCGTACTGGTCATATGAGCACCGAAGACGATAAACGCAGTGGACGTCCAAAAGAGGCTGTTACCGATGAAAATGTGAGAAAAATCCACAAAATGATTTTCAATGACCGTAAAGGGAAGTTGGTCGAGATAGCTGACACCCTAAAGATATTAAAGGAACGTGTTGGACATATTATTCACGAATATTTGGATATGAGAAAGCTTTGTGTAAAATGGGTGCCGCGTGAGCTCACAATCAATCAAAAACAACAACGAAAAACCATGCTGAAATTGACCGAATTGGGTTTCGAATTGCTCCCTCATCCACCGTATTCTCCAGATTTGGCCCCAGTGACTTTTTCCTGTTCTCAGACCTCAAGAGAATGCTCGCTGGTAAAAAATTTAGAAGCAATGAAGAGGTAATCGCTGAAACTGAGCCCTATCTTGAGGCAAATGACAAATCGTACTACAAAAATGATATCGTAAAGTTGGAAGATCGCTATAATCGCTGTATCGCCTCTGATGGCAATTATGTTGAATAATAAAAACGAATTTTGGCAAAAAAATGTGTGTTTCTATTAAACGATACGAACTTTTCAGCCGAACTGTTATGATATATAATACTGTGGTATTCTTCAAAATAATTTTCTTCGATTCTTAGAAGAATAACCGAAATCGATTTTTTTGACCGCTTACTGATAAAAACTACCAATTGGAGAAGATTTGAGGTCGATTTAGAATTTTTTTTACGGTTTTTCGCCGTTTTCAGTGATGGTATAAAATTTTTAACACCCTTTCCCCTATATTTTCGGATCCGGATGAAATTCAGGAATTACGTATGGAACCATAGTACCTTTCATTTGAACCGAAGTTTGTGAAAATCGGTCGCGCCATCTATGAGAAAAGTTAGAACACATATTTTCATTTTTTTGCTCATTTTACCCCATAACTCCGGAACCGGAAGTCGGAATCAAATAATATTCAGGAATTTTGTATGGGACCACAAGACTTTTCAGTTGAATCTAAGTTTGTGAAAATCGGTTCAGCCAACTCAGAGAAAAGTTCATGCAAAAAAACGTTACATATACACACACATATACACACACAGACATTTTTCGTACTCGACGAACTGAGTCGAATGGTATCTTTATGAGAAAGTCAAAACTACAAGGATCAACCCCATGGGGTTGTTCGAGCCATTGATGTGGAACAAGGCAATCAAAATTTCTAATGATCGACAATCAAACAGTTCAATCAATCGCCATACTTTTGAATCCGCAATTGCACGAGAGTGTCTGCTTGAATTGATTTTTATTAGGAACCATAACCGAACACGCGAACCCAGAATATAGCCCCCTGTTTGTCATGATTTGTATTTGTTTAGTAACCGACGAAATTACATCAATATTCCAAATGTATGCAATTATATCTTTGTACATACTTGCGATACGGATTTCGATATTTAAGCTTCCCTTCGACAAACTTGTGTTGAAGTTTTGTATGCACGCAGTTACTTTTATAGCGTTTCTCTACCATTACTAATATTCTGCGATTTCAGTTGAAGTGATAAACTTTTTTTCATTAATGATTTATTATTTTTGGTTTGTTTGACGTAAAGCCGTCATAACTAAGTTCAGTTTCTTGCAATGACTGAGTGGAAACATATATTGGAGAAGCCAAATGAATGAAAAACTAACAAAAAAGATGATAGAGACAGGACTCGAACCTGCGTTCTTATGCATTCCGTGCATACGCGCTACCATTTCGCCACTCTGAACCTTGCTATTAGACACTCTAACATGCAGTCAGACATGGAAGAACGTACATCGAATATGGTCTACATTCTGGCTGTCATCCGACCGATACCATAGATCCAAAAAAATCATCTTTTCTGTTAGTTTTTCATTCATTTGGTTTCTCCAATATATGTTTCCACTCAGTCATTGTAAAAAACTAAACTTTTTCTCATTATTAATCGAGTTCATCTTATATAAATTAGAAATTAATCATAAGCATACAAAATTTACCCTGGGGTAGCTGCAAATTTCTCAGGCGAAAACGACATAACATGGAATTTCATCCGAACCCGTATGATACAAGATCAGCGCGTATCAATTATCGCTTCAAATCGTTTTATGGCGCATTTTGTCTTACTGTCTAGCAACAACCTACCTCTAGCATGCTCTACATGTAGGCAGTGATGGTGACTGCCGATAATTTGCGGCAGAAAGCGGCTCGATATTTCTCAACATTGTATACAATATGTTCAATCTGGTAGAAGATGCTACAAGAACTCACTACCTCTCAATGTATGAACCGTGAGAGAATGTTTCTACATTTTTTCATTCCACTTCATACTCTGAGTATTTCAAGGCCCTTAATGATATAACACATGGATCAATAAGTCCCGAGACTAAAGCAGAGATGGCGCTCGTAGTAAACCAGTAACCACGTCTTTCTAGAGTACTAACCTTTGCTTGAAACGGGTCAAAATTTTAAGTCGATCCGACCAGAAACAGCTGAGTTATCGAGGTTGGAGTAAAGTCGTTTTGTAGTTTATTTAAAAAATGGAAAAAACCGAGTTTCGTGTTTTGATAAAACATTGTTTTTTAATGGGTAAAAACACCGTGCAAGCGAAACAATGGATCAATAAAATGTTATCCGGACTCTTGTCCATCAAAAGCAACGATTTGTCGGGGGTTCACCGAGTTTAAACGTGGTCGTACCGACACAAATGACGCGGAACGCTCGGGTAGACCTGTGGAAGCCGTTACACCCGAAAATGTGAGTGAAGTGACAAAAATTATAATGAAAGATCGTAAAGTGAAGCTCCGTGAGATTGCTGAGATGACACAGATATCATATGGAAGTGTATTTACTATCCTTCATGAAAAATTGAGCATGAAAAAGATTTTTTCCAAGTGGGTGCCGCGATTGCTTTCGATGGAACAAAAACAGCAACGAGTCGATGATTCAGAAAGCAGTTTATCGCTATTTACTCGCAACAAAAAAGATTTCTTGCGTCGTTACGTGACCATGGACGAAACATGGATACATCACTACACTCCAGTGTCGAAGCGGCAGTCATCTGAGTGGCGCACAGCTGGCGAAAGCCGTCCGAAGCGTCCGAAAACGCAGCAGTCAGCTGGCAAAGTCATGCCGTCAGTTTTTTGGGATACGCATGGCATGATTTTCATTGACTACCTCGAAAAAGATAAATCGATCAACAGTGATTATTATATTCACTTACTGGTGCGTTTGAAGGAGGAAATTGCAAAACAACGACCGCACATGCAGACAAAAAATCCTTTTTCATCAAGACAATGCACCCTGCCACAAGTCGATGAAAACAATGGCGAAATTGAACAAATTGGGCTTTGATCTGCTTCACCACCCCCCCCCACCGCCTCCCCCCCACCCACTGCTCGCCAGATTTAGCTCCCAGTGACTACTGGCTCTTTGCTGATCTTAAAAAATGCTCCAGGGAAAAAGATTTGGCTCAAATGAGAATGTCATCGCTGAAACTGAAGCTTATTTTGAAGCGAAAGATAATTTTTTTTCATAAACATGGTATTGAAAAATTGGAAAAACGTTGGAACCATTGTATCACCCTAAAAGATTATTATGTTGATGAATAAAAAAAAATTTTGCAAAAAAAATGTTGTTTCCATTGTTAGTCTCGGGACTTATTGATCCATGTGTTATATACAGTCTGGCAATGATCGGCGCTGTGTGGAATTTACCAAGAGAGAATCGCAAGTTGACAATTATCACAGACAATCGAATTGATGATTCTCATACTAGGTTACAATATTTCAAAACCCTGATGTGGAGCATTCACAGACATTTTCACCGACACAACTCATACAAATGATATATGCACATAGTAAGAATAAGCGGCAATTGTAAAATGATTCAATCACAATTATCCACTACCCGTATAGAATCGGATCGCTTAACAAAAATAAGCGACCGTTTGTTGCTTCAGAGAGAATCCTCACAGCAGCGTTCTAATTCGTGATGCTCAGACAGGTCATCGAGAGAAATTCGCACTTGCACTGGTGTCCACTTTATGTTAAATAAACCATACCGGTTTTTTTTGCTGAGATGATACCCGTCTCTCTTTGATGGCACTGATTGAATCGTGTGAAGAGTTGCTAGTGAGCGTTCTTTGATACGACAGAAGTCATCCTTGCATGTAAGACTGAAACGTTAGGTATAATTTCGCTCATATTTATAGATTCGCATGCTTCCAACAGCTTCGCTTTTGCATCGATTGACCAATCAGAGCAATGCTTTCCCATTGATATATCGCTTAATCCTTCAAAATCATCGTCTATGGTAGGGAAATCCGGTATGTCGGAGATTTTTAGCTGGCAAAATAAGACACCGCTAACTATTAATCAACATTTTAAAGATATACAATTGAAAATACATGGCTATGAACTTTAAAATAATTCGTAGGAATATAGAATTTAGAAAATAAAGATGTGTTCCACATAAAAAAATCTTTGTTCAACTGCATAACCGTTTCGTTTCATCAAAACAATTCGGATATAGAGTTGATTTGTTACGTCCATTACGTCCATTAGGCGAATTTGCGATGAAATTTCAGCATCATTAACTACGACGTCGGAAAACGATTTTATTACATACATTAGACTAACACGTGCACATGTTCGTAATCATTGAAAAGCGTGTGTTTGCTTCAGGTAAAATTTGAAGAACGTGATTTTCTCTCCACCTCAACTAAACTGCACTTAAAATGTATATTCTTGCATGTCTCAAGCGTGTCTATTCTATTGAAACAGCTTTCGGATTCAATTCGAAGCATTACCAATAAATTTTTAGTTCGCCAACTCGGTTTTCGGTTCGTGTTTGTAGATCGTTTACTAGACGGAGACTCAAGAAGCCGTCAGGTCCCGTGTAGCTCGAACCGAAATCATTTAGACACTAATTGTGAGCATGACCGGGAAAAAAGCGGATAGCTTTTAGTACTGTTTAAGAAAAAAAAATGGAAAAAATTGCACAAAATAATCAGAAATTCCGAACGAATTCCAAAAGCGCATATACAAAATTACGACTGACTGTACGGTATCAGGTACCCAAAACTGGAGCATTCTGGGGGGTGGAATTGGCATACGTGAGCACTCACTCCATTCTCATTCCGGGCGCTGGTAGCAGTGAATTCCGCTCACGCTTCGTCTACAACTTATGAAGCGTTATTATGTCTCACGGACTCGACGAGGTTTTTAATTTTGCATCCACATTCACATGTGGCACGGCCGAGCACCCACGGAAGGATTGCGCAGCAAGTCTTAATCAAGTATTCACACCGGTTTCGGGATTTCCGTTCCGACAGCAGACGGTAGGAATTCTCGTTCTGAACATGGAGGTGACCACATATGAACCGGCTTCGTTTAGTGAGGGGTTTTGAAAATG
The DNA here is from genome assembly GCF_030247185.1 of Malaya genurostris. Taxonomy (NCBI): domain Eukaryota; kingdom Metazoa; phylum Arthropoda; class Insecta; order Diptera; family Culicidae; genus Malaya; species Malaya genurostris. Next base: position 246,938,058 of record NC_080572.1, on the reverse strand, counting down.
GAATTAGTTGCTTGAAATATCTCACCAGGAATCGAAGCGCTGTTTGATTGGTCGGTGACATAAACCGGTCGTGCTAAGGATTTCTGATTTTTCTACATACATCATTTTCCTCGATTCGAGCACTGATTGATCAGGGCGAATTAGCCGCTAACGCATAATTTTCCAGTTCTTGCCTCCGACTGGAACTGATCCCCGTTTCGAGCCATAATCAGGACAGCACATCATCAATCATCGGTTGGCACGTTTCACATTGTGCGCGCTCCTGATTTTCAATAATGAAAGAGTTGAAAGTATCATTTCGTAGGAAGGTAAAATCAACTACCGCGGCAGCCCAAACGAGGAGGACAGCCCGTTTCAATCGCAATAACGTGGATACTCGCGTACGTGGAAATCATCCCACACACACATATATGTAACAATGAAACATTTGCGTTGTCCTATTCGTGGAACAGATTCACCAAGGTTCAGCGAGAATCTGCCACAATCAGTCGTTGTTTGTAATACGAGATAAACGAACAGCGGAGATCAACAAAAAATTGTTCGAACGGGAACAGCAAACAGACTGTCATCGTTCAATAGGAAATCGAACCTCCAACCCGATGCGAATCCTTACAGATCTCACCAGCGTCGAACAGCGTCGTAGAATCCTGCCACATACCCAACAGGCGCACATTTTGCGCTGTAGCTTTTCCGGCGGCTGGTGCTGCATCACTGAAAAACCAGACCATTCACGAGCAAAGTTTCATTGACGACGGCGGAGTCTCGCCGGGAAAATGAGAATTTGTTGGCTGTTGGTTCGGAGACTGCATGCTGTCAGTTGGACCGGTGCGAGGTAGAGAGTTGTCTCTCCGGTATCGTTACTCTGGAAAATGGAAAGATAACGGTGAGTGTCCGGTTTGAGTCATTTCGTTAACTGGAAGTTTCGTCGATGTGCGAGACGAATGGTACTCACTCATTCTGGAACGGGATAAAATATCAAGCCGGATTGCTGTCGAGGTTGAAGGGGTTTTACAGAATTAGTTCAATTAAAGTTAGAGTTTCTTGTGGATTCACTGATTGGCAGAATGGTTACTGGATTCATGATTTTTCTCACTCGCTCTTGGGGACAGTGGAGAAAGTGTCTGGGATTACCAAACTGGTTTAGCAGGAAACAAATTTTTTGGCATGCAAAAGTTCAGAAGCTCATTGAATATGAATGGAATGGATCAAACCTGTTTCCACTGGTGTCAACTACAGAATTTTGAGATATATGCAATTACTAGAAAGTTTTTCGGCCTGAGACTCCGTTTCAGCTTCTGTCCGTTGCAGACATTTTGAAGGCTGGTATCTCGTACACTATTAAATGCAGTAATGAAATTATCTTAACCGATTAATGAAATGAGAGTGACTTGGTCTATAATTTTTTATAAAACCTGTTCATCCAATGCAGGAGAGAAACTCAGGACGCGTTTGGCCTTGCCTAATCGTAGCTACAAAATAGAGCGGATGGCATCGTGCAAGATGCGTATAGAAATAAATTTGTTTAGCTATACGTTCAGCATAACTTGCGCATTTGTTGGAGTAGGACGAAGATTTATCGGGTGGCCGGCTTCCCCAAGCAACCAAAAGTTCGAATAAAATGGTATGATTTGACTTAAGCAGCTTACCAAACTCATGAATAGCATTCTAAGCAGCCAAATTTTCAAGTAATTTTCTACACTTGAAAGCTCACACGACGCATCTGGAAGAACTTGTAAGCTGCTCCTGGAATACCTTGTTCGGCTTCGGTAAGTTCGTTCGTAACATGTTCTGTACTTTTTAATTGCCTCTTCCTGTGCGCAACAGTTCTTTTCGTTCCCCATTTTAAGAACTCTTCGAATAACTATACTCCAAAAATACAATACAATTACTTTCTCGTATGTAGAAGTTTTAGAATTAGTCTAAAATCTTCCCGATAAACAAATTTCGGACCTGAGTTCTGGACCTAGATTCTGGACGTTAATACAGGTTTCACCTGTATCTTAATTCTAGACCAGAAATCTGAACCGGAATGTTTATGCTGACCTTGGTTTCTTGATCAGAGTTCCAGACCTGGTCCAGGAATCGAGATGTGGACCTAGACCGGATTTATGACTCTGAATTCAAAACTTGATTTCTGAGCCTTATTTTGAATCAGAATTCTAATCCAGAAGGACCTGATTTCTGGATCGAAATTCTAAATCAGAAAAAAATTTGAGATCTGAATTCTGGACTTGAGTTCTAGTTCTGATTTCTAGATCACAGCTCCAAACCAAAAATTTGGACGTGAATTTTGAACATAGATTTGAGTTCAGGACTTTGTTTCCAAAAATCTGGTTTATTTTTATCTTAGAATTCTGATCCAGATATTTGGATCTAAAGTTTGAGTCTAGATTTGAGTTCTGGACCTGGTTTCTGAGTCTAATTTCTGGATCAGAATTCCAAACTAAGAATTTGTACCTGGATTTTGAGCCTAGATCTGTTTTCTGGATTTCAGAATTTCAAACCAGGAATTTGAACCTGAATTTTGAGCCTAGATCTGAGTTCTGGACCTGGATTCTGGCTTTAAATCATAAACCTAAACACGCGATCCGATTTGAGAATTCTGATCCAGAAATTTGGACCTAAATTTCGAGTCTAGGTCTGAATTCTAGACTTGGTTTCTGAACCTGGTTTCTAGATTTGAATTCTGAACTTGGTTCCTAAGGCGGATTTTTGAAATTCTAAACTAAAAAACCTGTTTTAATCCACCTAGTGGTGTAATGATGCCTTTCTCATATCAATCATACTATCATATATAATACTGTGGAATTCTTCAAAATTATTTTCTTCGATTCTTAAAAGAATAACCGAAATAGATTTGTTTGACCGTCTACTGATAAAAACTATCAATTGGAAAAGATTTGATGTCGATTGTATAAAATTTTTAACACACTTTACCCTATATTTTCGGATCCGGAATTCGGATCCTGATGAAATTCAGGAATTACACATGGGACCACAGGACCTTTCATTTGAACCTAAGTTTGTGAAAATCGGTAGCGCCATCTATGAGAAAAGTTAGAACACATGTTTTCATTTTTTGCACATTTTACCCCATATTCTTCTGGCTCGGCACTGAATTCTCAACATGAATCCTAGTAATGTACTCTGGACCTGAGTGTTAGCTACGGAATTCCGGTTCAGGATTCAGTTTTAAAATTCGGATCCCGAGCTCAGCTCCGAAATTCAAATTAATTCAGTTCAAGAATCTTCAGATTCTATTTCCTGATTTCAGTTATTCTTCTAGATTTTAGAATAAACTCTTGAACCAACTTCTAATCCTGTACTGAACTGAATTTTGAACATGGATATTGGAGTGTATTTTTGAAGTTCTGTAAATACAATTGAATTTTGAATCTTAACTATAATCCTAGATTTCGGACTGAAGTTCCAGAATTCAGTTTCAAAATTTAGATCTAAGTCCAGTGTTCATTTCTGAAATTTAGTTCTAGAGTTCAGGTCTAGAACCGAGACCATGATCTCAATTTCGGAATCTAGACGCAGAATCAAGTTCTAAAATTTAGGGGGACGGGTGTAGCGTAATGGGTAAGTCGATGCCTTTCACGCAGCCCACCTGGGTTCGATTCCCAACCCCGCACATAGGGTCAGAAAGTTTTTCTGGCCCGAAGAGGCGAATGACCTAAAGGTTAAAACCTCTATAATCGAAACAAAAAAAAAAAAAAAAGTTTTAAAATTTGGTTTCAGCTACAGATTCAGAATTCTGGAACTCGATTCTGGCCTTGGATTCTGAACGAGGAATCCTCGGATTCTGAACGAGGAGGAACGAGTTAAGATCTGGATTGTGGAAATGAAAAAGAAAATCTGGTCTTGTATTCTTAATCTGAAATCCAAAAGTGAGCTCTAGAACTGGAATTCAGAGCTGAGGTTTAGAATTGTGGTTACCTCATGCTACTGAAAATTCTATCACACATTGCTGATCACCACTCTGGATAGGCGCTCCATAGTAAAATGACACGTATTCACGTAAAAAAAATGAGAAAAGTAGGCGAAAACTTTCTAATTAGAATCTATCAGACTGTAAACCTTGGCTAAACTAATTATTTTCACTTCCGATTTGCATATTTCAATAGATAAGTAATTCTAAAAGTTTATTAGATAACATTTAGAGCCCTTTGAAGGACTGATTTTATAGACTGTTCCCCATCTTTGTTCACTTTTCGTTGTATTTTTCTCCAATGCAAACGACCAGCAGCTGGATGACGCAATCGCTCTTGTTTGAAGTGAAACTCACACTGCAAACAATGCATAACAAAAACCGTCACGCAGCAGAACTGAATGCTTGATTCTGCATCTGAATTCTTAAATTTTATTTAGAAACTGAATTCTCGATACTGGAACTGAATCTGAGCTGTGACTAACCGAAATGATGCACTTGCTTCACTTCCTATTCAGTCAACTGCGCATACAAGAATGAACGAAATACTTCAAGTGTTAACCTTCTTTATCTATCCAGTTGGTATCGCATAAATGAAATGTTGCTTACTTCTTCAAAACCGCCGGCTCGGGTACGAGAAAGGCAAACACGCGTCGTAAGTTCGCTTCTTTCATACTCATTGATACCAAATGTCATAAAATTGAAAATGTTATCATAAATTGATGATCATATTTCAGATGGCATGTAGCGAAAATGATGTTGATACGTTAGATACGACAAGAGATATTCGAGATCAAAAACTTATCACTCTCTCAGAGCGTAAATTTTGAAAAGGCGCCTCATAGTAAAGTAAGTAAGTATTTACGACAAAATTTTGACCTGAATTTTGAGCCTAGATCTGAGCTCTGGACCTCATTTCTATTGGATTTTTGAAGATCTGAATTCTAGTATTAAATTCAAGATCTGATATCTAGATTATGTTACAGATCTAAACCAAAAATTTAAATATGAAATTTGAATATAGATTTGAATTCTGGGTTTGGTTTCTAATCCGGATTTCTGGATGACAATTAATTTGGACCTAAATTTCGAGATTTGAGCTCTGGACCTGATTTCTGGATCAGAATTCCTGACCAAAAATTTTGATGTAGATTTTTAGGCTAGATTTGATTCTTGAATTTTGTTTTTAGGCCGGAATTTAATTCGGACCTGAATTTCAAGCCTAGATCTGAATTCCAGACATGGTTACTGATCATGAATTCAAGATCAGAATTTTAACCTAAAAAAATTGGACCTGGATTTTGAGCCTAGTTCTTAGTTCTTGATTTGAATTCTGGACCTGATTTTTGGATCAGAATTCCAAACCAAAAATTTAAACGTGAATTTCGAGCTTAGATATGAATTCTGGACTTGATTTGTGAACCAGATTTCTGGATAAGAATTCTTAACTAGAAATTTTTACTAGAAGCCTAGATACAAATTCTGGACCAGGATTCTGAACCTGATCCGAATTCTAAACACTAAATATCCTAGATTCGATTTTTGGTCTTGGTTTCTGAACCTGATTTCTAGATCAAAATTCCAAACCAAAATTTGGACTCGAATTTTGAGCCTAGATCTGAATTCTGAACTTGATTTCCGAGCCTAATTTCTGGATCAGAATTCTAAACTAAGAATTTGTACCTGGATTTTGAGCCTAGATCTGTTTTCTGGATTTCAGAATTTTAAACCTGAGCCTAGATCTGAATTGGGAGCCTAGATCTGAGTTATGGACCTTGATTCTGGCTTTAAATCATAAACCTAAACACGTGACCCGATTTCGTGAACTCTGGACCAGAGCCTGGTTTATGTACGTGAATTCTGAACCTGAATTCTGGAGCTGATTTCTGAACCTAGACTCTGGACCTAGATCTGTATGATGGACCTGAACCCTTTGAACTGAACTGACCTGAATCTCAATTCTGGACCAGAAATTTGGACCTTCAATTCAAAACCTAGACCTGAGTTCTGGACTTGGTTCCTGAATCTCCCTCAGAGTTAAAGTTGTTTACGCTTCGTCTTAGGTTTTTTTTATTTAAGATATTTTTATTCAGGCCTATTTGCGTACTAGCTTTACGTGGCCGAATTAGCCGATTTTTTAAATAATAAATTTGTTGAAGTGGATCTCGTTGTCACTCTTTTTCTAGGAGGAGAAGAGGTTCCATTTCCCTCCTGCAAGGGTTGAGGGGCACTTTGTTCGTGGCTCGTCTCGTCATCCATTGCCTCATCGGTTGTATTGTTGTTGGTGTCCGTCTTCGTTTAGTTTTCCTTGTTGTTCGTAGTCTTGAGCTCGTTGCTAGTTGCTTTAGATGTGCCTTGTTGTACATTGGTTGCAGTTGCTGGTTGGTTTGATGGTAAAACATGAGTACTACGCTCACTAGTTTTCGTATTTGAACGGTTGACCTTGTCTTTGGTTGAAGATGTCTTTTTCGCAGTTTCAGTGCAAAGTTTATCGTAGTGTGCAGGTTGTTCACAAAACTGGTATGTAACCAGCTGATTTTCATAGGTAATCAACGTTTTACACGGACGTGTCCCAACCTGATCACAAATGATGTAAGAAGGAATTGCCTTACGTAGTTGCATACGCACAACTCGCACGCCATTCCGGATGCCGGGGAAAAAAATTCCGCCATACTTCCCTTTCGATGGAAAGGATTTCACCGTACTGCGACATATTCTCCCGAACGTACTGATCGGTGGCCTGTGGGGGGAGGTCATGCACGCGTACTTCTATGGCATTGTCCACCATGTGCACAGGGATTTTGTATTTAATGTTGTCACACTCAACGCTGTGCACCTCGTTGTTAACCGAAGCGAATGCAAGTGCATCGCTTTCACGTTTAAAAATAATGTACACACAGTTAGACGCCTTGTTGAATTGAATCTCACCCACATTATTAGCGTCTAGATGCATTCGTTCTTTAAGTAAGATTTCAATTTCATTTGCTGCTGGTCTAACTTTGCAACGCTTGAAATCTATACCAATTGAATTCGGTCTTGCAGGCCAACTTTCAGGCTTTGTTAAATCGTATTTGACCATTCCATACACTCTATTGTTCACTGGCGTATTTTTTTTGTTTCTGTTGTTTCGACCGTAAACGATTAACGACTGCGTCGGGTGAGATGCGAGCACGAACTGATCGTCTTCGGTTGCTGTCAGATTGAAAGCGTCACACGAAGCGTCGAGGCGCGCGTGCGAGCTAGTCGCATTTGATCAAAGCAAACCTGTCAGAGTGAATACGATGCGAAAACAGTACATCGCATTGAATCGCTTCGCTTCGGTCCGGTCCGTTCCGCGCTCACTCTGACCTTAGACAATTTCTTTTCTTTTAGATTTTAGTACATGTCTTTAATATCGCCATCAAAATAGGCTCCTTTTGAACTAATACAGGCACTCCAGCGGTCAATCCAATTTTTCATACACTTGCCATTGGCCTAGGCAGGGATGGCCTTCAGCGAATTACTTTTTTATGGCCTCGATCGAGTCATGATGCGTTCTTCGGAGTGGATATTTTAATTTTGGAAATAGGAAAAAGTCACGGGGGACCGAATCTGGCGAATACGGTGGCTGAGCGAAGACTTTCGTTTCGAGTTTGGTCGACAAATTTTGCAAAAAAATCAGTTTTTTCGGTACAAGCTTGGCATTGACGCGTTTTATACCTAAAACATTAACTGAAATGTGTTGAGTTGATCCATAAGAGAGGTCAAGATTCTCTGCTATTTCTCTAATACTAACACGAGGATTTTCAAGTACAATTTCCTTCACTTTTTCGATGTTTTCGTCGATGGCAGAGGTGCTCGGGCGAGCAGCATGAGGCAAATTTTTTACGATTTTGCATTGTTTTAGAAGAATTAAAGATTACCATTTTGGGCACCCAAAATTGTATTGGAGTCCGGTTCGATCGAGTCTTTTTCAGTTACGGGTTTTATAGCATCTCCGAAATAGTTGAATTAATCACTTTGTGTCTTATAAAAGCCAATTTATATGAATCTCTCTACGCCTACGAAAGAAAACTTCCAAGAAACATTTGAATGACTGTTTGTTTAATTGCAATTATTCAAATTGCAAATCATCCGATATTTAATTTTATCATACATCTTGTATGTCATACAGGTTGTTTTCCAAACAATATTCTTCAAACGTAAACGAAACACGATAGGACTGTGGTAAAGGGTTAGAAAACCCTTACCACATCCGTATCGAGTTGTAAGTTAGTCGTATTCCGTGTTTTTTCAGTTATCTACACACTCAGTAGTCCAACCAATATTGGCTACCGGATACAACAAAACAATTTCATTCCACACGAGGCCAGTGGTGTCGGAATTATGTTGATAACTTTATATTCATTCTGAAGACGACAATCAGTACCGGGTCTAAATGGAAAATGAGGAGGCTTTGGGGGCATCCCGTTTCCTGATAGAACAAAGGCCTTCTGGTAGGTTGGGATACGGTACCGTTGTGTCACCATCGTCTGCTTCCCGTTTTTCCAGTCCATTCTCCGAGTCTCATTTTCATGGTAAGGATTCCGGCTGCTAGGATCAGGATTCAATTACACCGGATTGCAGAAGTGGAATATAATTGAAACCGAAGGATGGTATCGCATTGTTTCAGCCAATGCAGAATGATGATGAGTTTTTAAGATTGTGTAGTCTCCAATCGGATTTTGCAAGCTAAGTAACCATTTCATAGTTGCTGAAATATTGGAGCACAATCGATAATGTAAATAAATATTTTCACTTGTGTAGTATGAAAATCAATGCAATTTTTAGACCCAACATATGATCATCGGCCAACTGAATAATTTTTAATAAGCAAATTGGATAACTAAAAATTTAAATGGAATTTCCCATCGGTGTTATTATTTCTTTAAGTTGTTAATATCGTTGCAGGATATGCGCTTGGAACTGGCAGAACTCGCACTGTCGGACCCGGGACTGTCGTGTCAGCTTGCCAATTCGCTTTGCCAAGGAAGAAGATCAATAGCGTGCACCGCAATGTAAAGCATTTGGCCCCACGGTCAACATCTACTTCAGTTGCGTAGAAACATAGCAGCTTGTTTTATTAAATCTTTTCATCTTTGTGCTGCTGATGGTATCCTTTCTCGTATTGCTCGTAGGTTCCCTTTTGTTCGACGACGACCTTCAATGCAAACAAGTATGATGAAAAATCTCCCTGGCTCGACATGCACATCAGTGTTCCACTGGAGGGATATTGGACATTCTGGCAAAGTCCTACGAGGCGAGGTATGATTTTGCCAAGTGTATTTTTTTCCCCCTTGAATGTCTCGGGTGTTGTAGCAACTAAGCGGAATAAACCTTTCTTATGGAAGCGGTACGGTGTTTCTTTATAGGCTTTTAATGTTCAGTTTTCGGGTCGGTTTTGTTCATCTTCGGTTGGTTCGGCATTTTTATTTTGAGTGTAAGAGGATAAAATAAAAAAAAAGATCGTCTGGAGTGTTGTCAGTTCTAGAATACAAGTAAAAATATTTTTATCAGGTGATTTTCGACTTTCATCGTCTGCCATCTTTCGATTTAACGCAGTCTGTGCAAACGTGCCTAAAATATTCTCAATACATAACACGAAATCATTTGAGGCGAGGTAATTTTCGAATACGGGAACAAACTATGTTCACTACCACCTCAGAAAAACGTTTCATCTTCTTGGTGACAATGCTGTCCTCTATACTTCTCCAAGTTGGTAGTGTTCCTTTGAATTGTGGATTATATTATTGAGATAACTTAATTTCTGGAATATCAAAACCTGGGTAAATTCTTATATAATTAGTACTCGAAAAAAAAACTCTTCTTTCGTGTATAACTTTTAATATTTGAGTAAAAATTGATGATGTTTTGGGTGAAATTAGCTAAGAGTGTAGTGACCACATATGCAACATTTCGTCACAATCTGTCAAATGGTTATGGCTTCCAGGTTAGAAGCCTTTCATCAAAAAATTATGGGCACAATCATGGGAAATACAGGTGAAACATACAGGAATCGACAATTCGACCATGTTTCTTGTGGTAAAATCGTTCAAGGAGACTAAGGAGACTCACTCGGAAGGTGAGCGTAATTCATACCTTTAGATTCGGGACATGACCAAGAAGGATGAATCGTTTGTCTGTTTCGATCAGCCGACAACGATGGACCTGGATTTTTTTCCCCGCTTTAAAGAAGATTCGGAAAAAGAAGGTCGGCAAATTTGCCAAGAACAACTTGGTGTGGCAGGCAATTTGTGGGTGCGGCAAATTCAGCAAGTCGTGCATTACGACCGTCACCATCAGTGGACAAACACACATGAAGAATGATGCTTTCAGAAGCGCATGCTGTCTCTTTTGTCCTAAATACGACTTACTTTACTATGGGGCGCCTTTTCAAAATTAGCCATATGAAAGAATGGGCAGAACTTAATCGTGAATATCTCGACTTGTATGAATGGCAGCAATATAATTTTTTCACTGTTTTATCAAAAATATTATCAGGAGTTTAGGATAATATTTTGAACAGTGTGAGATAATCACAAACAACTCAAAAATTAAATTTTCTCAAATATTGAAAACAACGCGGAAAACTCTTTACTTTCGCTTGGGTTTTTCGCGCAAGGACGACGATTTTGAGGTAGTCAGGCGCATATCTTCAACTGAACGTTATAAAAGGGGAACCGTGGTCGAAAATCGATCATTTCTACTTGTGCGTTGGATGGAAGCAGACGTCGGAGCGAGAAGACGCATTCAAACAGTTGCATCGGTGAGCGCACCTTCTGCGTGGTTAAAAACCTCAAAAGCTCAGGTCGTAGTTCTCATTTGCCTTCCGGTCGTCAAGGCGAGAAGACGCATAAAACCAGTTTCGCATCTTTTAGAACTGCGAGCGGATGTGTTGCGGTTTGCATCATACAACAGAGCTGCTGGTCGTTTGCATTGGAGAGAAAGAAAACGAAAAATGAAATGAAAAGTGGACAACGTTATATGAAATCAGCCGTTCTAATGGCTCTAAATGTTATCTAAATAACTATTAAGATTACTTTTTTGCAAATCGAAGGTAAAAATCATCAGGTCAGTGAAAATCCAAAATAATTGGATTTGCTTCGTGCACTTTTCCCTGTGCGAAAATCGTTCGAGAAAAATGTTCCGAACTGTGCTAAATATCGTAGAGAATTCCAAAATTTGACCCTTCTAAAAGGCAGAAATGAATCCTGTACAGCATGTTGATAGATTCTTTTATTGAAATATGCAAATCTGAAATGAGTTAATCGAGGCCAAAAATCGTTTAAAATTCTAGTAGTGAAAAGGGAGAACGTTTCACAATTCACACAATCGGTCAACTATCAATTCGAATTCGAAAGTATAAAGAAATCGTTTCAGTTTTATTCGTATTCACGACATCCAGTCATGTCTCTGACATTACGCACCCGTCCTTTTTCTAGTCCCATGAAGGTGACACTCTTATTTAGCGAGATCAAGCATCATGCCATTACGCGAAACCGGTGATGCAGCGGTATGAAACCAACGATGTTATTTTGTGCCAAACTGACCAGAGTTTTGTCCAATAGAGTAATAAGAAGGTAATTATATCGATTACGTATGGCCAGCTACGGAAAACAGGGAAGGTCGTCAAATATACTAAAGTATGAATAGATAAACTACAAAAAATAGAAAAAATCTACAAAAGAACAGTCTTATGGGGTTGTTCAAACTATTGACGTAGGACTACACAACTGGCATGTGAAATCTACTCACAAAGAAAATTCATAATGATATATCACATTGGAAAGAGTTTGGACTGGGGACAATTTTCCCAAAATTTTAATCTTTCTGCTGGTCATATTGACAGAGCTAAGGTGGTTCTACTGATGATCGTTTTGTTTGATTTATCAAAAAACCGCTCCACTCGAGAATGTTTTAGCACTGGCGTACCTAAGATGATTAGCGCTCGAGCCAAAATATGATATGCTATTCCCTATCGTAAGAGGGGATCGGTTAAGAGAGTGAAAAAAAAAACAAAAGGTCCCGTTGACTTCACTACCGAAAGGCAAGCAAAAGAAAAAAGGTTGCGCCCTGAGCGTTGTATTATAAGCATTGTCAGGAAGGTAAGCATTTTTTTCTAATTTTTTGAAGCATCAAAAGTACTTAAAAAATTGAAACCGCGTTTTTCATACTTCTGATTTTTGTACCACACTGGATTTTCATGTAATGAATAAATCGTTTCGTCGTGAATACGACTTACTTTAATCGTGAATATTCCTTTTTGTATTTAACCCAACAACATAATTTATGCTCAGCAAATTATGACGAAATTTTCAGTAGTATGAAAAAATAACAAATAACTTTAAATTATAGTTTTCTAAAATGTTCGGTTTCAACGAGTATTAAAGAGATAAGCTAACTCATGACGCTTGGTTGTCTCTCTCGTGCTTAGACGATGGTTTTGATGCAGTAAACGACATTGAATTTTCGCCCTAACTACTGGATACAATGTATAAATTTACATGTTTCATTCATTTTAGCCTGCGCAATTGACTTTTAAGTATCAGTAAATTAATTATTAAAGAATTTTTTGATATTTTCCTTCATTAAAATTATAGTTATTCGTACTTTGCGCAAAAGAAAATTTTTTACTCTTTTTTTCATTAGTTTGTGTGTTTGGAAGAAAATAAATTAAACCTTGCCCTATTGATACAATCTATCAATTTATGAGTCATCCAGTTATATTTCTGACATTACCCTCTCACTTTTTGGTTACGTTGAAGTGCTTCGGTTTCATACTTTTTAAAGTTTTATTTTTTCTAAAAATCTAAGTACCATGCGCTTACTTCTGGTAGAACTTCAATGGAAACGCATGGTTGATTGTTTTTTTTTTCAATTTAACAATATTAAACACACTGCTTTGGCTCTAAGATGTCGAGGACATATCTTAACAGTACTTAAGACTAAGAGAATTTTTTTATTTGTAACATTGTTGTATTTGGTTCACATTGATGTATGCTGATCACCGCAAATTTGGAGAATTCAGTCTTTAGTTGGTGATCGGCATCTTACATGCGGATTTTCTAGATGACGTAGGTACTTCGATGGTGGCTGTTTCCGTTTGTTCCTTTGGTCCGCGGTTAGTTGATTGTTAATTTATAAAAATAAAAATTTGAGTGGTACCAAAATCGAAAGTGTGAAAAAATTTGTATTTTTCATTTAAGTATTTTTAATGCGAGAAATAAAGGGTGATTTTTTAAGAGCTTGAGAACTTTTTTAAACAATAAAACGCATAAAATTTGCAAAATCTCATCGGTTCTTTATTTTAAACGTTAGATTGGTACATGACATTTACTTTTTGAAGATAATTTCATTTAAATGTTGACCGCGGCTGCGTCTTAGGTGGTCCATTCGGAAAATCCGCTTTTTTATCGACAAATTTTGTTCAGCGATGAGGCTCATTTCTGGTTGAATGGCTACGTAAATAAGCAAAATTGCCGCATTTGGAGTGAAGAGCAACCAGAAGCCGTTCAAGAACTGCCCATGCATCCCGAAAAATGCACTGTTTGGTGTGGTTTGTACGCTGGTGGAATCATTGGACCGTATTTTTTCAAAGATGCTGTTGGACGCAACGTTACAGTGAATGGCGATCGCTATCGTTCGATGCTAACAAACTTTTTGTTGCCAAAAATGGAAGAACTGAACTTGGTTGACATGTGGTTTCAACAAGATGGCGCTACATGCCACACAGCTCGCGATTCTATGGCCATTTTGAGGGAAAACTTCGGAGAACAATTCATCTCAAGAAATGGACCGGTAAGTTGGCCACCAAGATCATGCGATTTGACGCCTTTAGACTATTTTTTGTGGGGCTACGTCAAGTCTAAAGTCTACAGAAATAAGTCAGTAACTATTCCAGCTTTGGAAGACAACATTTCCGAAGAAATTCGGGCTATTCCGGCCGAAATGCTCGAAAAAGTTGCCCAAAATTGGACTTTCCGAATGGACCACCTAAGACGCAGCCGCGGTCAACATTTAAATGAAATTATCTTCAAAAAGTAAATGTCATGTACCAATCTAACGTTTAAAATAAAGAACCGATGAGATTTTGCAAATTTTATGCGTTTTATTGTTTAAAAAAGTTCTCAAGCTCTTAAAAAATCACCCTTTACATTTTCAAAAATTCGAAAAAATGCAAACCTTCCCGACAATATCTGAAACATCGTTGGAATTAAAAAAAATTCGGTAGAGTGGTAGCTTCAAAATTAAATGAAATGAAAATCAATGGAATAACATTACGTCAATATGATATTTAAAGGGTTAAAAATTTTGTTAAACTCTTTCAAATGTGGCATAATAAAATGAATTTCCTTTCTTTGGAGACAGACTTCACAAGCTTATCCGGTTATAGCCCTTGTTTGGGATATTTGGGTAACAGTTATTTTTGTTCTCTACATAGGGATGCGAATACAAAATACGGAAAATAAGACCGTGCACACAGTGATCAGATTTTAAACATGTACAGCTCAATAAATATTTTCTGTTCTGTGAGAAGGCTTTATTGAAATGCGAGCGATGCGAACAGCGCATAAAAAGTGATCGAAGGTCCCCTTGCTGAGGTGCACGACAACCTTCTCTCCGGTATTAAGAAACGCAAAGAGTGGAGGGACATAAATGTGAACACACACATTGAAGAGCGGAATTACTTTGAAAACCGTGAACTTATGATTACGAAACTGTCGTCTTTGTTAGGGAAAATCATAATAATGGCTAGGAAAACAGGGAATATTATTGTTGTTCGTTTCAAACACCAATTGTTTAAGATATGTAGTTTTATCTACAGTCCCGGGTTGGCGGTTCAATGCATAGGGTGCTGGGCTTACAAACCAGTTGTCGTATATTCGAGCCCCGACCTGGAAGGATTCGTAGTGTCAGTAGAATCGTAGCACCAGCCATGCAATGATTCTGTACACTAAGAATCGGCTGCGAAGTCTGTTGAAACAGAGAGGCCAAATTCCACAAAAGGAATGTAATGCCAGGACTTTGCTTTTTTTAAAGAGCAGCTATTACAGATTTTTTTGTGTGGCGAAATACACACTCACACATATACTCGCGCCAATACATCTCACCTACTTTACCTTATTCAAGTGTCTCCAAAAATTCTGTCTACTAAATGATGTGAATCTAGTTTTTCATCTACCACAAAGTTTTTCAGAATGGTCTATGCTGAGAACGAAAACTGCTTTATTTTAAGTACGAATGACCCTTGTCACATTTCGGCATTTCTTCAGACTCGGTAAACTTAATTGTACCAGTCGTCATGATCGAAACAACACGCAGGAAAGGACGCTTTCAATAGAAATGTCTTCAGTTCTTGATTCCTTCGTGTTTTACTATTTCGCCGAAACAGGCTCCTACTGTTCTAGGGCACATTTCCGCCAGTTTGAAACGATTTTATGTCAGACTTTTCAATTAATTTGTATTCCGAATTCCATTATCTGTCACGTGGGACTAACTCGGCGCCTCACTGGCGTCGGTGGTCGCTGTTGGAGATGACTGATGCTATGCTTGACAAAAAAAGGCACGGAGGCCACACCGTTTGGGAAGGTTGAGTTCCTTTTTGTTTTATCCTCAAATAATATGTTGAAGCGATACTATAATTGGCAAAGCTGCTTCGAAAAAAGTGTTACAATTAATACTGTCGATATTTTAGAATCAGGTTTTCAACATTCTAATTATTATCACCGGATTGATAAAAGAGATAACAAAATATCTACCATGTTTTAAGAAGTGAAGGCCCGCGCACAGAAAAAAAACAAACAGTCATCTGTCCCAACCAATCAACTTGAGTGGCAGTAACAAGCAAATCAGTGTTATTAGCATTCCTCCTGGTTTCTTAGGAATCCATTTCAACCGAAAACAAACGATAATAAATGTCTTTGCATAATCGTATTCCGCATATTTACACCTCTTAGGTGAATATCTCTCACTGCCCAAATTCGTGGGAACCCCCATCACCTTCCTTCCGGGACCGGTCGCTTATCAAAGGCCATTCGTTCTGCACTGCTTTCGGAAACTTTACATCATCTCCGGTGACTGCGTACGGCAACCGGATCCGCTGTAGGTTGGCGATCATCCGTTCGGATGAGTGGAGAACAAGAAAGCAAAGGCGACGGCCGTGTCCTGCCCGTCTGGGCTATCGGTTTCATGGGTTCACTGATTTTTATCAGTCGGTTTCATGGGTCACTGATTTTTATCGAAACGAATTATTCAAATTAGCTCCCGTAGCGCAGGGATGATGATGGTGATGTCGATTCGAGGTTACCACTCACCTTCCATCATTGACGAACGGCGGCGCCAGATTTCACGCATCCAGGAGAAGAAAGGTTTCAAGCCAATTTGCGAGTTTTATACGTCAACGGTTCGGGCAGCAGCATGACGGAGAGCTTAATTGGTTGAGAGTGGTTACTATGAAGCGGAGTGGGTTAAATCTAGCTTTTGTTCGATTTGAATTCAAATGTTAAAATGCCTGAAACAGTATCATAGCTTTGTCTTGCGGATGCGAAGAAAAAATTCTAAAATGAACTCATATTCAGAATCCGGAACCCAAAATTCAGTTTACGAATTTAATTTTATAACTGAATTCTAAACTTGCATTCCGTGCCATAATAAAGGAACACACAGGTTCTGGATTCTGGAAATGAATTCTGAAACTGTTTATTTTAGGAATTTACTGCTGAAGCTGAATTCAGGAATTAAATTCTGGTTAAGAAGTCAATTCTAAAATTCAGGTTCAGAGTTCAGATCTTACATTTAGTTCTGGTATCCACGACAAAAAAAAATATCCTGAATTTTATTCATGAAATCTGAGGTTGAAAATCTCAATCAGAATTCTGGGCTCGAATCCCGAACATAAATTAAAGCACTAAAGTCAGCTCCAAAATCTAGTTCCAGAATTAGAATTCCATTCCAGAGTAATAGTATTCGTTCTGAAGCTGTAATCTGGAACCAAATTCTAAACCTGAAATTAAGTTCAAAATTCAGGTGGACCAGAATCCATGTTCTGAATTCTCGCCACGACGTCCGAAATGCGAGTATAAGAACGATCTGAGCGTTTGAGGTTTTATACCACACAGAAGGTTTGTTGCTACTGATGTTGTTTTTCAGCAGATCAAGGCATCTATTCACGTCTCCAAGCAATTCAAGGCGGGGTTCGCCGTGAAAAGCATTGCGCTACGCACACGCACACGTACACGCGCAGACATTGCGCAGCTCGACGAATTGAGTCGAATGGTGTATGATACTTGGCAAAGTAAAGCCTTGGTATTACATTTCTTTCCTACTGACAATAAGCCCCATATGCATTAAAGCGCTAATCCGGGTTTTTTTTTACTGGTCGATTTTTCAAGTGATGGCATTACCTCCCTATATGACAAAGGCAAAAAATATTCCAATCTGAATATTCATTATAGAGGGAATGACTTTATTTTAATTCGAGCTGATTGATTTTTATCTCATGCACTATTTCAATTAAACAAATCAAACGAGCAGGAAGCTCATGTAATTTTTGTATATGAAACTCATACTATATGGGGTAATACTTTGGAACCAGCAACATAAAGTTAGCTTTGTGACTTAATTTTTATTATTACAATTATCATTATAATTATACCGTATGCAAAAATTTCCTATACATCTCGAAGCATGGAAGTCTGGCGTACGTCTTTTCAAATAAACTTCCATCTGCGCATCTGTGTGCTTCGTTTGTTTAGGCGGTGTTGTGTTTTAATCTTCCATACCAGCGCATGCACGCTATACTATATCTGAAGGCTTGAAATTTTCGACACTCATTTCCCTGTAATTTCGGAACCGGAAGTCGGATCGGGATAAAATTCAGGAATTCCGTATGGAAACATAAGGCTTTTCATTTGAAATTTAGTTAACTAACATAGGTCAAGCCACCGCTGAGAAAAGTGAGTTTGATTTTAGAGTTTGAAAGCCGGAAACCGGTACAGCCAAAGTCAATTCACTTGGCCAACTGACAACTGACAAGGCCTTGGAATTGGAAATAATTTGAGCCCAGTTTTGAAAAAAATGTGTTTGTGTTTTGCATCACCGCGCTGTACAACTGTATGAAATTTTCAACACTCTTCATTCTGTACTTCCGGAACCGAAAGTCGGATTCGGATGAAATTAGGGAGTTTTGTATAGGACATGAGACCTTTCATTTGAGTTGGAGTTTGTTGAAATCGGTCATGCCATCCCTGAGAAAAGTGAAAAAATGATTTGAAATTTGCATGTTTACACTAATCACCCTGTAATTTCAGGTGCTTGCCACTCGTCGCTTCGGGCCTCGATTCAACAGTTGGTTTTTCATAATGATTGTTTGACTTTTTTGTATTAGAAAGCCCGGAGGGGCGAGTAATATATACCAATCGATTCAGCTCGACGAATTGAGAAAATTTTGATTGAACTAGTCGCAACTGAAAGGTCTTCTCGTCAGCCTGAACGCTATTGAATGTTTTCGAGATAGGATGTTTACTTTTCGTTTTATACGAAGTTTTAAATCATAATTTTCAGTTTTTGCCTTTCTCATAAAGAAAGGCTATGCAATCACTGCGAAAATCGACTTTTTAACCGAGGCCCGTAGAGCCGAATGTCATACCTTATGATCAAAAAAGAACCAGAATTTTATTAAAATACGTAAAATTTCAATTTTTAATAAATTTCTTTATTATCGCCTTCAAAGTACTCTTCTCCTGCGGCAATACATGCATACCCGGGTAGGTGTAAATAACAAACAAAGGTCAAAGTAATAACAAATTTTACCATCATATCTTGGCTTGATGTTTCTGTGTTGTCAGAGCGATACTTGATATTTTCGTGATATTTCATCAAGGGATCAAGACATTGTATAATATCTGTTCAACATCAAAATTAGTTATAATATCTTATTTCGTTATTGATGAGCTATTTCAATTTCATTAAGTAAATTGATCCAGTAGTTTTATCTTCAAATAAAATACCATTTAATAAACTGCATCAGAATTTGATAAGAGAAATACTTAAGATATTACTCTATTCTAAATGCTAGATTATAAAATAATTACCAAATTCATCTTCTATAAATATTTTGTTCTTGGTTTGATATTACAATGACAGAATTTTTCATTTTGTTGCTATTTTCTTATGCAAGCTTTGATATGATTTTTGATATTTTAACTCTTATTTCAAACTAAATAATGTTAATTTCTACCATTGAGATGTTTGATTTTAATGACAGAATTTGGTATTGGTTTGCAAATCACTTCTACCCGGGATGCCAACGCTTGATCCAATTCTCCAAACAAGTTTTATAGGCCGCCGAAGGTATGGCCTTTAGTTCCGAAGCAGCGAATTCTCTTTTATGGTCTCTATGGTCTCAAAACGCGTTCCCCGCAATGGCACTTTGAGTCTGGGGAAGAGGAAAAAGTCACACGGGGCTATATCTGGAAAGTACGGTGCTTGATTGATGATATTGGTTGAGTTTTTGGCCAAAAACTGCGACACAACCAATGGTGTGTTAGCCGGCGCATTATCGTGGTGTAAAATCCATGAGTTTTCCTCCCATAAGTCTGGCCTTTTTTTTGCGAATGGCCTCACGCAAACGACGCATAACGGCCAAATAATATTCCTTATTAACCGTTTGACCGTCCGGAAGGAATTCATAGTGCACCACACTACGAATATCGAAAAAAACAGTCAGCATAACTTTGATTTTGGACCGACTTGTACGACCACCTTTGAAGCGTTTATACCACTCGTATGCCTGTGTTTTTCCTAGACACTATTCATCAAAGGCCATTTCTAACATTTTCAACGTTTCGGAACACTTAAATCCATTTGCAACACAAAATTTGATGCACGCACGTTGTTCTAAATTTTCATCCATTATAAAAATCACCACACGAAAATTTTTCAACTTCTTTGTATAGACGCCAAACAAAAACTAATCGTACGATATGCGTCAAAATTTGACAGAATGTGTATAAAAGTGTTGCCAACGTTGAGAGAATAAAAGTTTATCGATTGGACTAGCGCGGGAGTTTTAAAAGGAAAATTCCGGTTCTTTTTTGATAATAAGGTATACCATACGACTCAGCTCGACGAACTGAGCAAATATCTGTGTCTGTGTGTCCGCGTGTGTGTATGTGTGTATGTGTGTATGTGTGTATGTGTGTGATTATGTATGTAACAAAAATATGCAATCACTTCTCTCAGAGATGGCTGAACCGATTTTCACAAACTAAGATTAAAATGATAGGTCTCATGGTCCTATAACCTGCAATTGAATTTTATTCCGATTTATTCCGGTTCCGTAGTTATAGGATGATATGTACCAAAAATATGCACTCACTTTTTTCGAGATGGCTGAACCGATTTTCACAAACTAAGATTCAAATAAAAGGTATTATGATCCCATAGCCTGCTATTGAACTTCATTTGAATGTGACTTTCCGTTCTGGAGTTATATGGTAATTTGTGAAAATTTGAGAAAAAGTTTACATTCAATTATCTCTGAACAACTCAACCGATTTTTAGGATTTAAATGAAAGGTCTTATAATATCCTAAAAATTTGTGGAACATTTTATCTGGGTCCGACTTCCGGTTCCGGAACAAAAGCGTGATAAGTGGAAAATATCAATTTTATTAGTATTTTTCCACGAACGATGGTTGAAACAGGTACAAATCCCATAAAACTGTCTGAATAATTCTTCTAGTTTGCAGAGATTGTTGGTTTGTGGGCATGAACCTTAATTCGGCTACTACTGGTCCCTACTTTTCCTGTTCCGAGAGCACCGAAAGTGGAGAAGAAAAACTCCTAAAACTAATTTACTTCGATATCTCTGCGATGCTTGAACCGATTTTCACAAATCTTGATTTGAATTAAAGTTCATAGTGTTTTTGAAGACGTGTCAAAGTTTTCAAATCGTCATATAGAGTAATAATATATTAATAATAATAACAAACGCAGGTTCGTTTCGTGTGTTAGATTTCGTTTAATTGGTTTAATCGAAATATAGTATGAGATAGTAAGTATAGGTTTAACTACGTTCAAAATTGTTCCAATTTGTAGGTCATATTTGTTGGTAACAAACGAACCAACTTCGGCTATTCCGTTCATCTGAATCCGGTTTCGGAAGAATTGGAAATAGTGATTAAAAACTGCAAACAGGATCTCACTCACTTTTCTTGATTTTCACAAACTTATAGGTTCAAAAGAAAAGTCTTACAGTTTCATACGGAATTCCTAAATTTGTTGTGGATACTACTTTCGGTTCCAGAACTACAGGGTAAACAGGATTTATAAATTAACTTTTCGTTTGAGTGTTTGAACAGAATGATTTTACAAGGATAAATTTTTTAATATTACCATTTAATTCTGTTATAAGTATATCACGTCACTATACAAATTCACTATGTATCTCACGACACTATAAATCTTGTATAATAAACGTCACATCACATATGCACATGTTGTAGTAATCTACCTACTTCCGTTTCATATAAAAGGAACAACATTGCAGCATTCTTTCAATAACTAAACAAAACTGTCACACTGAAGAAGAATATAAATTGTATTCGAAATGTGCATATGTGATGTAACGTTTATTATACAAGATTTATAGTGTCGTGAAATACATAGTGAATTTGTATAGTGACGTGATATACTTATAACAGAATTAAATGGTAATATTAAAAAATTTATCCTTGTAGGATTCATAAAGTTTGTGAAATTCGGTCCGAACAAATTCCCCTATTTCTATTCAATAAACAGTTGTTTTTGCAAATTTCACGGTTATATTTATGATGTAATGAGTAATATGAGAAAGGCATCATTACACCACTAGGTAGATTAAAATAGGTTTTTTTTAAATATCTGTCCATTTTCAACGAAGATATTGATATTTCTGTGTATGCGACTTCTCCTTCTTATTTCAGTAGTAGCAGTCTGGTGTGCTATATGCTTGGGAGCAAAGTGAAACACGATTTTTAATACTGTTGTTTGCAATTGTTCCGATTTTCACAAACTTAGAATCATATAAAAGACCTGCGCTCCCATACTGGGCTCCTGAATTTCTTTTGGATCCGACTTCTGGTTCCGGTGCTACAGGATGATTTGTAAAATTAAAATAATGCCATTTTTCTCGTAGATGGCTGAACCGATTTCCTCTCTCTAAGATTTCAACGAAAGGTCTTGAGATCACATAATAACTTCTTGATTTCTAATCACATCCGACATTCGGTTCTGGAGATACAGAGTGATTAGTGTAAAACTGTCAATTTCACATAAATTAATCGAGTTTATCGGGTTTTCAAATTTTAATAATCGATGAACAAATAAACGGATTTCAGTTTTACCGGTATTCAGTTTTCGATCCCAGAAGGTACCTAAAAATTTTATTTGAAACGGATCACGATTTCTAAAAGATGGCCACACTAATTTTCAAAGATTTCGAATCAAATGATATAGATTGCAATCCCTTAGTTGAATTTAACTGACTTTAACTACACAGATTTCCGAATCCGACTCAACCGTTGCCACAAAAGGCCAAAACGAATTTCATGAACAGAAATTCAAATTAAAAGGCTTATGTTCCCATACAAAATTGGTGAATATTATTCGATTCCGACTTCCGATTATGGAATTTCAGGGTGATGAGTTTTTAAAATTCAAACTGATATAGAAGATGACAGTCCCAAAAAGCTTCAAAGTTGGGCTTAACACTATTCCAATTTCTTCGTCATGTTCATTCATGACCATATAAACCGTTTTGGATTATGCTGATCCCTGAATACCGGTTCCGGAAGTATCGTAAATATTGGCAAAAAGCTCTTAAGTTTAACTCACTTTGACATTTCATCGCATCGATTGGCACACGCTTAGATTCAAATGATTAATTGTACGGTTTAACTCAATTTTTCGTTTTGATCCGACTTGCAGTTCAGAAATCACAGGGTGATGAGTGATTACAATTACAAACTCTTACCAAAAACAACAGTCATTAAAATAATTTCGTGAAAACTGAAAATCCCAAAGACTATTCATGCAAAAAATTCATGCTGATTTAAAAAGAAAAGATTTCATTTCACAGTTGGATGGATTAAGCACTGTCTCCAAATGTGGACTGATGTTGGGTCTAATGTCAATCAATATGTTGAAAATAGGAGAGCTCTCTCCAATAAAATTAAAAAAGAAAAATAAGTATTGTTTTATTTCTAAAAACATACAAAAAACAAGATCGTCTAAACGAATGTCTTGAATCAACATGGAATTTTTCGAACTTGACGAATAGCCTTGGAAAATTAGAGCAATTTTCAAACATCGTTAAAGCAGTATTGAAAACATCTCTCCAGAACGACAGCAAGTCGAACTGTTTGACCCAATCGAGGCGATAACACCCCGTTCTATTGACCAAATGTCATCACAGACACACGGCGAGACAGAACTTTTGAGCATCTAATTTAATTTCACCGGTTTGATGACCAACTATTTTCTAGACCCAATGTTTCAAGCAAAAAAGAGAAATTAAATGTAAGATTCCGTTGTCGAATGCCAAGAAGTATTCTCTCTTGTATGTCGATTGGATAGAGAGGCAGAAAAATAATCAAGATGGGGAAATAGTAAAAGTTAAATTGAAAAATAGACAGCACTTGGGTATCTGCTGTTAATCTGTGCATTTGTGTTTAACTAAAGCGCACTCTGCGAATGATAAAAGAAGTTTAGATTTTCTTTTTCGAAAACTGTCTGGTTAGTCTTAATAACTTTGCCTGTCATAAAATAAGGAAATTTTTTTAACTCCTGATTTCTCTGATTTTTCGATTCTCAAATGGTTTTAAGTAATTTGTCTTGAGGTCGTTATTTTAACGTTATATTTAGAGATAGTACATGCCTTCAATAAAAAGCTATTGTATTGTATTTAAACAAAGCGAATTCAGTTTACCAGATCAGTTGATAAACGAATCAATGGCAAACGATAGGACACCAAGTTATTTAAACGGACTTCAACTGACTGCTAGTGCACTAGACTGCCGATGGCTGAATATTTATGTTCGGTATAACTAGTTTTGCTGAAACTAGATTGAGAAAAAATTGATCCCTCGAAATTCACTTTCCTATTCCATACCATCACATAACATACAGAACAACCATTCGAATGCAAGGGGAAGTCAACACAAGCCAACTACTTTGCATCCTGACGATGATCACCATGGTTTGCCATCCGGAGAGCTGCGACTGCAAAAACTTTAACCTTCCACCATATCGTTTTATTTCCGTTGCCCTAGGAGTGCACATTGATTCGGCTCGTCGAAACAAACAGACCGGAACTAGGGTGGGAACGAGACAAGCGAGTTCTATTCGATGAGGCACCAGCGTAATGCAAATAGCCGCAGGGAAGTTCCGCAGTACACAACGTTTGGAAAAACCCCGTCAAAGTCATCATCGATTTTAACCGCTTTCAACAAACAGCGATCGAAGCGCAAGAGAAAGTTTTTCTGTTTGTCACAACTTTTCACTCTGGGCTGCTCCTAAAACAAATGTTTTATCATGTAACCGAGGGAAGCGCCCGAAACGGTGGTGCTCACCCGATGCAGCCGTCGCCGTCGCCGCCGCCACCGCAAGTTACATGCGAAAGTCG
Source organism: Malaya genurostris (assembly GCF_030247185.1). NCBI lineage: Eukaryota > Metazoa > Arthropoda > Insecta > Diptera > Culicidae > Malaya > Malaya genurostris. The sequence goes on along the minus strand of NC_080572.1, from coordinate 246,913,442 downwards.
AGTAAATTGAACCGGGCAGAGCCAAAGCCAATGCAAAGTTGTGATATTGACTTTGATCATCGCGGAACGTTAGTTTTTATTGTCTGTTTCGGAGCTGTGTTTCCGTAAAATGTTTCTAACGATGCGATGATGGAATTTGTATTCGCACGTTTCAGTTGAACACAGAGCTTCTGGGTTAAAATATTGTCATTTTGACGTAGGACTACGTCTTTGTTTTCTATATAGGGGTGAAAGTGGTGAAGCTCAATCAATTTTAAACAGATTTTCGATATCATTGTACCTAACACTGGAGACACCGCTCCATCAGAAAACAAACCAAACTGTTGACCAAAAACGAGAATGGGTTGATGATTCCGAGCAGTTTTTGGCCATGTTTTAACGTAACAAACCGGATTTTTTGCGTCGATATATGACAATGGATAAAACATGGATTCATCACTTCACTCCGGAATCAGAACAATCGTCATCTGAGTGGAAAATCGCCGAAACTGAGGCCCATTTCGAGGCAAAAGATAAATTGTTCTACAAAAGTGGAATTAAAATGTTAGAGCGACGCTGGAATGATTGCGTTGCTCTTGATGGAGATTACGTTGATGAATTTTAAATGAAAAGACATTGTGTAACACCCGGGACTTTTCATCCCATGTGTTACACAATGTCTTATTTCCGGTTTTTCAATCCATTATCGTGCCTTCCCATAACAGAGCCTTCTATTTAGGCTGTGAATCTTTTCAAGAATAATATTATCATTTGAATAAAATTTGACATCTGTATAGGCATTGGTCTCAAACAGCGGTCTGTGCTGAACAAAGTGTTACCGATAAGTGGATTTACCTAGAAAAACGTGATTAATCCACCTGGCAGTGAGATGATACCTTTTTTATCAATCCGCATTGTGTTTTTTGCATGAATATTTTTCGGTGTTTCAGTTCTCACGACATTATTTTAATAACCGTCGATTTAAGCGGTAATTTGAGATTTTAATCATTCATTACTCTGTAATATCGAAATTGCAAATCGGATCGAATTTGAATCTAAAAGTGTGACAATCGATTGAACATTCCATGAGATGTCGATGTAAGTTCCACTTTAGAGTTTTTCGTCATTATTTATGATACTTCCAGAGCTGGTATTCAGGAACTAGCATAACCCAAAATGATTCGAATGGCCATAAATTAATACGCCAAACAATTTACATCTTCTATATCGGTATGAATTTTAAAAACTCATCATCTGTAATTCCAGAATCGGGTAAAATTCAAAAATTTTGTATGGGACCTTAAGTCCTTTTATTTTCAAATTTTGTTTTTGAAGTTCGATTTGGCCTTTTTGAGAAAATTATTGAGCTTTGAGAAACGATTCGATACTGGAACCGGAATTCTAAAATCGGTGTAGCCGAAATCAGTTAAATTCACCTGAGTAGTGTGTAGATATCTTTGAGAAATTGTAGTGCGAATAAAAATTTGGGGGTACATTCCGAATCCAAAAATGAATACCGCTTAAACTGAAATAAATTTATTTGGTAATCGACTATCCAAATCTGCAAACCCGATAAACCTGATTAATTTATGTGAAATGGACATTTTTATACTAATCATCCTGTATCCCTTAAACCGGAAGTTGGATCTGACTAAAAATCAAGATGTTTAATAGGATCTTAAGACCTTTCATTTGAATCTTAGATCAGTTTAGCCATCTACGAGAAAAATGAGTAACACTATTTTAATTTCGTTTCACATATCATCTTGTAGTTTCGGAACGAACTGAGTCGAATGATATATGAGAGTAATGTTCTTCCAGCATCTATTGCTGTAAGTAGTTCAAATCAATATAATGGAATTACTTTCAACTCGAAAATACTGATATCTTCTGGTTTACATATGTTCGAACGATTATGTTGCCAAAACGAACCGTGCTAAAATCGGTCCGACGCAAATTGTCATGAAAAAGGATGCTGTACACAGTTTTTTTGATACTTAGAAACAATTGTATGTAACTGTATAAAAAATCGTGTTTCACGTTGCTCCCAAGCATTGCACAGTGGGGAAAAATGGACCAAAAACGCGACGATTTTTTTGGAGGCATGATACAGCTGACGACAAAGCACTTTTTTGGTGTAAAATGGGCAGTAAAATTGATTCCATGTATTTAGAAGGACCGTACGAAACGCTATCATGTTCATTTTACCCCAAGTTCCCTTTTTATACTGCATTGTATACGAGCTTAACTCTATAACATGAAACCGAAGAACTTGCAGAAGAGCGTTATATTGTATCTGCTTCGGGATTGTAAATCTGAATTCAACATAACATTATATTTGTGGGAAAATTGGGGTAAAACGATGCAGCACGAAGCATGCTGTCATGAACACTATCTGTAAATTATTATTTGAGGTTATATGCGAAACATAGAACTGTCTCGTTTAACCAAAATTGGTCCAAACACCGATCAGTAGAACTTTTTTTTCTGTAAATTCATGGAAGAAGATGACTGGCGGTAAAACAGAATACAGTTGTTTGCGGTCAATCTTATTAAAAACAATCCATTTATCTAACTTAAGAGCATGTCAGGAATACCTTCCGATTGATTGAATTGAATTTTTCCTGAGTTTCACTGTTAGTTTTCAAAGTCAAGTCAGAAAAAAAGAGGAAATGGATGAAAACGGGGATGATAGTGAGTTTTGCCGATCTTCTAACTATCATAAATCGATTCTACAGAAAAATTTGCATAAGAAATACGAACTTTGAAAATATTTGCTTATGTTTTTATAAAATTATTGAGCAAAGTCGCGTGTTTGATCGTTTTTTCCCCACTGTGCATTGCTTTGTCATACAGCGCTCAAAACTCCTACTGCTGGAATAGGGGAAAAGTCGCTTATACAAAAATGTCGATATCTCCGTTGATAATGGACGGATTTTAACAATCTATGGCATGTTGGATAGCTATTACCATGCGGAATCTAAGTCTGAAAGCATATTTTGTTTTCAAGGTCGAATGTGACAGATACTGTCGAAAAACTGAAAATTTTGACATAAAACTTCGTATAACTCAAAAAGTAAACATCCGATCTCAAAACCATTCAATAGCGTTCTGGGTGACGGGGAGACCTTTCATTTGCGACTACCCGGGTAGAAGTGATTTGCAAACCAATACCAAATTCTGTCATTAAAATCAAACATCTCAATGGTAGAAATTAACATTATTTAGTTTGAAATAAGAGTTAAAATATCAAAAATCATAACAAAGCCTGCATGAGAAAATTGCAACAAAATAAAAAATTCTGTCATTGTAATATCAAACCAAGAACAAAATATTTATAGAAGATGAATTTATTCATTATTTAATATTCTAACATTTAGAATAGAGTAATATCTTAAGTATTCCTCCTATCAAATTCTGATGCAGTTTATTAAATGGTATTTGATTTGAAGATAAAACTGCTGGGTCAATTTACTTAATGAAATTGAAATAGCTCATCAATAACGAAATAAGATATTATAACTAATTTTGATGTTGAACAGATATTGTACAATGTCTTGATCCCTTGATGAAATATCACGAAAATATCAAGTATCGCTCTGACAACACAGAAACATCAAGCCAAGATATGATGGTAAAATTTGTTATTACTTTGACCTTTGTTTGTTATTTACACCTACCCGGGTAGTGATCAATATCGGTTCAGCCATCTCTGAGATCTCGACCTCTTAGTTGACAACACACCTACAGACACACACACATACACACACACGGACATTTGTTCAGTTCGTCGAGCTGAATCGATTGGTATATGACATTCGGCCCTCCGGGCCTTGGAAAATTTGTCTAAAGTTTGAGCGAATTCTATACCTATTTTTTATATTTATAAAAAAAGGTAAAAAGGATCGGTACAAAGGCTATGATTTAGCAAGAAATTTGGAGCTGTGGAATGCCTCCGAACTAATTTGTGTCAGCAGATACGATGACAGCGGTTGTTTACGTTCGGAAATGCTGGCAGATGTACCTAATTTCCATGATATGAACACAACATAATCTAGTACTGTTTTGGCCGAATTTAGCATCAGTACATTACGCGAAGGAAAAGAGTTGCTTAGTATAAAGCCAACGGAGATGGAGGAGATACATCCTCCAAACTGTGCCTTGGCCAGACAAATTTAAACTTTCTGAGCTCTGACAAAGGCATATTTGCAGCGGATTCTAATACAAATTTTGAAAAAAGTATCCAAAATCATTGGCAAACAGTCTGTGCTGAAGCTAATGAGCAGCGTATACGCAAAAGTCCGTGCAATTGAACGGATCTCGGAAATGTTATATCGAACTATAGTGGAGTAAAATAAAGATCAAACCATTGAAATAAAAATTTAATTTGTTCTAAATTTTAGCTCCTATTGTTATTTTTAAACTGTTCTCAGGCATATAGGTACTCTATAATCATTTTTCTATTTACTATTTTATAAATAAAACGCGTGAAAAAGATGTACTGCTTTTTCAAAATCGATGTACTGTATTTGCTTATTTTTTCTACAACTGCTTCTCGTTGAAAAAAATATATATACGAGCGTTGGCTAACAGGTTTATGACTAAATCAAACTCCAGATCTTCAAAATATTTTTATCATGGAATTTTTTTTTCACTGTACGAATTTTTTAAGGAATTTTTTAAGGAATATCAAATTTTTTTTTGTATACGAAAAGGCTTTACAAAGAAAAAGTTTTACCGTGAAAACTTCTGTTGAAAAAAAAAAATTCGTCAAGGCTTCAAAAATAGGTTTCGGTTTCTGCACTGTCTTCAGCATTCGACGAAACTTTCTTCCCTTGGAGAAACTTTTTCAGGTTTGGAAATAGATAATAGTCGCTGGGGGCCAGGTCTGGAGAATACGGGGGAGGGTGGACTAATCCTTGTTTTTATGCATGAAAGCGCTGGTGCGCGATTTTCCATAGCTTGATGAAAACTAGATCTCGTCTGACACGATCAGCTGTTATTCAAATACTAGTGAATAGATTGCCATGAAAGTTGGTATTGGAGCATTTAGAGGCTTGTTCTCAACAAAAATATACACGATTCGAAACTGTTGACGTCTTTTTTGTGAGAGGCCCAGTACTTTTCATTACATGCAATATACTATCTCCTGAAGACAATGCCAACCCAGCATTAAAACGTCGGAGTAATCGAGAATAATTTGTTTTAATTGAAAAGCAGACTGCTAAACGAAAAATTATACTTAGCAACGTATAATATACGGTCGAAATATTCAAAATAAAACTAAAATGGCGGCCAACCGCAACAATAACTTCTCTCGGTACATGATCAAAATGAATTCCGAGCTATTTTTTTCGGATTTTTATCATTAAGTTTTTGAATCGACAAATAACCACATGTAATTAGGGTAGATGCTTCTCAGAAAGAAAAACCAATTCTACTGGCAACACTGATCACGAGGGATGTCGTATTTATAAGAAGAAGCAACCGGTTTAAGTAGAAAGTTTTTTTTCTCTGGAAAACGAAGTTAGTTGTCAGGTCCTGTCCTCGATGCTAGAACTACGATCTCGTTGAATGGAATCTGGAGTTTTCTACATAATTCTACGGATTTTGTTATCCATATAGTCGGCAATTTTTATCGTGAATACGACTTACTTTACACCGAAACCTTCATTCAAAAACTAAACGAGGACTCGTGGATAAAGGTAGTTCGTGAAAAAAGTTTAGGTTATTTGGGATTTGGTTCGTAAAAAAACTTTTGTTTCATGAATGTGGAATGAACCCCCAATCATATGGCTATTTTCGGAACGGATGTGAAAAGTAGGTGCTAGAAAATGATCTTTGGGGTTGTTTCAAAATTCAAAACCCTTACAATTTGGGTATTTTCGGAGTGGGTTTCCGTTTTATTTATAATCTTTGAATGCTCTTGCAATATGTGCATTTTCGGAACGGATTTGATGTGTAGGTTCTTAAAACGCTATTTGAGATCGATCAGAAATCCAAGACGACAACTTCCGGCTTATTGATATTCCTTGAGAACCCTTACAATATGAGTAAGAGTTTTCAAGAAATATCGATTTACCGGTAGTCCCCGCATATTGAATTTCGAAACGAGCTCAAGCATTGTTTATTGGTATCCGATCTGTTCCGAAAATACCCTTATTTTAAGGGTTTTCAAGGAATATCGATAAACCATCTTGGAATTCGAAACGAAACCAAATATCGTTTTTCGGTAACTGTTCATTGAACCCCTTCGAAAATACCCACTTCATTATAGACCAAAATCTCTCGATGGGCTGAAACTGCGGGCAGTTGGGTGAATTTATGTTTTTATCGTTGAAATCTACGTTATTATCGCGGTACCACTGGATGACTTTCTGGCTGTAGTGGCAACTCGTTAAATCAGGCCAAAACTTCACGATCTTTATGGGCTTTAATGAAAGATAGTACGCGGTTTTTGAGGCATTCTTCCTTGTACAGCTTCGAGTCCATCGTCTTATTCGTCATGAACACTTTGGTCTTTGCACCGCAGTTGTATATTACTTACCAAATCATCATTTATTATATTTTTTTGGCAAATTTGTCCATAAAAACAAACTTAAACTTCGCAGGAACATCTCCTCGTGACGTCGCCAAGCTATCCACATACATTTGTGTTGCACGCATGTATTTGTGATGGTTTTTTTATGCTCAGATCACAGCATGCTGTGCGTGTGGCTGTCAGCTTGCGTTTGTTTACTAGTTTGTGCCGTTGAAATTCTGGGTTTTCAAAATGTCGCGTATTGAAAAGGAAGTGAAAATTAGGGCTAATTGAGAAGGGTATTACTATGCGAAAATTGGCGAAGCAGTTTGGAATTCATCATGCCAGTGTTAAAACCATCATTAATAAGTTTAAGGAACACTATCCTTTGGATGAGTTACCAGGACGAGGTAGAGAATCCGGTTCTTCCAACCCGAAACTGGACCAGAAAGTGGTATCTCAACAAATCAATGTCAATACGTGATTTGGTCAAAAAAGCAGGAACGAGTGTCGGAATGATCCAGCGTATCAAGAGGTGAAATCACCTGAAGACCTACAAGAAGCAGATAATCTCGAAACAAAATGTAAAACAGAAGAAACGAGCAGCAACAAGGGCCCGGAAATTGTATTCGCGTCTTTTGCAGTGTCTGGATTCATGCGTTTTGATGGACGATGAGACTTATGTAAAAGAGGACTCAAAAACCCTTCCAGGTCCACAATACTTTACTGTCGTCGTTGTGGAGGATGTGAGCGATGCGGACTGGTCGATTCAAGTGAAGAAATTCGGTCGAAAGATACTGGTATGGTAAGCAATATGTGCCTGTGGTTTGAAGTCAACCATTTTGTACACTACCGGAACTATGAATGCTGCAATCTATCGATCTGAGTGTCCCCAGAAAAGATTGCTGCCTTTATAGTACTCCTTCACTGTTTTGGGCGGATTTAGCGTCGGCTCACTATGCCAAAACCACTCTCAATTGGCTTGCGAAAAAGGGTATGAATTTCGTTGAGAAAAATATCAATCCACCAAATTGCCCTCAGCTTCGACCCATCGAACGTTACTGGGCAATCGTGAAGAGGGTCTTAAAGAAGACTGGTAAGGCAGCTTGGAACATGCAGGAGTTTAAAAAAATTGGGCTCAAGCGTCCAAAAAATGCGATGCAACACTTGTCCGGAACTTGATGAAGAGCGTTCGATCAAAAGTTCGAGAATTCGAAAGAGAATAACTTAAATTTTATCCGGTTTTCATTATGCTCAAGTTTAACTTCGTACAATAAAGGATCAACTTTTAGTTTGAATAAAATATCGTTTTTTATCATAATTTGAAAGAAAAAATTGTAGATAGCTTATTTTCGATACACTCCTTAGAATTTTTGGCCAGAAGGCAGTCCGAATTCCATTTTGAAACCGTGGATGAGCAGGCATCCTTGCTACATCGTCAAAACCTGCTGGTACAATTTTCGAGCTCGAGTTTTCAAGGAAACCAAAAATATGAAGGAAACCAAAAAAATGTTACGATATGATATTATGAGTCTAGTGCTCCTTTGGATTGTACCGTGAAATTGTTGTTTCGAGAGTTTTTTGGTGATCGAGAATTCACTACCGGTGAAGCCCGCAGCGATAGGTCCTTCGATGCGTTACAAAGGAAATGGTCGAACTGGAAATAAATGGTGCGCGAGCTAACAGATGCCACAAGAATTAGTACTAAGCGCACTTAGCATAGTTTAAGTTAGATTCTGCAGATGAAAAAGATATCCGCTGGATGCCGTGGATGCATACGCAGGACTTTGGGAACATATGTGACTATGCTAATGCAGATTTGGTTGGACTTTTTGGATTGACGAAACCTGAATCCATTATAACAAGCCAGGGAACAGATTGATTATCTGACTATGTACTGTATTCCGATGCAACCTATGGAGGCTCCATGGGGCGGACAGGTCATGACATCGGTTATCTGGTATTGTCATGGTATTTTTTTCATGAGCTACCTTGAAAAAAGAATATTAAACCATCGACAGTGAGTATTGGTATTGGTGTGCATTATTGGAGCTATTTAATACCGAAAAAAAAATTGACAGTGTGCCTGTACATAAGAGCAGCGCTACCATCAACGATTTAGGGCTCCAATTGCTTCCCCATCCACATTATTCTCCTAATTTGGTTTCCTCGAACTAATATGACTCACATATTGTAGCAGTTCTGAGAATCGTGAAGAAGGCTTTTTCTGTTCCTCACGAGTCGAAACAAGGGAGCCACCTTGGACAACTCATTTTCATGCTATTCATGAATGATGTTTGCAGTAAATCCTAAGAATATATCGCATCATCGCAAGCCATTTGGATTGAGGTGGTCTTTTTTTTACAAGGTGAAATGCATTTACGCATGGAGTGTGGGACTCTCCACAGGACTACCCAACTGTTGATTGGAACTACCCACTAAAATACCTTGGATCTCCAACCCTACCTCTCCGGCACCACCGCTAGGTATTACTTCGGGGTGGAAGGCTATTGGTGCTCACAGCACCCTCCCCAGTAGGATTGAGGTGGTCTACAAATGGACATGTGTAACATTATACATCTGTAACCGAAACAGATTCCAGATTGTTTCTGTTGCTGCGAAAGCTTAAGCAGTTTTGGTACTGCTGTTTTTGCTGTTTACATCAACTGGATCGAAGGGGTACGAAAGTCCAAAGTGAATATTTCTTCAGCGGCTTTCCGTTTTCAATTGACTGCTTGATAAAATCGGTTAGCACAGGGTACATAGAAACGGGTCTGTCCTCTATGCACAAAAATTTGTTAACCCCTAAATAACTATTCATGATCCAGTTTTTCCGAAATCAGAAGTCGGCTTTGGCTGAAATCAAATCAAATCTATGAAACGATTCTTGCGAAAATCGACTTAGTTCTCTCTGAGCAAGTTTCGTGAGCTCTTTTGGTCGTTACTAAGATTGTTTGAGAAATCGATGAGAGTTATATATCCAAAATTTTGAACGTTCCACAGTGGTTCGAATCAATAAAAACGTGGACATAAATCAGTAGCTGCCAAACCGTTCTTTTAATGCATATAGTTGCTTTGAAGAAATTATTTACAAATATATACCGCGTAATTTGATCCTATCATTAATTGTTCATGGCCAACTTTGAGAAAAAATGTAACCATAACTTTTTTTTCTGAAGAGATCGACATTTTTTTTCTTCTACAAAATTTTAGAACTATTAAAAATAGTTTACTTTGTCAAATATACCAAAAGTCTAGGTCGCACCGTTTCGGATATACAAAGCGTTTTTATGGCAACCCCCTTAAAATCAGTTTTTTATTCATAAATTGTTTCGAATTATTTTGTTATGCATACTTTGTTTGGAATAATTGTAGAATTTATAAAATCGCATATTTTTGTTGAAGATAGTGCATAGGTTTCTTGTTTCCTGGCAAAGTTATGCAACATTTTACCTTTTTTTTACCTAGGATAAAACCTCGCACCGAAGCGAAATATGCAACTTTATGCAGCTGATTTTTACAAAATTTGTAGGAAAAGATGTGCCCAATATCATAAAAAAAATCTTAGTGGAACTCCGTGGAACTTTTTTTTAGGTCTTTTCAAAGTTAGTTTTCATTACTGAATTATGGCAACCCCCTTAAAACTAGTTTTCTAGTCATAACTTGTTTCGCGTTATTTTTTATGCATACTTCGTTTGGAATAATTGTAGAAAATATAGAATTTCATAATTTTGTAGTAGCTAATGCATAAGTTTATTCTTTTCTGGAAAATTTATGCATAATTTTACCTTTTTATACCCAGGAAACCTTGTGCCGAAGCGAAATATGCAACTTAATGCAGCAAACTTTAATAATACTTATAGGAGAACATGTGCCTTATCCAATTTATTTTCCAATGAGAATATCTTGAGTAATATTCGTGTGACTCGTTTTCACTATGGCCATGCTGAAACCATGAATGGTTAAGAAACAGAGGGCGTCACGCGTCTGCTATTTCTGTAACTCACTTTTGCAGTGAGCGTCGCCCGATCCACATCTCGTCCTAAAAATCGTGTTGCTTCGCGATAACTCAATTTATTTACACGTTTAAACATGAAATCTCTTCGTAAAGGTTTGTACTTTAACAATACTTTATCATATTTTGTCTAGAAAACATTTTTCCATTTTTTAAATATGTGTTGAAGTTTTGATAATTTTTCGGATTTTCAATAATTAAAACTAAATTTGAAAAGGCCTAAAATTGCATCTTGTTCCACTTAGATTTATTCTAATATTGTCATTTGTAAAAAGTAACAAAATAAAAATCGCAACAATTTGCTTAAGTTGCGCGTGCAAGCATGAACTTGTTTATGCGTGTTTACGCGCGTCCAGACTGGTAGTCGGAAATAGGATAGAAATATCTTTCATATATTTACATACGTGCATAGCATGTATAGTAATAATCCATGGGGTATTTCTCACAAAGCCTTTTTTCAACAGCCTGTAAAATATAACAAAGATACAAAAATTCGTCCAAGGCATGAATGTACGGTTTTTTTAGGTTTCAAATAAGCGATTCCATAAAACAACCTTTATAGTTTATTGAATGAAAAAAGTTAAAAATTAATAAACAAATAAAAAAAATCCAAACTTGGGCACGAGGAAAAACAGCCGTGAAAAAACGATGACAAATGTTTTTTGTAGACTCCTAGTAGCTTCTGACCCACTGATTTCGAATATTTATTACAAACCTATCAAAACTGGAAAGAAATTGTCACTGGAAGCAATTGATATGCTAGAACTTACAACAGAACAAGAAATTAGCGATACGGAAAACTCGGACGATAGCGTGACTGATACTGATTGATCGAATGCAATGCGACTAAGTGACATATTGTAATGATTTATTAGGTAACATTAACTACCTAGTTAATTGATTAGGTTGTGAGAAGTATTGGGAAAAGTTACTCATTTAAATACTAACTTTGTAGTAGATACTTAGGTAATAGAGATAAATTCTACGTAGGTAATTCCAAAAAAACTGTTTTTAAAATAAAGCGAATATCTCAAAAAATATTTTTTTTACATTATTCATATCTTCAGCAAAAATACTTGAAATATTTTTTTCTTTGAAATAAGATAGAAAGAAAACATTTTTTCGTCAAAAACAAAATTATTTTTTTTCGAAATCGGTACTACCCCCTTAACAAAAATTAAGGTGCTACTTTCAAAAGAAGCGTTATATATTTTTGTAAAACTTCTTCGAAGACACGTTAGCTCTTTAAAATCAGTGAAAGTCTGTACAGACTTGTGACCGTCTTGTTTCAGTTATGGACCACTGTGCGCCCTCCGTTTCTTAACCATTCATTGTTTCAGCATGGCCATAGTGAAAATGAGTCACACGAATATTACTCAAGATATTCTCATTGGAAAATAAATTTGATAAGGTACATGTTCTCCTATAAGTATTATAAAAGTTTGCTGCATTAAGTTGCATATTTCGCTTCGCACAAGGTTTTCTAGGTAAGAAGTAAAATTATGCATAAATTTTCCAGAAAAGAATAAACTTTAGCTTCTACAAAATTATGAAATTTTATATTTTCTACAATTATTCCAAACGAAGTACGCATAAAAAAATAACTCGAAACAAGTTTTGACTAGAAAACTAGTTTTAAGGGGGTTGCCATAATTCAGTAATGAAAACTAACTTTGAAAAGACCTAAAAAAAAGTTCCACCGAGTTCCACTTAAATTTTTTTTTATGATATTGGGCACATCTTTTCCTACAAATTTTGTAAAAATCAGCTGCATAAAGTTGCATATTTCGCTTCGGTGCAAGGTTTTATCCTAGGTAAAAAAAAGGTAGAATGTTGCATAACTTTGCCAGGAAACAAGGAACCTATGCACTACCTTCAACAAAAATATGGGATTCTTTATTTTCTTCAATTATTCCAAAGAAAGTATGCATAAAAAAATAACTCGAAACAAGTTATAAATAAAATACTGATTTAAAGGGGGTTGCCATAAAAACGCTTTGTATATCCGAAACGGTGCGACCTAGACTTTTGGTATATTTGACAAAGTAAATTATTTTTAATAGTTCTAAAACTTTGTAGAAGAAAAAAAATTTCTATCTCTTCAGAAAAAAAAGTTATGGTTAGATTTTTTCTCAAAGTAGGCCATGAACAATTAATTATAGGATCAAATTACGCGGTATATATTTGTAAATAATTTCTTCAAAGCAACTATATGCATTAAACGAACGGTTTGGCAGCTACTGATTTATGTTCACGTTTTTATTGATTCGAACCACTGTGCGTTCTTTCCAATTATTTAACACATTTTTCCAATTTAACACATAGAACATATGAATATTTATAGCTAATTATTTTCTACGCGTATTCGGAAATTGTTTACAGTTGATTGATTACTTCTTAGTATTCACTCCCGCTTCCAAGAGGTACTGAAGGCCCACCAAGAATTATATTATATTATATTATATTATATAATTAGATGGTCCCTTCCCGAAACGAAATTCACCCATATTGTAAGCATTTTCAAGGAGTATCGATAATTCGGAAGTCGCAATATTGAATTCTGGAATTAGCTCAAACATCGTTTTCTGGCTTCTGCTCTTTAATATTATTCCAAAAATATCCATTTTGTGAAGGTTTTCAATAAATACCGATAAACCGGAAGTTGCCATTTTAGATTTCGAACCGACCTCAAACATCGTTTTTCGAAACTGACTCTTCAAACCCGTTCCATTAATAATCGTAAAAAATAAAAAAGAAGCAAAAAAAGTTTACGATATTTGGGATTTGGTTCGTAAAAAGAGTTACGAAAAAAATGTACATAAACGGAGTTTTGGGTGTTTGAACAATACAACTTTCGATGCTCAGGTGTGTTCGTACCTTAAATATGAAATTTACGTTGGAATGAAAGGAACGCAATAAACTATAAGTTTTAATTGTTCATTCATATTCTCGTGTTTGCTTGAACATCCTAAACCCTTCTTTGCCGTGGCACTCCAATGGAGGCGCGCGGTTTTTTGTTTGCATCTAGATTTGAATCAGTTCTGAAACTAGTTTTCAACGGGCTTCGCACGGATAGTAAAATTTAAAACGAGTAGATGAGAAAAGGAAGAGAAAAAAATCCTCCCGCAGCGATGAAAACTACTCTATGAATTATTTCTTCTGTAGCGGTGAAAAGTTTTCGAATTTTACCCGACGGCATTGGTGGCAGTACCGAAAAAAAGGAACGTTTGTTCAAGTGCTCGTGGTTGCACAATAAATGTTTTCCGCCTCGCTGAAAAATGTTTGAAACTTTCGGTGACTAAAAAAGTATCGGAATATAAAACACATTGAACTGCCATAAAGCACAGCGATGACTAAATTTTTCAATTGAATAACCGTTATGATCGAGTTAATCTTCAAACTCGCGAAACTGGTTGAAACAAACTTTTTTCTCGCGTAGCCTGACGGCATCCGCTGAGCTGTAGAAATTGAAAACGATCACTCAACAGCGAATGTTTCCGATTCCAATCGAAGACATAAAAAAGCTGTCAGTCGTATATTTCTATCCTTATAACCCAACTTGACCGACAAATTGATTTTACTTGTTCCCGTTCAAGCCACTACAGGCCTTTCTTATTTTTATGATTATCACATCGCTCGGTAAAAATATCACTAGACAGCCAATAACAAGTGGAACACATGTGAAAACACCACAACCACACACTCGCAGGCAGCCGATAGAAACCGTCGCGCACAGTGGCTTCCTCTGCCCTAACAATAACAACGACCTCGCATAATAACCCCTCGAGTTCCCGATCCAGTTCCAGTTCACCCAGCCCGCAGAGCAGTTCCGGTTTTGGCCATCGCCATGGCGGGGAGGGGAACGAAACTGCCATAAAATATTTAGTATAAAAAAACAACAACAACGACAACAGCAAAAAAAAAAGTTGTTCTCCCCTGTTTACTCATTATGTCAGCTCTCCCCTATGAGCGTTGCGTAGTGTGTGGGCGTGGGGAATTGTTTTTTTTTACTACATTTTCGGGCTCCATAAAGAGACGAACACTTGTCCTAATTAAAATCCCTTCATGATAGCTTTCACCGCAGACGCGCGCGGGCTATATAAGGAACAGAAGCTAGGATCCGAGCTGCCACGGAATGTCAGCTGGGAAGAACCTAAAGCTTATGTTATACTATTCAGACACGGGGCGGGGTGGGAGGCGAGCTTTCCATTGCAGTGGTTACCGGGCAGAATTTGATGGTTAATGAGCTGTTAATAATTTATGGCTTCCGGAGCGCTTGGTGCCAGTTGGGACCAAGTGTTATTATTTTATTGAACCGTTGAATAATGGCGCAGTTGCAAATTTATCTCCGCTCAGTTTCAATTAGCAAATTTCACCCGACGCTATGTAAAGAAGACAATATTTGTTTTACGAGCTATAAAGAGCATTATAACTTTACTGATGCAATATATCTTCCGAATGAAATTGAAAAATGGCTCGTTTAACGTATATTTGATTGTTTTGGTCGTATTACTAAGGTCACTCAGGTCGCTTTATTAAAAGTGAAAACTCGGCTCAAAAGTGCTTTATTGAATTTATCGCACAGCTTAGGGGAAATATTAACGTTCAGCAGACATATGACATTGAGGAGCTTTAATATACTCAAATAGTTTGAAATCAGTAATGATTGAAGCGCATCTACTCATGTTCGAGCTATGCAAGATATTGTCTCTGAGTGTTCCAAATATACTGTTATTGTCAAGATTTTAACTATTGAACTCAAGCACTGTGCTGTCCGACCAACTCAAACTAAGTAACAACTGAAGCAACCAATGTTGCTGACCTACATATCATTTTCCATTACCAACAACTGGCAAAGCGCTTTGTTGTTACGCCGAACGCCATTTATCCCAATGTTATTTCGCATAGGTTTGCATATAAGAGGCCATCGGTTAACTCAGCAATCGTCGCCTCGGAGAATTTGTACCTTGGCTTCAGTTATGTAGTATCATCCCGATCAAATGCACATAACAAAATTATAACCAAATTATTTTAACAGTTGTTATTTTTATCAAAATGTGATATGTTCAGTTATCTAGACAGTATATTTGTCGGTTTATAATAACGCACAATATCAATATTATAACACAGTCTGTTACAATTACTTTCAACGTATACGTATTAAAGTCAAATATTTATTATTGTTTATCGTCTTGACATCTAACATGGAAAGATGGGATAAAACGCACCTTGAGGCAAACAAACATATCGTATTTTTTCAAAAAATACGACAAAATTATTCAAAATATTGACACTTATTGCTGAATACTGAAGTTATGCTAGGAAACAGCTGATTCCACAAAAATTTTCTTGAAATTACATTTGTTCCAATATAGGTCAGATATTTGGAATACAATTAGTTACTCTACACTTATGCCAACTGAGCAACATTACATAAATTTCGAGAAGAACAACACTCCGCCATTGGTTCCTAGGATTTAAGTACGAGGTCTGTTCAAAAAGTACCCGGAATGCTCATTTTTCTAAAAAAATATTTATTTATTCGTCTACATCTATATGGTCCCCTTCAAAGTAATCCCCCCTAGATATAATACACTTTTGCCAGCGTTTTTTCCAGTCTTCGAAACACCCCTGATAGTCACTTTTTGTAATGCTCTGTAGCACTCTCAGCGATTCTGCCTTTATCTCTTCAATCGATGAAAAACGCTGTCCTTTCATGGGTCTCTTCAACTTTGGGAACAGGAAAAAATCACACGGAGCGATATCTGGTGAATAAGGAGGTTGGGGCATGATTAAAGTCTTGTTTTTAGCCAAAAAAGCGTTTGTTTTTTTGATCAAAATTCAGCAGTTTTGGAACGAATTTTGCTGGCACTCGTTTCATGCCCAAAACATTTGAAAAAATATGATGGCATGAGCCAACTGATATGCCAACTTCATCAGCAACTTCTCTAATAGTGATTCGGCCATCATCCATAATCATTTTTTCCACTTTTCCCACATTTTCATCGATTATTGACGTGCTGGGTCGACCGGAGCGTTCGTCGTCTTCAACGTCTTCGTGGCCATCTTGGAAACGCTTATACCACTCGTAAACACTTGTTTTTTTCATAGCAGACTCACCGTAGGCTCTCTGGAACATTTCGCACACTTGGTTACACTTTATTTCATTTTTCACGCAAAATTTAATACAAATTCTTTGACTCTTCAATTCTTCCATTGTTTAAACTAACAATAATCGCCGAGCTCAAAAAAACACGTCTACACCAGCCGCTACAAGACAGTATGTAAACAATGAATACAGCTGAAAATTTCACCATACATTAGGGACATATGTACCAACACAATAAAAAAAAATTTTGACCACTGGACTCTCCAGACGCGCGCAATTAAAAAATTCCGGGAACTTTTTGAATAGACCTCGTATGAATTATCGAATTAAAGAATAATCGTGAATAATTCTTACATTTAACAAGCGCACTCACTTAAAAAATGTTCATCTATCTTTAATATAAAAGCAACATATTTTAGTAATGAGTTTATATGTGTCGTTCGTTTTGTCATTTTATTGCATTATTATAGTGCAATTAGTAGTCTTTCTACAATTTTCGGAACCCGGGATCGGATAGAACGAAGCAAATTTATTTGGTCATCAACATACATTGACACCCAAACCTCCATTTACGTTATAATCGGGGGTTAGTAAATCGAATAATGACGTATAAAAAATTTACGTTACTTGGAATTTTCAACGAAAAAAAAAAAGTTTTTCTTTTGGAAATGTATTATTGGGTATGTATAATATAATGAATAATTTTGGAACGAAAATCATCAGTATTTGCAGGAAAAGGATGTTCTAAATAGTTTCAAAATTCAAGATGGCGACTTCCGATTCATTGAAATGTCATAGAAAACCCTTACAATATGGGTGTTTTTGGAACAGAATTTATGAGAAGATGTCAACTTTTTGCCTATGTCAGGTTGTTTAACTAACTCTTACCACTTCATCGAAATTTTCCTACATCTAATCATAACATCCGATATGAAAATATCAAAATTGTTACGGTTTTTAAAAGATATCAATAAACCGGAAGTCACCATCTTGGAATTTAGAACCATTTTAAACATCCTTTCTCGACATGTACATATCCAATGCGTTCCGATATTACCCATACTGTAAGGGTTTTCAATGAATATCAAAGAGGCCATCGTAGATTTCAGAACCTTTTTAAACCTCATTTGAGGACATCTTCTCATCAAATCTGTTCCAAAAACAGCCATATTGTAAGGGGTTTCATGAAATATCAGTGAACCGGAAGTCGTCATCTAGGATTTCAGAACCAGTTCTTACATCGTTTTCAGACATCTACTCGTCAAACCCTTTCCAAAAATACTTATATTGTAGTAGTTTCCGTGGAATATAAATGAGCAGGAAATCCTTTTCCTTGTATGCAAAAACCTCTTTTTACGAAGTAGGTTCGTAAAAAAAGTATACGTTATTCGGAATATGCTTCGTAAAAAAAGTTAACGTTATTTGGGATTTACTACGTAAAAAGAGTTACGTAAAAAGAGGTGATGTAAATGAAGTTTACGTAAACGGAGGTTTGGGTGTAATCGAAAACAATAAGACCAATATTGCAAATTTCACGTTCGTCACTGTAGGCCAATTTTGTAGTCATCACTCATCACAAGCCTCGAATTTGAAAATAACCTGGAAACTTGCGAACTTTTGGTTGGTGGCTATTTTTACAGATTTCACAAATCCGTTATTCCGTAACCGGAAATCGAAACTGTATAACATCCAGTAGCTGCTAATCATGGTCTATGAAACAGTTCATATTTCGTATATGTCGATTTAGTTAACTACGTAAAAGCTATGTGCACATTCTTGTCTCGTTCACTCGATTTATGTATCGAATATTGTTGGTTTTCGTGCTTTTTTGTATAAAAAATGTAGTGCTAATCTAAAACAAAATAATCAAACTAATCCCATATGAATCTAGTGTGTATTGTATTCAAAATAATTTCCGTTTGTTTCAACTGATTTAAAGCCATATAAAATTTTCACTAAACCATATAAAATATATTTTTATACATAGGCAAACATCAAACCTATGTACATCCCGTTTCACATCTATATAACACGCACAACAATTGTATTTAGAAAATTTAGCGAATTGATAAAATTTCCACGAACATATTTGACTAGTGGTATCAGTGGCATGTAATCTACCCTGTAAGAAACAATGGCAATTACATTTCATTTAATCTCTTCCGTCGCTAAAAGATCCTTCCCCAGTTTTGAACTGCCACTTTTATATTTAGTAGAGTGAATGTCATCATTATCGTAAAGGTCTGTATAATTACTTTCACTGCTACGAGTACAAAGAAGAACAAAAATTAGAATGAATTCTAAGTTCCAGGAATAGCTTGTAAGAAATATTCAGCACTCAATTTAGACAAAGTAGCTATTTTAGGCAATCTGCGATCATGCTTTATCACGTATGCCATTATTTACAGGAATACACAGTTTAAAAAAGACAAACCAACTTTCAATCTGTAGCGTATATCCATTTAAACATTTCAGGTTTACATACCCCATGCAAAAACTGGCTTACATGATCACTCACTGATTAAAAAGAAGCGACGCAAGAAGTGTGCGTCGATGGAAAACATTCAGCTTTATTATTAAACACCGCTTATCATGTATTGGTGAGTTTTCCATCCACTCATAAGTAACCTTCACAGTCTCGTGTATTCGAAGTGTGTGTCTTCGCCAATCTTCGCGGTTGAAATTTGGTTCCGATTGCCGGATGTTTTTTTTTTATTTCAAGCAAAATCGCCTAAAGGTATGCAATTGTATGGCACATAAAAATCTATTTTTAGAATTGCACGGTGAAATCTTACGCACCATAAAATTGGTAATAATAATTGAAAAACTTCAGGATTCATAACAAATTTGGATATAATATTGATATTATCATATTAAGTTTTGCTACAATTTAATTGTCATCTAAGCCAATTTTAGATATAATTTTTGTTATTTTAACAGCTAACCAGCCAAATATAAAACCAATTTTGTTATGTGAAATAAATATCCCAATTTGTTATAAACTTGTTTCGACCATCTGATCGGGATGACTACTGTTTGATTTTGGTATTTACTTTTCAGTGGTAAAAATAGCATCGAAGTCATAGGAACAACGCGTAACAATTTTGCTCATGCATCGTGAAAAACCGAACTGCTTGCACGTCAAGTTAATGAAATTGTCTATGTGGTCAGGACAATAGAGTAAGCGAATTCCGATAACGTTTGTCGATTACGAGCGAGATTGGAACCGGAAGCCGGAGAACGCAATAATATCGAAATGGTGTTTCAAGCGGAGCTTAGGAATTCGTGATTAAATTTTCAACAGTGTTAGATAACCATAAATAATTGAAAAACAACGTTTTCTGAAACTTTTGGAAAAAATGAGGAAAATTCATCACGCTTGCTTGCCTTTTTTATCAGTTCCGATTATCTACTGGACGAGTACAAAAGGTAAACTCTGATTGAAAATCGTTCATTTCTTCTAGTGCTTCAGACGGAATTGGATGGCGAGGTAAAGTTCTCCCACCAGTGAAACGCTTTCATTTGGACTTCGATCGTCAGTAATGAGCGCAGACCTTTGCGGGGTACAAAACCTCAAACGCTCAGGTCGCAGAGCCATTTTCCCTTCAAAGAAGCTCGATTGCTTTATCCTGCTGCTGGTCGATGGATAACAATGGGGAACATTATGCAAAATCAGTCCTTCTAATGGCTCCAGGTTTTATCTAAAGAACTATAAAGATTGCTTCTTTGCAAATCGGTTATTAAAGCCATCAGTGTAGTGCAAATCAGAAATAATTTGATTTTCTTTGTGCAATTTTTGCAGTGCAAAATTCGCAACAGTGTTTGATATCTTAGAGAGTTACACAAGTCGGTCCTTCTGAATGCCAGAAATTAATCCCGTTCTGGCCTTTGAAAGTTTCTTCCACTGTAATATTCAAATCCAAAATGAAATATTCGACATCAAAATTGAACCTTTTTTTAACCAGTTGTAGTTTGTAGTAGAATTTATTGCTGATTTGCTATATCAATTGCATAGCACCGACTTAAAATAGATTCGAACTCAACTCGTCACTCTCCATCACGAACGCCTTCCAAAAACGGTTTTTTTAGAACCACTATTATTTTATCATAAAGAACTATACTGGTTATTTTATAATATATAATTGTATGTCGGAATGTTTAATGTAACTAATCAGTACTTTAGTTTAGGTGTATCGTTTCAAATTCTAGAAGTGAAAAGGGGAAAGCTTGCACATCTCACACAATCGATCAACTATTTGATATTCGGAAGTATAAAGACGTCAGTTTTATTCGTATTCACGTCATCTAGTTATATCTCTGACATTACCCACCCGTACTTGTTATCGGCGATCATCGACGAGCAGTTTTATTTACAGGCGTGCCTGGGAAAACGTCTGTTTCTTCTACACAAGCATCATAATTGTTCCGTTCTAATTTGGCAAGATTTGGTATATTACCATTACGGAAAAGGGCTGTGAAATGGTCAGCTGTGAACAGCATCCTGGTGGTGCCTTTATGGTATGTACCCTACCAAGACTCCAAACTCGCACTCTTCTTATGAACATTTCTTTAGTTTGCATCACTGCAAAAACCGACTTTTGAACCAAGGCCCGGAGGGCCGAATGTCATATACCATTCAACTCAGCTCGACAAACTGTGTTTGTATGTATGTGTGTGTGTGTTTGTGTGTGTGTGTGTGTGTGTGTGTTTGTGTGTGTGTGTGTGTGTGTGTGTGTGTGTGTGTGTGTGTGTGTGTGTGTGTGTGTGTGTGTGTGTGTGTGTGTGTGTGTGTGTGTGTGTGTGTGTGTGTGTGTGTGTGTGTGTGTGTGTGTGTGTGTGTGTGTGTCACAAATATTATCACTCATTTTTTTCGGAGATGGCCTAACCGATTTTCACTAACTTAGATTCAAATGAAAGGTCTCACGCTCCCATACAAAGTTTCTGAATTTCATCTGGATCCAACTTCCGGTTCTGGAATTACAGGGTGATATGCATAAAAAATGTGAAAATAATGCATTAAAAATGTGAAAATAATGTCACTCACTTTTCTCGAAGATGGAAGTTCTTAAGATGCCATAAGAATATCCCAATTTTCATTCGGATCAAACCCCTGGTTCCGGAGATAGGGTTCTCAGTATGAGAACGTCAATTTCAGGAATACTTTGTTCATAAGCTACCTCTTTATATTGGCTAGTGATTTTCTCTAGTTTGCAAACCATGCCAAAAAATTTCCAAAAGTGAAAAATTCAAATCATCATAGAGAATCGTAAAAAAACGTGTAGGTCATATTAGTGCATGGTTGAATGAACCGAATGTCACTATGCCGATATCCAGCTTTTGCTTGCGGAAGTACCAACATTAGTATTCAAATGGAATAAAATGTACCTCCCTTTACTTTCTCACATATGATTGAATAGAATTTCACTAACTTAAATTCAAATGTAGTGTATCAATGTAGTAATGTTATGCAACAGAAATCTTCAAAACTATTTTCTGAACTTTTTTAAATTGTAGTATTTCGGGGAATTTATGCTATCATTACACCACTAGGTGGATTAAAACAGTTTTTTTTTTTTCATTTAGAGGTTAGCCAAATTTTGTGCTAGGGCACATAACCGTTTTTATTATTTTTACGTTGCAAAACAGAAAGTGTTCTGTAAGTAGCAGAAACTTTACGTCTGCTTAGCGGTTCAAATTGAACTGCCGAGTTTAGCAGTAAGCAGTTCAATTTGAACTGCTCTGCACTGATGAGTCAAAGACGAAACGTAAAAATAATAAGGTTTTTTTTGTTTAGCAGCACCGTTTTTTGATATCCATGTAAAATTTTAAGTAATAATAAAATGATTAGTGTTCGAGATACACATGTTTTTTATGAAAGCCGGAAGAGAATTTTTCGATATTTACGACGTCTGAAATCGTTCATATATGAAGTGCGATTAAGTCAATATGAGTCCATCCAAACAAATTTTTCAATGGTGTGCTATTAATATACTAAAAAACGTGATTAATCCACCTAGCAGTGAGATGATACCTTTTTTTATCAATACGCATGTGTTTTTGCATGGATATTCTTAGGTGTTTTAGTTCTCATGACATTATTTTAATTATCGTCGTTTTAAACGGCAAATTGAGATTTTAATCACTCATTACCCTGTAATTTCGAAACTGCAAATCGTATCAAATTTCAATCCTAACGTGTGACAATCGATTGAACATTCCATGTCGAAGTAAGTAAAATTTAGAGTTTTTCGTCATTATTTATGGTACTTCCAGAGCCGGTATTCAGGAACTAGCATAACCCAAAATGATTCGATTGACCATAAATTAATACGCCAAACAATTTACATGAAATTTATAAACTCATCATCTGTAATTCCAGAATCGGATAAAATTCACCAATTTTGTATGGGACCTTAAGTCCTGTAATATTTGTTTTTGAAGTTCGATTTGGTCTTTTTTGAGAAAATGATTGAGCTTTGAGAATCGATTCGATACTGGAACCGGAATTATAAAATCGGTGTAGCCGAAATCAGTTAAATTCACCTGAGCAGTGTGTAGACATCTTTGAGAAATTGTAGTGCGAATTAAAATTTGGAGGTACATTCCGAATCCAAAAACGAATACCGCTCAAACTGAAATAAATTTATTTGGTAATCGACTATCCAAATCTGCAAACCCGATAAATCTGATTAATTTATGTGAAATGGACATTTTTATACTAATCACCCTGCATTTTCTAAACCAGAAGTCGGATCTGACTAAAAAGAAAGAGGTTTTATAGGATTTTAAGACCTCTCATTTGAATCATACATGATTCTTAGATTTCATTTGAATCTTAGATCGGTTCAGCCATCTACGAGAAAAATTAATTGCATTGTTTTAATTTCGTTTCACATATCATCCTGTGGTTCCGCAATCAGAAGTCGGATCCAAACGTAATTCAGGAACCTTGTTTGGGAGTATACGACTTTTCATATGAATCTGAGTTTGTAGAAAACGGTTTAACCATCTCCGAGAAAATTGAGTGAAATTATTTGTCACACACGCATTTGCTGATCTCGACGAACTGAGTCGTATGGTATATGGAAGTCATGTTCTTCCAGCATTTATTGCTGTAAATAGTTTAAATCAATATAATTATGGAATTACTTCCAACTCGATAATGTTGGTATCATCTGGTTAACATATGCCATATTCGAAAGATTATGTTGCCAAAAATGAACCGTGCTAAAATTGGTTCGAGGCAAATTGTCATAAAAAAGGATGCTGTACACAGTCTTTTTGGTACTTAGAAACAATTATATGTAACAGTATAAAAAATCGTGTTTCATGTTGCTCCCAAGCATTGCTTTTTCATACAGCGCTCAAAATTCCTTCTACTGGAATAAGGCTTACACAAAAATATCGATATCTCCGTTAAAAATGGACGGATTTTAACAATCTATGGCTTGTTGGATAGGTATTACCGAGCGAAATCTAAGTCTGGAAACATATTCTGTTTTCAAGGTCAAATGTGACAGATACTGTCAAAAAACTGAAAATTTTGACATAAAACTTCGTATAACTCAAAAAGTAAACATCCGATCTCAAAACCATTCAATAGCGTTTTGGGTGACGGGGAGACCTTTCATTCGCGACTAGTTTGATCAAAATCGGTCCAGCCATCTCTGAGATCTCGACCTCTTAGTTGACAACACACATACAGACACACACACATACACACACACACACACAGACATTTGCTCAGTTCGTCGAGCTGAATCGATTGGTATATGACATTCGGCCCTCCGGGCCTCGGAAAATTTTTCGAAAGTTTGAGCGAATTCTATACCTATTTTTTATATATATAAAAAAAGGTAAAAACGTTGCAATATGTGTTGTTCAATGTTTTCGAATCAAATGGTAGTTAATTTTTTTTTGTTTCAATTATAGAGGCTTTAACATTAATGTCATTCGCCTCCTCGGGCCAGAAAAACTTTCTGACCCTATGTGCGGGGTTGGGAATCAAACCCAGGCGGGCGGCGTGAAAGGCATCGACTTACCCATCACTCTATACCCGTCCCCCTGGTAGTTAAATTATATAAATTCATTAACAAATTTCTGAGTTATAGACGCTCAAAATTATGACAGAAAACGGCAAATACAGGCGTCATGAGTTTTTTTTTCTTACTCGTTTATACAAAACATTTTAGAAAAACCTGTTTCAATCCACCTAGTGGTGTAATGATGCCTTTCTCATGTATAATATTGTGGTATTCTATTCAAAAATTTTCTCTTCGATTTTTGAAAGAAACCAAGAGATTGAGCATAACATACAGAATAAAACAGTGCTCTGATTGCGTAAGTCATCCTTAAGAAAAAGAAAACGAAACGAAGACGGTTCACTATTATATGCACTTCCGGATTGGAACCGGATAACCGGTATAATCAAAGTCGGCTCGTATGGCCACCAATTAACATGGCACACAAACTCTACTATTACGCACTCTAAATTACGATTTAAATGTTTGTTGCATCCGAAAATATTTTAGGTGACGGTGTATAATATTGAACACACTTTACCCTATAACTCCGGAACCGGAAGTCGGATCCGGATGAAATTTAGGAATTCCGTATGGGACCACGAGACCTTTTATTTGAATCTAAGTTTGTCAAAATCGGTTCAGCCATCTCCGAGAAAATCTAGTGAGATTATTTGACACACACACACACACACACACACACACACACACACACACACATTGCTCAGCTCGATGAACTGAGTCGAATGGTATATGACACTTGGCCCTCCGGGCCAATTTTCACTAGTCGGTTTTTCAAGTGATTGCATAACCTTTCTTTATGAGAAAGGCAAAATTGAGTTTTGAGTTAATTGTGTTTATCTCACACTACTGGAAAATTCATCATAAATTGCTGATCATATTTCCGATGGTATGAGGAAAAAATGACGTTGCTGCGTTAAGTATAACAAAAGATATTTACGTTCAAGTTCTACCCATTCTTGTGCAGAGTAAATTTTGGAAAGGCGCCCCATAGTAAAGTAAGACGTATTTACATCAAAAACAAATGCAAACCGTCGCACAGTGGGAATATACTACAATGATCAGCCCCATGGGGTTGTTCGAGCCATTGATGTGGAACGAGGCCACCAAAATTTCTAATGATCTACAATCAAAAAGTTCGCTTCTATTTATAGATTCGCGTTCTTCCAACAGCTTCACTTTTGCATCGATTGACCAATCAGAGCGATGCTCTCCCTTTGATACATTGCTTACTCCTTCAAAACCGTCGTCTATGGAAGGGAAATCCGGTATGCCAAAAATTTTTAGCAGTCAAATAGGACCCTGCTCGCTACTAATCAAAATCATTCATTTATCTAAAAATCTAATCATTTATAATTGAAAATACGTGGCTTGATACATTCAAAACGAAACTTAGAAATATTTCCTATCAAATGATGAAATAATATTAATAATTGATACAAAATAGACTGAGCTGTAAGTGTTCAAAACCTGACCACATTTCTACTTGCATTTTTTCTTGAGTTTCTGATTTGCACCCCTATATAGAAAACAAAATGTGTTCCACATCTTAAATCTATGAAAACCCGCAAAGAATTCTGTAACTCATGAACTAATTGAGATAGGTCAACAAACTAAAGCGTTTATTATGTAAAAATGTCCAAGGAATTCAATGAAATGGTTTACAATGGCCGCACGAATCGCAATCCTGCTCGTTTTACCCCAAATGTACAGCAGTTTTGGGGTTTCTTATAACATTCGCTCTGTAACTTGAGTGCGTCGAGTGCGGTATTCTGGAAAAGCCTACTTTCATGTAAAAAAGTCTGGAGAATCGATTGGCCGAACGAAACGTTTTGGTGACGATTTTACCCCAATTCCACCATTTCATGAGATCCTTACTGTGAATCGTTCTTGAATGTTGGTAAAACTTCTTGCAAGTTTTCTAAATCTAGCTTATCTCATGTTAAAAAGTCTGAAAAATCGAATGGAAGAACCTACACTGGCCCCACGAAATGTTTTGATGACTATTTTACCGAGATTCAAGGACGATGTCAATTTTGCCTTGGAAGGTCCCCGCTTATCGTTTGCTGATGATGTCAAGATCTATCACATCGTCCGCAACTTAGAAGACGTAGCCTTTCTCCAGCGGCAATTGTTAATCTTCGCAGATTGGTGTAAAGTTAACCGTATGATTGTAAATCCAGATAAATGCTCGGCCATTACGTTCACGAGGAGAAAAATGCCATTGCATGTCGAATACTTTCTGGATGGATCCTCGATTGGAAGATCTACTGGCGTTAAGGATCTTGGCGTCCATCTCGATGAGCAACTTACATTCAAGCATCACATCAGTTACATTGTAGCTAAAGCTTCCCGTAGCTTAGGATTCCTAATGAGAATAACTAAGCACTTCACAGACATACACTGTCTAAAATCGCTTTACTGCTCGCTTGTTCGTTCAACTCTCGAATATTGCTCGGCAATTTGGAACCTATGCTACCTGAACGGTGCTCATAGAATTGAGGGAATACAGCGTAGATTCGTTCGCTTCGCTCTTCGTCGATTGCCGTGGACCGATCCTCATCAACTTCCTAGTTATGAGTCGCGGGTTATTAATGGGTCTCGACACATTACAAGTGCGACGAGAATTATCACGCGCTTTGATAATAGCAGATATATTCAACGGTAGGATCGACTGTCCCGTTTTGCTCAACGAAATTAATATTAATGTGCGACCCAGAGCTCTCCGCAACAGTGCTTTTCTTCGACTTCCTATACGACGTACCAACTATGGCGCAAACGGTTCTATTATTGGTTTACAGAGATCGTTCAACCGCGTTTCATCTGGGTATGATTTTAATGTGTCACGAAGCAGAATACGTACAAATTTTCTGAATATTATTAGGAATTATCATTAGGACCAAATTGTGTCTGTTGATTGTAAATAAATAAATAAATATGACGATTTACAATACGATATCATGAAATGGAGAAATGGGATAAAATAGTCACTAGAACGTTTCGTGCGGCCAGTATAAGTTCTGGCATTCGATTCTACAGACTTTTTTTTCTATAAGATAAGCTGGATTTAGCAAATTTCAAATAAGTTTTACCATGATTTAAGACCGATTTATAATAAAATACCATAAAATGGAGGAAATCTGGTAAAATAGTCATCAAAACGTTTCGTGCGGCCAGTGTACACTCTTCCATTCGATTTTCCAGACATTTTTACATAAAATCAAGCTATTTCAGTAGACCGCACTCGATTTCTTTTCCAGTGATAGAACAAATACTACAGAAAACCCTAAAACTTCTGGGCATTTGGGGTAAAATGAGCAGGATGGCGATTCGTGCAGCCATTAAAAACCATTCCATTGAATTTCTTGGATTTTTTTTACATAATAAACACTCTTGTTTGTTGCCTTTTTCCATGGTTCTCAATTTTTTTGCGGGGTTCCTGTTTTTTTTCCACTGGGCTTCGTGTTGATCGTATTGAGGCTGACATGAACTTAGTTTATGTTATGTTTATCCTTCACCTAGGCGTGGAGTAGGGTTACTCTTTCACATCTACGCTATCACTATGTCGTGTTGTCTGGAAGTCGTTTTTATTTTCTCAGGAAAATCAACATCGTTTATTGGCTTCTTACTACATGGTATGAAGCGTCCCGGGCATCTCACAAAAAAGCCGTTTATGTTTTTGTTGAGAACAAGACTCTAGATGGCTCAATACCACATTTCACGACAATCTATTCACTAGTATTTGAATAACAACTATACATTCATGCATAAAAGCAACGGTACGGATTGGTGCACCATCCTCCGTATTCTCCAGACCTGGCCCTATTACGTTTTTCCAAACCTGAAAGGATTTCACCAGAGAGAGAGAAATTTTCGTCGAATGCTGAGGTCGATGCAGAAATGGAAGCCTGTTTTAAAGGCCTTGGCAAATATTTTTTTCTCAAAAGGCATCAAGATGTTGAAGGACCGATGGGTCAAGTGTGTCGCTCTAGATGCTCTAGTTTTCACGGTAAAAATCGAATTTTTCTTTGTTTGGCCCGGGACTTCTCATTCCATGTTGTATACAGTTTTGCCCTCTTCTCAACCGGCCCGTTTCGACAGTTTTATTAGTTTTAGATATCTAAGAACTTGCTTACGAGTAACCGGTTTGTATTAGGGGCACATGCCTGTTTTTATTTTCATTTACGTTTCTTCGACTATTGTTTTTCTTGCATATAAATATTATTTTCAATAATTGAGTACATTTACAGATGATGGAAATTTTCCCTCCTTCTCCAGTTCCTGTACAGTAAAATAGTGAAAATAGGCCACATTTTTTACCGTTTCATAGAGTGGCCCCCTTAAGAACCAAATGCGCTTCCATATAAAGAAAGTGCGTGAAATTCAATTGAACAGAACCGACAGTTTAATATCCATTCCGTTTTCCTGTGAGCACGAGGCAGCTAAATGTCACAAACACAAAACACCGAAAGTATCATAGAGACAAAATATGACAAATATCACACAACAATGATTCCAGCCAACAAAAATTGAAACCACCAACGCAGTGACGATGAATCAAAGGACGAAGATGCGACCCAACTAAAATAAACGGTGTCCTCCTCTGAAAAGAACCCAACTATCTATTGAGATTATAGACTGGAAGTTCTTTTGCCGGATATTATGTGAACCAGAGGGAAAATACTATAGAAAGTTA
The DNA here is from genome assembly GCF_030247185.1 of Malaya genurostris. Classification (NCBI taxonomy): domain Eukaryota; kingdom Metazoa; phylum Arthropoda; class Insecta; order Diptera; family Culicidae; genus Malaya; species Malaya genurostris. The sequence goes on along the minus strand of NC_080572.1, from coordinate 246,884,081 downwards.
TTTCGAGCAGTTGTCTGCGATTCGTTTGGAAGGAAGAGGAAGTCGTGATCGAACTCGAAGGAACCGAAGTCTCAACCAGTCTGAAACCGTTTTTCGACTTTTCTAGAAATATATTCCCAGGAATGGAAAATCACGGCGGACCGCTACTTTATTTTCAAGCAATTTTTCCATATCAAAATGAAAGTTTTTTGCAGTATCCGGACATTCTCGGCACTTGAAGACTATTTTGCCATGTATCCTTTTTGTGGAATAACATTGTTCCCAGGCAGCAAGCTTCATATTGCAAAACAATAAACCAGCATTTGAACACAACCTACGACTTCAACGATGTTATTGTAATACCAATGATTGGAATGCAAATGTGCGCCGCCGTTCGCTAGCTCGCGTCCACCAACGGTGTTTGTGAACTTTTTGAGATTCGCGGAGTTTGCTTGAAAACCTACTGGCACCAGCTGCATTCAGGAGATTTCACCGAGGATGTCATAAATTTGAAAAGTTTCTCGTTCACCTGCTCAATCGTCAAGCTCCGGAAAAGTTCTTTTCAAAAATGGTACCTGCTTCTGTCGGTTGGCCGTGCCAACCGGGTGCAGTTTGGTTTTTCTTAATTCGGTCGATCAATAATAATAATAATATCCGTTTTGCGAAGCCGTGATGCCAGTATGATAAATTCTCGAATTATAAGTCTCAATCTGTATTATTCTGGGACTTGTGTCGAAATGAAAGCATAACTTTTGATATGATATGTATTCCCAATTGATTTCTTTGTATTAACTTGGCTTAACTTTTAGTAAAGCAAGAATCAGTTCTCTGCAGAAATTGAGTTACATTTCGCTAAACTAAACTTTAGTTGAAACTTATTTTCTCCCTAATAAGTAAAGCTAAAGTTATTTTGAAACGGAACTTGACACTTTCGGCATAATTTGCAGCCGATTTCTAGAGCATAGAGTTTTAGGCTTCTGACATATGCCATCTGATTTGTGAGATCGAGTGAGATCAATCCTGTGAACCCAGAAGTAATTTCCTACGTCAAGAGAAAACTCCGACACTTTTATTCCGCCGTCGGTTTTACAAAAGAAGAAAAAAAGTGCTGCTGTATTTGTTGATCCAACTGCCGACTGATGTGAAGAAAATGAACACATTTAGCTCTCTCGATTGGGCGTAAAACCGACCCATCTCTCTGCTTATGGCAAGCAGTTTTCCGACCTCTCTGTCTCGCTCGCTTTTTTTCTGTTTCTGTGTCTCACTGGCAGGTGCTGCTGCCTGTTGCGGGTACCGTTGGGGATTATGTGAAAACCACAATATGAAAACGGAAAAGCCAAGCTTGACAACGATGAAGTTGACCTACCGCACCGCAACCGTCTGGCCAATGAAAATATCACCTATTTTTGACAGATGACTGAAAACCAGATGTTCGATTGAGTGGCACACTTTGTTCCCAAAACAGTTGTTAAAATTTGCTGGGAAAATGCAGTCTAGTATCAGCCTGTCCTGTACAGTATGAACGTAAATCTTATGCTCAGTATTAAAACAAGTTTTACCGTGCGGTGCAAACCCAGTCGAGTATGCCAATAGAAAAAAGGATATGAATATTGAATTTACTGCCAGCTCGCATGTTTACATTTTTTCCTCAAGAAACTGACGAGTGGCACAAGTTTCTTCAGTGAAATTGTGCAAAGATCCTCTGCCAGAGCCAGGCTAGTCTGGTGTTGGGTTTGTTTTTCCCTGCTTGTTATGAATAGTGGATCCTAGACCGGACGGCTAGCAAATTAAAATGAAATCCGTTATGGAAGCATTCATGTGAGCCACAGACAGAACTCATGACCGAAACATATTTCAATTATTCCATTGAACTAGCAGTCTTTCATTTATTGCATTGAACTGCTTGCCTTTGAATTCAGTGTCTGGTTTTATGTTTCTCTTAATTAAATAATGTTAGATATATACTGGAACAGAGAGTCGGTTCTCTAAAGTCAACGCATTTTCGGTGCTCAATCCAGATGTTGTTTAAATATAATAAAAAGAATTTTATTTAATGTTTATTTATGAATATGAACACCAACCTAACCTTTGGTAACTTTTGGAAAGGTTGGAAAATTTGAAACAAAGCATTTCATATTCAGTGTTCAATACAATAATGGCATTGTTCAGGATATAAGGCATTCGATAGTCATATGTTCGAATCACGTTCTTATATGGACTAAACGAGTAGGATTGTTGTTTTTATTATCAATTGATGAATTTGGCTCTGTAAAATAGCTGTTGAAATTGAGAACAGATTTCAAATGATTGATTCGTCTCTATATTTTACCATAACAAAAGATGAAATGCGAAATACTAAAAACTTTAAATTCGAAGCAGTTCAAGATGCAATTTTTCCAAGATTCAGGATGCATTTTTTTTCATTCAAATGTTCAATTGTGCAGTCATCTTAAAACTAATTACAGTTACCTTATTAGGGCCCATGAACGAACTACGAACTTTTGAGCTAACTTCTACTATTAGGGTCTGTGCAGACTTCTCTGCAACTGATTTAGCTGCTTTTGTTCTACACACCTAGAAAAAATCGTGTAAATTTACGTCTTCTGAGACCGACATATACGCACGTCAAAAATAACTTTATTTTACAATAAATATAACTTATATTTAATTCATTCTAACATACTTTTAAGTGCTACAGTATGTAAATTTACACGTTTTCTTGAAATACGAGCGTATATTTGTATCATTGTTGTAAAATTCAGTCGTTCCACGGATTACGTTCTATGAATTGTGTCATATGTAGATTTGTGTCACCTGTAAATTTCATAATTTTTTGCTGAGTAGATTTTCGAAAATTTTGTATAGTTTATATGTTATGTTTATATTAAGAGAGGTCTCTCTTTGCGAGAGCCCAATACCGTTCGATAGGTCGCAACTCCGGCCAGTTAGGTGGATTGGCCTCTTTCGGTACATCATGAACTCCATTCGCCTCATACCATTCCGAAACATCTATGTCGTAGTGACAAGATTCCAAATCAGACCAGAATAGCGAGTGAGCATCACCATTCCTGTAATGATGAAGCTTTGGTTTGCTCACCCACAGCTGCATATTGCCCGCTAAACCAATTTTTTTAGTAAACCCTATCCTTTTCTTCATCCTGAAATGCTCCTCTACGCCGTTTCGTTGCATGGCAGTATAAAACGTCATTCCGACAAGCTGCTTAAAGTCTTCTAGCACATAAGTTTCATCGTCCATTATCACGCAGGAAAACTTCGTCAAATATTCGCGATGAAACTTGCAAACCTGGGTTTTTTGCAGTCACATTTTGTTTATCATTGCGGTTCGATACAGTTTTAACATTGAACAACTTCATACCTTGCCGGTGCTTGAAAGAATGCACGAAACGCGTACGAGCCATTTTTATTTTTCTGGTCACAATACGTACCGAAAGATTGGTTTCTTCTACAATGATTGTTTCACCTTCGCGTCCCTCCTGAGATTCGTTGTTTTTCTGCTCCCAGCCTTTCTGGCTGTTGTCAAACGTGTATCGAAAGATTTAATGTTATGGACTGTGCTTGCAGGAAAACGAAGCTTCTTTCCAAGTTTTCTTACTGACAGATCCAATTGCTTTTCGGACTTGCTCTTCTTTGGACGATATCTTCGATCTGAAAGGTTATAGAATCACCAAAATTTAAGTTAACACAATGAGCAGAAATCAACGAAATATTTCATGCGTTGATCAAGTATTTCCAAAGATAAACGTATTTATAGGAAGAGCTTAAAATTGTCACGCATTCTCAATGAATCCATTCCAACAGCCTCACATTTGTTTTTTACTACCTCACCGCATCCAAATCAAACGAAGATACATGAAGGATTTCTAACCTCTCATTGAAACAAAAGAGAGTAAAATTACCGACGTCACTCGTTCCTTTATGACAAGACGTAACCAAACTAACAAGGAATGTTTCTGGCAAGAAGCAAGATCTGGCCAGAAGACAACAGGATTCTTATGGCTTCGAATCATGGGTAGAAGTCGTTTTTGTAAACATTCCTTGATGTATATTTCGCTGTTCATTGAAGCAGTGGTGATGAAAGGTTTCGAAATCTTACCACAGCTACAAATTGCTTGCCAGACCATAGCTTTCTTACAAAATTTTTTGACTTCAATCGATGTCTCGGACTGGTTTAACACTTGCCCTTCTCGCACCGTATAATTATGTGGTCCCGGCAAGGATTTGTAATCGAGTTTCACGTAGGTTTCGTCGTCCATGATTATGCAGTTCAAATTTCCAGCAAGAATCGTATTGTACAGCTTTCGAACCCTCGGCCTGATCGATGCTTCTTGTTTCGAACTACGTTTTTTTTTGTTTCTGCTTCTTATAGGTTCGAAGATTCACGCGTTTTAGCACGAAGAACATTTGACTTCGAAGTGCCCACTTTTTTGGCCACATCCCGAACTGAAACCTCCTTCTTTTGCTTGAACGCCTTCAGTATACGTTTATCCAACTGAGGGTTAGCAGGGTTAGTTTTCGATTTATCCTCAAAGGTGTTATTCTCACCGAACTTCCTGATTGCATTTCACACGGCTTTTTCAATTACTCCTTCCATTTTTGTCCTCGTTCTGTGCACCATTTGTACACAATTTTTCGACGTTGTTCTGCTGAAAGTCCACGCATTTCGAAACAAACTAATGAAAACGAATAAACAACTAATGAAAACGAATAAACAAGTGGTTTGAGAAGAGTGTAAACAACAGGACGCAGCCATAAAAATTGACAGATGCTGAACCATTGCGAAATGGCAGCGGTTTTTGGTTGCGTCCATACTTTCTGGAACAGTCTTTAGGTGTTCCGAGATTCCACGCACTTCACGCTGCATGGATGTGTCGAAAAATATAGTTGAGTCAGAGGCATTTAGGAGGGGGTCTCGGATAGTAATATATCATGAAGGGTCGATTTCCTGTGACATATGGTTAAATATACTGTCATAAATATTGTTTGAAATTGAAGCTCGACTAAGTTACTAACAACCAGGGGATTCAGCACCCCACATCTTATTAGCAGTTGCGATGAAAGCTCCCAAAAGCGATCTTTCAATGGAAGAACTCCCGCCAGAACTTCAAGACTTATTGTATGTGTCGAATGCATGCAGCCTAAAGCAGTTCGCAAACAACGATACTGAATTCGCTCAAGTTTTATAATATGAGAGATTGCAGCGGAACGAAAGCAAACGCATCCATATTCCATCACTGAAAGTATCGTTGTCTGATACAATTTTATTAGATCTTCCGGATGAGCACCCACCAAGATTCTGTTATTTTTCGATAAAAATTTACTCTTTGTTGGCATTTTGTTATCAGATACCTAATGTGTCTTACCTATGTGCATTTGGAATCAAACCACACCCCAAGGTATTTGAAAGACAAAACCTGTTGGATCATTCTTCCCTTCATAGAAAGGTGAAGCTGCGCGGGATCATGCTTTCTTGAAAAGACGACCAGCTCTGTTTTCTCCGCAGAGAATTCGATACCCAGATGAACAGCCCAAACGGACAAGTTATCTAAGGTATCTTGCAATGGTTTTCGCAGATCAATAGCTTTGGGTCCAGTAACTGAAACTACGCCATCATTTGCCAATTGTCTTAGTGTACATGGGGTTACTAGACAGCTGTCAATGTCATTCGCGTAAAAATTATACAGGAGCGGACTGAGCTAATTCTGAATGTTGCCAAATCGCCATGTGAAAAATACATGCATTTCTCTGACAAAAGGTTGTGCAAATAATTATTCATAATCGCTGGGAGTCCATGTTGATTTAGCTTTTCTAAAAGAACATCAATGGAAACTGAATCAAACGCTTCTTTAATGTCCAAAAGTACAGATGCTATTTGTTGTTTTTGAGCGTAGGCAATTTGGATGTCAGACAAAAGTAATGCAAGACACTCATTCGTCCCTTTATTTCTACGGAAGCCAAACTGAGTATCTGACAACAAACCGTTCGTCTCGACCCAAGTGTCGAGACGTTGAAAAACAACATTGCAATGGGTCTATATGAGTTGTGATTGGAAGCTGGCTTCCGCGGCTTTTTAATGGCGATAACTTTCACTTGCCTCCAGTCAGGTGGAACAATATTTTGCTCAAGAAACTTCTTGAACAATTCCAACAAACGTCTTTTTGCAAGGTTGGGCAGATTCTTCACCAAGTTGAATTTAATTCTGTCCAACCCAGGAGCGTTATTGTTACAAGACATGAGTGCTATGGAAAATTCCATCATTGAAAAGGGGCTATCAATGGTACCATTGTTTGGAGAAGACTCCCTAATAATGCTCTGCGTAGAAACAGAATCTGGCCAAACTTTCCTCGCAAAATCAAATATCCATAGATTCGAGAATTCCTCACTCACATTTCATACGTTACGATTCCTCATTCGTCTGGCCGTATTTCAAAGAGTGCTCATTGAGGTTTCTCTTGACAAACCTTCGATAAAATGTCTCCAATAGCTTCATTTCTTGGCCTGAAGTATGCTCTTGTACTTGGTTTCTAAAGCCAAGAAATTTTCAAAATTCTGAGGAGTTCCTCCTCCTCGTTTTAAAAACGTGTTGAAAGCATTTTGTTTCGCGTATTTAGCATCTAAGTACTCTTTGTCCCAACAAGGATTTGGAGGCCTTCTGTTAGACGATGGACCAAGAAATCGTTTTGTTTGGGCTTGTTCTGTGGCCTCCAGAATCGAACAAACGAGGAAATCATATTCTTCAAGTGGGGGGAGCTCTTCCATTGAGTTCAAGGAACTTGAGATAATTGCAGTGTCGTTGATATTTCTAATAATTTAAAGTCTGTGACTTGTTAAACATTACTAGAACTGTTCTACTGGTTACTGATGGAGAGCGTCAATTGCAAGTGGGAACCATTTTGGGTAAACTTTTTCTAAAACTTTGTCGATATGAGTGAGCTGGAATAAATACACTTATTGAACTACTGTACAGTTTTTATTTTAATTCTATAAATATTGTCGATTAACCGATTAATTCAGAATGTCACAATAAATATCGACTCAGCATTCACAATAAGATTTGATATCGGTTTATGTTGAACTGCAGGTGGTATAACAGTTCAGAATAAACTGTTATGCACTGACTAGCCGAAGACGAAACGTAATGGTAGTGAAGATTTGATAGTCGCAAGTTTCATCGACTGCGGTTTCGATTGCGTGAGTTTCGGATTTCAACTATTTCAGATGTTTATTTAGAAACGCCTTTGATTATGTCGTTGTGACTAGCCGTTGTACGTGCACTGTTCGTTAATAAGGGTACAAAATTCGTTCTGAGCTTCGAATAAATATTGCAAACAGTTATTAACGATGCGAGTCATCAACAATACTAAACTAATTTCGCTCCTTTCCCCGGACCACCGGATTGTTTTTGTCAAACTTTTGTTTAATTAAAAAAACAAAGTCATTCCAGCAGATGACCATCACCTAATTGAAACATTCTCACACCGACTTCCGCGTGACCGGTCGGTAATTGATCGCTACAGTCACGCGTGCCTAATTGCAAATTTTAATCACGACGCTTGGCGCAGTGATGTCAGCACGGTCAACAGGCAACTCACACATTTTGTCGTCTAATTTGATTCTAATTATAAATTCCAAACGTTCATCCCCCGGAGCGGAGAGGCTCTTTGCACGTGACCAAAACGCAGGCCTCGCCGTATGGACCGGGGCTAGAGGCTAGAGGCTAGAGGCCCCACGCTTCACCGATGCGATGATGTGGGGTTGGTCGGAGGAAGTGCAGCAAGCAGCAATCACTGGCAAGTGGAAAGTATACTTTCCGCTTCGGATCCTTTTATTCAATTAGTGCTCTTCAGTTGAACTTTCAATTTTCACGCAATACTCGAGGGTCTTTTCGATCGGTCGGTCGGTTGGTCGGTCGGCGAACCGGTTGGCCATACCCACCTACCTAGTGGAAAGCAGTGCCGATCGATTTGCCGGGTTTGTTTCGGTCAAAACTCATTACCATATACTTTAGGATGGAAACCTTTAGAATGGCTCAACGGTTCGTACGTTTATCAAAGTTGTGTTCGCGACCGATCAGGAGTACATGGATATGAGCCTTTTCTACGACTATTCATGCACCGAATAAAAATGTTTTTCGTCGGCAAATAGAGCAGAAACAGTAATGCCACTTGAGAAAACTGTGACATTCCGTTTGTTGGATGTCAAGTGGTTGAGGATAATAGAGTCGAGCAAGAGCGAGAAGAAGAAGAAGGAAAAAAATGTCACCAACTGGTCGTATGACTAGTAGTAGAAGGAAAAGTTTTTAATTAGTTCTTCCTGTTTCTGCTACGCAAATTAAGATCATTACTGCTAATGCATTAGTTTCTCGGGCGTTTTTCTCGCGAAGCAGATTCATACTAGAATGTTTCAATCGCAACTCAATATTTGATTTTGTACTTTGCTCGCGCTTGCTGCAGCAATTGTTTGTCGTGATTCACTTAAGCAGTGCAAACTGGATTGTACTTCTTGTGAATCGGTGTTGGATTTAATTTTGTAATTAAGTGCTGGATGGAAGCAAACTTTTTCGGTGAGATGATTTTCTATAATACGCGATTGTGACTTTAGTCTTGTTGATTTTGAACGTTGAGCAATGCTGTTCCAAATTTTCAGACCAGTTCGGGTTCTCGGAACAACAAACAACATGTCCCGGTGTAATTAGGAAATCTGTTGCTCAAGCAGACTGAAACTGAGCGATTGATGTAGAATTCCTGCAATAACAATTAAATTTCAACTGTTGTGAGCTTGAGTGCGATTAACCGAAAGCAGTTATCATTGAATGTAATAGCAAAATTGAAAACTTGCGAAAAAGTTTTCTCCTAAACCAGGGCTGGAGCTTACAAATTTCTTCCATTTCGTGAAACATCTCAGTGTGATTTGAGCTACTCTGGAATGTGATTGTGCACATTGCTGGAGGAAACATCACGTTGCAAAAGTGCGGATCGTGCATGTGCGAGTGATTTCAAAATTATGTTATAGAAAAAAAATCTTAAAACGGATCAATGAGCCAACGATGATTAGCGAGAAAGAGTAGACGTTGAAAACCATTTCTTTACTCGCCAGTTACTCCCCGTCCGACTAGTGCTAGCGTAATATAATCGTTGGATGGATCATGTACTTAATGGTAGTAGAGTATGCGAAAGCAGCAAGGAAGTAGTTAATCTAATTAGTAAAGGAAAACTGAAAGCAAATTGTGCACGCATAAAAATACTTGTAATTTGTGGTGTAATAATTGCTTTTTGATATAACTCATGCTTTCATAAATATTACTAAGGGATTTTTCAAAAAACTTATCTTTAAATCCTGAATCAGAACGAAAAAGTTTCGTTGGACATAAGCCATCATAACCTTTTTAATTTATGGACAGTTTTCAGTCCAGTTTGGGGGAATAATTTTTAATTGCATTGTCGCACTAAATGACGGTTTGAAATTTAAAACACACTCCCCTCCGTTGCTCTGAAGGTCGTCAAAAGGTGAGATAACTAAGTGCTCACCAGTTCCTAGCTCATGCTTCCTCGTGAATTTATGATGACAATTGGTTCACAGAACAGCATTAACTGGGTGCTATCGCCTTTTGCGTTAGTAGCAGAATGAGAGGATGCGAATTGATTTGTATGTAATCACTCATTTGAAACGCAAAAATATTAAAAAAAACGTGCTTAATCCACCTAGCAGTGAGATGATACCTTTTTTTTCAAGCCGCATGTTTTTTGCATGAACATTTTTTGGTGTTTCAGTTTTCATGACATTATTTTAATGACCGTCGTTTTAAGCTGCAATTTGACATTTTAATCACTCATTACTCTATCTAAAAGTGGGACAATCGATTAAACATTCCATGATATGTCGAAGTAAGTTCCACTTTAGAGTTTACGGTAATTTAAGGTACTTCCAGAGCCGGTATTCAGGAACCAGTATAACCCAAACCGATTCGTATGGCCATATGACGAATAAATTGCAATAGTTTTGAGTCCAACTTTCAAGTTTTTCGGGATTATCATCTTCTATATCGGTTTGAATTTTAAAAATTCATCCTCCTGCAATTCCAGAATCGAAAGTCAGCATTGAATAAAATTAATTAATTTTGTGTGGGACTATAAGTTTATTTTAATTTGAATTTTTTTCTGAAATTCGATTTGGCTTTATTTGAGAAAACGATTGAGCTTTGAGAAACGATTCGATACTGAAGCCGGAATTCGAAAATCGGTGTAGCCGAAGTCAGACAAATTCACCTGATTAGTTTACATTTGTTTCAAAATGTTTAAAAATCAGTATAGACATCTTTGAGAAATCGTAGTACGAGTTAAATTGTTAGGTGCCTTCCGAATCGAAAACTGAATACCACTAAAACTGAAATAAGTTTATTTGGTTGTCGACTATTCAAATCAGCAAATCTTAGATGATTCTTAGATATCATTTGAATCTTAGATCGGTTCAGCCATCTGCGAGGAAAATGTGTTACAGAATTTTAATTTCATTTCACATATCATCCTGTAGTTCCGGAACCAGAAGTCGGATCCAAACATAATTCAGGAACCTTGTTTAGGAGCATACGAATTTTCATATGAATCTGAGTTTGTAGAAAACGGTTGAGTCATCTTCGAAAATAAGGTAAAAAATTGAGTGAAATTATTTGTCACATACGCATTTGCTGATCTCGACGAACTGATTCAAATGGTATATGGGTGTTTTGTTCTTCCAGCATTTATTGCTGTTAGCAGTTTAAATCAATATAATTATGAAATTGTTCAGAATTCGGAAGTACTGCCATCTCTCCAATATGTCATATTCGAACGATTATGTTGCCAAAAACGAACCGTGCTAAAATCGTTCCGAGGCAAAATGTCATGAAAAAGGATGCTGTTCACAGTCTTTTTGGTACTTAGAAACTATTGTATGTAACAGTATAAAAAATCGTGTTTTACGTTGCTCCCAAGCCTTTCTTTGCTATACAGCGCTCAGAACTTCTACTGCTGGAATATGGGGGAAAAGTCGCTTACACAAAAGTTTCGATATCTCCGTTAAAAATGGACGGATTTTAACAATCTATGGCTTGTTGGATAGGTATTACCGAGCGAAATCTAAGTCTGGAAACATATTCTGTTTTCAAGGTCAAATGTGACAGATACTGTCAAAAAACTGAAAATTTTGACATAAAACTTCGTATAACTCAAAAAGTAAACATTCGATCTCAAAACCATTCAATAGCGTTCTGGGTGACGGGGAGACCTTTCATTTGCGACTAGTTTGATCAAAGTCGGTCCAGCCATCTCTGAGATCTCGACCTCTTAGTTGACAACACACATACAGACACACACACATACACACACACACACACACAGACATTTGCTCAGTTCGTCGAGCTGAATCGATTGGTATATGACATTCGGCCCTCCGGGCCTTGGAAAATTTTTCGAAAGTTTGAGCGAATTCTATACCTATTTTTTATATATATAAAAAAAGGTAAAAAAAACTCAAATAGATCAAATGTTTCGGTTTGACGTCCTATTGTTGAAGTGTTTTCAAGCCCCTTAAGGGAAGAAGGGTTTAAATGATGAAAAAAAAAATCAGTTTTGCGATTTTTTTAGAACTTTCTTTCAACAAAATAAACTACCAAGCATCATTCGAACAACATTTTGTATTTTTTTCGTGGAAAAATATTGAGAAATAAGTCGTCGAAGAGGTATTTTTGAGAACACTTTTCAAAAATCATGGTTTGCGGTGTCCACTGTATCTCAGCGCAGACTAATCAGAAGTCAACAAATCATTGTAGCATTGATAGAGAAGATATTTTTCTAGAGCCAAACGTTTCTGTTTGATGATTTAATTTTTTTTTCGGAATTTTTAGTGGTTGTTTAAAGGCAAAACTACGTTTTTTTCACAGAAAAAATTTGCCATTTTGTAGCAGTAAAACCTCCCCGAAGTAACAAACAACGAAAAGGAAAACGTTGGGGTCTAGTATTTTACATGTAGAAAGTGTGTGCATAAATTGAAAAATATTGGTGTGGTAGTTTTTTGAATGACGATGGACGCGGACTTTCAAAACCTGCTTCCGAAAAATAACGCGTTTAAAGTTTTTTGTCTATAAAATCGAAGGAAACAATTTATTATTCTAGGCAACCCGCAGGGTCTAACATTTTCAAAAAATCATGTTTTTCTTTTGTATTTTGTTTTATTGAAACATTGCAAGAATGTTTTGTCAAGCTTTTAAGTCAATCGAAGCAGAAATCTTGGGTCTGAGATAAGCAAATATAATGGCTCATAACTTGCTGAGTTTTATTACGATAGGCTTAAAAATTCACAGAATATTCTTGTAATGTTTTACTATGAGAAAATACAAATAAAAAAATAAATGATTTTTCAAACCCTATCCACCGCTAATTTGGTTTTAAATTGCCGTTAACTTACCCAGGGTTGCAACACACTATGCCCAAAGAGTGTGATTGGCTGGTTTCGATGACTGAATAATTGGATACGATTGGTAAGAAATAGGACATTGGATGCAAACTGGAGTATTGGTAAGATCGGAAAATGTGAAAAACTGAAAAACATAAACTAAATACGCGTCGATTGCTTACCATTTTTCAAGGGATCGAAAGTCTTTATGTAATGTTCAAATCCATTTGATGCAAATATTGCATTGCGGCGGGGCTGGTCGATGGAACGGTGACCTCGGAACATGATTTGCTCTGTATACGCAAAAGATCAATTGAGTTAACACAAAATACATGAAAACATCTTATTTTCCTGTAAACCACTGCCAGACAGTGGGGCTCGGGCTACACACACTTCACCCTGTTGTTCTGGAACCGGTAGCTGGATCCAAACAATAGTCAATAACAGCCCGTAAGGCCCTTCATTCGAGTCTAATTTTATGAAAATCGACTCAGTCGTCTCTGAGAAAATGAAGATAGTTCCGGAAACTGGGAATCGGTGTAGCTGAAATCGGTTCGTTTGACCAGAAACTATTATAAACTATATACTGAAATAGTTTTGAGCCACATTTAGAAGAGTTTTCTGTTTTACCTTTCTCATATAGAAATGCTATGCAATCACTGTAAAAACAACCATCGATCCGAGGCCCGGTGGGAAAAATGTCACATACCATTCAATTCAGCTCGACGAACTGATCAAATGTCTGTCTGTGTATGTGTGTATCCCGAGTAAAGTCTAACATCAAAGTTAGAACAAATTGAAATCTGATTGTGATAGCAACATCAGATTGAAATCCTTATATGATATCGACTCATCAAATTTTCAATTAATATCACATTGTGTTATCATTTAAAGGCAAAAGTTTTGTGAAACTCAAAAAATGAAAATAATTAAATCAACAACTTAGCGAATCCATTAAAATAGAGCAAATTTCAAATGGCAACACAAAAATACAAATTTAAGTTTCAAAAGAAGAATTCTTTCAACCCTATGTTGCCTTTTACAAAAATGCTTTGACATGCTGCCGAGATCCTGCAGTTGACCGCAACTATAACCGCGAAGAACGAATTTTTTCATCATTTTTCAACTCTTACGCAAATAATGTTCCTTCTTTTCAACATTGTTTACGAAGTTTGAACATCGAACATCGAATGTCTCAGATTTCAGAACCTAGAGCTAATTCTTAGTAATACTTCAGTGGCTTAGAGGAGCCACCAAGAAAATAAATCCTTAGTAGTCCACAAACTGTGTCACTCTTCAAAACAATTCTCACTCCTAGTTATAAATGCTTAGAACATCATATACTTACTAACGCTAGATATTATGAGAAGTGTTTTATCAATCGTCTAATAGATCTTGCTACTTTAATACACTTTGCTAAAGAAACCGTCTAACTAAATCTTTATAATTTGGAGTCACATGACTAATTCTGCATCAAATGATTGTAAATTATAAGTCTACACCAGAACTAAAAATTTACTTTTTATATCTGTGGTCAGAAGCGAGATAATCGTTCATTGTCCCAATTAGTCGAAAAAACAAATGATCTGGGATACCTTATTGCTGAATTCCTTATTCACGTTCCCTGTGTTGTAGGAGACTTCACTGTAAAACATTCGGTCTTCAGAGCCTCTAAATTCGTATTTTGAAGTGATTACATGTGCGAGTTGTGTAAGATCAAGTAGATAACTCAATTTAATGTTATAATGTTTAAATTCTACAGCTTTTGATACGAGAAGGACAAAGAGAACATTTATATACTGTGCTCAAATAGCCACACTGCTATTCACGGTGGATGCGGGATGGAAGCGACGCAACGAGTGTGCATTGACAGAAACTACTTGCATACAACTTTAAGAAACAACACTGCTTTTCATATAACTGAACATTTTTCATCACCTTATAACAGTTCGACTGAAAAGTTCGTATCGTTTAATAGAAACACACATTTTTTTGCCAAAATTCGTTTTTATTATTCAACATAATTGCCATCAGAGGCGATACAGCGATTATAGCGATCTTCCAACTTTTCGATACCATTTTTGTAGTACGATTTGTCCTTTGCCTCAAAATAGGCCTCAGTTTCAGCGATTACCTCTTCATTGCTTCTAAATTTTTTACCAGCGAGCATTCTCTTGAGGTTTGAGAACAGGAAAAAGTCACTGGGGGCCAAATCTGGAGAATACGGTGGATGAGGGAGCTATTCGAAGCCCAATTCGTTCAATTTTACACTGCTCAGAATCATCAATTCGTTGTTGTTTTTGATCGATTGTGAGCTCACGCGGCACCCATTTTGCACAAATCTTTCTCATATCCAAATATTCGTGAATAATATGTCCAACACGTTCCTTTGATATCTTTAGGGTGTCAGCTATCTCGATCAACTTCACTTTACGGTCATTGAAAATCATTTTGTGGATTTTTTTCACGTTTTCATCGGTAACAGCCTTATTTAGACGTCCACTGCGTTCATTGTCTTCGGTGCTCATATGACCAGTACGAAATTTTGCAAACCACTTACGAATTGTTGCTTCGCCCGGTGCAGAGTCTGGATAACACTCATCAAGCCATTTTTTGGTATCGGCGGCACTTTTTTCATCAAAAAGTAGTGTTTCATCAACACACGAAATTCCTTTTTTTCACAATAACAAAAGTAGCTTCACTCAAATTGCAATATCTCACAAACTAATAATCAGACAGCTGTCAAATTTATACACGTATCTTTTGAAGGTTGGTACTAACTGAAAATGGTATGGATTTAATTCTAGTGGCGCCCTCTCATAGAAACGATACGAACTTTTCAGCCGATCTGTTAGCTAGCACTTATAGTCCATAGCAAACGAAAAAAGTTCTCATTCCAAATCACCTAAGTTCGAAACCGAATTCTCTCCGCGGTAGTGTGAAGGAGATTGCATGAAATCTTTTTTCTTGATTGCGACTAATATGGAGATTGCATAAAATCTTTTTTCTTGCTTGCGAGAAACATCGCCTAAATGTATACTATCCCGGACCTTTTTTGGATGTTCTATTTTTAGATTATGCTTGTGACGTGTCATTTCGAGAAAATCTACATCATATTAAGTTTTCAATGTGCTTTCACTGAGAGCAAAACTAGTTTCCAGTTTGATGTCACACAGCATTTTTTTTTGCTTTCAATTTTGATCTTTTAACCGTTAAAGCGACCAAAACGATAGCAAATTAAGTAATCGATATATACGAACAGCACAACATCAAATTGAGTTTTCTTTTCAATCTCACACTCGACTCGGAATGTTTGTAACAAAAATATATATATTCACTTTTCTCGGAGATGTCTACACCTATTTTTACAAACTTAAATTCGAATGAAAGGTCCTATGGTCTGATAGCATGCTCTTGAATTTCATCTCGATACAACTTCAGGTTCCGGAGTTACAGGGTAAGATGTGATAATTTGGGAAAAAATGTGCACTTAATTTTCTTGAAAATGGCTCAACCGATTTCCACAAACTAATGAAATGAAAAATCTTGAAGTTCTTTCAAAATTCCTGGAAAATTTCCTCCGGATCCAACTTCCGGCTTCGGAGCAAGACCGCGACAAGTGGAACATTGGAGTTTTATTCGCGAACGATGGTAAAAACAAGAACAAATCCCATAAAACTGACTAATGAATTCTTCTGGTTTGCAGAACTTGTTAGCTTGTGGGCATATAAACCTAATTCCGCAGTACTGGTCTCCCATTTCTTGTTCCGGAAGCACCGATGGTAGTGAAGGAAAATTCCCAAAGTAGAACTCACTACGATATCTCAGTGATGCGCTTGAACCGCTTTTCACAAATCTTGATTTGAATTAAATCTCACATTGCCGCAGGGCGATGAGTGTTGAAGCACTCAACCCGCGATATATACTGACGATACAAAACCGGTACGCACCGGTACGGAAATTACCTTTTTCCAAAAAGTCGGGCAGAGATTACCCTATGAACTGTAAAAATCAGTGGATGTATCATTTTTATAGGAACTTTCGAAGCCCGAAAAACAATCATTCATAGAAAAAGTTTTCAAAGGATAACCGACACAAGGTCCGAACAATGGCTCGTTTCTTAATATATCTAGCACCACTGCTGCTAGTGGTGGTAATATGAGTTTGCTTATGATGCTATAACAATTAATCTGAGTTGTTTGATGTATTCACAATAGTTTCTCGGCTTATTATGATTTTTTTTTTAAGTGACAAGGTAAATAGATTTTTGGAACAATATTTATACAATATTTTAGAAAAACTTTAATAACTTTGTGGAAGATATAAACTGTCTATCTCTTATAGTTTAGATGACATAGACGGTACTATTTTATGCAAACAAAAAAAATAATTTACATGACATTTTTGTGTCTTTGCAGTAGAGTTTGGAGCATGGCTTGTTACTTGAAAAGAATTTCCATTCTATGCTGAGTAACTATCGTGGAAACATCGAACAACTCAGATCAACCGTTATAGCATAGTAAAAGAAAACAAAATCATATTACCACCACTAGCAGCAGTGGTGCTAGATTTATTAGGGATTAACCATTGTTCGGAATTTGTACTGGTTTTCATTTGAAAACTTTTTCTACAAATGTCGGATTGTTTTGCGGTCTTCGAATGTTTTCTTCCTCGTTAAATTTTCTACGGAAACGATACACGCACTGATTCTTAGAGCTAATAGGTTGATCTCCAACCGATTTTGCTTGTAAAAACGTGATTAATCCACCTAGCAGTGAGATGATACCTTTTTTTTATCAATCCGCATGTGTTTTTTGCATGGATATTCTTAGGTGTTTTAGTTCTCATGACATTATTTTAATTATTGTCGTTTTAAACGACAAATTGAGATTTTAATCACTCATTACCCTGTAATGTCGAAACTGCAAATAGTATCGAATTTCAATCTTCACGTGTGACAATCGAATGAACATTCCATGAGATGTCGAAGTAAGTTCCACTTTAGAGTTTTTCGTCATTATTTATGGTATTTCCAGAGCCGGTATTCAGGAACTAGCATAACCCAAAATGAGTTTAAATCAATATAATTATGGAATTACTTTCAATTCGAAAATGCTGATATCATCTGGTTCACATATGCCATATTCGAACGATTTTGTTGCCAAAAACGAACCGTGCTAAAATCGGTCCGAGGTAAGTTGTCATGAAAAAGAATGCTGTTCACATTCTTTCTGGTACTTAGCAACAATTGTATATAACAGTGTAAAAAATCGTGTTTCACGTTGCTCCCAAGCATTGCTTTGTCATACAGCGCTCAAAACTCCTACTGCTGGAATAGGGGGAAAAGTCACTTATACGAAAATGTCGATATCTCCGTTGAAAATGGACGGATTTTAACAATCTACGGCTTGTTGGATAGGTATTACCGTGCGGAATCTAAGTCTGAAAATATATTCTGCTTTCAAGGTAACGTGCGACAGATTCTGTCAAAAAACTAAAAATTTTGACATAGAACTTTGTATAACTCAAAAAGTAAACATCCGATCTTAAAACCATTCAATAGCGTTCTGGGTGACGGGGAGACCTTTCATTTGTAGCTATTTTATGATAAGTGCTACCAGACGCAAAAATTACATGACTTGAAATCGAATAAAAATCAAAAGATCGATCGCAACAGCACGACTTGAACCAAGAACCATCAGGTCACAAAGCACGTCAGTTAATCGACTGAACCGGATCAGGGTCATTTCGCCTACGCAAACCTTGCACTGAAATTGCGAAAAGGACATCTTCAAACAAAAACAAGGACAACCGCCCAACAACGGAAACGAGTGAGCGCAGTACTCCTTTTGTACCATCAAACCAACCAGCAACTGCAATGAATGCACAACAAGGCGCGTCTACAGCAACTAACTACCAATCCAAGAATGCGAATTACAAGGAAAACGAAGAAAAAACAGAAACAAAAACGATAGCACCGATGCGGCAATGGAGGACGAGATGAGCCACGGGCAAAGTCCCCCTCAATCATCGCAAGATAAAAATGGAAGCTCCTCTCCCCTAGAAAAAGCCATTTCGCCGAAAGGGTTATTTCACCGAATGACATTTCGCCGAATGCCAATTGTACTTCTTGAATAAAGATTGATTCATGAACCTCAGAACGGAGTTCCCAAGAAAACTTGTTGACTATTAGCTACAAAGCATCAAAGCAGTTGCATAGGTGTATCTACCAGACAAATGTATGTGGTATTTTCCGTTTATAAGGTGAAAATGAAAGAATATCTAATGCGGCTACGCCACATCGTTTTGGTTCATGTGCTGTCCGACCTCGTTACCGCTCGTTTGGACCTAACTAAAGCAAAGTAACCTAGCTTTGAGTAGACCGGGCAAACGAGGCGGTTACAATGCAAGAGGTCGCCGCTGCCGACGGCGAAATGATCTATTCGGCGAAACGACTTTCGGCGAAATGACCCGCTCCCGACTGAACCACAGAAGGCCCATATATGCTTGATGAATAATTGATACATGTAAATCCATGTAGCGGCACTTGGTAGTCAAGGGCAAATTACATTCGGAGCCTGTAGAATTATGTACGAATGGAATATTGAGTCATTTGAACAATAGAGTAGTTATATTTTTTCTGTAAACTGAGCTCAGTTCCAAAATTTAGTTCATGAATTCAAGTTTTGAATTTGGCTCTATGTGCCCTCTGTTGAGCTTACCATAGTTGGGCAAGATTCTGCAGATGAGAAAGTTATTCTGCCGCTGGATCCCGCACTTACTTATTTAGGACTAAAACGACGAACGCAAGTGCACTTCGAATGCATGTTTGGTTGGATCCATAGTTATACTCTAGAGAACAGAATAACTACTCGACAATGGACTGGAGTCAGCACGAGTTCCTCAAAGGAAGTCCAATGGGTCGGAAAGATCTTGATACCGGTTTTCTGGGATTGTTCGATTAAGTTCTATCCATTCTAGTACTGCGCGAATTTTGAAAAGGCACTCTATTGTAATGTAAGACGTATTCACGTCAGCAAAGAACCGGATGTACAAGGGCTTATTCAAAATAACAAGAATATTTTAGCACAGACAACAGACATCCAAGTAGAGATTTAAATTCGAATTTCATACCATTAAAGTTTTTCTAATAGGTTTAGGCTTTTTTTTTGCTACTATATTTGGCATGCCACTTTATTACGAACCGGAAATTAAATGCAATTTTATCCACCGCTTTCACCGGAAAGAGACGAAACTTTTCTACCCCCTCCCTTCGCCCTAGGGAAACTCTATCCCATATTGCTTTGTTGTCCACGGCTTCTCATCGGCTTTATATCTATACGATGGAAAGCGAGCTCTGATTTGGTGAATATTTCATTCGATGGAATGATAAAAAATTTAAATTGAAAAAGGGGGACCTTAAAACAGACGCTTTTTTTGCTGTTCTCTTTGATAGTAGGCTATTGGGTCCTGTTATGGTCCGAGTGGCATCATTTACTCTGTTTTTTTTTTTGGGTAGAAATGCCCAAATATTCGTTATTATCATTCAATCCGATTTCAATTGATTAGAAATTAAAAATCTTGATCTTAATCCGCCAAACAGGAACAGAAACTCTCACGTCTAACACATTAAAACGGTGCCAACCGCTGGCATATAAGGGTTGCAATGTTTTACGTCACACATTCTACAGAAGCTGATAGTTTTGCTGATGGATGGAACTGTTTTCATCGAATTAAATATTAATGCTGGGCTGGTTCCATTCTGCTTTTTCCACCAACGCTGAACGACTTAGTCAAGCTCAACAGCAATGGACATGTGTGTGTATAGATATGGAGAATACAAACGTAATGCTTTCCGGCGCTTTATTATCCGAGATCGAGCGGTCCAGTAATATTTTCCAGTAACAACGCAACGACCATAAGCTGTGCGAATGAATTTGCAATATCACAAAAATTACTCGTCACGAGGTCAGCGAATTTCTACGAACTGCAGCAGCTTGCAGGGGATAATTTATTTCTGCTAGTTTATAACGAATATTTTAATGTTATTTAGCCTCAAACAACAACTTCGTTCTATTATAAATTCTCCAAAATGGACCGGGGAGGGCAAATTGCCAAACAAGCGATGAGTTATTATGCTTCATGAAATTTACATTTGCACATTCTAATAGGCTTTCTTTTCGGAATGAACATGTTGCATTCCGTTGGTAAATTAGGATCGAATGAAATCATACACACAAATATTCGCTACACAAATTTCAATTCCGTGGGTTGGATTGCAAATCCGATCTGTATGCATATATTAACTGAAATTGAATTGATAACTCGAATAGGATAGTAATGGCAGATTAGAAATACGACCGCAACTCGCTTTGCGTAGAATTCAACTGTTGCACGAATAATGCCCATTGGACTGTTGGTTTTCATTTTTGATGCGATCGTTGAATTCATCATTCTGAATTGCCCATTCAGTCGGCTATTTTGAGTGATACTGTACCTCATTATTAACAATGAAATTAGATTGCGATGACTGGTTTTTGATATTCGTCATATTTGATGAGTATTTTCGAACCTTTTGCGAATTCAGTATTTTTACTGAATAGTAAAAAAGATATTTACCTTAAATTGGTGGTGATGAGCTGAATTCGTTCGCTTTCCTTATCGCCATTTTTTGTTTGGCGATTCATCTACAATTCCATCATTTTAAGTGTGCCACTTAGCTATGGTGTACAGCAGTGGTTTCTAATAAGCTTTTTATTTCGCGGACCTCTTTGAAACTATAACAGTTCTCCGCATACCCCAAGTTTAAAATTGATTTTGTTCGCTGGAAAGGAACTCACTTCCAGCTTTGAAAATTGCATAGTATTAAGAAGTTGAAACCGACAACATCATTATTATTTTTACAAAAAACGTTACATTTGAAGCAACACAAAAACACATACTGCTAGAAAGCAACACAAAACAATTGTTGTTCATGAAAATATTTGTTTGTTTGTTTCACTTATAGAGGTTTTAAGCTTAACACTCCTAATACCAAGCCTCAAAACAAGTTGGAACGGTAACTTTGAGCTATCATAGTTCAGTTGTTACTTGACCAATTTAGATAAATTTTACACCTTCAAATTTTGTGATGTTTGTAGATTATTTTGAGGATATCATTATTGACGATCGCTTAGGAAAAACTAATGAAAATCGGATTTTTTCCGTTCCAAGTTTCTTTTTCAAGCTCGAAATATGCCCTATCTGCATTCATGCGGCACCTGCATCGCGAATCGGATATTGAGAACTTCAACTTTACCGAGTCATAACTTTGTTGTTAATCAACCGACTTTCGAAATTTGTTCACCATTGAAAAGATACTACTTCCAGAAATAAAATTCACTGAAAAAAACGAAAGATAGGGTTTTCTACCCAAAGTTATAATGAAAACTGTAGATAGATGACCTCAGAAAAAGTGAGACTTTTTACAATGATCGTAAATATCTCGAATTTCAAAGCGATGACCTATATATTTTTACACAAAATTCGATTGCTAGTGATACCAGCTACAATTTTCGCCCTACTACCATTCTTGCACTATCAAAAGAGAACCTTAAATAATCGATAAATTTCTAAATATATATGAAATTTTCATATTTTTTTCACATGTTTGTATAAAACTCAAAAATTAAAGCGATGACATGTACATTTTTTTGATTCAAAATATTGGAATCATTACCAGAAACAATGTATTGATGAACAAAATTATATATCCGTTCAAAGAATCTCAAGAAATTTGGTACAAATACAGAGAATTTCTATCATAGGGAAAATTTTGCCAAACAAAATCAAAACGAAACTTTTAAATTATAGCACATATATTCTTTTATTATTTTAGTTGGAAATTTATTATGAACAAAATTTACGAAAAAAAACTGAAACTTGGATTTCACTGACAATCCTAAAAATTCTGATAAATATACCTAAACTCTAAATATAATTATATTTTTGTATTGCACAAAAGGTCTAAACAATTATTATGCACTTTCCAAACGCAATTGATAACTACTAGAATTTTGATTTTGTTTTATGTTCACCACAGAATCTCAAAAAATATATAGAAGATAGGAAATTTTAAAATTTCCGACTTATATTGCGTTGCACAGTGGTCCGGATCTACAATTTAGGGGGACAACAACATTTGTGGCCTAACCTTATACTTTAGAGCTATGATGTCTTCAAAACAAATGATCAGTGAAGATAAGCCATATGTCGATGTACATGTTATTAGGGTGGCTCTTATTATTAAGGTGATCTAAAACTAATTTTCCGGATGTATTGAGATAGAGGACTGCATTCTTCGGCAAAATTGTAGATAAACTTATATCGAGCAGCTTTGCTGAGGACACCATAGTAGTATCTGCAACGGTTTTAGTGTTACAGCTATTTTTAAAGAGCAACTTAGGGTGTTCCTCAAAAAATCAGATTTTTTGCTCTAGTATTTATATTTTTCTCTTTTCGTATAGGTATCTTTGAACATCTTTTAGAGTTAGTTAAAACCAATTTTTTAATGACTGGCGTATTCAGGTAGCGTTTTCTGAACCGAAGTTATGAGCAAAACTAGTTCAAAAATAGGTTATTTTTAAACTGCAATATCTGATATTAGGGCAAACGAAAAGGTATCCTTTCTTGCTTTTGACAGAAAATACTTTCGAGCATGTTTATAAAACATGGCGGAAGAGAATTTTTTTTAAATTTTTTTAAATTGTGTTCAAACATTTGGTTTTTTCATTGGAAAATACTCTAGTAACTGGCATTCATTAGCTAAAAACTGTTCCAGAAAGTATGGACGCACTTTGATTTCGCTGTAAATACTTTACAAGAGATAGATATTCAAATTTTATTCGATATACTAATAATATTAGACTACAACAACAGAATATTATTCTCAACATTTTCTACTTAGCCATTGTAGACTAGCTGACACACCTTCTTGTGAACGTTCCTCATTAAATTCCGTACAGACTTCTTGGCGAAAAGTTTTGACACTTTTTTCCAATCTCTTTCGAACTTTTTTCCAACCTCTTTCGAACTGGCTGCCGAGACATGTTTTCTAAGATGTGCTTTCCCAAAATGCCCAAAATTCCTCAATCTGTCGAAGTTGTGTGTAATTTGGTGGATTCATGTCTTTTGGGACGAAAGTGACATTTTTGGTAGTATACGTTGATCTATCGTTGATTTCGAGTAGTGGTAAGAAGCAAGATCTGGCCAGAAGACAACAGGATCCTTGTGGTTTCGAATCATGTGTAGAAATCGTTTTTGTAAACATTCCTTGATGTATATTTCGCTGTTAATTGAAACAGTGGTGATAAAGGGTTTCAAAATCTTACCGCAGCTACAAATTGCTTGCCAGACCATAGCTTTCTTACCAAATTTTTCGACTTCAATCGATGTCTCGGACTGGTTTAACATTTGCCCTTCTCGCACCGTGTGGTCCCGCAAGGATTTGAAATCGAGTTTCACGTAGGTTTCGTCGTCCATGATTATACAGTTCAAATTTCCAGCAAGAATCGTATAGCTTTCGAACCCTCGACCTGCTCGATGCTTCTTGTTTCGGACTACGTTTTGGTTGTTTCTGCTTCTTATAGGTTCGAAGATTCAAACGTTCTTTAGTACGAAGAACATTTGACTTCGAAATGCCCACTTTTTGGCCACATCCCGAACTGAAACCTCCTTCTTTTGCTCGAACGCCTTCAGTATACGTTTATCCAACCGAGGGTTAGCAGTATCTTTTTTGTGACCCGTTTTCGGTTTATCCTCAAAGGTGTTATCCTCACCGAACTTCCTGATTGCATTTCGAACGGCTTTTTCACTTACTCCTTCCATTTTTGCTATCTTTCTCAGTGACAGTCCGCGTTCTGTGCACCACTTGTACACTTTTTGTTGTATTTCAATTAATCGTCAATTTTTTTTTGTATTTTCAATTAATCGTCACACTTTTGAATCGGCAAATGCACGAGAGTCTGCTTAGATTGATATTTATTAGGAACCTACACTGAACACGCGAACCCAGAATATAGACTCTAAGACTATTCGCAACGCTGTGACGGATATCTGTTCTAAAATGACATACTGTTGTATAATTTGAAACTATCAAAAATAAAACTCGAGCTTGACGATCTCAACGGAAAGATTTAAAATCTGTTCTATATATTTCTGTAAATGTATTGGTGTTGTGTCTATTCACTTCACTGTTTCAAATCAGAAACAAACAAACTAAATTAATGATTCCGAAAACGATATGCATATTTTTACAGGTCATAGTGAGCTGGAATGCTTCTAAATGAAACTGTATTATTCAGTGCAAAACATTTAACGCTTATATTGATAATTTCTGAAATGTCATTCGACGCTTTGACATCTCGTCTCTCAGATTTCGTAGCAGACGCTCACGCACAAAAAAATTAAAACAGTGTTCTATTCGTGTTTCAAATATTCATTAATTTAAAACAATTTCGTCGAGCAGTTTTAAACCTGTTTTAAATTTGTACTCGAAAAATAGAACTAAATCTCAGCGTCGGGATTGACATGTTTCAGTTGTAGATCTAAAGTAGATCAGTCCATATGAAATAAAACAGCGTTGCGAAAAACCTAATAGTCGTGATTTGTTATTTGTTTTGTACGAAATTACATCAGTAGCCCAAATGTATGCAATTATATGTTTGTAAATGCTTGCGATACGGATATCGATATTTAAGCTTCTCTTCGCCAAGCTTGTGTTCAAGTTTTGTACGCAAGCAGTTATTTTTATAGCGTTTCTCTACCATTACTATCCTTCTGCGATTTTGGTTGAAGCGATAAACTTTATCTCATCATCAATCGAGTTCATCTTATATAAATTAGAAATTAATCTTATGCACTCAAAATTTACCCTGGGGTAGTGGTCATTTTCTCAGGTGAAACGACATAACATGGAATTTCATCCGACCTTGCATGACAAAAGATCAGAGCATACCAGTTAAAGCTTCAAATCGTTTTATGGCACTTTTTGTCTTGCTGTCTAGCAATAACCTACCTCTAGCATACTACGCATAGGACTGAAACGTTAGCTATAATTTTGCTTCTATTTATAGATTCGCGTGCTTCCAACAGCTTCGCTTTTGATTCGATTGACCAATCAGAGCGATGCTTTCCCTTCGATATATCTCTTACTCCTTCAAACCGTCGACTATGGCAGGGAAATCCGGTATGCCGGGGATTTTTTGCAGACAAAATAGGACACTGCTAGCGATTCATCAACATTTCAATCATATACAAATAAAAATATATGGCTATGTACATTCAAATCAATACGTAGAAATATTTTCAATCAAATGGTGACATAATATTAATAATTGATACAAAATTGACTGAGCTGTAATTGTTCAAAACCTGACCACATTTCTACGAGTATTTTTCTTGAGTTTCTAGTTTGCACCCGTATATAGAAAACAAAAATGTGTTCCACATTAAAATGGACAGATTCTGAATTATTGCGAAAATGGTAGCGGTTTTTGGTTGCGTCCATACTTTCTGGGACAGTCTTTATGTTACAAAGCTAAGTTGCGTTAGTAGTTCAACGTGAACTGTTCGCACACTGATGAGTCGAAGACGAAATGTAGAAACAAACAAATTAATCGTTTTAGTTTTTACATCATCCGCTCATGAGGATATATTTTTAGAACGGTTGGCTTTGATTAACAGCTTTATGTTATCTTACTTCGTCTTTTGTTTTTTCTTCAGGAACTTTAGAACTTTATTTTGATTTGGGATATCGTACCTCAGTAGTACTGGGTCTAAAAGTAAGTGTCCAGTGATTTCTCAGTGTTTGGACAGTATTCAGGTTTCCCATTTTCATTCAAAGCACCGCCATTTGGAAACTACAACTTTTCCCTTCATTTTGGCAATTCACAAATACCGGAAATAAGGCATTACTCTGGCATAAATTTTTAAATGGAACTCGAAGCTTTTAGGCGCAGCCAAATAAGTTTTTTATTCCTCGTTCAATGACGCTCAAACTAGCTTGCATCTGGCCGGAAATCTTCCAAATTATCACCGAACTTCCGCATTCCAACAAAACCAATTCTACCTACATGAACAATGAACGATGTTTTGATATCAGCTTATCGTTTTCGCATTCATTAATTTATAAACCCAAGGCTGCACATGTCAACTAATTCCAGCAATTATCGCCACAAGACAGGAAGCAAAAGTGTTCCATTATCCTGGCATCCATTGTTTGGAAGTAAGAAAATGGCAGATTCCCCTGGCTTCTGGGTTGAGTGAAATTTGAGAATTTATGAAGCACACCCGCAAATTCCGGTGTCTTTCGATCGGAACCAAGCCAACAAGAAGCCAATGAATGATGTGATGAAATTCCATATCAAGGTTACCGTTAGTATCCGATGTCAAAACAGGAGCGGAAGTGATTTTTTTTTCTGGGAACGAGAGACACGGCTTGATACTTGCCATTATGGTCTTGTTTAGGCAAACAAATCTAATGTGTTCTTAAGTAACCTTGTTTTCAGTTGATACAAGCGAAGTGCTGGTTTTGATCTGGAAACGGTATCTTTACTCGATTCGGTGGAACTTTTTATGGTTACTGGATCAGTGTCACGGCTAAGGAGGTTTAGTGTTGATATTTGACTTATTATGTGGGGTAACCAGACCCTCAATCATCCCCGCTCTACGATTCGTCGCATGTGGATCTAAATTTCGATGAGTGAGATATACATTGACATCTACGTAAGATAAAATGGATACCGACGCTGCGAGAATCGACTTTTTTCAATTTGATCGAAATTCTAGTTTCAGTTCTACTGCAAGGCGAATTTCGAGGAGATGCTCCATAGTGAAGTAAGACGAATTCACGTCAAAAATTGGGGCTGTGAACGGTTATCTCGCTTCGGTCGACAGAAAAAATGTCATGAAAAAATTTGTCTAATTTGACGAGAATCGATACATTTTTAAGACCATAGAAACATTTTGCAAATGTTAGATAAGATTATATGGGGGAGGATGTAGCAAGTGGTAGTGTATTGTTTGTAAGGGCATAACTCCGAACGTACAGGGTGGACTGCTATCGAACGTGGCACATGTACTTCTAGCTCTTCAAAGATGGTTAGAAGTGTATTTCTATAGGAGAGGGAGCGTATGGAGCGTTATTAAAGGGGGGGGGGGGGGTTTAGTCATGAAAAAATTCAAACAACTTGACGAAAATCAATATTTTTTGAAGACCTTTGAAACAGTTTGCATAGCTTAGATATGATTATATGGGGAATGGATGTAGCAAGTACCATTAAAAAGAGGAGTGTAATGTTTGTAATGGCATAACTCCGAAACTACTTAACGGATTGTTATCAAACTTGGCACCTGTATATCTGCTCTTGAGAGATGGTTATAAGAATATTTTTATAGGTCATTAGAAAATTATCTAATTTGACGAGAATCGGTGCGTTTTGAAGACCATAGATACTTTTTGCACAACTTAGGATATTCGTGAGGGAGGGTGAGCCTCCAAAAAAGGGAGTGTAATGTTTGTAACGGCATAACTCCGGAACTACTGCACGAATTGCTATAGCTATAAAACTTGGCACATGTATTTCTTGCTCTTCAGAAATAGACATAAAGGTATTTTTATAGAAGAGGAAGCGTAGCAAGTGTTATTGACAGGAGGGGGAGGGGGGGGGGTTATTTCATGAAACAATTCATAAAATTTGACAAGAATCGATAATTTTTGAAGACCATGCAAACAACAGTAGTAGATAGTATTGCTGCTGTTAATTTTAATGCAACGCAATTTTCTTTAAATAATTTCAGAAGATCTGGTTCCATTTTGACGGGAAATTCAAAGAACTAAGGGAAAATGATCTTTATCTGTCTATGAACGCAAGTGCATTTAAATCTCAGCATAACTACAAAATAACTAAACGAATTGCCACCAAGTTTGGTATATGTAGGTGAAAACGATATTTTTTTGAAAAGCACAGATACTTTCTACACTACTCAGGGTAATCATGGTGGATATCTGTAGTAAGTTCACTGACAAAAATGAAGTTAAATCAAAATAGATTACGATAGCTAAGGAGTGTATCGAAAATAGGCTATCCATATACATTTGTGTTGTACGCAAGTATTTGTGATGGTTTTTTATGCTCAGATCACAGCATGCTGTGCGGATGGGGAGGATGTGAGCGATGCGGACAGGTCGATTCAAGTGGAGAAATTCGGTCGAAAGGTACTGGTATGGCAAGCAATATGTTCCTGTGGTTTGAAGTCAACTATTTTTTACACTACAGGAACTATAAATGCAGAAATTTATCGATCTGAGTGTCTCCAGAAGAGATTGCTGCCTTTATATAAGAAGCATAGTACACCTCTGCGGTTTTGGTCGGATTTAGCGTCGGCTCACTATGCCAAAACCACTCTCAATTGGCTTGCGGAAAAGAGTATAAATTTCGTTGAGAAAAATATCAATCCACTAAATTGCCCTCAGCTTCGACTCATCGAACGTTACTGGGCGTGAAGAGGGTCTTCAAGAAGACTGGCAAGGCAACTGGGAACATGCAGGAGGTCAAACAAATTTGGGCTCAAGCGTCCAAAAATGGGATACAACACTTATCCGAAACTTGATGAAGAGCGTTCGATCAAAAGTTCGAAAATTCGTGAAGGAATAACTTATATTTCGTCTGGTTTTCATTATGTTCAAATTTAACCTCGTACAATAAAGGATCAAATATTAGTTTGAATAAAATATCGTTTTTTATCATAATTTACAAGAAAAATTTGTGAATAGCTTATTTTCGATACACTCCTTAGTTGAAAACTGCTCGCTACGATGTCCGAAATGGCTACGAGAGCACGATCTGAGTGTTTGAGGTGTTATACAATGCCGAAGGTCACTTGTTGCTGTTGTTGGAAGGTTCTCAACACAACGTCCAGTTCCGTTTGAAGCACAACAAAAATGTATCGATTTGAAACAATGGCATTATGCTTTATATTCGTCATGTTGAACATTGGGACAGACATGTGCCTGACTAGCTCAAAATCGTCGTTGCGGCTACGAGAAAGACAAGAAAGATCGTTTCAAAAAGTTCGAGAAAACCTATTTTTTGCGTTTTTCATGGTTAACTCACACTGTTGAAAATTTAATCATAAATTGCTGATCATTTTCCTTGTAACATGGAGAAAGAATAATAAAGACTGTCCCAGAAAGTATGGACGAAACCAAAAACCGCTGCCATTTCGCAATGGTTCAGAATCTGTCAATTTTTATGGCTGCGTCCTGTTGTTTACACTCTTCTCTAATCACTTGTGCAGTTGTTTATTCGTTTTCATTAGTTTGTTTCGAAATGCGTGGACTTTCAGCAGAACAACGTCGACAAATTGTGTACAAATGGTGCACAGAACGCGAACTGTCACTGAGAAAGATAGCAAAAATGGAAGGAGTAAGTGAAAACGCCGTTCGAAACGCAATCAGGAAGTTCGGTGAGGATAACAACTTTGAGGATAAGCCGAAAACGGGTCCAAAAAAAGGTTCTGCTAACCCTCAGTTGGATAAACGTATACTGAAGGCGTTAGAGTAAAAGAAGGAGGTTTCAGTTCGGGATGTGACCAAAAAAGTGGGCATTTCAAAATAAGTTTCAGTTTCAGCGATGACCTCCTCATTTGAGCCAAATCTTTTTCCCTGGAGCATTTTTTTACGATCAGAGAAGTGACAGTTGTCACTGGGGGCTAAATCTGTCGAGTATGGGGGGGTGGGGGGGGGGGGGGGGTTTGGTGGGTGGCGAAGCAGATCAAATCCCAATTCGTTCAATTTCGCCATTGTTTTCATCGTCTTGTGGCAGGGTGCATTTTGTTCCATCGAAAGCAATCGCGGCACCCACTTGGAAGAAACCTTTTTCATGAAGGATAGTAAATACACTTCCATATGATATCTGTGTCATCTCAACAATCTCACGGAGCTTCACTTTATGATCTTTCATTATAATTTTTGTCACTTCACTCACATTTTCCGGTGTTACGGCTTCCACAGGTCTACCCGAGCGTTCCGCGTCATTTGTGTCGGTACGACCACGTTTAAACTCGGCGAACCACCGACAAACCGTTGTTTTTGATGGAGAAGAGTCCGGATAACATTTTTCAATCCATTGTTTCGCTTGCACGGTGTTTTTACCCATAAAAAAACAATTTTTTATCAAAACACGAAACTCGGTTTTTTCCATTTTTTAAACAAACTACAAAACGACTTTACTCCAACCTCGATAACTCAGCTGTTTCTTGACCCGTTTCAAGCAAAGGTTAGTACTCTAGAAAGACGTGGTTACTGGTTAACTACGAGCGCCATCTCTGCTTTAGTCTCGGGACTGATTGATCCATGTGTTATACGGTGTGAGAAGAGCAAATGTTAAACCAGTCCGAGACATCGATTGAAGTCGAAAAATTTGGTACGAAAGCTATGGTCTGGCAAACAATTTGTAGCTGCGGTAAGATTTCGAGACCCTTCATCACCACTGCTTCAATGAACAGCGAAATGTACATCAAAGGAATGTTTACAAAAACGACTTCTACCCATGATTCGGAGCCACAAGGATCCAGTTGTCTTCTGGCCAGATCTTGCTTCTTGCCACTACTTGAAATCAATGGTAGAATGGTATACTACCAAAAATGTCACTTTCGTCCCAAAAGACATGAATCCACCAAGTTGACCACAACTTCGATCAATTGAGGAATTTTGGGCACTAACGAAGGAACATCTTAGGAAACATGTCTCGGCAGCCGAAACAATTCCTCGGTTCGAAAAAGATTGGAAAAGGTGTCAAAACTTGCCGCCAAGAAGTCTGTAGAGAATTTATTGAGGAACGTTCGCAAAAAGGTGCGCCAACTAGTCTACAATGGCTAAGTAGCAAATGTTGAGAATAATTTTCTGTTGCTGTAGTCTAATATTATCTGTATAATGAATAAAATTTGAATATCTAACACTTGTGAATTGTTTACAGCGAAATCAAAGTGCGTCCATACTTTCTGGGACAGTCTTTAGCGTGAATGTACGACACTCTGTTCAATGAAATATTCATCTGAGAAGTATTCAATCAAATTCGAGGATGTTTAAAATTGTAGAACAGTTCGAGTCCTGCCTTTGATGAATACTTTTTCATTTTCTCAATCGAATCTAATTATCTAAAGTTCTTCAAGCTTGCTTTCGTTGGGTTTTCATTGATAGCTTATCTAAGTTAAAGAAGTTATATTAATCTGTAAAAAGTCGTTAATCGTACCGCAATCCGGCATTTTTGCTGCAAGTCCGACAGCTTCTTATAGTCTCGACACTGCCGGATGAGGCTCATGTAGGTGGCAACCCTACTGTAAACGAAAAAACTGAAATTGTCAAAGAAAAATGCAACCATGCTTCAAACAATTATCAATGCAACCAGACGGATTTACTTTGGCACCAATTGGCTTTCAGCATGCTGTCATGTTTTTCTACCCCATCGTCTCCCACTGTATCCAAATCCTTATCATTAGCAATCAGGGACTCTGATGCTTTGAGACAACCGTTACCCGGAATGGAAAAGTCCGTTGCGAGCCGAGATAGAAAAAGAATGTCTAACCGAAGCCATGACACAAAAAGCATGCAAAAGACCACCTCTTTATCTTCGACAGCTCCCGGGTCGAACAAAAAAAGTAAGAAAAAAAAAGCAGAACTCGAGAGTGATGCTAATGAACTCATTGCGCTATCAGATTCTTCATGAACACTCACTTCCTTACAACGCGGCAATGGGCAAGCAGCGGAGGGTAAAAAAAGTGATTCTTTTCTGTTTGCTCTTATAAATGTGGTGAATTTTCCTTCATTTCAGAACCCGCGGGCACAATTAACAATGCCATTTGTGCGGTACCGTGTTTGGTTAGAAAATGAAACAACACGGTAACACACTGTTAAGGCCACCGGGTGAATGAAGTAGACTGGGTGAGTTGGGGGGGGGGAGGTCCTAACAATTCCTGAATGGAGCCCAGGTCTCGTGCCAAGAAGCCATGGGATGCCCTTTTTTTTAGGACGATGATGATGATGATGCGTTTGCTTTGGTTTATTTGTTCATCGTTATTATTCATGTTTGCTTTGCCGGCTTCTATGTAGCATCCTTCTGGACCTTTGAAGCAACGCGGACAAGTTCATGGTTCTTCCCAGCATGAGACTGATACTTTGTTTTTGTTTGCATTTCTCATCTCCGGGGAAAATAAATGCTGCGACACTCGCGGGTCTTCCAAGGGGATGTGGATGCCGAAAACTCGTTCACGTCAATTCCAAAGTCGACCCAGTTTTTTTTCTTATATCTGC
Source organism: Malaya genurostris (assembly GCF_030247185.1). Lineage (NCBI taxonomy): Eukaryota > Metazoa > Arthropoda > Insecta > Diptera > Culicidae > Malaya > Malaya genurostris. The sequence goes on along the minus strand of NC_080572.1, from coordinate 246,851,305 downwards.
AACTTGCTTGCTTACTTGCTTCGTCAGATATTTCCTTCAGAAAGAAAAAAAAAATCGTTGAATCTGAAAGTACTCCCTGTTGAGCAGTGTTAGGGTCCTCTAAAATTGTATCTGCGAAGATCGACGGCCTGGCCGGTAGTAACTGAGTCGCTTATGGTGATTGTGTAGCACTTTTTTGTCACTGTTTTTTTTTCTCTTTCTTCCATCTCTTGAGAATCGCGAACGAAACAAAAATGCTCACAACATCACACAGACCGATGACAAACCGGGATTGTTTGTTCTAGATGTTTATTTTTTGTTTATTTCAGTCCTAATGAGCATCGTTTTATTCGGCGAGTGCGCGGCGGGCGTTAAAAAAACTGAACTGATTTTGTTGGTTTTTACAATTCTTATCAGTGAAATCTTGAGACGCGGGTAAGCAAAAACAAGTGCAATCTGCCTCGTTTTGGTTTCATTCCGCTTGATAACAATTCAAGAAACGGTTTTTTTTCTGGTGCTTAGCGAGTTTTTCGTCAAATCATAACGGACTCTACCACATCAGACGTAAATTTTTAGACAACTTTTATTTATTATATATTCCGTCACATTTAGAGTTACAATTACCTTGGAAAAGTTCTGTAGAAAGAAGCCTGATTTGTACGCATTCGGATTCTGGTTCTCTTGACATTAGTCCATTACTTCTAGTGCATCCTCGAGGGCCGTATCCGTTTTTAAAATCATTCAATTCAAGTGCATGACTTCCGTCGAAGTTGTCTCGCTCTTTGATATTCATTTGATGTTTGTAATAGCTTTAAACTAACAGCTCGGGTTCAGGTTCAATGGAAAAATCGGGAAAAGATTCTTATCAGTTCGCTTTCACCACGGTTACCAGATATACAGATTGTCAAGTACATTGGTAAAATTTATTGAATTTCATAAGAATTTTTAAAAAAATACTCATAGTATAGAAGTAATGATAGAGGAACGTGATTAATCCGGTCAACAAATTCTACTGGTTTAAATCATTGGAAACCTCCGCAAGTTGAACTAATGAACTGTTGAACTTTCAGAACGCACCCAAAGTTTGTAGTACATGTACAAACTTTGTGCATTCTGCACATTCAAATGAAAGGTCTCTTGGTCTCATGGGTTGCTATTGAGTTGTACCCGGATCGAACTTTCGTTTCTTGAGTAACGGGGCAAAAAGTGCATTCGATTTTCTAAGACACCGCTCAACCGATTTTTGTTCAACTTAGATACAAATTAAAGGCCTCATAGACCCATAGCCTGCTATTGAAGCGCATCTGGATTCTACTTTAGGTTCCAGAGTTACGGGGTTATATTTTTTTTATTCAATATCATAATATAATTTATAGGCACACTGCTTAAGCTCTAAGATGCCAAGGGTATTTACTAATCTTAATTATGACTAACTTAAAACTAGAATAGTATCATTATGTAATGTAGTATCGGGGTAGCGGATTCTCGACAATTCAGCTTTCGGCTGGCGATCGGCTGTGGCCGGTGAATTGAATATTGCCTGAGAGTCTTCCATATAGCGTTAGCGAATATGCATGTTGGCCGCATCCTTCGGTCCGTGTGGGTCCGCGGGAAACACCCCCAGGCTACGAAGGCCCGGCGGGTGGGCCGCTGGTTTTCGACTGGAGTGGTCTTCCGTGGACGATGATGGTGATGTTGCGGAAGAGAATGAAAAAAAAGTAAATATTGTGGAATCGGGGTAAAAAGGGGATGTGGGAACAAAATGTCTGAAAACGATAGAGATCTAATTAGTTGCCATCGAGATGGTGTATAGACAGGGAAGGGGGAACGAAAAAGTTAGTGACACAAAGAAGATCTTGTTAGTTCCAATGAAGATGGTGGACAGGGACGGGGATCGAGAGAATCGGGCGGATGTTAGTGTCGAATCTGTAAGTGGAGTTTATACTTTCTGAGCGAGGAATAACACATTACACTTGTATATCAATGTGTTTAAGGTACTGGTATATGAGAAGCATATATAAGCTATCCCGACTCGCCAACACATCCCGAACCGGAACCTCAGGTGGTCTACCTCGGGCCCTAAGGGATTCCAGTAACTTCGACCTGGCGTCACGATACTCTACGCACGACCACACGACATGCTCGATGTCCTGATAACCGTCGCCACAGGTGCAGAGACCGCTCTCCGCGAGCCCAACACGCCGAAGATGTGCGTTGAAATACGGGGTTATATGTTCAAAATGAACTAAAAAAGTACACTTGGTTACCTGCGAAACCGCTCATCAATTTTTACAAGCTTAGGCTCAAATGAATGATCCTACAATCCCATATAACTCTACCGAATTTAATCCGGATACGACTTCTGGTTCCGGAATTGCAGGCTGATAAGTGTTTAAATTCCATTTTCAAAACAGCTGGGGTTTGGGTTTTTATTTTCGACCGGTTTAAAGTCAGATTCGGGTTCAGAAATCTGCTTGCCAGACCAATATACAGTTCATATGAAAGCCTATGGAGAAATGTATAAAACCGGATGAAAAAAACCGCTTTACTTCGGATATCTGCATAAAAAAGTCTTCACTAGGGGAGACCGGGGCTGGTTGACTGGGTGTGATTTATGAAAAGACTATTACACCCAAACCTCCATTTACGTAAAAATTTGGACTTCGTAAATCGAATTATGACGTAAATGAAGTTTACGTTATTTGGAATTCTCAACGTAAAAAAGTTTTCCCAATGTATGCATATTATTGGATATGCATAAAATAATAAGTAACTATGGAACAAAAATTATTTGTATTTGCAGAAAAAGGATGTTCTAGGTCGCATCAATTTCCAAGATGGCGAATTCCGATTCATCGATATTCGTGACAAACCATCAGAATATGGGTATTTTCAGAACGGGTTTGATGAATACATATCAGAAAAGTATGTTTGAGGTGGTTCTGAATTCCAAGATGGCGACTTACGGTTTATTGATATTCCTTGAAAACCCTTATAATATGGGTATTTTTGGAACAGGTTTGTTCACAGTGAATTCATCACCTTTCTGTATGAGATAGGCCAAAATCTCAAAAATAAATACGCACAGCTTCGGAGATCCACATGCATTACTTGCATTACTTAGAATATCCGCAAAAAATATCGGATAGCTTCGATATAAAATAGTGTTAACGTTCACAGTAAAAATATCTGAAAGTTAAATGTAACGGAATCTCAATGTTGAATTGAACAATGAAGGCGAAAACCTGTATTAGAATTAGTTTTCGTTAAAAAACTGTTTTTCCTCAAAATGCCCTTTTCTTTCAATGTTTGAACGGTTGGTAGGAAACATAAGCACCTATCTTGGGAGGAATTCTTATCAAAATTTAAAAATTCAAATTTTAAATTTTTTATGTCAATTTTTATCAGTGTAGAATTTGATAATGATCTTTTTCAGTATTTTAATTCAAAAATTTGACTGATTCCGTAAAAATCACTAGTTCAGCACATTTTCTGAAGGATTTGTCATTTTAAAAAGTAGGCCCATTTCAAAAAATAGTCAAGATCAATTTTTGAGAAACAAAGTATGCAAAGAGATTTTTTGTTCCAAAAATTAAAAATCCAAAAACTGTCATTAAAATTTGTGGGAGTATTGCCAACTGCCAATACGTTTTGACACAAAATTCGTCTATATAAATTTATCAAAAAATGTGGAAATATTGGGAGCAAACGTTAATAACCTTTTAAAGTATAATTGAAGTTAGATAAATTGAAAAAAATATAGTGTCTTCGGGAGGTTTATGAGAATATATAGCTCGAAATCATCTGCGAAAGATGGTTTGTGGCATTTCAATGAAAAGTTGAGATCATAGAGGTAGAGCAAGAATAAAAATGGTTCCAAGTGACGGCTTTGAGGGTCTCCAGAGCCAACGGCGAACGGTGCAATTTCCGATTTTCACTAACATTTTCCGATCAATTAGAAATGACTGAAGCCAGTTGAGTGATGATCCGTGCTTGTAGAGATCGAATTATAAAAGATGTGTAGGACGATAATTTCGTTGTAGTTGATATGTAGTTACATCGAAACCTCCATTTACGAACTAAACGGAGGTTCGTAAATGGAGGTAGTTCGTAAAAAAAGTTTACGTTATTTGGGATTTGGTTCGGAAAAAAAGTTTACGTTATTTGGGATTTACTTCGTAAAAAAAGTTTTTTGTAATGAATGTGGAAAACCCCAATCACATGGCCATTTTCGGAACGGATGTGATAAGTGGGTGCAAGAAAATGATGTTTGGGGTCGGTTCAAAATCCGAGATGGCGTTTTCCGGTTTATCGATATTCCTTAAAAACCTTTACAATGTGGGTATTTTCGGAACGGGATTGATGAGTAGATGACGGAAAACGATGTTTCAAATCCAAGATGGCGACTTCCGGTTTATCGATATTCCTTAAAAACCTTTACAATGTGGGTATTTTCGAACCGGAATTGATGAGTAGATGACGGAAAATGATGTTTGAATTAGTTCGGAAATCCAAGATGGCTACTTCCAGTTTGTCGATATTCCTTGAAAACCCTTACAATGTGTGTATTTTTGAACCGGAATTGATGAGTAGTTGACTGAAAACGATGTTTGAAGTGGTTTGTAAATCCAAGATGGCGACTTCCGGTTTGTCGGTATTCCTTAAAAACCCTTACAATGTGGGTATTTTCGGAAAAGGATTGATGAGTAGATGACGGAAAACGATGTTTGAAGTGGTTAGTAACGGTTTTAAATTTCGACATTCTAAAAATTAATATTGAGTCGAAATGGTTCCTTTATCAGGAAGAAGAGATTGCCGTATTGAAGAGGTGTACATCGTTTCATCCGATTCGGAGAAAGTCGATCCTGCCAGTTTATCTGCTGTTTATTTCTGGAATTGCTCATAAATGTTAGAAATTCAGTGTCATGTGGTTGTCTAACTGACTCTTACCACTTGAGCCAAATAATATCCCTTTTTCTCAATGGCTCACAAAATGTTAAATCATATTCCGACGGGCCAGTTGACATGAGATTTTGACAAGTTTAAATAAAAACAAATGTGTCGTGATGAGAGTAACAGTACTTTTCTCGTACACTAAAGCAACTAAAATTATAAGTGTAACACTGAAAATAAAAAAAGTTGGAGAACACAGTCATTGATTTGAAACCAAATTTTAATGTTTGTGATTGCTTCCAAATATTAGATTGAGACTTCCAGTTGTTCAATAAAATATTGAAAGCATACAATATAACTATAACAATATAAAATTATTAGAAAAGTTCAGACTTGTTATGGTCATTTCGAAAATATAGTACAATATTCAATCAATAATGATTAGCAGGAAACCCGGTATATACTCATCAAACCCGTCCCGAAAATACCCATATGGTGAATGTTTTCAGGCAATATCAAAGAACCGGAAAATGCCATCTTGGATTTCCGAACCACTTCAATATTCAAGTAATTTAGATGCAGCTCATAGTGCAGCTATTATCATACGATAATTAGATACGTCAGCTTTCCTTTTTGAAAACAGGAATAATATATGATGATTTCCAAGTGTCCGGAAAAGTTTCTGAATTGAGTGAGATAGTGAACAGCATCGATTGTGGTATTAGAAGGCTGTTGGAACACTTTTCCAATACTAAAGAAGGAATACAATTCGGCCCAGCTGAGAAGATAATTTCCTTACTGAACACATATTATTAATCATAGCAGTTGTTACGGTTGGATGAGGACCAATCGGCGAGCGGTGAGGAAAATTGATGACAGCTTTGGAGACCTGATCATTCGATAAGGTTCCGTCAGAGAATACACAGCTGCATTGTGATTTAAATAGGTTGCAAATTTCAGGCAACAGGGATGATTCAACGCCAGTAAGACACATCTGGTTGGGTAGCCCTTCAAACCATTCTTTTCGTCTTAGACTCGTCAGTGCAGAGCAGTTCAAATCGAACTGCTCAGTTCAAACTAGAACAGGTAAATTTAAACCGCTTAGCAGACGTGAAGATAACGCTATTTGCGAAACACTTTCCAATTGCGCCTAAGCGCAATTTCTTTCCTGACATGAACTGATGGACCACAGATTTTGGTTATTTTGGGGGGGCTAAAAGCCGTTTTCGTGCTAAGGGCACATAATCGTTTTCATTATTCTTTACGTTTCGTCTTCGACTCGTCAGTGCAGAGCAGTTCAAGTTCAACTCCATCCAAATTTGTACTTCTTCACTGCAGAAAACGATGTTTTTCTACAGATATGAATTTCTACGGAATGCACAGTTATGGATACTGAAATCATTCATTATTTTCACTTAAATTGCTGAACATTGGTAAAACAGTTTGATAATAGAAAATGCTTTCCAAAGTTTACAAACCGTGGTTTTACAATTTTGTGTAGGATTTGCCGATATTTAGTATTTCGTAATTCGGAGAAATTCTACGTTTCGTTAATGAAAAATAATACTTTACAGTTATCTAAGAGTTTTGGTACCGCCTGGTTATCAGTTTGCGTAAAGTGCATATGATTAAGTGGAATACGAAACGCAAAAATTAGGATATTTTACAGATCGTATCCGCAAAAATAATTACCGAACATCCAGAAGAGAATTCTGGTGTGTAAATCATCACCAAACGTCACAAAAGCATCGGATGTCACACCAACTATCTTGACGCTTTATTTCGATGAAACAATGGGGTGAATGTGTGTGAGTGTGGTTGAATATGTGCACGGTATCTCTAGCAACCAATTTTCCATGCGAATTTCTCTCATCGCTCGCTGGCTTCCCGAAAATTTTACCACCCGGCCGTGCAAAGTTTTACGACAGTTTCATCCGTACGCATTAATATCATATTCATACGACAGTCGACTGGCTGCGAGGAAGCGAAAGTTTTCCGTAAAGCTGCCTTACATGCACGAGTGGGATTCCCTGGCTGCAAAACTGCATTGCCGTGTTGGCTTACGCGAAAACAAGGTGTGCAAACTGCAGACACAAAGTTGTGCCGACAGGGTTTTGCGTTCGTTCGGCGTTCCGGGCGAGTTGCAAGTTTCTGGGGCGAAGAACGATTTCCTACCGAGACCGAGAAATGAATTAGTTTCGCTCGGTGAGCTGTACTAACTAGTGACTCCTAGTGTATACGTGAAAAGTTCGCCCAAGTCAGAATTAAGGAAACCTTTCACCGATGCGTAAAGGATGAGGTTTCGTCTAGGGATGAAATCGTTAGTCTGCAGAAAACTTTGTTTGTTTTCCGTTTCGTGGAGACTTGTGATCAAGGAATGACATCGAACAAAGTTTGTGCAGCACAGAAAATCCCGACTAACGATAGAGCACTAATCATTAAACTTGACCTCAACAGGTTATTGGTGTTCGGTTACGATTTTGGTGACAAAGTTTCTGGACGCACTGTTTAGTTTTTCTGCTGCAGTGCTCCTCGTAACACCACCTGAACCAACCTTAACTAAAACACCTCAACAGCTTATTGTTAGGCATGCTCTTCTTTTTCAGTAGTGAAAGTTTTGTTACACTTTAAAGCAACTCTGGCTGATCGGAACTATCAGAAAAAAATTATTTTTTACAGAAATGTTAAAAATACAACTAAGTCTTAAACGTCAACATCACCATAAATCACGATTCATAAGCAACGTCCTTGTTCAGCAATCAGCAATATTAAACTCAGAATCAGTACCGAATGTTGAAAACACGAGCTCGATAGCACTTTAGCAAATTCTCACAAGTTTCTCGTAACAATGGAATAAAATTTGTTTTTGATGATAAATTCGCATGAAAATATTTGATTTGGCAAGCGATTGGTGTGTGCGTGCGTGCGTGTGTGTGTGTGTGTGTGTGTGTGTGTGTGTGTGTGTGTGTGTGTGTGAGTGTGTGTGATTTTCGAAATATCTTAGAAACGCTTGAAACGTCTGGCCGATTTTTTAATTCATTTTTTTCAGTGTATATTTTATTAGGAGGTCTCCATCGAATTCTCCACTTCATTCCAATTCCACTTCATTCTAGTACAAATAACAGTTTCCGAGCAACCAAGGGTGCGAAAATTTGATATTTTTTTTAAACTGTCGCCAAGCATAAGACAGTCACTGCCAATGATACGCGCAGCTGCTACGTTCAACAGTAGCCAACACGCAATGACACGAGAGCTTGGCGCAATCATGAGAGCCACGACACCCGACATCAATATTGAGAGCAGTTAATTTTGTCGCACTTTCTCACAGTAGTCAAAGCCACAGCGTTCGCTTTGTGGTAGTACATAAGCACTGGATAAGTAGCTGCTATGTTCATTTTCGGTTACGGGTTTCGAGGATGTCACGAACTCAAAATGTCATGACATTTTCATAACTAGACTGTCATATCCCCTTTGACCGATTTTTTGGCGATAAATTAGGTGCGAACGGCGTGGTTTCCATTACCGGTTCAATTTCAGTTTTGAAAAAATTCAATAACAAAGCTTGTTCATGCAGATGTTTCAAAAATATTTACTATTTACTATTTACTTAAATTTCATGCACGAAGTATCAGGAGCGCAGCTATTGCCTTTCTAGTATGACGCAAAGGCAAGAAATCTTACAGCAAAGACAATAGATTTTGCACTCCTGTTACTTCTACAATTCTGCTTTATGCTGAAGGGGGTTTAATTGTTTGGTCGAAAATGTGCATTGAAGTAAGTCAACCAACTAGAAATAAAACAAAATCACCCGAACTACCAAAACGAACCCACCATCCAAGTTCTTGAAGTCAAAGCATTTACTTTGCCTTTCTCACTGAACCGCTCCCTTTCAACGGGAGTACAGAGAATCAAAACACGTAAGGATACAGAAAAAACCGTCTGCAGTGGGAAGCAAGACGTTCTTGTGCATGCCCCCCTACACCTCATGAGAATCGACATAAAACGAATTTCAAAGTTGAGCCTTGTTGGCGACTATCTCTCGAAAGTTGTTGAATTTGGAAGAAGCGACTGTTTATTATGGCTAGCCATTCTCAGATTGAAAAGAGTAGAACAGATGTCGATTAGAGCAAACGGCGTCATTCACGAGAGAAAATGTCATGAGACCTATGACATTTTTCATCTGCTACTTCACGGCGATGTACAATCAGCGACTGCTGTCATTTTTACTGTTTGACCGTCTGATGTTTCGTGTCATTCTCCAGTACCGTTCGCAACCCTGCGAGCAACACTGATTAGAAAAAAAACTGTCTTTCTCATATAATCCATATTTTCCTTATTATTACTAAACGATTCTTCAAAAAATTGTTGAATAGGAACAAAGAGGTTTGTTTGGGCATTTATTATCATAACCTTTTCAATTTTAAACAGTTTTAAAAAAAGTTATTAGGAATTCTTCGTTTTTTGCATTTTCGCTCTAAATGACGGCTTGAAATTTTGAGCTCATCTCACCCTGTTGTTCCGAAACCGGAAGTGAGATCCGAATAGATGTCAAAGGTAATCTATTTTTTTTATATACGTTGGCGTTTTATTTGAGTGTAAGTTTGTTAAAATCGAATCAACTGTTTATGAGAAAATTAAGAGAGTTTTTCAATTTTCGACTAATTTTTCCGGTAATGGTATCGGTTCGTTTGGTCAGAAACTAACGTATCCATAAATTGAAACAGTTTGAACCGAATTTGGAAGGATTTTTATTTTTTTTTTGCATTATCGTCCCATATGCAGGTTGCCATTTCATATACACTATCCTGTATATTCGGAACCAGAAGCTAGATCTGGATTAGATTCCACATTAACTTATGGAAACATAATACTTTTCATTTGAATCAGAGTGTGCGAAAATCGGTTTAGCCTTTTTTGAAAAATTGAAGTGATTTCCGGTTTGGATCGCACGAGCACTTTTCCGGTACTTCCGGAGCCAAGAACGATGTATCGGTATACCTAAAATCAACGTATTTGGTCATAAACTAACCATACTTGAAATATCCTCAAAGTTTAACATAAATTGTGTGAACTTTGCAACTGCTTAGCAATTCGAATTGAGCTGTTAGACGGAGATGGCAGTTCAATTCGAATTGCTTTAAGAAATTATGAGCCGAAGACGAAACGCGAAGAAATCGTCACCATACCTGCCCAATTGAAGAATCATACGACTATTTGAATTTGACTTGAATTTTCCGTGTCATGTATGAAAACACGCTAGATTTTTTATACTGATCAGCCTGTACTTCCGGAATTGGAAGTTGGATCCGGATGATATTTGGTAGTGTTGTATGAGGTTATAAGATTACATTTGAATTTAGGTTTGAGAAAATTGGATGAACTTTCATTAAGAATTTGCACTTCTTCAGTTCATTTTGCACATTTCACCCTGTAACTGTGGAAGCGGAAGTCGGATCCAGATAAAGGCTACAGCAGGATAAGCATGTGGAATCTGCCTCCAAAGGAAATTCATATTGTTATACCACATTCGAAAGGTCATAGACTGGAAACAATATTCTCGAAGTTTCAACCAATTAACTGCCATATTGACGGAGCTAGAGGGTTTTATTGATTTTTATTTTATTTGATTTTTGAAGAAACCGCTCCTCCGAAAAAATTGAAAAAAAAAATCAGTTATGAATTATGGGGAAGGTTTACAATTTTTTTCAAAATTTTTCAAGATGTATTTCTTCCATTCAATACTTGAAAGTTTTGAAACATATTTTTTCCCTCTTCCAATTTTGCACCACCCTAGATTTTTTTGTAATAAATAAAAAAATATTTGGACAATGTGTACGACCAAAATAATTGATTTTTTTCTAAAAAAAAAACAGTCGACCATGCGTCCCCATCAAGTTCAGTTGGAAATCACGAATATGAGGAAATGAGTTTCAACCTATGCATAATACATACACGATCATACTCCGGATAAAACCTAGAAAGCTACAAAGCAAGAACTTACTGGTATGTGGTTCATATATGAATGGTAGTAATATATGAACGTCGCCAGTATCACACATATGAAATTCGATTACGGCATTCAAGAACTAGAGCGGGTGTCAGTTTTTTACGTGTTACTGATGGATGTAATTAAAGAAAGAAAGATAGAAAATTTCGTTACAGTGTCAAAAGTTATCATGAAGATATGTTATTGAGGGATGTCTATAGTTTTCTGGAAAAATATCTGATAAAGATAGAGTTGGAGTTTTGTGTTTGAAAACGTCAATCGGTCAATGGTCAATGGTTTGTAGACTGAGAGCGCTATATAATTTTATATTTATTCTAAAACATTAAAAAAAAAGTGATGCGTTATTTTTTCGTTTTTGAGTCATAACCTTTTGCAAAATTTCAAGTCATGAATTTATCGACCATGGTTTTTAATGGTTTGACAATGCCTTAAACATAGCTGATTTTTTTCAAATTTTTCGAAGGAGCGGTTTCTTAAAAAATCAAATGTGAGAAAAAAGCAATCGCTGTTGACATAAAAAGTTTAATTATATTCAACTTAACAAAAACCTGTTTTTATCCACCTAGTGGAGTAATGATGCCTTTCTCGTATTACTCATTACATCATAAATATTACCGAGAAATTCGTAAAAACAACTGTTCATTGAATAGAAATAGGACAATTTGTTCGGTCCTAATCTCACAAACTCTTCAAATCCTGTTTATCCTGTAGTTCCGGAAATAGTATCCACAACAAATTTAGGAATTCCGTATGAAACTGCAGATTTTTTCCTTTGAACATATAAGTTTGTGAAAATAGATTTGGCCATCTTGAAGAAAGTTTGGTGATTTGCAGTTTTCAATCACCATTTCAAATTCTTTCGAAACCGGATTCACCGTTTGTGTTTTATTCTTCTTTCCTGTATTGTATTGTATTGTCATTATATATGCCAATTTGAACGCTTGGCACACATCGCCGTGTAACTGCGGAACCGAAAGTTGGATCCGGATGAAATTTCACAGTTGCTTCAAAGATAACATGAGATTTAATTCAAATCAAGATTTTTGAAAATCGGTTCAAGCGTCGCAGAGAAATCGTAGTGTATTCTGTTTTTTGAAATTTCCCTTCACCACTTTCGGTGCTTCCGGAACAGGAAAAGGGGGGTAGTGTCGAATTAAGTTTTTATACCCACAAACTAACAAGCTCTGCAAACTAGAAAAATTTATCAGACAGTTTTATGGGATTTGTACTTTTTTTGTACCATCGTTCGTGAAAAAATACTACTGAAATTGATAATTTTCCACTTATCACGCTTTAGTTCCGGAACCTGAAGTCGGATCCAGATAAAATGTTTTACAATTTTTTAGCAAACTATAAGAACTTTCATTTGAATCTTAGTTTGCGAAAATCGGTTGAGCTGTTTCTTAAATAATTGAGTGCAAACTTTTTCTCAAATTTTCACATATTACCATATAACTCCGGATCCGGAAGTCGGATCCAAATGAAATTCAATAGCAGGCTATGCCACCATAATACCTTATATTTGATTCTTAGTTTTTGAAGATCGATTCAGCCACATCTGAGAAAAGCGAGTGCATATTTTTGTTACATACATACACACATACACACACGGACATTTGCTCACTTCGTCGAGCTGAGTCGAATGGTATATGACATTCGACCTTCCGGGCCTCGGTTAAAAAGTCAGTTTTCACAATGATTGCATTGCCTTTCGATATGAGAAAGGGAAAAAGTTACTAATATGATATTCGAAATGTACTAGGTTTAAATTACTATGTATTATGGATGCCAGGGTGGAGAAAAACTTACGTATATTGCCTATGAAATTAACGTATTTATGAAAAAAAAATCGTGATTAATCCACCTAGCAGTGAGATGATACCTTTTTTTATCAATACGCATGTGTTTTTGCATGGATATTCTTAGGTGTTTTAGTTCTCATGACATCATTTTAATTATCGTCGTTTTAAACGGCAAATTGAGATTTTAATCACTCATTACCCTGTAATGCCGAAACTGCAAAACATATCGAATTTCAATCTTAGCGTGCGACAATCGATTGAACATTCCATGAGATGTCGAAGTAAGTTCCACTTTAGAGTTTTTCGTCATTATTTATGGTACTTCCAGAGCCGGTATTCAGGAATTAGCATAGCCCAAAATGATTCGAATGGCAATAAATTATTACGCCAAACAATTTACATGAAATTTATAAACTCATCATCTGTAATTCCAGAATCGGATAAAATTCACCAATTTTGTATGGGACCCTAAGTCCTGTAATATTTGTTTTTGAAGTTCGATTTGGTCTTTTTTGAGAAAATGATTGAGCTTTGAGAATCGATTCGATACTGGAACCGGAATTCTAAAATCGGTGTAGCCGAAATCAGTTAAATTCACCTGAGCAGTGTGTAGACATTTTGAGAAATTGTAGTGCGAATTAAAATTTGGGGGTACATTCCGAATCCAAAAACGAATACCGCTCAAACTGAAATAAATTTATTTGGTAATCGACTATCCAAATCTGCAAAACCTATAAACCTGATTGATTTATGTGAAATGGACATTTTTATACTAATCACCCTGCATTTTCTAAACCAGAAGTCGGATCTGACTAAAAAGTAAGAGGTTTTATAGGATCCAAACGTAATTCAGGAACCTTGTTTGGGAGCATACTACTTTTCATATGAATCTGAGTTTGTAGAAAACGGTTTAGCCATCTCCGAGAAAATTGAGTGAAACTATTTGTCACACACGCATTTGCTGATCTCGACGAACTGAGTCGTATGGTATATGGAAGTCATGTTCTTCCAGCATTTATTGCTGTAAATAGTTTAAATCAATATAATTATGGAATTACTTCCAACTCGATAATGCTGGTATCATCTGGTTTACATATGCCATATTCGAAAGATTATGTTGCCAAAAATGAACCGTGCTAAAATTGGTCCGAGGCAAATTGTCATAAAAAAGGATGCTGTACACAGTCTTTTTGGTACTTAGAAACAATTATATGTAACAGTATAAAAAATCGTGTTTTATGTTGCTCCCAAGCATTGCTTTTTCATACAGCGCTCAAAATTCCTTCTACTGGAATAAGGCTTACACAAAAATATCGATATCTCCGTTAAAAATGGACGGATTGTAACAATCTATGGCTTGTTGGATAGGTATTACCGAGCGAAATCTAAGTCTGGAAACATATTCTGTTTTCAAGATCAAATGTGACAGATACTGTCAAAAAACAGAAAATTTTGACATAAAACTTCGTATAACTCAAAAAGTAAACATCCGATCTCAAAACCATTCAATAGCGTTCTGGGTGACGGGGAGACCTTTCATTTGCGACTAGTTTGATCAAAATCGGTCCAGCCATCTCTGAGATCTCGACCTCTTAGTTGACAACACACATACAGACACACACACATACACACACACACACACAGACATTTGCTCAGTTCGTCGAGCTGAATCGATTGGTATATGACATTCGGCCCTCCGGGTCTCGGAAAATTTTTCGATAGTTTGAGCGAATTCTATACCTATTTTTTATATATATAAAAAAAGGTAAAACCTTCTTAATCCACCTAGTGGTATAATAATGCCTATCTCTTCTTTCAAAACAGTCTCATGAAAATATATTTCATTCTTTTATTCAATAATTCGGACACTAATTTTGACACCAATTGATTCAGATTGATTCGAGTAGTTCACAAAAGCATGCTTCAGTGTTTATGTCACACAATCAGCATCATTTTTCCAAACTAGTGCTTGACATTTGCGTTGCCTATTTGTATGAGAAGAGTGATGCTAATCTAAAAAAAACCCTTCTTAGTACAAGTCTAAGAATTGCATGAAACGTAGAGATTTCAAGATCGAAAATTTTCAAACTTTAACCGCTGGGCAGCACCCCTTACCCATGTCCGATTTAGCTCAAATTTTGCAAGATGACTTTTTTCGAGGTGCTTAAACTTTCGAACAGTAGCGCTTTACGAAATTAGAGGTGATCCAAAAATATTGGCACCCTTATATATAAGAGCGGTACAAATCAACGCGTTTTGTCGGTTACGTCTTTTATACCATCATATCTCCGGAACAAAAAGTCACAGCTGTTTTATCTTTGAACTTGATCAATGGCCCGACAGTAGCTTTCAAACGAGCATAAGTTTGTTAAAATCGGTTCAGCCATCTCTGAGAAAATTGAGGGCGTATAAATATCTTCGAAAAGTGCACGTTCAAAAGTCGTGTTTTCCAGCAATTCTAATACCTTTCTATAGAGTAGGGCAAAAAGTTATATAAAATTACCAGTCAAATGTCAAAATAAAGTCAAAGATGTAGGAGACCTCGTTGAATAATCTGCAACACATTCGTAGTTAGGAAGGAACGAAAGTGTAAACCTTAGATTTATCGACTTCACTATTCACAGAAAACCAACAAAACTGAAACTATATCGTGGCAATAATGATTAGTAAACAGTATAAGTTTATTGTTTACAGTGTGCATTTGTTTGATGAAATAACACGAAAAAATATCCAAAATACCACGTTCAACCAACTACAGCTTACAGCGTATGACACAAGGAATATAAAAACCAACTTAACCGGGTCATATTTCCTCATTAGCTGAAATTCGAGACGAGCATAGCATTCTCTTCAGACCGCATTACCAGTCTGATACTCCCTTCAAACGACGGCCATTATCGATTGGCATCAACTATTCAACCACCCCGACGACGATCAACAACGGAAACAACCAGCTTTTCCAGCTTCGTCGATGGCTTCCGGAGCTGCTTTTGCCCATTGTCAACGGGGCTGACCTTGATATTTGGCTACTGAATGTGCGTTCGGATTTGGCACGGAGAGACCGACCAAACCGGAGTGCGCTAGTTTGGGCTAACCTCAACCTTAAACGTATCATCGATCAGCAATCTGATCCGCCGCGCACTGAACCCACAATTTGCATCATGCTTCCGGTTGTCTGACATGATGCGGCATGCATCCGGGTACGAACCGGTTTTTTTTTGCCATACCCGAACGAAACAGTACCCACCGAAACCGCGCACTGTTCAACGCTTGTTTTAACAGGCAAGTTTTCGTACCGCAACAGCCAAAGTTCCTGTGGATGCAAAATGCAATAAGTAGTAATGCAGGTTACAACTATCCGGTACGAGCATTTGATAGCATCGTTCTGCTGCGGGGGAGTCGTCAGACCGGGGGTACGCGGAGGATGGTGCAGTTTCTGCCAGTTTCCCGGTCGCGGCGGCACGCGGACCGGCAACAGGAAGCTCTCCGTCGACCGCAGACTGCAAGGTACAGCTTTTCTGCACTGCATGTACTTTCACAGCCGCAGTTGTTGTTTTCACATGTATTTTTTTTGCTATTGCTGTTGTTGTTGTAGTTGCGTTCATTCTGTTTGCTATTTGTATAATTTATTCAACTCGAACCGAGTATGCTGGCTTCCTACGAGATGCATGGGAAGTTGGTTGTGTCAAAATTTTCAACTAGCTTTCAGTTTGTAACGACTTCATAGGATGCACCCGGGAGAGGTATTTTCGCTTATTCCTCGCGGGGAAACGCAAAAAAGCTTTCCCTTTTGTGTTTCAAATGTTTTAAATACAAGGTTGGCACATTGCTCCTTAAAGAATGTTCACGTTATTTTTTTGAAGTGAGTTGAGTAAAATGCATTAGGAAGATTTACTTTCCAAGGCTGAATATGGATTTTAACCCAATTGTTTATGAAACAATGAAAGGTACTTTAAAAACTCTTTTCTGGAAAAGACATTAATAACATTCTCAGAAAGTACATTCACAAGGAAAATTCTCTTTTTCACCCATAATTCGGCAATGTGAATACGACTTTAAAACAAATGTTGCAAGGAAAACCACAATCGTATCGTTCATTTGCATGTTGTAGCCAAATCAGGATTGGCTTACTTTAATTTGGAATAAATATCAATAAGACTTCATATTTTCCGATTTGGATCACTCTTTGCATTTTTCTTTCTTTTCATTGACTAAGTGTAGTGGTCAATATTTCTTTATTCTTATTGCGATATTCACCTAACCAGAGATCAGTTTGTAGAAACAGGATATAAAAATTATAGAATGATAGTACTCAAAGGAGAGAAAGGATGTGAATATATAGAACGGAAAGGTGAGACATGATAGAGGGACATTTAAGCAAGCAGAAATCTTTCAGTAACTTAACTTTTACTGAGCTCAGGCATCTGATCCGGTCTGTTTAGATATTAAATGGTAAAATACCTTTATCACTACTTTCCGACATACCAGAGACTCGGGTGACTCGCATCACTCGTTTTACAATCTTTTTCGGAAATAAACTAAATGAAGGTTAAACATTTTCATCTATCATTATTCTGTCTTTACTTCAGCACCTTACTCAACAAAAATCACCATCACTGATAAAAGTGAGTTCGTTCCATTTTAGAGTTTGTGAACACTATTTCCGGTGCTTCCGCAACCAAAAGCCAAGGACTGGGGTATGACCGGAATGAATACATTTGGCCGTCAGTTGCCTATCAGCTGGAACTGATTTGAGCCCCAAGCAACCCCATTTATCCGTGTTTTGCCTCACCGCTCTGTATAACTACTTGAAATGTTCAACACTCTTTATCCAGTAACTCCGAAACAGAAAGTCGGATCCAGATGAAATTCAGAAGTTTTGTATAGGACCATAATATCATTCATTTGAATTCAAGTTTGTTAAAATCGATCACACCATCTGTGAGAAAAGTGAGAAAGAAATTTGAAATTGGAATCTTTCTACTAATTACCCTGAAACTCCGGAACCGGAAGTTGGATTAAAACGAAACTCGGAAATTTTATATGGGACCATAAGTCCTTTCATTTGAATCTAATTTTTTGAATATCGGTTCAACCATCTTTGGGAAACGTTAGTGAACATATTTCTATTTTTTTTTTCACATTTCACCTCATAATTTCGGAACCAAAAGTCACATCCGAACAAAATTCTGGTATTTTGTACGGAATCGTAAGGTCTATTATTTGAATCTTAGTTTATGTAAATCGGTTTAGCTACCATCGAGATAAGTTGGTGTATTTATTTACATATTTTCATATACTCATATTCATAAATTTTCATTTCACTCCATAATTCCGGAATCGAAAGTTGGATCCATACAATATTCAGGAAATTTGTATGGAACTTCTTTAATTTGAATCTAAGTTTGTGAAAATCGGTTCAGCCATCTTCGAAGAAAATTTAGTGCAAAAAACGTTACGTACACACATTCACACACGCGTACATTTTGCGTTCTCGACGAACTGAGTGGAATAGTGTACGATACCTTTGACCTTTTCCTTGCTGTTTGAGAAAGGCAAAAATAACTATTTTTGTATCAGTTTTTGCAATGACTGAACGGAAACATATATTGGAGAAACCAAATGAAAGAAAAACTAACAGAATAGATGAATTTTTTGGAAAAAGATACGCTCAGAGACAGGACTCGAACCTGCGTTCTTATACATTCCGTGCATACGCGCTACCATTTCGCCACTCTGAATCTTGTTTTAGTCACTCTAAAACGCCAGTCAGACACAATAGCGCGTACATCGAATATGGTCTACATCCTGGCCGTCACCCGACCGATACCTTATATCCAAACATCTTCTCTGTCCATCAAACACTAGTCTTCTCGTTTTATACCTATTTCTCCTATCAAGCATTGAGTAGGATAGTGTATTTATAATCGCTTGTCACCTTCTTTAGTGGTGCCAGTCGCTGGCTGGACATCGTCAGCGACAGACCCCTATGAAGGTTGTATTGATTGTCTGCCCTTTCCTACCAGAAGCAGATTGTTACGGAAAATCAAACCGCAATTGTTTTTAACGATTTATTAATTTTAGTTTGACGTAAAGCCGCCATAACTAAGTTCAGTTTTTGCAATGACTGAGCGGAAACATATATTGGAGAAGGCAAATGAAAGAAAAACTAACAGAAAAGATGAATTTTTTGGAAAAAGATACGCTCAGAGACAGGACTCGAACCTGCGTTCTTATGCATTCCGTTCTCCAATATATGTTTCCGCTCAGTCATTGCAAAAACTGAACTTAGTTATGGCAGCTTTACGTCAAACTAATATTAATAAATCGCCTATTTTTGTATGTTTTTTCAAACGTGTATAATTCTGTTCTATTTGATCTTTAGAATGTTTTTCTAAACAAAAAAACAAAAAAATATAGTTTTTCTAAAAGTTGCTGCGAAATTTTTCGTCACTTTTTCACCCAAATCATGCCATTCTTTAACAATTAAATCTTTAATTAATGAGATTTTGCACCGATCGCAGACTTATTAATTATTAAACTTATTGTATGAAAATCACGAGAATTTTTTTTTCTCGTGAATATTTGTTGTAGTTTTTACAAACAAGTAAATTTGTTCAATGTTCTGGACTCTAGAACAATCGGGAAAAAATATTATAATACTATAGAACATCGTAACATCTGTGAAGAAATTCGTGGGCTAGCAATTATTTTGAATTTATGACGAAAAGTTTGACTCACGGCATGGTTTTTCATACGCGCCGGATGTTGCGAAGGACGCATGCTTTTCGCTAAAAGTGTTTTAAATTAATTGCTGGCCCACGAGTTTTTCAACGGCCTAAAATTCTATGAAGTTTCATTGTTTAAGGATATTTTTACGCGGTTTTTGAATGTTCCAGAACACTTAATAAATTGAATTGTTTTTAAAAAACGTGTTTAATCCACCTAGCAGTAAGATGATACCTTTTTTATCAATCCGCATGTGTTTTTTGCATGAACCGTCGTTTTAAGCGACAATTTGAGATTTTAATCACTCATTACTCTGTAATGTCGAAATTGTAAATCGGATCGAATTTAAATCTAGAAGTGTGATAATAGATTAAAGATGCCATGATATGTAAGTTTCACTTTAGAATTTACGGTAATTTAAGGTACTTCCAGAGCCGGTATTCAGGAACCAGCATAACCCAAACCGATTCGTATGGCCATATGACGAATAAATTACAACAGTTTTGAGTCCAACTTTGAAGCTTTTCGAGATTGTCATCTTCTATATCGGTTTGAATTTTAAAAATTCATCATCATGTAATTCGAGAACCGGAAGTCATAATTGGAGAAAATTAATTAATTTGTGTGTATGTATAAAATTAATAAATTTTGTATATAAGTTTATTTTAATTTGAATTTTTGTTTCTGAAATTTGATTAGGCTTTTTTGAGAAAACGATTGAGCATTGAGAAACGATTTTATACTGGAACCGGAATTCTAAAATCGGTATGGCCGAAGTCAGATAAATTCACCTGAGTAGCTGTATAGTTTACATTTGTTTCAAAATATTTGAAAATCAGTGAAGACATCTTTGAGAAATCATAGCACGAATTAAATTTTTAGGTGCCTTCTGAATCAACAACTGAATACCACTAAAACTGAAAAAAGTTAATTTTTTTATCGACTATCCAAATCTGCTAACCCGATAAACCCGATTAATTTATGTGGAATAGACATTTTTATACCAATCACCCTGTATCTCCGAAACCGGAAGTTGAATCTGACTTAAGAGCAAGATATTTTATAGAATCTTGAAACTTTTCATTTGAATCTTAGATCGGTTCAGCCATCTACGAGAAAAATGAGTTCCACAATTTTGATTTCGTTTCACATATCATCCTGTAGTTCCGGAACCAGAGGTCAGAACCAAACATAATTCAGGAACTTTGTTTGGGAGCATACGACTTTTCGTATGAATCTGAATTTGTAGAAAAGAAATTTTCCGAGAAAATTGAGTGAGATTATTTGTCACACACGCATTTGCTGGTCTCGACTAACTGATTCGAATGGTATATGGATGTTATGTTATTCCAGCATTTATTGCAGTAAGTAGTTTAAAACAATATAATTAATAAACAAATCTACCATCATCTGGTTTATATATGTCATATTCGAACGATTATGTTGCCAAAAACGAGCCGTGCTAAAATCGGTCCGAAGCTAAATGTCATGAAAAAGGATGCTGTACACAGTCTTTTTGGTACTTAGAAACAATTGTATGTAACAGTATAAAAAATCGTGTTTTCCGTTGCTCCCAAGCATTTCTTTGTCATACAGCGCACAAAACTCCGTCGTTTACACAAAAATTTCGATATCTCCGTTAAAAATGGACGGGTTTTAACAATCTATGGCTTGTTGGATAGCTATTACCGTGCGGAATCTAAGTCTGAAAACATATTCTGTTTTCAAGGTCAATTGTGACAGATACTGTCAAAAAACTGAAAATTTTGACATAAAACTTCGAATAACTCAAAAAGTAAACATCCGATCTCAAAACCATTCAATAGCGTTTTGAGTGACGGGGAGACCTTTCATTTGCGACTAGTTTGATCAAAATCGGTCCAGCCATCTCTGAGATCTCGACCTCTTAGTTGACAACACACATACAGACACACACACATACACACACGGACATTTGCTCAGTTCGTCGAACTGAATCGATTGGTATATGTCATTCGGCCCTCCGGGCCTCGGAAAAATTTTCCTAAGTTTGAGCGAATTCTATACCTATTTTTTATATATATAAAAAAAGGTAAAAATGTATTAAATAATTTTAAAAACGGGACTATTATAGTGTGATGGTTTAGTCGATGCCTTTCCCGCAACCCACCTGGGTTCGATCTCCAACACTGCACATAGGGCTTTGCTGGGCTGAAGAGGTGAATGACCTTAGGGTTCAAACCTCTGTAATTAAAACAAAAATTTAAAAAAAATTTTCATAATTTTTATACAACAAGTTTAAGTTTATTGTATTATTTGTGAACTGTGAAAATTTTGTTGTGATATGTTTATTTGTTAAAGAATGGCATGATTTTATTGGAAAAGTGACGAAGAATTTCATTTCTCAATAACTTAAGGAAATTTTGTTTTTAACATTCACGTATTTAAAAAAAATGTGCACTGACAAAAAAAGTTAAATATTTTTTCAAGGTTCACATTCACGGTATTTGTCGCGTACGTATAAAACACTCAAATCTCATTTAAAAGAAATAGTATTGAAACATATAGTTATTACTCTCTCTTGAATTTCATCAATCAAACAACACTTGATACTTACAACAACTGATGAAAGTACTTAGATTACAATAGATTTTTCACTTTATGCTCATAAAGAATTCATTTTAATAGTAAACGCATAAGAATTTGTTATTGAAATGTTATCAGTTAGATATAAAGGATTCCAATAACTTGGTAAATATGATTTATTTAATGGATTTTTTTTATATTTGAAGAGGAACAAATTTCGCTGACTAGTAAAGCATTCCTTCGCTAGCCTTCGTGCATGAACATAGTGACGATCCAGAAACCCATTATCTGAGAACAAAACCATGAGGCATATAGAAAAAAAGATTTTTTTTATGAAACGCAATAAAACCGCGTAACTTCGGAAATCTGCGTAAAAAACCCCGCAAGACGAAAGAATTTTTTTTTGATGTCAAATGTCTTAGAAATGCATGCAACGTCCAGATCTGGTACAATCTCGAAAAAAATAAGATCATTCACCTCTTCGGGCCAGAAAAACTTTCTGACCCTATGTTCGGGGCTGGAAATCGAACCCAGATGGGCTGCGTGAATTGCATCGACTTACCCATCACTTTGAGCAACATTTTCTGGCACCAACCCTTCAAATTCATTCCAAAAAAGCCCGTACTGTAAGGGGTTTCAAGGCGTATAGATAAACCGGAAGTCGTCATCTTGGATTTTAAAACCACCTTAAACATTATATTCCGGCATTTGCTATCAATATTGTAAGGAAATTTTGGATTTCAGAACCACATCAAACATTGATTTCTTGCATTCCATCTTAAAAGCTGTTCCAAAAGCACCTCAATTATAAAAGTTTCCAATAAATATGTCTAAACTGGAAGTAACCATCCTAGATTTCTAAACGACCCTAAACATCATTTACCGGCTCCTACTCATCAAATCCGTGCCGAGAATACTCATACTGGAAGCGCTTTCATGGAATATCGATAAACCGGAAGTCGCCATCTTGGATTTCGCAACGGCCTTAACCACCTCGAGTAACATTTTCTGGCATCTATTCATCAAATCCAATCCGAAAATACCCATAGTGTAAGGGTGCTTAAAGAATTTCAATAAACCAAAAGTCGCCATCTTGAATTTCGGAACAACCTCAAACATTGTTTTCTTGTATCTCATCATCAAATCCGTTTCGGAAGTATCCCAATTATTAGAGTTTTCAATGAATGTTTATAAACCAAACCGATTTCGAAACGACCCAATTGTTTTCGTGACACCTACTCATCAAATCCGTTCCAAAATACCCATATTATAGTGGTTTCCATGGAAAACCTTTTTGTACAGAGTAGGTTTGTAAAAAAAGATTACGTTATTTGGTTCGTAAAAAGAATTATGTGAAGGAGGTAACGTAAAAAATGTGTACGTAAATGGAGGTTTGGGTGTAGTTTGCTTCAAATGTGCTTTAAGCTTAATCACTGTATTCTACATATCAATTTTTCTGTTATATTATCTTGCTACAGGAAATACCTCAATTGGGAATTACTCTGCTCATGCGGGAGACAATTTTAAGTATTTTGTATCGTTATTTTAGTACTTAATTCAACCTAACGAAAACCACTCTATGCTCTTTTGCTAGTCGGAGACAAGGGCACAATAAGGTATGCATTTACTATTTTCTTCTGATCGGGTTAAACAATATTTCAAATTCTTCTATTTAAGGACTATTCACACATTTCAGTTCCGTGACGGTTCAGTGAAAGTGCCTTCAGTGCGCCGTCAGTGTTCTTTTTTTATCGGAACCCTTCCGTTCCGTTTCCGTGCTGTTTCCGTTCCGGCACAGCCAATGCAATGACATACCGACTTCAGTAAAAATAAAAAATATCGGTGACGACGAATTTGAGTTTGCCGGACGGACGCTACACTGACAGCGAGCTGCACTGAAACGGCACGGTGCCGGATAGGTGTGAATGCGTGCATAGAAAACGAATGAAATAATATCAGTATCCGTGCACGGTGTCGTGCCGGCACTGAACCGGACCGGATATGTATGAATAGCCCTTTAAAGTCAAATTTTACACTGTTTGTTCTTTGATTTTGTCGTTTCGACTGTAAACGGTGAATTGTGTCAACTGTCTTTAAGGAGGAAGGCTCTTTGCAAGCGTATGAGTAATGGCAACAATGTGTGCGTAAAAACAAATTCCGGCGATTCTTTTTTCTGATTTTACTCCATAAATTTTCCATATGGTTGAAAAATAAACCAATCGGTTCATACTTATTAAAATTGCAATTCAGGAACAGCGAAAATCTTAGTCTAAAACACTTCCGTTTTCCTTAAAACTTCTCGAGAAAAATTATTTCAGTTTCAGCTTACTTCCACTGACACATTTGATTAGCAACAAACACAACCCTACATGGATTTCCTCTTGCAGAAATTATTGCAATAGAAAGATTTACGTACCTTCTATAAGTAAACTCGCAAAAAAAAAACCTTTAATTTAACACGCGAAAGGTAATGGATAATCATCCATTGTCGAAAAAAATTTTATTTTTCCGGAAAACTGCTTTTGTAACAGAAAATATTTAGTTTTGTTTATTTTGTGTAGCGCAATCTAATACAAATCCATTGAAGCAGTGTTGCTACCTTTTTTATTAAAGGATTAAAATCTACATTCATAAAATGTAAGCAATTTTCCATCAAACGTTGGTGAAAAATTGATCAAAACTGAAATTTCATCCAAGATGTCAGGCTTAACATTCTTTTGAGAATAAATTATTATGAAAAAAGATTGTTTAAAACTCAATCGTGCAATACACTTTGATAAACTCGGTGCATTGTACATATGAACCCTAATAAGATGTGAAAGCGAAATGAAAAAATCGCTTATGTCTGTATTGTGTTTGTCTACGAGGTATATTTTGAGGATATTTCCACATATTTCCAAAAAAATGTCTTTGGTTTTAAACTATCATTTTTGCGTTTGATTATTTTTTATGATTCACCATGAGTTATTATTTCATGAATATTAGTTAGAAGCGCACTTTCGAACACAACTTTTTGAGTTCACACTGAGAAATAGATTAATAATGTAATACCAGACGGAGACAATCCACGATTTAATTTCCCCTTACGTGGGAGCGTAGCTTTGACTTCGACCTAATATCGAACAGTATTAGATATTGAATGTTTCATCCACCCCTGCTCTTCGGTGCCGATATAGTCCCGCTATAGAAGTGTACCCTTGAACATGTTTAATATATACAAGGAAAGTGCGAGCCAGATGCACCTTCCCAGAAAATCTAAAAAGAATGTACCTGTAGAACGCTAGGAATGGTATATTTTTTTCACTTGATTTTCGATTTATTCATTAATTATCAACAAATTTATGCTGTAGGAAAACAAAGTTTTACTGGAAAACGTAAAAATTTCGTGCAATAAAGTGCGTTTTACTCCCTCAATTCTCATCTTTAACTGTGCACCGATCACATCTTTTTGCTACCTCAATCGAAAATGGGGGAAGAAGTCAAATCAATTCAAAAAGCTTCGTTGAACAGTTGGAATTCGGAATGCTCGGAGTTGATCGAGAGGTGCAGACATGGAAATCACTCGTGCATAAATAGCGTAGGGTGTCTCATTGTATCATGCATTCTTGTTTTGGATCACAGATGGAATTGGAAATAAATTTGGACGACTTTACTCAATCCAACGGATCGAGTCAAGTAGTGAATATGCCTTCAGGATTCTGCCAAACCTGTCAAAGCACCCTAACGGCAAATTTCCAATCACACAAGGCTTCACCGGTGACAGTAGCACTTGATTTTCTCGAAATTCCCGAATGGAGTGGTGGGATTATCGAGGGAGGAATGCTCACTTTTCATATCACTCTTTGTTGTTGATAAATATACGGCAGCTTGCAGAGGACTACATGAATTATGCATATTGATTTGTGATAGCAAACACCCGAAAAGGCGAAGGGCTAGAACCTTGAATCGTTTGTGACATTCCTACAGACAGTTGGATGCCGCAGCACAGTATTTGTAACTTTGGAATATGTTGTTTATGGCAATGTAAGTATTGTTTATCGTTTATCGTACAGAAATAAATATGAATATGTGCGATGAGTGAAGAATATATTGTATTTCTTGTCTAGACTGGGAGTTACTGGATATTTGTCGACTTATCGAGTTTGAAATTCGTTGCCCTTGGTAATTTTTCAAGGCACCCAAGTAGTCTGTCTTGCGTGTGTGGAAGTGATCGAAAGTTTTTTGACGATTGTTGCAATACTCACAGGAAGTTGGTTTGAACCAGGTTTCCGAATGAATTAATGCGATTGGTAAGATACTGAAAGAACAAAGAACAAAAAAAAAACAGAAGAATAAAAATCAATTCGATTTTTTTTAATCTTTTCTATCAAATATTTCTCGATTGTTCAGAGTTTGATGTTTTTAGCAGAAATAATCCAAATATCAACCCCATCGAGCTTTGCGAATGATTTTTAATGCTATATTTGTCAAAACCAGTTGTTTCAAGTAACTTTTTTAAGCTTGAGAGCAGATATTGGAAGAGGTTTGCTTTGCAGCCAGATGAAAATTCTGGAGATGGAAAAAGTGGGCACTTTTTTGTCTATGTTTTTTTTTAATTAAATAAATCTAACACCTTTGAAATCTTTCACTTTAATTTAACTTTTTTCGGTGTGGTCATCTCTACGAAATGAGATTAGGCTCCATTTTAGAGTTTTTGGCATCTTTTTCTAGTTCTGAGTTTATTTGGTCATCAACTAACGAGTTCTACGAATTGGAAAACGTTTATGTTGAACTTTTATGACACCTAGCACCAGTAGCAGCTTCTGTAACGATCCAAGAAGAGCTTTACGTCTGCTAAGCGGTTTACATTGGACTGCTAGGTAGTACAACAATTCAACTTAAAATGTTATGCATTGATGAGACGAATACAAAACGTGAAGAAAACAGAAAAAGTTATTTGTTAGTTTTAAGGAACTTGCTTCTTTTTATATAGTCCCTTATGATAAAACAATCTTAAAATTGTAATAAAATTTAAATTCCGGAACCGGAAGTCGGACCCAAAAAAGTTTCATTATTTTTTAATGGAATCTTAAGTCATTTAATTTGAATATAAATCAATGAAACTCGGTATAGGAATCTCGAAACAAAAATGACACCAAAGCGAATAGACATATAGATAATAATATTTATGTATGTTTCAAGAACCGGTTAGGAATTTCAATTCGAGAATCATCTGCTCGGACGAGCATCACTTTTTTGAGTGGTTTAGCTCCGCACAGACAATCACTGGATTTAGCACGAAATAAACTTTTAAAAATATTAACCCTACCGTCGTTATGAAGAACAAAAATCAAATGTACCCAAAAATCAGAAAATTAAACACTGCTGGTTTATAAGATATTTAAGTTTTTAAGAAGATTCCTTCTGGCCCTTTTTCATACAGGGGATACGCACCCGTATTTCTTCGTTTTTGCCGTTAGGGTGACCGTTTACAAGTTAGGTTGGATAAACAAAATCGATTTTTTCTGACTTTTTGAAAAATTTTTAACTTTGCAACCAATGGAACGATTTTTCCAATGCACAGTGGTTTGAATCGATAAAAACGTGAACTTAATTCTCTAGCTGCCAAACAGTTGATTCGATATACATAGTTTCTTCGGAAAACTCATTCACAAAAATATACAACTCACAAAAATATACCTGTGTGCAAAGCCTACTATGATAAAAGCCTTTCTGCCCTTAAAAGATAGAAAAATAATGTCTTCTATTAAGTTTTGGAACTTCTTACGAGAAAAAACATTACCGAAGAAACTAGAGGTCTAACACAAAAAGCTTCTGTTGAAACCCCTTAAAGTAATGTTTTTTTTTGTAAATAATTTTTTTCGCTATTGTTTTTAATGCCTACTATGTTCGAGACAATTACTAAAAACGTTAAATTGACCGAAGAATGCGGCCAACATGAATATTCACCAACGCCATATGGAAGACTCTCATGAAATATTCAATTCACCGGCCACTGCCGATCACCAGCTGAAGGCTGGATCTGCCTAAGTCAACATCTGCGACCCAAATATGACATTACTCAATGATACAACCCTAGTTTTAAGTTAGTCGTAAATTAAAATTAGTAAAAGCCCATGGCATCTTAGAGCTTAAGCAGTGTGCCTTAAACATTATATTCTTTAATAAAAAAAAAACGTTAAATTACAATTTTTGTTGGAGACTATGCACGGTTTGGCCTTTTCGTTACAAAGTAATTTAGCATTTTAACTTTAATATACAGGGTCCGCCATGTAACTTTTTTTTAACATGCGAAAAAAACACAAACGGTTAATCCGATTTCAAAGTTTTTTTTTCATATTAAAGTACAATCCTTCCGGTTAATTGTGGAATATAATTTCATTCAAATGGCTACCTTGGCTGGCCTTGTAGTACACCGTACGGTCGGTCCAGTTTTTTAGTACATTTTCGATTGTATGCAGCTTTATTTCAGCTATGGCTGCACGAATGTTGTCCTTCAGGGCTTGAATCGTCTCTGGCTTGTCCGCATAACACTTATCTTTGACAGCCCCCAAAGATGGCGTCTAACGGCGTCAAATCACAGCTCGCCAAACTCGGCCAAACGACATCCGAATTTCGCCATTGACCGTGGTAGCGGCTCATGCTTCATTTTCGAAGAAAAATGGCCCAATGATGCCGCCAGACCAAAATCCGCACCAAACCGTCACTCTCTGAGGATGCATCGGTTTCTCCATGATAACGTGCGGGTTTCCCGTCTCCCAGATGCGACAATTTTGCATTTTAACATACCCGCCGAGATGAAAATGTGCCTCATCCGAGAAGATGATTTTTTGGCAAAATTCGGCGTCTTCTTCAAGCTGATCGCAAGCCCAGTTGGTACTATTTTCACGCGTTCCTCAAGCGTATACACAACCATTTTCGTTCAGCGGAAGGATAAAACTAAGTTTCTGTCAAATCAGAAGTGACATTAAGGCTACCAATGTCGAAATAACCGCTAGTTCAAAAAAAAGTTAGATGGCGGACCCTGTATATCTTTCTCATCCTCCTAACCTCGGTTCAAAAAGCGATTGCATAGTTTTGATGTGGAACACATCTTTGTTTTCTATATAGGGGTGCAAATCAGAAACTCAAGGAAAAATACTCGTAGAAATGTGGTCAGGTTTTAAACACTTACAGCTCAGTATATTTTGTATCAATTATTAATATTATTTCATTATTTGATTGGAAATATTTCTAAGATTCGATTTAAATGTATTAAGCCACGTATTTTCAATTATAAATGATTGAAATTTTGATTAGTAGCGAGCAGTGTCCTATTTTGTCTGCTAAAAATCTCCGACATACCGGATTTCCCTGCCATAGACGACGGTTTTGAAGGAGTAAGCATCGCTATGATTGGTCAATCTTTGCAAAAGCGAAGCTGTTGGAAATTATAGCTACCCAAGTAACAATTTTTGTTACGCTAGCTTGTTTGTGACTAGTTTGCAACCAGATATTTGAGTGATTGTTACTAACATCTAACCATTTGCATGACTCAAAAAGCGCAGTTTCTACTAGTTGTTAAGACGGCTAAAAATATGTTGTCGTTACGTTGTAATGCCATACTGAAATAACTTATCTTGTCATAACTTGAAAATAACTTGTTTCCAAGTAAACTAGTTGAAACTTAGTCACCATCGACATTATAAACATTGAATGAATCCAGAATACTTTTCTATCATCAATAAAAAAACAGAAGAGTAAGTCACAAACTTGATACAAGGTACAAATTTCACAACATTCCAAAAACTGTCGAGCGGAATTCAATTTTACTTAACTGTTTTTTGTGCGCCTTCAATCCAAATCTGTTTATAAAGATATAAAAATTAAACAACAAAATAACCCTATGTTCAGAATGCTCAAAATTATTCCAAGTAGAGTGATTTCTCATCATTTTAAATTCATATATCATGATAACTATAATATTATCGCCATCTGGAATCATCTCATCCTAAATTCAATTCACCGGCCACTACCGATCGCCAGATACTAAAGGGTGATTTTTTAAGAGCTTGAGAACTTTTTTAAACAATAAAACGCATAAAATTTGCAAAATCTCATCGGTTCTTTATTTTAAACGTTAGATTGGTACATGACATTTACTTTTTGAAGATAATTTCATTTAAATGTTGACCGCGGCTGCGTCTTAGGTGGTCCATTCGGAAAGTCCAATTTTGGGCAACTTTTTCGAGCATTTCGGCCGGAATAGCCCGAATTTCTTCGGAAATGTTGTCTTCCAAAGCTGGAATAGTTACTGGCTTATTTCTGTAGACTTTAGACTTGACGTAGCCCCACAAAAAATAGTCTAAAGGCGTCAAATCGCATGATCTTAGTGGCCAACTTACCGGTCCATTTCTTGAGATGAATTGTTCTCCGAAGTTTTCCCTCAAAATGGCCATAGAATCGCGAGCTGTGTGGCATGTAGCGCCATCTTGTTGAAACCACATGTCAACCAAGTTCAGTTCTTCCATTTTTGGCAACAAAAAGTTTGTTAGCATCGAACGATAGCGATCGCCATTCACTGTAACGTTGCGTCCAACAGCATCTTTGAAAAAATACGGTCCAATGATTCCACCAGCGTACAAACCACACCAAACAGTGCATTTTTCGGGATGCATGGGCAGTTCTTGAACGGCTTCTGGTTGCTCTTCACTCCAAATGCGGCAATTTTGCTTATTTACGTAGCCATTCAACCAGAAATGAGCCTCATCGCTGAACAAAATTTGTCGATAAAAAAGCGGATTTTCCGAATGGACCACCTAAGACGCAGCCGCGGTCAACATTTAAATGAAATTATCTTCAAAAAGTAAATGTCATGTACCAATCTAACGTTTAAAATAAAGAACCGATGAGATTTTGCAAATTTTATGCGTTTTATTGTTTAAAAAAGTTCTCAAGCTCTTAAAAAATCACCCTTTATATTACATAATGATACTACTCTAGTTTTAAGTTAGACGATAATTAAGATTAGTAAATACCCTTGGCATCTTAGAGCTTAAGCAGTGTGCCTTAATATTATATTATATTATTGAATAAAAAAAAAAAATAACTATAATATTATCACAATCGATGTTCAATCCCTATATTATTTTCTTCGTGTTTATGACAGTGCATAGAACAAAAATGACTTTTCTGTCTTTCACTATTTTCGGCAAAAAGTAGTTTTGAAAAAAGTAATATCCTGGTTTTATTTACGTTTCATACACTTCTCCATATTGTGTTCGCCATATTCAAGCCAAGTTTTTTTGTTGTTTTGTTTGAATTTTAGTTATCATAACGTTGGGAAAACCTACCGATAACTGTCTGAAGTAATGAAGGAATTATATGTTATAATCTCATAATATCTAAGTTATTGCTATATCAATTTATAGTAATGATTCACATACACGTTAACGTATTTATAATGGTTTCGCAACGGAAAATAAACCTTTTTTCAACTAGTAGCTAAAAACATAGCGGTGATTAAAGATATGTTAGAAACAAGTAACGATAACTTACAAATGATAGTTAGTTTAATGTTTACGTTATAAAGAAACACTGATGTCACCTTGTTTTAACCAGTATAACATAAAAAAACATGTTCGTGATCTTGTTGCAACATAGTTGGGTTAAGGGGTATCAAAACTAGTTACGGGTTGCTACTATTGAAGTCAAATAAGCTTATTTTCACCTAGTGGCTAGAAGCATTGTTGTGATTAAAAATATGTTTGGATTAAGTAACGATAGCTTATAAAATATATTTAATTCAATATGACACAAAGATGTTATGATTGGAAACCTAAATAACTATTTCGTAACTAGTTATGTTATGATGAAACATTGCTGTCACCATGTTTTAACCAGTATAACATAAAACACATATTCGTGCTCTTGTTGCAACATAGTTTGGACTTTGTCTTATCAGAACTAGTTGCGGATTGCTACTTGGGTAACGTTTCAGTCCTACGCGTAGCATGCTAGAGGTAGGTTGTTGCGAGACAGCACGACAAAAAGTGCCATAAAACGATTTGAAGCTTTAATTGGTATGCTCTGATCTTGTGTTATGCAAGCTCGGATGAAATTCTATGTCATGTCGTTTCGACTGAGAAATTGACAACTTCCCAGGGTAAATTTTAAGTGATTAAGATTAATTACTAATTTATATAAGATAAACTCGATTGATAATGAGTAAAAGTTAATCGCAGAATAGTAGAGAAACTTAACGCTATAAAAATAATTGCTTGCATACAAAACTTGAACACAAGCTTGGCGAAGAGAAGCTTAAATATCAAAATCGTATCGCAAGTATGTACAAAGATATAATTGCATACATTTGGGATATTGGTGTAATTTCGTCTGCTATAAAACAAACAATGTTCGGTGTTGATTCCTAATCAAGATCAATCTAAGCAGACTCTCGTGCAATTGCGAATTCAAAAGTGTGACGATTGATTGAACTGTTTGATTGTAGATCATTAGAAATTTTGGTTGCCTTGTTCCACATCAATGGTTCGAACAACCCCATGGGGCTGATCCTTGTGGTTTGTTCTATGTGAGAATGGCAAAACGAATAAGGCAAATTTACCGTTAAAAAATCCGCATTACTACGAAAATCCCTTAGTTTTCGCAACAAACCACGCAAAAACAGAGTATTCAAATACTTCAATGCATTTGAATGAATTGCCCAAGCAACCAGAAGTTCCACAATTACTTAAAAAGTCCACTTTCTTGCTGCTTAAAAGTACACGCGGAACTTTTGAGAACTTGAAAATACAGAACAAGTTCCGCGTGAACTTTTTAGCAGCATAGAAGCTGAACAACGTATTCTAGAAGCAGCTTAGAAGTTCGTTCCGCTGCGTCGCGCGAACATTCAAGTGTGGATAATTACTTAAAAAATGGGCTACTTAGAATGCTATTGATTAACTTTGACAGCTGCTTAAGCCAAATCAGTCCCTTTTATCCGAACTTTTGGTTGGTTGGGTGATGTCTTTGTTTTATTATTGTCAAGGTAGCTCAATGACAAAGCATTTCTACGGATTGAAAAAAAATTCCTAATTTCAAATCTCTGGAAGTTATTTTTTCACAATGCCAATTCCCTTGTTACACTCACCTGTTTACTTAACCCTCAGGGTAAGGACTATAAAAAAGTTACGTTCAGTACGGACAGGGTTAGCCTAACCCTGCGAATTTGATTGGGTGTATATCGAGCTGTATTTTGTCAATTTGAATA
Source organism: Malaya genurostris (assembly GCF_030247185.1). NCBI lineage: Eukaryota > Metazoa > Arthropoda > Insecta > Diptera > Culicidae > Malaya > Malaya genurostris. Next base: position 246,818,082 of record NC_080572.1, on the reverse strand, counting down.
ATTTTTTTTTTATTTTGTGTGAAATTGTCTCAAAAATATAATAGAGTTGTCAGATTAATCATTTAACTGATTGAAAAAAAAAAATTATAATGAAAAATGTGAACGGGTCTTGAATTTTTTTTGTAAAAAACGTTTGTTTTTTTCAAAATGCTGTAACTTTTTGAAAAAAAAAAAATTAACATTGTATAACTCGCATTTGAAAGGTAAAAAGTAGTTCTTACAAATGTCCATAACGGTTTTTTGATTTATTCCAAAAACTATATTTTTTTTGAAAAATGAAAATACGCGTTTTTTCGAGTTAGCGAAAAAACGTTGTTTCGTTGATTTATGATGATAAAGGTTAAAATTAATTACTTTGAGCGTAAAAAAATTGTTTCTCAGATATTGTTGAGTAGTATCATATAAATAAATACCAAACATAATTGTTAAAGGCGAATATTTATTATTAAAAAGTTACACAAGTCATGTTACATAATATTGCCGCACTCGCAGCAAAGTTTCGCTACGTGCTCTTTACACATCGCCGCTCTTAGCATGCAGGTATGAAGGGCGGCCGCGTTTGCGCGGCGGGGCGCCTCTCGGAGCAGCTGCTTCTTCTTCGCCTGACAATGGCTCTCCTTCAGATTCTGCGTCTGTTTCAGAATCGTGAGAACTTTCCTCTTCCGCACCTACGGCGTCGTCGGTGTCACTGTCATTCTCTGTAACGCTGTCCTCCTCATTTTCCTTGTACAACTCCTCCAAAGCAGCAACGCTTCGAGTGATTCGACGCGTTGCCATGTTTTTAATGCGTGTTCTTTAACAAAAAATTACAAGAAACAAAATTTAATGAGTTATAATTCACTACGAGCAGCAAAGATTTCGATATAAGACGTACGTTCAAGTGATTGAGATCTACTACAATACTTCGCTTACACCATGTACAACGCGTTATTTTGAGGTTAGAATCTACAAAATTAAGTAAAGAGTACGTATTCTTACTTACCTTTTTATTCCTCAGCGGCAAACAGACGAAAATTAAAACTTAATTTTTTTGAAAATTTTGGATTTTGTAACGTTCGATACGGACTGGGTGTACCACACCCGAGCATAATGTTTATATGTGTCTAGCTCGGACACAAAGCGGAGACTGACTCTGCCGCTTGGGCCTCTAATAGTGTGTACCTATAAGTTTTTCCCCCCCCTGGTCCGGACCCCCCTCGCCGACTTCTCTTCGTATAGCGCTTCTTTCAAATTTCGCTCGGGTTACGGTAACCCAGTCCGTACCCTGAGGGTTAAAACTGTTTTTGTTGGAAATTGTTTGTCACGAACTCTTTTTATATTTTCTTCTTCTTTCGACGTTTTGATCCTTATTGGACTTTTTTCCAGAGCCAAGATTATTGAAAAACATCTAAATTGAGTAGATAATGCTTTTACATAGTAATAAAGAACGTGTTCCACATTCCGAAGAGAAATAATACAATGTCTTAAAATAATTTGCAAGACAGTATTATCAAAAGTATTAGAATCATATGAATGAAGCCTGTATCGTTTATGTTATTCCAATTATCACAAGCTTAACTGTTTTGAATGTAACAAAATGAGACGATTCAACTACGGTGTGTATTCTTCGTTTGTTCATTGAAAGCGCTTTTATTTCCAAATTTTCAGTCGTCGAGAGCAGATTAAAATTATTTGATACCAAAGGAATCACAGAAATGGGGCAATCCTTTGAAGTCGACATATTTATATGGGTAATCATGAAAATGAAAGACCCTCTTTTTTCGTACAACTACCGTATTCGAATGCGGCAAAAGTGTGTTCTTTTCACGCTAGACGTCCTGGTGAGGATCGTTATCCGGTTCAGTCGCATAGCACGGGTACGTAGCAGAGTTTCTCTAGCTGGAAGTGCCTTCCACCGTCCTACATTCAGCTCGGCACCTGTGCAAAACGAATTCTCCATCTGGGCACCGAAAGAGGACCGAACGCATGCTAATCTTTGCAGGCAGACGGGTCCCGGGCGGATATAAAATGAGAAGCAAATTTGTCTATATATGCCATGGCGGTCGTCCCCATTTTTCGATGCAGCATCCAACGGGAAGCTGGGCTCATGCTAGCAAGCGGTTGGTTTTCTTACACAACTAGAAATGTAACTCTGTCGGAAAATTCAGCGCTTTTTACGGTGGAGCAGTGAGACCGAGTGCGACTCCCATCCGGAAGCAAGATCTCCTGCATACCGCAGAACACTCATGTGTGGTTTCCCTCTGTTTGCATTTGCAGAGAGCTTTGAAAAAATGGAACACGGAACATTTTTGTTGAGTGGTAAGACGGCGCGCAAAAAGCACAACCAGCGTTAGGACGAAACAATCTGCCGGAGGCCTCGGTGCGCCAAGAACTTTTCGAGGTGGTGAAAGTTTAGTGGGTAATTTTTTGTCCATCAACGAATGGTCCAGGGAATGCGTCTTATTTAATCCGTACTTGTTTGTCAAGTATGCTTGTTACAATATCAAAAGTTTCATAATAACAATTACAATATGATGGAGAGAATATAAAATTTTTATCAATCGAAATATCAAGCCGTGTTAGCATTAGCATTAGCATTAGAGACCGCCCGTGTGTTGCTACTCCGTTATTGATCTGGCCCAATTGAGATTGCAAAATGATTTTTTGAAGTAACATGTTTGGGAATAACACATTGTTTCACACTGTGCAAACTGTATTGAACCATGCATGCTGATCAATACCGACGCCGGCCACGTCCGAATGCAGATCTACTTGGGAGGGAAAGGATTGTTAGTTCGATGCATGTTGCTACTAGGAACCGAGGAATCCTCTGCATTCCCACATGCATCACAGGAGAGGATACTTTGTTAGTAAATGTTTTAATAATGTTATCATGTGTTTATTACTCTGGGTAGCCGGCTACCAAGAATGTTGTAAAGTATTATGGTTTTATATGTTACTTTGTGCTGGCAATATAATGCACGAAACAGTCAATCTCCGAAATTGACAAAACTCCGGACAGCCGGCTGTCGAGTATGCAGTCACTCGTTTATGCATCTACCTTTCGCGTTTTTTTTAGTCATGCAAAAAAAAAAAACACATGCGGATTGATAAAAAAAAGGTATCATCTCACTGCTAGGTGGATTAAGCACGTTTTTATAAATGAAACTACGTGATACAAAATAAACGAGCGAATAGGATTTAGACAAAAAAGTTGATTCATTGCATTGAAATATTCTAAACAGTTATTATAAAATCATTTTAAATCACCAAACAAAGGTCAACAGATTTCACACGCGTCTTGATTCTTTATTATTTCCGCTTTATTAGTTTAATTATTTATTAAAATTATTAATTGGTTACATTAGTTGATCTGGGCAGCCGGCTACCGAGGAAAATATTAATTTACTGTTTGAAATATTAATATCAAGTGTTTTTTACTATGTATTCAATATACCGATATGTGTTATCTCTGCACGGAACCGCCCGCGATCCCATTTCAACCAGAATATTAGTTGATTTTCTGAATTCGATTGGTTAAAATTTGGTACAACTAACCGATTGTTGTTTTAACTAAACTGTCATTTTTGTTTTTGAATTAGTAGAAATGATGGTTGAAACAACTAATTTAACTGTTTGAAAAAAAATGCTGTCAATTAGTGAGGACACATACCTTTCAATTTCAACAAATACTTTAGTTGAAATAACTGGTGTTGTTATTGAAACAAAATTCTGTTAGTTGAAAAATAAATCGGTTTTATTTGTTTTATACATTGCAATTAGTTGAATCAACTCGAACAATGTTATTGATTTGCGAAAATAATCAAAATATACTTACTGATACACGTCATGATCTATTTGAAATAAGTTCGGTATGTTGAGATTCAAGAAAAAAATATCGTTGTTAAAATATAAACAATATTTTATATTGACATGTAATATCATTAGGGCTGAGAAAACCATCGATCACTGCTGATTTCAAGTGACGTTAACCAAGGAATAAATTAGCATTACGAAATCAGAACTGATCTGAACTTAAAGTGATTTTGATTTTTGTGTGATCATGATCATGTCAAGTCGAGATCAGTAAAGGTCTAAATTCTAAAAAAATACTTCTGATTCGATCGAAAATGATTGATGTAGAAAAACGTTTTTAATCTGCAAAAGTGCCCAAAGGGGCGAGTAAATTAGCGAAATTATTAAATTTACCTAAAATGAGTATTGAAAGATGATGCCTTCAAACGGTTGAACTAAAGTTATGCACTGATAATTTCAGTCAATTTATATGAGCTTGGGTGCATCAATCGCTGGGAATTGGAATTTGCGACGGCAATTCAAACGCGCCATTCAATCGCAGCCCGTTCTGTGAGTTTGAAACCCTTCGCTCCTGTTACTTTTATAAATTAAATTCATGTCAAAAAGCGTTTTATTGCTAATGCATGAACATCATCATCGGTATCAAACAGCTGGAAGTAAAACAGTCTGCTGGAAGTAAATCAATGATCGAATTTGAAGCATCAAATTTTTGCGCATACCTGAAAGATTACGAGATGATCATTTATTAACATTTTCTAATTTGTCACCAAATCTTTTTCATCTTAAACAAGGTTAACTTTATCACAACACCGCTGTTAGATAAACACTTGTTATCATAAATTTCTCAAATCGAATGAACACAATTTCACCAAACGCTTTAACCATCGATGTTGTTTTCATTGACATTTTGAAGCGACGCGAACAGATTTCAACTAAAAAAGTTGTTGATTTTGCATTGCGATTATTGTTTTGCTTTCAACTGTCTCCGGCATTTGACAGCATTCAAAACAACATATTTTTCAACTACTTGAATATATGCAAATCAAAAACCATTTTGGTTGAATCAAAAAGAAATTAGTTAAATCAACTATCGCAAAAATCAAAAACTGCGATATCGCAATTTTATGATCGAAGGGTTCTCCGTGTGTTATTAACTTTGTAATATAAACGGATTTGCGCAATGGTTGATTTTTATCATTCATTTTATAATCCTGAAAGACAATCAATAACATGGAAGAAGAAATCATTCCTAATAAAACTTTTCTCCGAAGCTAGACGGAAATTGATAGGTTGAATAAAGAGATGATTTAGTAAAATAGAGTAATCAGAAGTAAAACATTGAAAATATCTGATAACTGAAAGGAAAAAGAAACTCCTGCAATTGTCGCCTTTTACGACATGGAAGCAGGAACCCAGTGGATCTATTCTTGGTTCATTTTTTTCCGCCGGATTCCACACGGCATCTAGGCTGGTACAGTCCGGAGAGAGCTAATAGGTACTATCAATCTCCTAGTGGACCCCACCCCAGCCTCAATCGAAATATCAAGCCGTGTTCTAGCCAAACTACAATTACATATTCGAATTTCCTGCTCCATCGCAAACAAATCTAAAATCGAAGCGGTTAAAAAAATACTCCCAGCATCTTCAAAAACACATCAATGAAAAATGCTTCCATTGAAGATATGTCGATTCGGTCCAATTCCTATTGAGCATTGTTCCCGTTCTTTTGTATGTACACAAAACCGGCACGACTCACATTCCCCGAATGCCGATTGAAAAATTCCACTAAACTCTGACGAATAGACCGAAGGGTGATAAAAAATCGACGGTTTCAAGTGCTCTATCATTATTCCGTTTTTACAGTGGGGCTCCGCTGGAACACGGAGGAAACGTCGTTTCAACGTGAACCTGTTTGGCTGCTGCTGATAGGGAGTACTTTTCGCGAGAGAAGAAAAAAATCCATTTTCTTTTTTTTTTTCAAAGAAGTTGAAGCAAAAAACAAACTTCCAGATGACGACGATATAATGGATTTCGTTCAACGTGATTGTCATTAATTGGAGCTTTGGGACCACCGTCGACCGACGGTGAATGCTGAAAATATTTGCATGCAGATCGAAACTCTTCTTGGAATTGATTAACAACACAGTCGCAGCAAAATTGTTTCAGTTCGAATTCAATTTCTGCTTAGATTTCAGTAGCACGTTTTTAGTAGTCGCTATTTCGTCATTTGAATAATCAAAGCAGTTTCCCTTTTTCATCGTTTCATAATCAAAAACCTTTTAGCTTTGGTACAAAATCTCGTAATGATGTTTTTATATGCTTTACCTTTTCGTCAATTTTGTGAGTTAAGCAATTTTGTAGCAATTCCAGAGCTACGAAATCTATAAAAAGAATATGCTAAGAATGAGGCTTTCGACAATTTGTGGGCTCGTGACCAATTTTCAATACATTTACATTTTCGCTAGCACAATTTTCATGCTTCAGTTATCAGTAGATAACAGTCGTAATACGTATCTGTGACAAGATATTTTCCTAATTGCCTAATCAGTACATGTTAAAAAAAGCTTACTCCTATTATGCAGCCTATCTTATACTATGTTAGTACATTAAAAAAGTTGTGTACATTTCATTCGAACTTTAAAAGCTGCAACGGCACTTTAAAAAATCATCTTTAGAAAATTAATTCATTCGTAATTTTTTGTAGTCCGAAAAGACTCTAAAATCCTATGTACAACAGTCCTACTGTTTGGGATTGGCAAAGAGAAATTCGATCATGAACTGCCGAATAGCTGATTCTTAATTTAGAAATGAATGAATAGGCGTTTACTATGGCAATAAATTGAATTAAACGAATGTTGCTAGAGAGCCTGTGAATTAGCAGAAAATTCCAAATTGTACACAGTTTTCATATAGACATAAAGTAGCCAAAACTTATCATAACAGGGAACGCACTAACTTAAGCAGCTTAACAATTTTATGAACAGCGTTCGATGCGTTTGTATAAACTAATTACCTACACTTGGCAGTTTACGCGACACAGCTGAGTAAGCTTGTGAGCAGCTCCGGGAATACATTGTTCAGCTTTTCGAGCAGTGAGGAAATTTGCTCGGAATTTGTTCTGCCCTTTTAAGTTGCCAAAAATTCCAAGCAAACTTTTAAGCAGTAAGAGAAGTAAGCGTTTTTTACTCACACACCTCTGCATGCTTGAAGATGTCGCATATTCGGTATAATGTAAAAATTACATATAACTAAATTTTAGAAAGTAGATATCATTCGATTTATGAATTTTTAGTTGGTTTGACATAAAGTCGCCATAACTCAGTTTCAGTTTTGCAATGACTAAATGGAAACATATATGGATGAATCCAAATCAATGAGAAACTCACTGAAAAGATGATTTTTGAAAAAAAGATATGCTCAGAGGCAGAACTCGAATCTGCGTTCTTATGCAATCCGTGCATATGAGTTTACCATTTCCGCGACCTTGAACTGTGATAGACACAGTTCTACAGCAGCACCGAGTTGGTAAGCGCACACCGAACAATGATCTAAATCCTAGCCGCCTCACGACCAGTACCATATATCCAAACATTTTCTCTGTTCATCAGACAACAAACACTAGTCTTCTCGCTCTGTACCTTTTTTTTGCGCTCAGGCATTGGGTAGGAGGGTACATGAGAACGAAGGTTCGAGTCTTGCTTTTGAGTGTATCTTTTTGCAAAAAATCATTTTTTCTTGTGAGTTTTTCATTCATTTGGTTTTGTCGATAAATGTTTCCACTCAGTCATAGGTAACATTATTTTTGCGTAGAACGATAGAAAAGTATAGAAAATCGAAGAAACAATTTAGAATAAATAAAATATCTTCCATAGAATTAACCAGTTTCGAGCCACTGTACGCAATGCATACAGCAATGCTTCTTAAAATTCGTTAGAATTTTCTAAATTCGTGTAAAATTCACTAGAGTTTGTTGAGTTCTTGGAAACTTTTTGAAATTCGTTGAAATTTGTTAAATTCTTGGAGATAAATATTTTTGGAATTCAATGAAATTCAAGAGAACTCAATAAGTTCGTCAAATCTCGTTAAACTCAAATGTAAGAATTTGTAAAGTTTGTGAGCAATCTTTGAATTTGTAATTAAAAGTTTATGCGATTTCTGATAATTCCTAAAATTGGTAGACATTAGCTTGATACGTGAGAATTTCTGTAGATTTTTGTAATTCGTGAGAATTCTTTAAATTTTTCAAAATTCCTAATGTTAAGGAGAGTTTCGAAACATCGGGAAAGTTTTAAAAATTCGTTAGAATTTGAGAGAATTCGAAAGAGCTTTTATTATTTGTGAGATTTTTCAAAATTCGTTAGAATTCTTAAAGTTTGTGAGAATTCAGAAAATTCCAGAGAATAATACTTAAAATTCATGAGTATTTTCAAAACTAATAAGAATTCTGAAAACTCGTGAGAATTCCTGAAATTCGGAAGAATGTCTAAAATTCGTGAGAATTCGTAAAATTCGAAAGAATTCCTAAACTTCATCAGAACTTTTACGATTCGTGAGACTTCGTAAAATTCAAAAGAATTTTTAAAATTCGAGAACATTCTTCAAATTCATGAATTTGAAGAATGTTCTCGAATTTTTTTTTTTAATTCATGAATTTGAAGAATGTTCTCGAATTTTAAAAATTCTTTTGAATTTTACGAAGTCTCACGAATCGTAAAAGTTCTGATGAAGTTTAGGAATTCTTTCGAATTTTACGAATTCTCACGAATTTTAGGCATTCTTCCGAATTTCAGGAATTCTCACGAGTTTTCAGAATTCTTCAGAAAAATTCGTAGAATTAATAGAGTTTGTGAGAGTTCCTAATGGTTTAGAGATTCTTCGAAATTCGTGAGAATTCTTTAAATTCGTAATTATTTTAAAAATTGAGAATTCCTCCAATTCATGAGAATTTTTAGAATTCGTGAGATTTGTTAAAGTTCGTGAGAATTCTAAATATTTATGAGAATTTTAATAATTCGTGAAAACTCTGAAAATTCGTGAGAATTCTTGAAATTCGTGGGAATTCTTAAAAATCGTGAGAATTCTTGAACTCTGTGAGAATTCCTAAAATTCGCGAGAATTCTTTAAATTCGCGAGGATTCCAAAAAACCCGTGAGAATTCTTAAAAGGGTATAGCCGGGTTTTCATAAAAAAACTTCCCCCAAACAGAACCAAACGCTGTTTGAAATGGTTTATATTGGAGATGATTTTTCCAAAATTTTAACCCTTTAACTGCCATATTGGTGGAGTTAGAGTGGTTCTTCTGATTTTCATTTTATTTAATTTTTTCAAAAACCTCTTTAGCAAAAAAATTGAAAAAAAAATCAGGAATATTTTAAAAATTATGGGAAACTTCTCTGATTTTTGCAAAAATTTTTGAAATGTATTTCATGTGAAAAAAAAAATGATCAAAATTTTTGAATTTTTTTAATCGCACTTACAATTTTGGTACCACTATAGATTTTACATCAAAAATAAATCATTTAAGAGTACATTACGCTGTATTTTTTCAGATTTTTAAAAAATGTGGACGGGTATAATATCAGACTTTAAAAAAAAATCATTCGGAAAAGCATGCGTCTCCATCAAATTGTTATCATCCGATGGAGACGCATGGTATTTAGTTCTAAAATCATATATCACATGCCCTTAGAACTAAATACCATGCGTTTCCATCTACAACTTGAGTTCAGGGTTTAAGGCCATCGTCCAAGTACCATGCGCGCGGGTGGTTTTAGGAAATTTTCGATGGAAATTTTGAAAAATTTGACAAAACGAAAAACATACAGACCTTTGAAATACTTTTATCTATCTACAGGGTGAAAATGGCTGGAAAATTCGAAGGATTTTCCGAGTCTTATCGAAAATAGGTCTGTATGTTTTTGGTTTTGTCAAATTTTTCAAAATTTTCATCGAAAATTTTCTAAAACCGCCACTCACCTATCCTTCCTTATGAAAGAATTTTCATAAGGAAGGATAGGTGAGAGAAACATGAATCAGAACTAATGCATTGAGAAATATTTAGGTTTTAATATACGGTTTGAAGTTTTTATTCATGAACTGATAAGTCATCTTACATTTATTCTACATTTATTGTATTCAAATCAAATAATAATTATCTTTAGTAAATATTCTCAAGGACAATTAAATTATAGTTCTTTTGCAGAAAACAGTATTCCTAGATACCAAGTGCAAAATCAAGGAAAATTCGAAACCAAGCGAAATCTAAAAAACTATCAGTTTTAAGGTAAAATATTCGTCGACGTTCTGTATCACTTGGCTATTCATACGCCAAGTTGCCTGAAACTGCTCAACAAGAAAGCTAAAGCCAAACGACTTAAGCTCATAAAGACGGATTGAGAGACTGAGATCGGACTGACAGTAAATCCGTCGGAACAAAATGTATGAGAGGGAAAGGCTTTAAAATATTACATCTTCCCATTCGAATAATGGTGCGTGGCGACGATATCGTGGAGGTTCATGAATTCGTGTATTCATTCATTTATGACCGCGGATAAGGACATAAGAAAAGTAATACGTCACCATAAGAAATTATTCACCGGTGTATAAACCAAGGTTTCCAACAGCTGGTCGGAGATCCAAATAACAGAAGAATAACAGAATAACAGACAGGAAACATTGGAAAATGGTTCTTGAATGTGATTCGGAAGGCTCAAGAAAAAGAGAAGCATAGCGAGCAAGGTGGATCGATCAAATGGAGGCAAAGAGTGGTCATAGTCTGAGCTGTATGGAGACGACTTCTAGATACATAATAAACGAGCTTGAGCTGATACGTGAGAAACGTACCCCACGAAACACCAGAAAAAGACCACTAAGTGCAAGTAAATTCGATGTACTATATTTGCGAAAGCGTTTGAAATTAAATTTTCACACATAGCATAAAAGCAATAAAACAATACGATTTTCTGAAACTGTTCAATAAAGGGGTCCTCTTCAGGAAATAGCAAAAAAAAACTGAAAATTTTCAATTTAAAAGAACATGTTGTTTGTATAGAAAATCGACGATGCGAATTAATACGTTCTTTTTGGGTCTTCGGAACTTGCTGCAGGCGCTTCGACTTGATTTCTATCTGGTTTATAGTATTTCTTAGGACTGCTAATAACTAACCTCGAAACCACCAGACTATCCCGCAAGATGTTGAAGTTATAAACGAATTACAACCGTCCGCTGGCACACATGTTCACTAAAGCATTACCTACATCATTGCTTGGTAAATCGACCCAGGCGTGCGGGCGTGTGTAAATAACATAAGGAATATCATCATCATAAGAAATGTTCTTTTATCATTATTAATTACGTCAATACTCAAGTCCTCAGCTCAAGTTGTAGATGGAAACGCATGGTATTTAGTTCTAAGGGAATGTGATATATGATTTTAGAACTAAATACCATGCGTCTCCATGATGACAATTTGATGGAGACGCGTGCTTTTCCGAATGATTTTTTTTAAAGTCTGATATTATACCCGTCCACATTTTTTAAAAATCTGAAAAAATACAGCGTAATGTACACATAAATGAATTTTTTTAAATTCAATAATGTGATATAATTTTAGGAACACTGCTTAAGCTCTAAGATGCCAAGGGTATTTTCTAATCTTAGTTAACGACTAACTTAAAACTAGAATAGTATCATTGGACTGTGTCATCTCGGGTTCTCGTCAATCCAGCTTTCAGCTGGCGATCGGCAGTAGTCGCTGAATTGAGTGTTGCATGAGTCTTCCAGATGGCGTTAGTAAATATCTATGCTAGCCGCATCCTTCGGTCCGTGTGGGTCCGCGGGAAACACCCCCAGGCTACGAAGGCCCGGCGGGTGGCCCGCGTGCTGGTTATCGACTGAAGCGGTCTTCCGTAGGCGGTGATGATGAAATTGCCGAAGAGAATAAGAGAGAAGTAAATATTGTGGAAAACGTGGTAAAAAGGGGATGTGGGAACAAAATGTCTGAAAACGGTAGAGATCTAATTAGTTGCCATCGAGATAGTGAAGAGACAGGGAAGGGGGAACGAAAAAGTTAGTGACAAAAAAAAAGATCTTTTTGGTTCCAATGAAGATGGTGGACAGGAACGGGGATCGAGAGGTCATACATGATTTATTTTTGTTGTTAAATCAAATCTAGAGTGAGGGTTAAAATTTTGGGAAAATCATTTCCAATATAAACCCTTTCAAATAGCGTATATCAATTTTTGTTCTGTTTGGGGGCAGTTTTTGTATGAAAACCCGGCTATACCCTGTAATAGAATTTTTGAAATTCGTCAGAATTCTTAACCCTCAGGGTACGGACTGGGTTACCGTAACCCGAGCGAAATTTGAAAGAAGCGCCATACGAAGAGAAGTCGGCGAGGGGGGTCCGGACCAGGGGGGGGGGGAAAAACTTATAGGTACACACTATTAGAGGCCCAAGCGGCAGAGTCAGTCTCCGCTTTGTGTCCGAGCTAGACACATATAAACATTGTGCTCGGGTGTGGTACACCCAGTCCGTATCGAACGTTACAAAATCCAAAATTTTCAAAAAAATTAAGTTTTAATTTTCGTCTGTTTGCCGCTGAGGAATAAAAAGGTAAGTAAGAATACGTACTCTTTACTTAATTTTGTAGATTCTAACCTCAAAATAACGCGTTGTACATGGTGTAAGCGAAGTATTGTAGTAGATCTCAATCACTTGAACGTACGTCTTATATCGAAATCTTTGCTGCTCGTAGTGAATTATAACTCATTAAATTTTGTTTCTTTTAATTTTTTGTTAAAGAACACGCATTAAAAACATTAATTTTAACCTTTATCATCATAAATCAACGAAACAACGTTTTTTCGCTAACTCGAAAAAACGCGTATTTTCATTTTTCAAAAAAAATATAGTTTTTGGAATAAATCAAAAAACCGTTATGGACATTTGTAAGAACTACTTTTTACCTTTCAAATGCGAGTTATACAATGTTAATATTTTTTTTTTCAAAAAGTTACAGCATTTTGAAAAAAAAAACGTTTTTTACAAAAAAAATTCAAGACCCGTTCACATTTTTCATTATAATTTTTTTCAATCAGTTAAATGATTAATCTGACAACTCTATTATATTTTTGAGACAATTTCACACAAAATAAAAAAAAAATTATTCAAATTGACAAAGTACAGCTCGATTTACACCCAATCAAAGTCGCCCGGTTAGGCTAACCCTGTCCGTACTGAACGTAACTTTTTTATAGTCCGTACCCTGAGGGTTAAAATGCATGGAAATTCGTAAAATTCGTCAAAACTCCTGTAATTCGTGAGAATTTTTAAAATCCGCGAGAAATCTAAAAATTCGTCAGAATTCTTAAAGTTCGTGAGAGTTCTTAAAACTCGTCAGAAATCTCAAATTAAAATTAGTGATAAATTAATTAATAAAAATTTCTAAGAATTCCTAAAATTCGAAAGAGTTCTTAAAACTCGTAGGAATTCCTAAAATTCGTGAGAGTTCTTGAAATTCGTAAGAATTTAATTTAATTCGTTAGAATTCCTAAAATTTAGGAGTATTCTTAAAATTCGTCAGAATTGTTAAAATTCATCGAAATTCGTGAGAATTTTTAAAATTCGTGAGAATTCTTAAAATTCGTGAGAATTCTTGAAGTTTGTGAGAATTCTTTAAATTCGTGAGGATTCCTAAAATTAATGATAATTTTTAAAATTCGTAGAGAATCTTAAAATTCGTGAGAATTTTTTAAAACCCGTAAGAATTATTAAAATTCGTAAGAAGTTTTATAATTCGTGAGAATTAATGAAATATCTGAAAATTTTTAAAATTCGTCAAAATTCTTATAATTCATGAAAATTTTTAAAATTCGTTGGAATTTTTTAACTTTGTGATAATCCATAAAATTCGCAAGAGTTCTAAAAATTCGTCAAAACTCCTATAATTCGTGAGAATTTTTAAAATTCGCGAGAAATCTCAAAATTCGTCAGAATTCTTAAAGTTTGTAAGAGTTCTTAAAATTCGTCAGAAATCTCAAATTAAAATTAGTGATAAATTAATTAATAAAAATTTGTAAGAATTTCTAAAATTCGAAAGAGTTCTTAAAATTCGTAGGAATTCTTAAAATTCGTGAGAATTCTTGAAATTCGTACGAATTTAATTCGTGAGAATTCTTAAAATTTAGGAGTATTCCTAAAATTCGTCAGGATTGTTAAAATTCGTCAAAATTCATGAGAATTCCTAAACTTTGTGGTAATTCATAAAATTCGTGAGAATTCTTAAAATTCGTGAGAATTCTTGAAGTTCGTGAGAATTCTTTAAATTCGTGAGGATTCCTAAAATTAGTAATAAATTTTAAAATTCGTGGAGAATCTTAAAATTCGTGGAGAATCTTAAAATTCGGGAGAATTTTATAATTATAATTTGTGAGAGTTCATGAAATATAGGAAAATTTTTAAAATTCGTAAGAATTCATGAAATATAGGAAAATTTTTAAAATTCGTCTTTAACTTTGTGATAATTCATAAAAATCGTAAGAGTTCTAAAAATTCGTTGGAACGTAAATTCGTGGGAATTCTTTAATTTATGAGAATTCGCAAAATTCGTGAGAATTCCTAATATTCGTGAAATTTCTTAAAACTCGTGAGAATTCTTAAAATTTGTTAGGTTTCTTAAAATTCATTAGATTTTTTAAAATTTGTGAGAATTCTTTTAAATCTGTGAGAAAATGAAAATTTGGTAGAATATGTAAGCTTCGGGAGAATTGGTGAAATTCGACTGAATTAGTAAAACTTTGCAGAATTAATGAAATACGCAAAATATTGTGAAAGTAAAGGCCGAATTTATGAAATCTAGGCGATTTAGTAAATTCAGGGAGTAAGGACCTGTACATGAAAAAATAGAGTAAACTTTCTGGTAAAATCCAGCAATTCAGGGACCGTAAGTCTTTTTTTTTTTTCAATTTTTGTTTTTAATTTGGTTATACTTTTTTGAAAAAAAAAATCGATTCCCGATATTTTTCTAAACGGAATTCGAAATACGCTGTAGCCGAAGCCAATTAAACTCTACCACGGGATTGGGAACCATTTCGTTTGATGGCTTGTTGGATAGTTATGGCTGTGTGATATCTAAGTCTCAAATCATATTTTGTTTACAAATTCAATTGGCATATAATGTCAAAAAATTTAACATTTTAACATACAGCTTCGTATAACTCGAAAAGTAAACATCCGATCTCAAAAACATTCAATAGCGATCATTCTGACGAAGAAAAGAGAGAGAGAGAGAGAGACAGACAGACAGGCATTTGCTCAGTTCGTCGAGCTGAATCGGTTGGTATATCACACTCGGACCTCTGAGCCTCGGTAAATTTTTTTAAAGTTTGAACGAACTCTATATCCATTTTTTATAACACAAGTTTTTTTTCCAGTGTTTATGTTTTCCACATAGTTCAAATAATTACGTGAAACATTGCCATCGTTCGATCCATTTCTGGTTTCTTCGAATAGTTTTTTTCCTAGGCCATTCTCAAAAGATTAGCTAGACCTAAAAACTGAGCTGATGATGCAAATGTCTTTATCGTTCACGAAGAATGCTTAGCAAAATTTGAGCTAAGTAAAAAATTACATGAAAAATCCACCTTCGGATTTAAATAGAATCACACAGTTTCCCATCGTTTGTCGCAATACTTATTTGGAGTAATTATTCAGAGCGAGTTCAGTTATGCTTCGGCTCTAAGGACGGGTGCGCTCGATTCATTATTCAACTTCGCTCAAATGAAACTTTCCAGATTGCCTTTACTGAATTTTTGTGATACCTTTCCTACGCGCAAAACAAATCGCAAAACTGAAGAAAAAATAATTTGGTTGTCAAATGTTTTTGAAAATTCATGAAACATCGAGATCTGGTGATATCACGACAAAAATGCGCTTGAAAAGAATTATTTTGAGATTTCCGAAACGGAATTGTTTTTTTTATTGTCAAAAGTTTAAGAAATATTTTTTTGAAAAAAATCAAAAATTCAAAGTGTCAGAGAATTGACCTTGGACTTAAGAGATTCGCGTGAAAAAGCCGTCTACAGAAACCTACAAAAACCCCCCTAAAAAGACCTCAGAGTATTGTATTGCTTAGTTTATAGTTTATATTGCTTTTACCTTAGAGTATTATTTTCAAGGCTGCAGTAAAATCGTTCATTCCTATTACAAGGAAAATCACAAAAAAAAATGAAAATATACGACATGCAGAGAAATCACAGAGTATGCATTGGAAAAGATCTTGCGCTTCGGTGCAATTATAAAAATAGTGATTCTCAATGTAATAATTTCGAATTGAGCTGCTAAGTTGCACCAGCAAATAAATATGAGCTGCCATGCACTGAAATCTTGAAAACGGAAACAAGAAATTCATTTGTTAAAGTTTATGGACGTCAAACGCATGGAATGTGCCACTCAAAGACGAAATGTCGTATTGAGTATGTCCTGATTATGTGACATCGTTATGGGTGTATAAAACAGCCTCTTAAAGGTTCTAATTAACCTTGAGAAAAGTGAATCAAACACGTTCTCGACCATGATAGCACCGTTTTATAATTACAGCACATAACGACTTTCCATCTTACAGTAACTATCAGAGTAGGGCTGCTTATCGCAAAAAGATGCGCTTTCAACTTCTGATGCAAATTAAATTTTTATCTTAATGAAAACTATCGTACAAGAAGTTAAAAGCTTGCGTTTTTCAGAATTCCATCTGGTAACTCGCAGCAGCAACCACGAATCGTCCGTTAATGAATGCATAATTCTCACCGAACATCGGTTTTTCTCTGACCCTTTAGGGCAGAATGGATGCCATATGCTAGCAATTATGCAGACTAATATTGGCTTCCCCTAAGACCCGGACGAGTTTCGACCATCGTTCCAACGTTCGAAGAATTAAACCCCTACAACGCGATAACAGAGCAAACGACTGGAACGAGTAATTTAATAATAAAGGTTTACACTCACTCGAACCGGGGTTTCTTAAAGTTCACAGGCTATCTTTCAATTTGTTCAATTAAACTGTCGTAGGTCAGGTCGAATGAGCGGTCGTCCCACAGTTCAAAACCGGCGGATGTTAATCTTGCATCGTTATTACCTAAACGAGGGCCAATTCACGGCATGAAGAAGAGGAAACCTATTAAAGTGCCATAAATAGCTTCTCTAGTTAATGCGAAATATTATTAACGCTGCGACACACAAACATATCTTGATGCTCGTGGATGCCTCTAAAGTATCTATCGCTTCGGTTGACTATTAAAAGGACTTCCGATACAGCAATCCGGGATTGATTTATCGTCTCAGGTCATGACACGTAATCACTCTCACCGGGATCCGACGGGTTTATGTAATATTCAGTATCTCCCATCGACATCGCCCATCGGACAGGACACCGGGTCGCGAGGGTGGTAAACCATGAAATGCGTCCACATGTGTATTACCACCATCACCCAACCATCATGATCGGTACGGTACGAGTACTCGAGAGTGATAGAAAAAAAAATGAATCATCGAAATGGATAAAACGAGTGAAGCTCATTGTCGCTGCGATTGATGAATGGCTTAGCCTCGACAGAGCGTTCATGTATGTTTAAGCATTTTATTTTTTCGCCCAAAGCTTCGATTGTACTCTGTTCAACGATCGGCGCTGGCTACGGGCATAGATGGATTGAGTACAATCATGTGTATTTATTTATGTATACTCGTGTACGGAATCCGGATGAGAGTAGGCTTTCGGATTGGACGGCTTCGTCTACTGCTCGACGACACAAAGCGGCTTGAAATTCACAGTTGACATTGTCAACGAAGTACAAAATTTGTAGACTCAGTCTTTCAAATATGAAAGAACACAAACTTTTTTGTATAGAAATATAGTCAGCTCGCCATATTCCCATAGATTTAGTTTTATTATCTTCAATTAGAGTAAAATCTATCGCACAGGCTTATTAATATCTTTCTAGACTAATAACATTAATTTTAAAATATTTCGGATTTAAATATTCACGATAAAAAACTTATCACTCTCTCAGAGGGTAAATTTTAATAAAATTGTATCTTCAAGACAGCGCAAACCGTTTATCAAAAAGTCTAGCCAGAATGAGTACAGACATTTCGGAAGCAAAACTCAGCCAACCAGTCTCCCCTACCTCTGATTCAAAAACGTTTTCACCATCGAAACAACTAGCAACTGTAATCAATGCACAACATTAAGGTAGCGCTTCGCCGTGGTCAGGTCGAAGCAAGACAACTCACTGCTTCCTCTTGCTTTGTCGCCGAAATTTCACCCTAAATTGCAAATTTCTCCAATACTAACCCGATTCACGAAAAATCAAAAACATACGATTGTAGGTAAATGATTTTACTATGCATTTGGCGAAAAATATCAGTTAGAAAGCTTCTCTCTCGAGAGATTTTGTGCGAGTGTTGTTAAACATTTTGTTTTCTTTTTTCCTTTTCTCGTTATAAACAACTTGCATATGTAGGGATGTGCTACGTTTTCAACAAAGCGTCAACGCTAGTAGCGATGAAAATCATTACTGATTTCTTACTTACTGTAATATGAGCATTTAACACTAAATCTCCTCACACATTCCAGACCATGTAAAATATTCAAGACTAAATCTTTCTCACACCCCAGACCACACGCATTGGACAAATTTCCATAAACACGTACTCGACAAATTTCCACTCGACACCATTCCAAGAAAACCCAAAAACCTACATAAAACAAATACATTACCTACATGAAGGCATTTACGCTGACCCGAAGAAAGGAGCTACGTTAACATAAATTTCGACGAGAGAAATGAGGAAGCATTAAGTTACACACCATTGAATTGAAAATAAACAGACCTGACCTACTGTGACACTTCCCCTTCCTTGACACCCTCATGCCCGCAATTGAATACCAACCGACGAGAACTAGAACGACTCAAGTAACTCAAGAACACACACTAACTCAAACCGACACTCACGAGAATAACCCAACATGCTATCGCCCGCTCCTCTCCGTATCACACCCGCTCACTCTCATCAAGAAGCTTATTTCCTCTCTTACTCACAAAGTATCCAATGGCCGACGTGATACAACTGATCCCATTGGCTAAACCTGACTTACAATGCGCGTTCTAACTCCTCCCACCTAGAGTCTCACCAATTGTAAAAGTAAATAGAATTAACTAGCTAGATCAGGAGAGAATAGAGTATAAATTAAGAAAACGATAAAATAAATGAAGCATTCTTAATCGCAAGATAAGACTGTTAATAATGTTGTTTACCTAACAGCTATAGGCCTGGGGTGTCCTTTGCTGTATCAAGCATACGTCTCCACATAACTCGGTCCATGGCTGCTCGTCGCCAGCCACTCAAGGCACGGATGCTTCTGAGATCACCCTCCACTTGATCGATCCACCTTGCTCGCTGCGCTCCTCCTCTTCTTGTACCAGTCGGATTAGATTCAAGAACCATTTTCACTGGGCTGTCGTCCGACATCCTTATGACATGCCCAGCCCATCATAGACGTCCGATTTTAGCTGTCCGTACGATGGGTGGTTCTCCTAGCAGCTGTTGCAATTCGTCAACCACCTCGATATCGTCACCGTCTATCAATATTCCTGGTGGGAGGCGTAGTGTTTCTTCTCTAGAGCCTCTTCCTCTCATATATTTTGTTTTCGATACATTTATGGCCAGTCCGATACGCCTAGCTTCAGCTTTCAGTCCGATGTAGGTTTCCGTCATCTTCTCAAGGTTACGTGTCACAATATCAATATCGTCAGCGAAGCCAAAAAGTTGCACGGACTTTCGGAAGATCGTGCCACTCGTGTCGATCCTCGCTCTTCGAATCACACCTTCCAGGGCAATATTGAACAAGATACAAGAA
This sequence comes from Malaya genurostris, assembly GCF_030247185.1. Classification (NCBI taxonomy): domain Eukaryota; kingdom Metazoa; phylum Arthropoda; class Insecta; order Diptera; family Culicidae; genus Malaya; species Malaya genurostris. The sequence goes on along the minus strand of NC_080572.1, from coordinate 246,798,372 downwards.
AGTCCATCACCTTGACGTAGCCTTGCAACAGTCTAGCTTATCGCCCTTTTTGTAGACGGGACATACCACTCCATCCATCCATTCCTGCGGTAGAATCTCCTCCTCCCAAATCCTAGAAATCATCCAGTGCAGCGCTCTAGCCAGTGCCTCTACTCCATGTTTGAGCAGCTCGCCTGGCAACTGGTCATTGCCCGCGGCTTTGTTGTTCCTCAGCTTGCCGATATCCTCACTTACTCCGACAGATCAGGGGCTGGGATTGATTCCTGTACCGTTCTCTGTATCTTGTGCTTCGCCATTCAGATGCTCGTCATAGTACTGCTTCCACCTGTCGATCACCTCACGTTCGTTCGTGAGAAGGTTACCACTGGTATCTCTGCACATTTCGGCCTGTGGCGTGTAGCCTTTACGTGAGCGGTTCACCTTTTCATAGAACTTCCGTGTGTCGTTTGCGCGGTACAGCTGTTTCATCGCTTTGCGATCTTGGTCTTCTTGGTGGCGCTTTTTCCTCCGGAAAACAGTGTTCTGTCTGTTCCGTGCCTGTCTGTATCGTTCCTCGTTCGCCCTCGTGCGGTGTTGCAGCATCCTCGCCCTTGCTGCATTCTTCTCTTCGACCAACTGCTGGCATTCACCGTCAAACCAGTCATTTCCTCGATTCGATAACCTCGTACCTAAAACGGTTGTAGCAGTGCTACTCACGGCGGACCTCATGTTCCTCCAGCCGTCTTCAAGAGTCGCCGCGCCAAGCTGCTCTTTTGTTGGTAGCACTAACTCCAGTTGTTGCGCGTATTCCTCTGCAGTAAGAATGCTACGTAGCTGCTTGAGATTGAGTCCCGGCGTTGCTGTGCGACGACTATTGTGCACCGTCGATAGTTTTGAGCGCATACAAACCGCGACAAGGTAGTGGTCAGAATCAATATTGGCACTGCGGTAGGTGCGGACATTGATGACGTCGGAGAAGAATCGCCCGTCGATGAGAACGTGGTCGATTTGATTTTCCGTATGTTGATCAGGTGATCTCCTGGTGGCTTTGTGGATATTTTGCGGGGGAAGAAGGTGCTTCGAACTACCATTCCTCGGGAGGCTGCAAAGTTTACGCATCGTTGACCGTTGTCGTTTGTTACCGCGTGCAGACTCTCCAGCTCGATCACGGGTCTGTACATTGCCTCCCGGCCTAGCTGAGCATTCATGTCGCCGATGACGAGTTTTACATCCCGCCGTGGACAGCCGTCGTAGGTTCGTTCCAGCTGCGCGTAGAGTGCTTCCTTCTCGCCATCGGGTCTCGTCTTATGTGGGCAGTGCACGTTGATGATGCTGTAATTGAAGAAACGGTCCTTGATCTTCAATACGCACATTCTATCACTGATATGCTGCCACCCAATCACGCGCTGGCGCATCTTGCCCAACACTACAAATCCCGTTCCTAGAACGTTGGTTGTGCGTCAGCTCTGGTAGAAGGTAGCCGCTCGATGGCCACTTTTCCACACCTTCTGTCCCGTCCAACAAAGTTCCTGCAGTGCTACGACATCGAAGCCGCGGATTTGAAGCTCATCATGCATTACTGATTTCTGGTTCTACTGAATCATGAATAGAAATTCTTTACAAAGTGGTAACACTTACTTACATTTTCTACTCATCTATATTTAACGTTTACGCAGAGAGAACGGACAACGAAAACAAAAGAAATGTTGTTAGCGTCTACCGCATGTGGCATTTTTCACACCCCAATGCATGCGTTGACGTTGTGTGCGTGCGAAAGAATAAGGAAAAACTCATTTATTTTTATAACTCGCACGAAATCTTTCGATAAAAACGTTTATCAGGCACAATTTATATACGAATCGATAGAAAAATTAATTATCTAGAATCGTATGTTCTTGGAATTTCCGTTTTCTTCCCCGTTTTCTCACAATTTTGGGTAAAGTGCGTGAAACCCCGGGATAGGCAGCGAACTCCCGTGACCACGGCGAAGCGCTACCCAGCAACTATCAACGACCCCAGGTCTGCAAAGAACAATTAAAACGAAAAGGGGAAACAAACTGCGACAATACTCTTGACAACAACAACAACACCGACGAGGAAGCAATGGATGCTAAGACGAACCGCGAGAAAAGTGCACCTCAATCCTCCCTAGAAGAAAATGGAAGCTCCTCTTTTTCCCACTACTCTTTTTCTACACTCATGCAAAATGAAAAGTGAAAAACTATGATGCATCAAAAATCACCAAAATGACCATTTTAAAAGATTAATATGAAAAAATATACATCTATTATAATGTTTATCACTGCAATATACATCTCATCGCACGATGTTCTTAAAAATTCCGTATAAATTTCATAAGGTTTTGTAATTAGAATTTTCGTGATTTCATAAGGCGATCTTATGATTCGCATAATCTTGTGGCTAAAAACCATACGATATCATTATGAAATTCCATATTTTTTTTTCCTGAGTGTATTAATAACTCTTATAGTGCTTAGTATACATTCATTTAGTTGAAATGAAGATATGTCACTGACATGACGTATTTCAACCAGGAACGTTTCTGGTGCGATAAAGAGAATTTGTTCTTTTACGTTCGGCCACCCTTGCTTTCTGCCAACTGACAACATTAAAAAAAATATTATAAGGCAGCAAATTGAGTAGTGATGCATCAAAAATCACCAAAATCAAAATTTCATAAGATTAATATGAACTTGAATAAGATTAATATGAATTGCAAAAATGCTATTTTGTGATATGGAAGCTTTCCGTGTAAGATTTATCAATACTAGCGCAAGGATCATACCAAATATATCATGTTGTAATTTTAATGCCGCGTGTAAATGATGTACGTCAAATGTTTGTTCGAGTTACGGACGCGCACCACTGCACTTCTGCCGAAAATGGAATTTACCTACGAAAATAAATTATCCGCCTACATTTGACCTCAAAAATGACAGCAACGGATCACCGCCGGCAGTGCCGAATCCAGTTTGCCTGATTGCATAAATGCAATTATCATTTTTCCAAACACAAGTCGGCTGAGATAATAACTTCACATATATTGCGCGCTTTATTTAATTAATTATGCCAACGCCAGTAAATTAAAAATAAATACAAGATGGTCGCAATTCGATTGCACTGCCTTTGCGAGGCCTTGCAATGCGAGCGAGCACGTATTTGCCCAGTTCCAGCCCAGAATGGTTTGCGTGCTGTGTGTTTGTGTGTGTGCGGTTGATTGACACTCTTCGGCGAGGAAAAATTGAAATTGTGCACCAGAAATAATTGGATTTTACAAAATGCGAACCAAACGCGTATATTTACTCGGTTTGCACACAACAACCGCCCGTGAAGTATGTGGCAATGGTCGAAACTATTATTCTCGTTCGTTTCTTTTTTGTTGTTGTTTTGTATTTTGTTGTTGTTTAAATAGTATCGCACTGAAAATAACACGGTTGGCAATTAACTTTCAAAATACGACGAGTCGATGGTGCTCGAAAGTATTGAGGCTATCGAACGATTGTGGATTAATTTGAACAAGTTAGTCAAATAAATTGGCTCTTTTTTATGCCGTTTTTTGTTTCGTGATTGCTGCTGAGTCCGTCAGACTCGAATAGCTGGTTGTTTTGTCACTTAATTGCATGCTGCAAAATACCGATGGGCATGAGTGGATTTACAGTTTAGAGCAATGACACCGTTTTTGTTCGATTCGGTTGTTTTACGCTAGGAGCAAGTAACTTTCACACATAAAGTCTCAATGCAATAAAATCAGCTCAGAAAATATATTTGTTATCTATAATTGTCGTTTAGGAATCTGCATTATATAAACTTTTAATGTTCAACTACAAAGTCCATTGAACTAAAACTCAATTCTGACAGTACTTTAAATTCGAATAACATCTAGCCAAGTTAGCTCATTATGCGTGGAACCTGTCTAGGTTTCTGTGTAACCACTCAATCCCATTTCAACGTATCTATAATCACCATTAGGTGAAACATTCGCAATAATAGCATACATTAGACCTTCCACCCCGCAGTGACCATGCATATCCCGATAAAATGTCCCCAACGATCCTTTCATTTACTGCTGAAAACGAGCTTTTAACGGAGCAAATTGCGATACGATCTTAAAATTCCAGTCCGGGGATGAGTTCTGCGACCACGAAGGTCACTGACTCTGGTGGTGGTGGTATGGCCATCTGTTGGCCGTGCTCGACAACTAGCTAATTACCACCCCAGGGCAAAAGGGAAGCCCCTAACAATGGCTAGCGGGCAGATTTCGCTCCCGAATGTGCTGGATGTGAGTGTCATTCTGTAGTTTTGTCCCTTTCGTCGCGTCGGTCCGGGTGTTCGCGATTCGGTGTCAATGTCGAAGCCAAGCACCCAGATGCGCTTTGTTTGTTTCGGCTGTTCATGTTCCGTTGGATGTAGAATGCTACCGATTAGAATCCATTTCATCCCACCATCGGTAAACCAGTTTTTCGTTGCCTGAATCCGTTGTGTCTTGTCATTGGTATTTGCCTACCAGGCGAACACTAATTGAACACATTCGTGCATCAGCCGGTTATCGAACGAATGGTATCTCCCACATTGATGACCATTTTTAATACACTAAAGCCTTTTTTTATGCGAATTTACGTACCGCATAAGAAAAATCGCATAAAAAACCCGCATAACTCTAAAAATTCGCATAAAAAAAAAAACCGCATAACTCTGAAACTTCGCATACAAAAAAACGCATAACTCTGAAAATTCGCATAAAAAAGCCGCATTACTCTGAAACTTCCCATAAAAAAACGCATAACTCTGAAACTTCGCATAAAAAGACCGCATAACTCTGAAAATTCGCATAAAAAAAACCGCATAACTCTGAAAATTCGCATAAAACAAAACCGCATAACTCTGAAACTTCGCATAAAAAACCGCATAACTTTGAAACTTCGCATAAAAAAAACCGCATAACTCTGAAACTTCGCATAAAAAAGACCGCATAACTCTGAAAATTCGCATAAAAAAAAACCGCATAACTCTGAAAATTCGCATAAAACAAAACCGCATAACTCTGAAAATTCGCATAAAAACCGCATTACTCTGAAACTTCGCATAAAAAAACGCATAACTCTGAAACTTCGCATAAAAAAGACGGCATAACTCTGAAAATTCGCATAAAAAAAAAACGTATAACTCTCAAACTTCGCGTAAAAAAACCGCATAACTCTGAAACTTCGCATAAAAAAAGACCGCATAACTCTGAAAATTCGCATAAAAAAAATCGCACAACTCTGAAAATTCGCATAAAAAAGTCGCGTAAGAAAACCGCATAAAAAAAGACCGCATAAAAAAAGACCTCAGTGTACTTCTACAGCTAATGTTATGTGTTCGATTAATAGTTTCGTAGGTGATTCGTTGAAATGCGCAGAATATCCACAGATATTTAACAAAAAGAAATATTACGAAATCGGTAAGTAGATTTTACTATCCTAGAAATTATATATCCATCTCAAGAAAAGTGTCCGTTCACTTTGAGCCTCGAAGTACTGGGTTTGAAATTGTCAATTATATGTATACCATGATAAAAAAGTTTCCGGATCATGAACTATATGATTTTTGACGTGAATACGTCTTACTTTACAACGAGGCCTTTTTGAAATTCGCACAGGGGAGAAATGGGTAGAACTTTATCTTGAACAACTCGAGTTGTACTAGTCGCAACAACATAATTCCTTTCCTATGTTATCAGATATCTGAACAGCAATTTATGTTTCGATTTTCAACAATGTGAGACTAATCTTACGATATGCGTCAAAATTTGACAGAATGTGTATAAAAGTGTTGCCAACGTTGAAAGAATAAAAGTTTACCGATTGGACAAGCGCGGGAATTTTGAATTGAACATTCCGGTTCTTTTTTGATCATAAGGTAAATATCCCAAAAGTTAGGTTTACTTGAACTTGCTTGCATTTTACCTTTTTTTATAAATATAAAAAATAGGTATAGAATTCACTCAAACTTTAGGGCCAAGTGACTTATACCAATTGATTCAACTCGACCAAACGAGGAAATGACTAAATCGATTTTGTTCAAACTAGTCGCAAATGAAAGGTCTCATCGTCCTGAACGACATATTGAATGGTTTTGAGACCAAATGATTACTTTTTGAGTTCTTTTATGAAATTTTAAGTTTAAATTTTCAGACACTTTTCTCGGAGATGGCCGGAGCCGATTTTCACAAACTAAGATTCAAATGAAAGGTCTCATGATCCCATAGCCTGCTTTTGAATTTCATCCCGATCCGACTTCCGGTTCCGGAGATATAGAATGATATACACAACAAAATTGAAAAAAATATGCACTCACTTCTTTCAGAGATGGCTAAACCGATTTTCACAAACTTAGATTCAAATAAAAGATCTTTTTTGTTAAAATTAGAGAAAAATAGTGCACTCAATTTTCTTTGAAATGGCTCAACCGGTTTTCACAAACTAAGATTCATATGAAAAGTTTTATAGTTTCCTAAAAATTCCTAGAACATTTTATCCAGATTCGACTTCCGGTTCCGGAACTAAAGAGTGATAAAGCTTGCTTCAGATAGAATTGGAACAAAGACAATTTCCTGTATTTCAGTTATTTATTATTGAATTCAAGATCTTTTTTTTTTATAAAAATGTAGCGTTTTCTTCATACTTTTAAGAAAAAAATACGGATAAAATTATTCGTCACGGTTTCGAAGAAATTCTCGAATTTTTCCTGTAACACGGCTCATTAGGCGGCGGCGCACACCTTCTTCGTCCATCGTTTTAGCTATCTTACTCCACCAGGTCGTCATCTGATTGATGTCTTTGACAACCTTTCCCTTTGCCTTGAGTCTCCTCTTCCTGATTGCCCAGTATTTCTCAATGGAGCGGAACTGGGGTCAGTTGGGTGGGTTATGGTTTTTCGGAACAAACTGGATCCCTTTCTCTGCATACCATTCTTGAACGACTTTGCTGTAATGACAGTTTGTCAAATCTGGCCAAAATATTACGGGATGGTCGTGGAATCAAATGAACGACAAAATTCGTTTTTGGAAACACTCTTTTTGGTATAGTTCCGATGTCATTGTCTTCCTTACTTCCTTACTCATATTTTCACATATATAAGTATGGGATTCTTCAAAATACCTATCACTGATTCTGGGATTCTTCAAACAACCTTTTCTGTCCCTGAGACTAAAAAATGTAATCGGGAAGCAACAGGCAAGACATATAAACTTCCGGTACCTTCGAAACATGACCTTAATTCTTTTAACGTTACTTGCATCCTCGCTCTCGATGACAGTGGGAAGTTTTGAAGACGGCTTCGAAAGTATCGGGAATAGTGGGCAAAACAAACTTTAAACCGGAATTTCGGGGTAATGAACGTTGAAAATTCCGAATAATTATGTGAATGAAGATTCAAATGCCAATCTAAGAACTCTTTCAAGTTATTCTCGAAATAATTTGATTTTATGGTCTCGTATGTTGTTGCCCGAATAAATTTTTTTGTTTAATTCAAGGTATTTTGAAGAATTCCACGGTGAAAAATGTGAGAATATGAGTAATAAATATTTATCATTTCTTGTTAGTTTCAAGTCGCAAATATCGTTAATAGAAACTATCAATATTTCTACAAATGCTTATTTGAGCTGTCCGTGCTAATTTGAAACCGTCTTGGATGTAATAGAACTACCATATTGAATTGATCTATAATTTGCAGAAAATAGTTAAATATGAAAGCATATGTAATGAGTAACGCTCGTATATTTTTTGCTAGGAAAAACAGTACATTATTCGTAAAAATCAAGAAAATACAGTACATCGGCTTTGAAAAAACAGTACATTGTACAGTACACTAAGGTCTTTTTTCATGCGATCTTTTTTTTGCGGTTTTTTTATGCGACTTTTTTATGCGAATTTTCAGAGTTATGCGGTTTTTTATGCGAATTTTCAGAGTTATGCGGTTTTTTATGCGGTACGTTAACTCGCATAAAAAAGACTTCAGTGTACACATTTTTCTGGAAATAGTGAATAAAAAACAAAAGCACACAATTTTAATCATCATCTCACGAGAAAACCGGATTGAAAAAATAACATGCGAATACAACTATGTAATGGAAACCGTAAAAAAGCCACAGCAGAGACGCGACTCAAACCCGTAGTTTGTTTCTATCCGGGTAAATCGTTTTGCCAATTATATTATCCTGCATGTGAAACACTCGAAGAAACAGCCTAATTGAACAGAAGAACCGAGCATGTTCAGCTGTGCTCGGGCGTCACGGCATTCAATTGTAGTAATTTCTCTATAGCAACACCCTCCGCTAGTTGTTTCAGCCTATTTTTGTTAGTTGTTAGTCTATTTTTTCGTGTGTTTCGCATGTAGGGTAGCTTAATTGGCAAAATTATTTCCCTGGATAGGAACTAGTTATGGGTTCGAATCCCATCTCTGCGGTAGCTTTTTCGCGGTTTTCATCACAAAGTTGTAGTCGTATATCATGTTTTAAATCTGTTTTCCTCGTTAGATACTAATCAAATGTAAAACTAGTTTTATGCGGCTCTACGTCTTGACAAGACTAGACAAATCCTTAAAAACAAATAATTATCATATGGTTTATGTTCATAATCTAATACTTTTTTTTTTTTTTTTTTTTTTGTTTCGATTATAGAGGTTTTAACCTTAAGGTCATTCGCCTCTTCGGGCCAGATAAATTTTCTGACCCTATGTGCGGGGATGGGAATCGAACCCAAGTGGGCTGCGTGAAAGGGCATCGACTTACCCATCACGCTATACCCGTCCCCATATACTTTTTTAAATTCTTTTTTAGGGCATTTTTAAGTTCGACAGAAGCAAAAAATATACATCAAACATTTTTCTAGAGGCTGATATTTGTAATGATGGTTTTGATTTAGTGTATTTTCTTTTTGATTGAGACATTTTTCTTTTTTTTTAATCATCAAAATTTCGCTAAATTGTTGTGACGCGCTGTCAACAAAAATGAATAATGAAAAAAAAGGTGTTTGCATGAACTTAAATTCACATTCACATTGTCTTCTGTTATTTCTGACGTTTTGTACTCCCACAAATCGAAATTCGATGCTTTAAAGATTTAAATTTACCGTATGAATTTTATGTGTGAAAAATAAAGCACATTTCAGTGTAAAAATACAGTACAAATTATAATATAGTACATTCGAGGGTAAAAAACAGTACGCAGGATTTGGGTCAAAAATACAGTACAATACAGTAAAATACAGTATGGATACGAGCGTTAGTAATGAGCATTGATGTAAAACAAAACACATTGAAAACTTCAATCACCAATAGATCAAACCAGTTTTCATTCGAATCGTAGAACGCTCTAAAGTTGTATCTTGTGTGCAAACTCGTTGTTTGAACATATGTTCAAACTTAAGCTCACGCACTTGTGAAAACATCCAGTGCACGATGTTGAGGTTTGCAGCAAATCTGGTGTACAAGTTTAAAATGAACTTGCGCACGTAAAATTGTACACAAGATCAACGCTTCAGAGCGTACAGGACCATTGCATGACAGGTGCTACGATCCTACTGACACTAAGAATCTTTCCAGGTCAGGGCCATAACTATAGCAATATTTATTTTTACAATTATAAATCAACTTTTTCTTTCTTCGATAGTACTATCAACAAATTGACTTTCACTTGTTCAAACAAAATTTGCATGTAACCCTTAAACAATCTACAAATTCAGCTTATTTTCCCGAGAGGCGCAACGGTTTGACACGTGGTATTTGTTTGGCTTGGCTTGCTGATGCAAAAATTAATTCCACTAACACGTCGGTGTTGAACAGTCGTTCGCACCACACGCGTATAGCTCTTGGCTTCTGGAAATTTTTTCTGGCTACCTAGAGTTTCATTGATTCAAGGCTTCAGTCTTTTTCAAGGCTACCAGAATCACTAACAGTCTTTTAAAAGACTAACAATTAGTCAGCCTTTCTCAAGGCTATACAAAGAATGATATTAGAGTGACTAAAAAATTAATCAGCCTTTTTTAAGGCTTGCTATTCAAAGAACCATTCTTCGAACTAATCAGTCTTTATTAAGACTACCACAAAATCAGTCTTTATCAAGACTTTTCCAAACTAGGAGTCTAATCGAAGACTAATTTAGCCTAGTTAATTTAATTTAAAATTTCATTCATTTCAAAAATGCCTGCATCCAACCGGAAAGGCAACAAGCCTAAGGCTAAAAATAATTCAATACGGAAAAAATCACAATCCGTTATTCAAGACTTTTCTAATAACATTCACGATCTTATAAAATCTGAATGTAAAAATAAAAGACAACGGACGGGATTCCGTTGATTCTATGCCATCTAACAATATTTACGAGATTCTTCCTGAATCCGATTGTAGCGACATAGAAGAAAATTCTTCAAAAATTCCCAAAATGGACGCTTGTCGTTCTGGGAAGAAACAACAACTTGGCTCAAGACAGCCTTGAAGAGTCTGTCTGATTTTATATCATATGAATAAAATTTATGAAATTTCTCTGACAAATATCGAATAAGACGTTCGTAATCTTCCAATCCATCAACCAAGGCTCGACATTCTCCTCTTCGTCCGATTTGAAATGAGACTTTTACTTCCGGGAGAAAGGTAGAAAGCTCAGTACGGAATGCTTTGAAGTCGGAAATCATCACCGTCACTGGTGGCATAGATTGATGTTTCTTCCCAGAACGACAAGCGTCCATTTTGTGAATTTTTGAAGAATTTTCTTCTATGTCGCTACAATCGGATTCAGGAAGAATCTCGTAAATATTGTTAGACGGTATAGAATCAACGGGAAAATAAGCTGAATTTGTAAATTGTTTAAGAGGTTTGCTTGGTTTTGCCCCTTTTCAAGTAATACTTATGAAAAAAGAGCGAATGGTACTTCTAAACCACGCTCTGGAATTTCCCATGAACTTTACCTAATACACTTCAATCGAAGTGATATAAACAATTTGAACACTTTAGAAAAAGTACGTTTCATTTCCCACATTAAAATTCATTGGGAACATTATAAACGGCATAATCGTATTGCAAACTTAACGCAATGTCGTCGTTGCCAAGGCTTCGGCCATGGAACCAAAAAGTGTCATATGGATATACGGTGCTTGAATTGTGGTAAATCGCATTCGAAAGTCGTTTGTCCAATGAATGAAACCACGGATAAATTTTCATGTCCAAATTGCAATGGAAATCATAAATCCAATTATTTGAAATGTCCTGTCAGGGAAAAAATTTTAAACGCTCGTTCGCTTAGACAACAAGTCAAATCAACGACCATAAATTTACAGAACATACCTGAAAATCAAAAAACCGTTACATATGCCACGCCTAATTCTTCTAAGGCACTTATTTAATAGACTTTAAAACAAAAAACAGGTAAGTCTGCCAATTCGTCTTCTAACGAAAACAATTTATTGACTGGTAGATCGACCTCGTCATTGTCTTCTGCTAATGTCAGTTATGTTAGTAAAACAGGTAGAAATCTACCACTTAATTCTTCTAATGTAAATAATCAAAACACAGGACCGCCTTGCAGTTCATCTTCTAACGAAAACAATTTATTAATAGGTAGATCGGCCATATCAGCTTCTTCTAATGGCAGTCTACCTACAAATATTCCTTCAATGACATTCGCTTCTTTAAATGAAGTCGTTTTAGGCGATATAACTGAAAATAAAATGATCAACCTACAAGATCAACTTTTTCAAATGATCATCCGAATGAATTCGATTTCATCACTTTTTGAAGCATTTCAAATCGGATGGCAATTTGCAAATAATATTATAATGAATTTAAAATTTAACAGTGATGTTAAATAATTATTTGAATATTTTAAATTCGAATGCTCGATCTTTGAAATCGAGTGAAGATGAATTTTATAATTTTCTCAAAGTTCACAAAATTAATATTGCCATTGTGACAGAAACTTTTCTTAACCCAAATGTCAAATTGAAAAGTAATCCACATTATGTGGTTCATCGATTTGACAGGTTTACTGGAATGGGTGGTGGAGTTGCCATTTTTGTCCAACGGCAAATTAAATATCGAATTTTACCTTCTTTCAATACTAAAGTTATTGAAAGCTTAGGAATCGAAGTTGAAACCATTCATGGAATTTATTTCATCGCTGGAGCATATTTGCCATTCCAATGCACCGGCGAACAATTAAATTTCTTCAAAGGCGATTTGCAAAAACTCACAAGATATCGACCGGAATTTTTCGTAATAGGGGACTTAAATGCTAAGCATGTCCAGTGGAATTGTAGGCAAATTAACAGAAATGGTAAAATACTTCATAATCAACTCTCAGCTGGTTACTTTACAGTTCTTCACTCCAGTAATCCGACTTGTTTCTCATCCGTGAAAAACTCGTCTACAATTGATCTGGCTCTAACGGATCAAAGTCACATTTGTAGTGAACCGATTACACATGCTGACTTTGACTCAGATCATCTTCCTGTAACATTCAGACTTTCCAACGAAGCTATAATTAATCCAATTAGTTCTATTTTCAACTATCATAGAGCTAATTGGTTGGATTACAGATCTCACATTGAAAATCATGTGGATCATGAAATTATTTTAGAAAATTCTGCGGACATCGACACGACAATAGATAATTTGAATCATTATATGATCGAAGCTAGGAATCTTTCAGTTCTCAATGCTCAAACTAAATTAAACTCTCCTATCATCGATGACAATCTTCAACTGCTCATTCGGTTGAAGAATGTTCGTCGACGACAATATCAACGTTCTCGTGATCCTGCTATGAACAACATAGTTAAGGATTTACAAAAAAAAATTAAACATAGATTTACTCTTTTGCGAAATGAAAATTTCGCTAAAGAAGTTGAACAAATTAAACCATATTCTAAACCTTTCTGGAAACTTTCTAAGGTTCTTAAGAAACCTCAGAAACCAATTCCTGCTCTCAAGGAAGGATATCAAATACTTCTTACAAATGGCGAAAAAGATCAAAAACTTGCCCAGCAGTTCGAGAGTGTTCACAAATTTAATTTGAACGTTGTGCGTCCTATGGAAAATAAAGTCTCACTGGAATATGAACATATTTCAACCCAAGTGTTATCACACGATGACATTATTGAGACGAATTTTGATGCAATTAAGTCAATTATTAGGAATCTTAAAATCATGAAGGCTCCTGGTAATGATGGAATTTTTAATATTCTTATTAAAAATCTTCCCGATGTTGCCTTGAGACTCCTGGTTAAAATTTTCAACAAGTGTTTTTCATTAGCTTACTTCCCAAAAAGATGTAAAAACGCTAAAGTAATTCCTATCCTCAAACCTGTAATGTGTAATGTCACATAATATTATAAGCAAATTCCGACAAAAATTGATGCAATCTTTAATTCAATCGATTCGCTCTCTGTATTAGTTAGTAAGTTAGTATATAAGTTCCTTTTCCCCATTACACAATACAAGTAGGTTTAGAATTTCCCCTACACAAAAATCTCAGAATTGTGGAAGCAAATGATGTCCTCATGGTAATAACCAAATCATATATATAATACGGCTGAAAAGTCATCACTTGTGGCTGAACACCCAATTTAAATCTTAATAATTTAATTTTCACTCATATCCCAATAAATAGTTATTATGATAAAATCCACTAACACAAAAAGAGTAATGTTTGTCACATTGGATTTTACCTACCTTTTCTGTTGCTAATTTCTGGAATTGCAAATTTTTGTACACCTCGAATCTCTGGACCCGATAAACAAAAGCGTTTCTCATGTGAAAATGATTCAGAAATTCAATGGCATGATTAACAACAATAAGCTATGTCATAAGATGAGTGAAAGCTGAGCTCGGTATAACTTGATTTGGTGGACAAAATGCAACGAAAACATTAAATAGTCATTTTCCTTTGATTTCATAATGATGAATACTCAGAACCCGTTCCTTTGTTTAGAGGTTTCTCTTAAGCGCATTAGACAAACAATTCCTAGAAGTACCTTCAGCTCACCAAAAAAAAAAACTACAAACACCTGCCTGCCGGCAGGACCAGACTCGATCCGGCTCCACGGTGTAACTTCTTGAGAATATGTCAAGTTTTTCCCTGGGATGTGATTAAAGACGGTTAGTTTAATCTTGGCAGCCCTTTTCCTCACTGTTGTTGACACGGGTTTTGCTGCAATGCACCGAAAAGCAAAGTAACCGAGCGCATTTCAGTGTGCCAAGAAGTGTACTTACATCGCTTCAAGGAATCTTGGATGTCATATTTCTTCGCCGGTTCGTCGTCGTCTTGATCTGCTGTGGCATTTCATTTGCCACGGTCCAACGCCACGCGGTCGGAGCTGGGGTGGTTCCCTTCTTTGCCCGAGCATTCCGTCGACGGAACGAGACGATTACGGGCCGAACTCGACAGTACCTACCAGCATTGTCGAGTCGACTGAAGTGCATAATCCGAAAAGCATGAACGATGGCTTTATTTTGGTGGCGGTAAGTGCGATAGCCAGCTGAAAAAGTGAATCAAATTTTTCACTCAAGTTTTGTCACACCGAATGGACCACAGTAAACTTTACACCAGTTGAACGGTTTGTTTTGAAATGAGATAACATTCCAAGCTCGAACAGCAACGGTCCGGCAGGGGAGGGTTACCGAGTTTGGGGGTAGCATTTTGCTGGCAGTGTTTACAAATGATTCGGTTATTTGCTTGATGAAGACCGCGGGAGACTGAGCTCTGATTGTTGTTCTCCACCGGGACTGATTCCGGTGCTGGTGGCACGGTTTGGGTCTGATTTATTGCAACGATACACAGTTTTCTATATGCTACAGAATAATGTCAAATGTTACAGTGTGCATACACTGTCCAAAAGGTAAGATGTTTTGACTGAAAAAAAAGGTTACTCGCTGGAAGCTATTTGAGCAAGTAGAGTAGCCGTACCTATCTTCATCTTTGTTTCTCGAGTCACCCTTGCTCTTGATTATTTATTTTGTAATTTAAACCGTTTGCAGGAACAAAATATATCTCTTTTCGATGAAACAATTGGTTTGAGAGAAATGCATTCACCTAATAGTATAAAAATAGGTTCAATCAAACTCGTTAAAAATGAAGCATGACGTTGTCCATTTGGTATGATTACGATGATCAAACGGTACAGTCCCAAGTCGATAGAAGAGTATACCTTTTGTTCTGCCATTTATTTCTATGAACAACCCGGAAAACTTGCTCAATATATGTTTCCTCAATTCACATGGCAGTTGTATTCAATGCCGGATTTATTTACCGAACAATATCTTCATCAGTTTCCGGTAGTATATTGAATATAGAACTAGAGTGAAATGCACACCTCGAGGCAGTTGATAATGGTTCGATTGCAAAATGAGACCTGAGGGAAGCTTGAAACCGATGACAATTGGCTAGGATTTCCATCACTGTCTATTGAAGCTTACGACAGAGAAGTGTTCATGTAGTAACAATGATAGTTTTATCGAACAGGAATGGTTATGTTTATGTTTCGTTTATTTTACCCTTCGGCTGGGATGTTTTCCAAAGACACCAGAATCGTCAAAGTTATGCCCTTGGAGTAATAAGAAGTTATGATGAGACTATAGAGGACTTGGTGGTATCGTTGATAAAACCGAACGAAAAAGCAAACAAACAACCAAGGAATCCCATATATTCCCTCATGCATCACAGGAGGGGATAGTTTGGTAGTAGATGTCTGAATAATATTCGCCCTTATTCTGAATAACGTCGTATCGATTTCACGATCGTATTTCATTTGTATTCCTAATAACGCTAGCAAAATCAAAGGTAGCTAGGATTCGATCGAACCACATTCGACCGAAAAATCAATACGTCGTTATTCATGTGTTTTTTCTCCTCTGGGCAGCCGGTTACCGAGAGTGAATTAAAATTTTATCGTGTTATGTATTGATATGTATTTTCTACTAAAACTACGATGCACGAAACGATTACTTTCCGAAACATGTAAAACTACGGACAGTTTGCTGTCCGGAGTGCCACTATTTATTTATACTTTCTCTTTCAGTTTTGTCGTGAATTTATTATAGGGTGCCTTTTCAAAGTTTACCCCCTGAGATAATGATAAGTTTTTGATCGCTAATACCTCTGGTTTTATCTAACGTATCAATATAATTTTTGCTACTTGCCATCGGAAATATGGTCATCAATTTATGATAACATTTTCTGTAGCATGGCATAATCACCAATAATTCAAAATTAAAGTTTTCTAAAATATTTGGTATCAACGAGTAAAACTGATGACGGTCGACGGTTCTGACGTAGGAAGCGACATTTCATTTCTGTGTTTCCTACTAGGTAGGTATAAAAGGTTAACACTAATGTCGTTTTCGCTTGATGCCAAACCTAACCCAGTTTTCACCCTAACTGCTGTCAAACCATTTATTTGAAGCTAGTTTCTTTTAACGTTGTTGAACTGAAAATCGAGTCAGTTTCGAACCTGGTTTTTATATCAGATTGGCTAAAACCCCCGTTGCTAAGTGCGAAATGAACAAAGTTTCGTGAAAAGTGTTTGTTCGATGAAACTACCCTGGGTCAGTTTCAGTTTTCTCAAGCGAAAACGACATAAATATATTTAGTTCATACTGGCCTGCGCAGTTGACCGAGCATGAACTTGCTTCACATCATTCCGGTTGTCTTAGGACCAGAGCTTAGTTCCAGTATCAAGAATTCAGTTCAGCATTGAATCAATCCGCACAGGAAGCAGTTCTGCTGCGGGACGTTCACAGTGCGAGTTTCGCTTCAAACAAGAGCGATTGCGTCATACTGCTGCTGGTCGTCTGAATTGGAGCAAAATGCAACAAAACGTGAACATTATATAAAATCAGTTCTTCTAATGGTCCCAAATGTTATTTAGAATTACTTATCTGTTGAAATATGCATTATTTTAATAAGTTTAGTGAAGCGTATCATTAGAAAATTTTTGCAACTTATTCTCGTTTTTTTTTTAATGTGATTTTGTGTGTTTTAGTTTGAATGCGTTTTGTTCATCTAATGGAAATTTTTCACATGATATGGAAAACAGGAGTTTTTTAACATGTATGTTTTCCTTTTGACTACGTCCTACTTTAATGTTTTCTAAAATGTTTGATAAGTAAAGAAAGTAAAAAAAAATTGATGCTTCACCCATTCGTGCCTGCGTAGTTAACTCGTTCAGTTCAGATTAGAATCCAGGTTCAGAATCGTATTCAGTTCTGAAATCCAGTTTTAGGGTCCTAAAACAGATTGTTTTTTTTTTCATTTCCAGAATCCAGATTAAACATTCAATTTCCCGTCCATAATCTAAGGTCAGAATCGAGTTTTAGAATTCAGGAACTGAAACCGAATTTCAGAACTTGGTTTTGAGCCTGGATTATGGAACCGAAATCAGGATCTTAATTCTAGACCAGGACTTTGAATCTTAATCTCGGAAATGAATTTTGGGCTTGGATCAGATTTTTGAAACAGAATTTTGGAATTGAAATTGAGGTTCAAAATAAAATTCAGTTTCAAAATTCCTGTACGGACTGCAGATTTAAAATTCAATTTCAGAATTCAGGTTCAGAATTCATAAACCGAGAAAATATCCAGAACCAGAAATCATCAGAAATCAGGTTCAGTATTCAGATTCAGAATACAAGTTTAGAAAATCCAAAACTCAGTTCCACAATTGTAACTGAATTCCAGAGCTAGGTTCTGAAGATTTTTGAACTCGTACCAAATCTCGAAGGTAAGTTCTGGATCCGAATTTGAAAACTGAATCCTGGATCGTAATTCTGTAACTAAAATCCAACTGCAAACCAGAATCCAGATCCAGAGTCCGTGCTACGGTTCAGATTTGGAATTCAGTTCTGAATCAGAAACTTCTTCTAGAATTCACAGGACATAGATTTAATGATCAGTTTTACAATCCAGATTCAGTTTCCGAGTTCAGATTCCGAAATCAGTTTCAGAATCTAGTATCAAAATTGAGTTTCAGAATTCAGGTCCAAAATTCAGTTCTAGCATTCGACTCATAAAATCGATTTTAGAATATCTGGTCCAGAATTCAGATTTGTTGAACTTCAAAGAAACCTAACCATCCATTTTATTCGTATTCACTTCATCCGGCTATGTCTCTAAACATTACCCACCCGCATTTTTTGAATAGATAACCGTAATACTTGCAAGATAATATCCGATTATCATCGATCGAACAACCACGCGTTACGCGATACGAAGTGCTGTCGATATCCACTTTCTAAACGAATTAATAATATATAAAATGGGTATTCCTCGCAGTTTTATAGATATTCATCGGTACGAAAACGGACTTCTTTCGCACGTCTTCAATGTTTCAACTTTGTCGTAGCAGAATAAAAGTGATTAGAAGAAAATAAGCTTACGAGCCCAGAAGCTTAGAAGCATTGAATCCTCGAAGCCTCGAAGGATAGTGTCTTGAAGTCTTGAAGTCTTGAAGTCTTGAAGTCTTGAAGTCTTGAAGTCTTCAAGTCTTGAAGTCTTGAAGTCTTGAAGTCTTGAAGTCTTGAAGTCTTGAAGACTTGAAGTCTTGAAGTCTTGAAGTCTTGAAGTCTTGAAGTCTTGAAGTCTTGAAGTCTTGAAGTCTTGAAGTCTTGAAGTCTTGAAGTCTTGAAGTCTTGAAGTCTTGAAGTCTTGAAGTCTTGAAGTCTTGAAGTCTTGAAGTCTTGAAGTCTTGAAGTCTTGAAGTCTTGAAGTCTTGAAGTCTTGAAGTCTTGAAGTCTTGAAGTCTTGAAGTCTTGAAGTCTTGAAGTCTTGAAGTCTTGAAGTCTTGAAGTCTTGAAGTCTTGAAGTCTTGAAGTCTTGAAGTCTTGAAGTCTTGAAGTCTTGAAGTCTTGAAGTCTTGAAGTCTTGAAGTCTTGAAGTCTTGAAGTCTTGAAGTCTTGAAGTCTTGAAGTCTTGAAGTCTTGAAGTCTTGAAGTCTTGAAGTCTTGAAGTCTTGAAGTCTTGAAGTCTTGAAGTCTTGAAGTCTTGAAGTCTTGAAGTCTTGAAGTCTTGAAGTCTTGAAGTCTTGAAGTCTTGAAGTCTTGAAGTCTTGAAGTCTTGAAGTCTTGAAGACTTAAAGTCTTGAAGTCTTAAAGTCTAGAAGTCTTGAAGTTTTGAAGTCTTGAAGTCTTGAAGTTTTGAAGTCTTGAAGTCTTGAAGTCTTAAAGTCTTGAAGTCTTGAAGTCTTGAAGTCTTGAAGTCTTGAAGTCTTGAAGTCTTGAAGTCTTGAAGTCTTGAAGTCTTGAAGTCTTGAAGTCTTGAAGTCTTGAAGTCTTGAAGTCTTGAAGTCTTGAAGTATTGAAGTCTTGAAGTCTTGAAGTCTTGAAGTCTAGAAGTCTAGAAGTCTTGAAGTCTTGAAGTCTTGAAGTCTTGAAGTCTTGAAGTCTTGAAGTCTTGAAGTCTTGAAGTCTTGAAGTCTTGAAGTCTTGAAGTCTTGAAGTCTTGAAGTCTTGAAGTCTTGAAGTCTTGAAGTCTTGAAGTCTTGAAGTCTTGAAGTCTTGAAGTCTTGAAGTCTTGAAGTCTTGAAGTCTTGAAGTCTTGAAGTCTTGAAGTCTTGAAGTCTTGAAGTCTTGAAGTCTTGAAGTCTTGAAGTCTTGAAGTCTTGAAGTCTTGAAGTCTTGAAGTCTTGAAGTCTTGAAGTCTTGAAGTCTTGAAGTCTTGAAGTCTTGAAGTCTTGAAGTCTTGAAGTCTTGAAGTCTTGAAGTCTTGAAGTCTTGAAGTCTTGAAGTCTTGAAGTCTTGAAGTCTTGAAGTCTTGAAGTCTTGAAGTCTTGAAGTCTTGAAGTCTTGAAGTCTTGAAGTCTTGAAGTCTTGAAGTCTTGAAGTCTTGAAGTCTTGAAGTCTTGAAGTCTTGAAGTCTTGAAGTCTTGAAGTCTTGAAGTCTTGAAGTCTTGAAGTCTTGAAGTCTTGAAGTCTTGAAGTCTTGAAGTCTTGAAGTCTTGAAGTCTTGAAGACTTGAAGTCTTGAAGTCTTAAAGTCTAGAAGTCTTGAAGTTTTGAAGTCTTGAAGTCTTGAAGTCTTGAAGTCTTAAAGTCTTGAAGTCTTGAAGTCTTGAAGTCTTGAAGTCTTGAAGTCTTGAAGTCTTGAAGTCTTGAAGTCTTGAAGTCTTGAAGTCTTGAAGTCTTGAAGTCTTGAAGTCTTGAAGTCTTGAAGTCTTGAAGTCTTGAAGTCTTGAAGTCTTGAAGTCTTGAAGTCTTGAAGTCTTGAAGTCTTGAAGACTTGAAGTCTTGAAGTCTTGAAGTCTTGAAGTCTAGAAGTCTAGAAGTCTTGAAGTCTTGAAGTCTTGAAGTCTTGAAGTCTTGAAGTCTTGAAGTCTTGAAGTCTTGAAGTCTTGAAGTCTTGAAGTCTTGAAGTCTTGAAGTCTTGAAGTCTTGAAGTCTTGAAGTCTTGAAGTCTTGAAGTCTTGAAGTCTTGAAGTCTTGAAGTCTTGAAGTCTTGAAGTCTTGAAGTTTTGAAGTCTTGAAGTCTTAAAGTCTTAAAGTCTTAAAGTCTTGAAGTCTTCAAGTCTTGAAGTCTTGAAGTCTTGAAGTCTTGAAGACTTGAAGTCTTGAAGTCTTGAAGTCTTGAAGTCTTGAAGTCTTGAAGTCTCGAAGTCTTGAAGTCTTGAAGTCTTGAAGTCTTGAAGTCTTGAAGTCTTGAAGTCTTGAAGTCTTGAAGTCTTGAAGTCTTGAAGTCTTGAAGTCTTGAAGACTTGAAGTCTTGAAGTCTTGAAGTCTTGAAGTCTTGAAGTCTTGAAGTCTTGAAGTCTAGAAGTCTTGAAGTTTTGAAGTCTTGAAGTCTTGAAGTCTTAAAGTCTTGAAGTCTTGAAGTCTTAAAGTCTTAAAGTCTTAAAGTCTTGAAGTCTTGAAGTCTTGAAGTCTTGAAGTCTTGAAGTCTTGAAGTCTTGAAGTCTTGAAGACTTGAAGTCTTGAAGTCTTGAAGTCTTGAAGTCTTGAAGTCTTGAAGTCTTGAAGTCTTGAAGTCTTGAAGTCTTGAAGTCTTGAAGTCTTGAAGTCTTGAAGTCTTGAAGTCTTGAAGACTTGAAGTCTTGAAGTCTTGAAGTCTTGAAGTCTTGAAGTCTAGAAGTCTTGAAGTTTTGAAGTCTTGAAGTCTTGAAGTCTTAAAGTCTTGAAGTCTTGAAGTCTTGAAGTCTTGAAGTCTTGAAGTCTTGAAGTCTTGAAGTCTTGAAGTCTAGCAGCCTAGAAGCCTAGAAGCCTAGAAGCCTAGAAGCCTAGAAGACTAGAAACCTAGAAGCTTAGAAGCCTAGAAACTTAGAAGCCAAGAAACCTGAAAGCCTGAAGTTTAAAAGCCTAGAAACCGGAAACCAGAAGCTATATGTTAAAATGCAAAATCCAGAAGTTGTAAACAGATACGGAAATTGAAGTCAGGAGTCTGTAAATGCCTTGAAACCTAGAAGCCTAGAAGTCTAGAAATCTAGAAACCTGGAAGCCTAGAAAATTAGAAGCCTAGAAGCCTAGAGGCCGAGAAGCCTAGAAGTTTAGAATCCTAGAAGGAACTGAGCTAATGTTTAGAATCCAGGTTCCAGATTTGATTTTAGAATTCTGAATTCTGAACTGGAATTCCGAACTTGCATTATGGGACTGAACTCAGTTCCAAAATCTAGTTTCACAACACAAGTACCGAATTCAATTCCAACATGTAGGTTCTGAATTCTGAATCAGAATTCTGAAAATTCTGAGTTTAGGAATAAAATTCTGAAACTGAATTCAGGAGTAAATTATGGTTCAAAATAGAAATACTAGTTCGGAGCTCAGAGCTAAAATTTATTTCCACAATCCAGATCTAAGGGTCATGTTATGAGTTTTGTTCGATAAGTCTGAAATCGAATTTCCGAATCAGAATTCTGGATTCAAATTTTGAATTTAAATTAGGGAACAAAATTCAGTTCCAAAATCTAGTCAACTTCCACAAATCTAGTTTTAGAATTGGAAATCAGTTCCAGAGTCGTAGTTTCAAACGCCTAGGCAGTATCCTAAAACTTAATTCTGAAATTGAATTCTTAAGCTAAATTCTGAACCGGAATTCAGTTCCTGAATCCAAAGCAAGTATTCAGAAACTGAATGCGTTTACTTATAATTAGTTGTTGCTGCTGCTGGTTGAAAAGGCGACTGCTCACCACGACATCCTAAAAGTAACTTGAGTATTTTCGGCTTTTTACCACGCAGAATTTTTCTGTTTTTGTTTCTATTGGTGGAAGGTCCTTAATATGACACCCACTTCCGTCTAACGCAAAGAAAGAAATTATCGATATTAGAGGAACTTAATTTTTGGAGTCACTTATGGTTATCCCACACTGTTAAAAATTTAATCATAAATTGCTGATCATATTTCTGATCGCATGGTGAAAGTATTATGTTGTTGCGTTTAGTACAACTCGAGATATTTACGATTGAGTTCTAACCATTCTTTCACATAGCGAATCTTGAAAAAGCACCCTATAGTCAAGTAAGACGTGTTCACGTCAATAAAACGCGAAGGTCGGGATATCCCGGAAGACAGAAACCGCAGATTTACGTCACATTCCTGCAGATTATCCAGAAGTCAGAAACCAGAAGCAACAGATTGAACCCAGAAACCATCAAGTAGATGGAAATGAAAAATTAAACGATAGAATCCAGAAGTTAGAGAATAGCAAATCGAACCATTCAGAAGTCAGAAGTTAGCAAAATGATGTCAGTGGAAAGAAACTAGAAATCAGAAACTAAAGGTCAAAAAGAGAAAGGTTTAAAAATGTTAAACAGATGTCATTCGTTGGATGTCAAAGACATTAAACTACAACCCTGAAAACAGATGACGATGGAAACCTCAATTAAGAAAACTGTGATCAGATGCTCGAGTTTAGTGAAATGCAGTTAATAGAAAATAAAGGAGAAAAGATTCGGAAACAAAAACGTGCCAACCGGAAGCAGTTGGCGAAAATGAGGCATGACATGGCAACGAGTAAGAGAACAAACGTCAGATGCCTGAAGCCATTAACAAGAAAACAGACAGCGGAAGACAATGAACGAAATAGCTAATAAGAGACAGAAGCTGGTGAACAGAAAAAAGAAAACAAGAAACTTAATATAAAGCCTTCATAACAGTCATGGTTATGAAAGACGGAAATGAGGG
This sequence comes from Malaya genurostris, assembly GCF_030247185.1. Lineage (NCBI taxonomy): Eukaryota > Metazoa > Arthropoda > Insecta > Diptera > Culicidae > Malaya > Malaya genurostris. Next base: position 246,775,239 of record NC_080572.1, on the reverse strand, counting down.
AAATAGTTGCATAACATTCATAATTTATCATTCAATTTGTTTGTTATTCGGTCATAAAAAACGATATGATATGTACGCGTTGGAACAGAAAGCGTCACTAGCGTCGTTTCCAGTTTGTCTACTGGAAAACCAAGACCATCCGCCAGATAGATCTCCCGCATCATCCCGTAGAACAAAATCTCTAGCAGGTAACTAATCATATCCTTTCTGCTTCGAAACAGTTCCTGCCGTTGCACTGCCGGAGTATTCTCACCGGGCACGATCTGTTACACAACAAAGGTTGATAGGCAAAATTACGTGCATGATACTTCATCATCAACGTGTCGGTGTCCTGACTGCCGTGCGGTGCCAGTCAGTCAGTTTGTTCGGCACAGTTGACTAGAGTTTAGCAAAATGTGACAATAAATTATTATCTGGCAAGCGATAAGCAGTTGTAGTAAGAATAGAACTGCCAGCACGCAAAAGATATGTAAATAAAAGGTTCGACAGAATGAAAATGGCCATTTTGTACTGTAATTTATTCATCTAATTAGTTAGAGAATATGAAATATACATCAGTAAAATTGAGTTAAATGACCCTGCAAGTTAGGTGCGGAAAATTTCAACTTCAATAAGCCAACCAATGCGCTTGACATCCTGTTCACCTGAATCGCCAAATTGCGGGCTGCTTTTCCGCGTAAACTGTATCCATAACGAAATTTGAGCAATTATTTAGGTGTAGGCACTTGTTTTATTATATTCATGAAGTTGTTGATGTCGAAAGTTGGACCATTAGTCACAAAGTACTTTCGAAACAGTCATTCATTAGCGATCGGGATCCTCGGCGGGCCAGGTACTACTGCTGCAATAATAGACTGCGGCCGAAACAAAATGCTAGCAAACCAGCATTGGAGAGAACTCAACCAAATCAAGATGAAATTCAATTTTCCCCGTTGGTACCGCCGGTAAGTTGCTGTTGGTCGGTCGCATCAACGGCGAGGACGGATGCTCTTGGTGGCTTCCGTGCGTGATTCGCTGATGCTGAAAAGGCACGGACGAAAAGTCTCACTTTTCTCTGTTGTCACTCTGCTGCTTTCCAATTAGATTGCTATCCGTAGGCGCGTCCAACGGCGTCGGTCGGTTGGTAGAGCCCCTGGGTGGCACCGGGAAGAAGGTGGTGGTGGTGGTGACTTCGCAGGCCATTGTTAGTTGCTTGGAAATTATCTCGACTGAGGGATCCGTTACGGTAGGTAAGTCACGAGCGAGATGATCCCGGTACGTTTGAAGTTGAAGGTAATGAGATTCACCATAGTTTCTATGAGTTCATTATCACCGGTAGGACCGGTTTCTGTTTCTGTACCGAGGTGTGAATCCAACTAGCGGTTGGTGGAAATCTAGTTAAGGTTGGGACTAGGGGACTCGAATAGAAACGTCAATGGAATCATAACAAGATACCAGGCTGGGGAATTAGTGCTCGCCGGAACTATCTTCTGAAATAGACTTTTCAGACTGCAATTTGCAATTAGATGTTTTGCTCGGATTTGAATTAACCCAGTTTCCACGTAATATGTTATATAATTTGGGTCCGGAGATTTCACAATGCATACGTTGTAGGATTGTTGGTTTCTTTTCACTGGGAACCAAATTGAAACCATAAATCCAATCTCACCTGAATGAAATTTTTCCCTAGTGCAAAACAAAAATGCACCATTCATTCTGCGATATGAAACCTGTCACTGGTCCAAAAGTATCATAAACAATTCAATTTATCTCCCGCGGTGTGCGGTGGCACAGCATTCGTTATCCTGCGCGGGCGGAACTGGACCGAAGCGAAGGTGAAACTATATGGAAGCATGTTTTTTTTTCTGTTGTTGTTGTTCACATACCTCTATGCGGAAGCGGATACTGGGAACCAACCAACCACGTTCACTTAACATAATAATACGGCGCACGGTTTGCCGTTAAACCCCCCGGGAGGAAAACCAACCCTCGATTGAAGGTCAAGGAAGCAAAAGTGGAACCCGTGGATAGCCCTGTTTGAACGGTGCTGCCGCTGGCAACCAGGGGGTGATAAATAATTTTTGTTATTATTTCACACCAACCGTGCAAAACGTAGAGGGGGCCTTTTTTCGTTACCCTTTTGCGTTACTACGATGATTATGTGGGGCCCAGTAGTTTGGAGAATTTGCGACAGCAAAGGAACAAACGTACGGGGCCGTTGTTTGTATGGATCCAAGAACACAACACAATTAATCACTGTCGTCTGAGCCCTGTGCAGAATTGGCAGCTAAAAAATCTTAGATTTTTTCCTTCGAATCTCGTCCGTTCTGTTATTTGCTAGCTTAAGACTCGCAGCGGTTCGCGCAGGACAATGAAATGATAAACGTTCGTGTCAGGCGGGTTGTTGATTTATTTTATATCTGAGCGTTCTTGCCATCAGGTTGTACATAGTTGCGGCGAGCGAACTAGTGTTGTATTAACGCAATCAGCACCAAAACTTTCTTGCACGAGAACTTTTTTTTTGGAAGTGTGATTGCGCTTTGAAAAAGATTCCGTTTATTGCATTGAGAAGAAGTAAAGGGTGATTTTTAAAGAGCTTGAGAACTTTTTTAAACAATAAAACGCATAAAATTTGCAAAATCTCATCGGTTCTTTATTTTAAACGTTAGATTGGTACATGACATTTACTTTTTGAAGATAATTTCATTTAAATGTTGACCGCGGCTGCGTCTTAGGTGGTCCATTCGGAAAGTCCAATTTTGGGCAACTTTTTCGAGCATTTCGGCCGGAATAGCCCGAATTTCTTCGGAAATGTTGTCTTCCAAAGCTGGAATAGTTACTGGCTTATTTCTGTAGACTTTAGACTTGACGTAGCCCCACAAAAAATAGTCTAAAGGCGTCAAATCGCATGATCTTGGTGGCCAACTTACCGGTCCATTTCTTGAGATGAATTGTTCTCCGAAGTTTTCCCTCAAAATGGCCATAGAATCGCGAGCTGTGTGGCATGTAGCGCCATCTTGTTGAAACCACATGTCTACCAAGTTCAGTTCTTCCATTTTTGGCAACAAAAAGTTTGTTAGCATCGAACGATAGCGATCGCCATTCACTGTAACGTTGCGTCCAACAGCATCTTTGAAAAAATACGGTCCAATGATTCCACCAGCGTACAAACCACACCAAACAGTGCATTTTTCGGGATGCATGGGCAGTTCTTGAACGGCTTCTGGTTGCTCTTCACTCCAAATGCGGCAATTTTGCTTATTTACGTAGCCATTCAACCAGAAATGAGCCTCATCGCTGAACAAAATTTGTCGATAAAAAAGCGGATTTTCCGAATGGACCACCTAAGACGCAGCCGCGGTCAACATTTAAATGAAATTATCTTCAAAAAGTAAATGTCATGTACCAATCTAACGTTTAAAATAAAGAACCGATGAGATTTTGCAAATTTTATGCGTTTTATTGTTTAAAAAAGTTCTCAAGCTCTTAAAAAATCACCCTTTAGAAGATTGCATTCATTGTGCGAACTAGTTCCACATGCACGAAGTTGAATCATAAATGACAAGAATTTATTAGTTTTCATTAGCAAGAATTTATTGACACGAATTTTTTAGTTTCAAAAATTTGGAACTTCACCGAACATCTCTTGCACTAAGTAATCCTTAAAGTTGAACGTTTTATTCAAAGAATACCACAGTGAACAGATATCGTTATAAAAATCACATATGGTTAAAAATTGTAAAGATTCCCATCCCAAAGTACACCAAGGGACAATAAGCAGAGTTTAAAAGAAAGAAAAAGAGGAAGAAGAAGAAAAAGAAAAAGAGGACAACAACAACAACAACAACAACAACAACAACAACAACAACAACAACAACAACAACAACAACAACAACAACAACAACAACAACAACAACAACAACAACAACAACAACAACAACAACAACAACAACAACAACAACAACAACAACAACAACAACAACAACAACAACAACAACAACAACAACAACAACAACAACAACAACAACAACAACAACAACAACAACAACAACAACAACAACAACAACAACAACAACAACAACAACAACAACAACAACAACAACAACAACAACAACAACAACAACAACAACAACAACAACAACAACAACAACAACAACAACAACAACAACAACAACAACAACAACAACAACAACAGCAACAACAACAACAACAACAACAACAACAACAACAACAACAACAACAACAACAACAACAACAACAACAACAACAACAACAACAACAACAACAACAACAACAACAACAACAACAACAACAACAACAAAATTATCTTCCAATAACCGAATTTCTGAGAAAACTGATTGTCGTGAAACTAACTGTCAAACAGTTATTAAAATTTTCAGTGATTTTTATTAACCAAACGAAAAAAATCTTAAAGAGTTCATCGAATGGATTGAGATGCAGGTGAAACATTTTTTTAAACATTGGAACCAGTAAAAGCTTTTTGTTTACTTATAGGAGGAAAAAAATTGTATCACTTGTCCACTTGCTGCCTACACAAATCGTTCGAGGGCCGAATAAAACTATAGCCACAACAGGCTGGAACATTCTTCATTCGTTTTTGTGAATTTGTGTTGTTTTTTTTAAATATGAAAATCCAGAACTTTAACCAAAGGAAAACAAATAAACAAAAAATTACCGAACAATCAGTTAGATTCATTTGGCTTACAGTTTACGGTAGTTGTTTGACAGTTCAGCAATTACCGAACGATCGGTAATCAATTTAATTACCGAACTGATTACCGAACGTTCAGCTGTTGAAAATTCGGTAAAAAATTACCGAATCCTGAGAAATTTTCTAAGTGTGTAGGTTATAAAGGGTGATTTTTTGTTGGGATCTTTCTGGAAACACTGCTTTTCGATAGATCACGCGTATATCGCTTCTTTTGTCATTGTCAAACTTGCTCAGTTGTGTCTATAAATTATTATTTATGAATCGACTTACGAACGAACAATGCTTGCAAATTCTAGAAATTCACTATCAAAGTTCATTATCGGTTATCCACTTTTCTATCGAAAAATTTTGTTCATTGTCGAAGCTCATTTCCTGTTGAATGGATACGTCAACGAGCGAAATTGCCCATCTGGAGTGAAGACCAGTCAGAAACTTTGCAGAGCTACCAATGCATCCCAAAAAGTCACTGTTCGGTGTGGATTGCGGATCGGTGGCATCATCGGGCCGTACTTCTTCAAAAGCGACGACGGACGGAACGTTACTGTGAATGGCAATCGCTACCGTGTGATGATTGATGATTGTTTTTTCCCAAAATACCTGACATGTGGGTTCAACAAGGCGGTGCCACATCCCACTCGGCACGCGAAACAATGATCAAATTGAGAGCCACCTTCGGTGAACAGTTTATCTCACGTTTTGGGCTCGTCAATTGTCTGCCTAGATTATGTGATTCAACGTCTTTAAGCTAATTATTGTGGGGTCATGTTAAAGCTCATGTCAACACGAATATACCAGTAACGATTGACGCACTGGAAGCATTCATTCAAAAAATACCGACCGATATGCTGGAGAGAGTGTGCCAAAATTGGAATTCGCTAAGATGGCTACACTGATTTTCAAAAATTTCGAATCTAATGAAATGGGTAACAATCCATTAGGCGTATTTAACTGACTTCGGCTACATCGATTTCCGTTCCCGAAAGTATCGCGAATAGAGAATCTAAAAATAAGTAAAAAACGATTTTAATAAACAAAAATTCAAATTAAAATAAACTTATGGTCCCATACAAAATTGGTGAATTTTATCCGATTCTGACTTTCCAATTTTGAAATTACAGGGTTAAGAGTTTTTAAAATTCAAACTGAAAAAATCTTCAAAGATGGGCTCAAAACTATTTCAATTTATTCGTCATACTAATTCATGAATTCATTTGGTTATGCTGGTCTCTGAATACCGTTTCTGGAAGTACCATAAATAATGACAAAAACTTTATAGAGGATCCCACTTCTACAACTCATGGAATGCTTAGTCGATTGTTACACGTTTAGATTGGAAGGAATAATTTTAAGATTTCACATAATTTCTATCTTTGATTTGTCTCACGGTTCCAAAATTTCAATTACAATTCATTTAAAACGACGGTCATAAAAATAATTTTATGAAAGCTAAGCACAACGAAGAATATTCACGCGAAAAACACATGCTGCTGCTCAATGCTGTATTTTCTACTAATTGAATAATCGTCAAAGTTGTTGTGTCAAGTTTACGGGGCAGTATTACCTGAATTGCGTGGAGCGAAGTGCTTAGGAATTCGCTAACAAAAATGATCAATTTAATAAATTATAGTGGAAAATCTTTCATTTGGTAAGTATTTCTTTCAATATATAACTAAAACTTTTCAAAATTTGAAGCCATTAGAGGGTGCATTTCTACACATTGTTCATATTCCCGCAACTTTGCTTAATAAAAATGTAGGGGAGATCGGGGCTATGCAGGACATTTCTAGGAAATTCGAAAAAGCATTTATTATAAATGAGTTTTTATCCAAGTCTCTATACAGTTGTGTAGCTTCAACCTTCAGCAACAATTCAATATTTGTGTTTTTTTTAAATATGCATTAATTTCCGTTAAAAGCCACGAGGAAGTGACTAACCCAAAATCCTATATTTTAGAGCCGCGGAGTCAAAGATTCCGTTCTCCATGAACTGAATCGAATGGCATATGAATTTTGGCTCTTTATTTCCGGCCTCGGCGAAATTTTGAGAAAGGCTCCAGTAAAATTTTTATTACCACGACTATAATTATTTATCCAAAAATTGGAATACTTCTTCAATAAATAATATCAGTTGAATGAAAAAGACTGAATCGGTTCTAGTGTAATCTCAGTTGTACACAAACCGTATCGAGGGATGAGAATCCATATATAACAAACAATAATTCTGAACAGAAACGCAAACTTATTGTCCCATTGAATTGTTCGAATGGGAAAAGATCACTGCTTTTCATTCGTGAACACAAATGTAACTAGTAAAACCGAGTCATTTTCACCACAAAAAGCACCACATAAAAGCATCGTATGATTTTTGCTTCATCAAATTTGCATCATCGTTAAATGCTACGTTCAAAAACTTTTCTCCGTTCACGAGCAACAACGGCGGGGACGGGTAGAGAAAGAAAAAAAAACATTCCATCCGTTGTCGCGAGTCAACAAGGGTTTCCATCGGAATCGTGCCACCGCCCCTTTTTTTTTATTTTATTTCCTCGCATTTCTCGAAGACCATTCTCACTGGTTGTTTAAGGCCTATTCCGGAAGTGTGAACTGAAGCCAAGTTGATTATATATGGGATACTTTCTGCTAAGCCATAATGACGCCCAATAAAAAGGCTTTCACTTTCATTGGTCTCCAATGGGGGAGGGAGGCACAACGCAACAGTCAGCCAACAAGCCAGCCAGGACGAGTGAACCTAACTAAGCTGAGTTGGTTACAACTTTAGACGAGGGAGGACCTGCTGCCACATTCGGAGGGAACGGACGGACCGGTACTTCCGGTTTATGTTCACCTTGAAAGGTAGGCCGAAAGAGCGCATAAAATTAGTACCGGTAGTAACTGGGGAGACAGTTAACAAGTCACATTCAAGTACTAATTTGGGCGATTTGGGAACGGTCGGTTGATTGAGCTGGTGAAGGGCGGTACGGTAGTCACGGAGTTGAAAGGGCTTGTATCAGGAACGATTTCTTCTATTAGCAATCAACATTGTGTATGATTGTAAATAGTTGACATAAAGCTGGCGTTTGGAAATATTGTATTGCTATTGAGTAAACAAATTAAAATTTCTACTTGTCATACTAAATTTTTTGTTTTCATTGAAAACTATGTGGAATATTTCTAAAGACATGTAACATATGCAAAGTAATTTCACATTAGAATTATTGTTCTTTAATCACTCTTGAGCAGTGCAGTAAAACTTCATTCAATTCAATTGAAACTGAATGTGGAACACGTTGACGATCTCTCCACTGCAGTAAACTTCACTCTCTGACTGACGGCTCGAACGGGCAGCATTCAGTTCATCTCGTTTCTCTTCAATCGAGGCTCAGTTTAACCACCGTCAGTTGATCTCTTGAAGTAACAAAATATCTCTTTCAATAGTGTGAGAGCGGCCTTCAAATGAGGTTCATGTAAACATTCCAATTGGTTCAAGATAATAGATGAAAGACAAACCAGATTGCTGAAATATCAATCACAGAATAAACATAAATTAATTGTTTCCTCCTTTAGTTTTCATTTTTAATACTTTACTTCATTTATAATTCTATTCGTTCGAATCTGCTTACTACCAAGAGCGAAGACACTGAAGCAGCTATACTACTTGGCATTTGAAACTGAGCAAGCAAAACTTCAAATGACTAGCTACGACTATTCAACTGACGATGAATTCTGGGAGCTTCACTTGAAAATGGCAGCAAAAGTCAAATGAATTAGTAAGGATACGCTGACGGTCAGCGGCCGTAAATTTCATTTTCATCTTATATTATTCGACTGAAAATGAAATTTTACCGCACTGCTCTTGAGTAAGGTCGAAGTTTTTGTGTTATTAATTATTATTCAATATATCTAATGAAATTAGACTCTTGTTTGTATAGTAGAAACCGATGAAAAGTTATGTTATATATAATTTTATATTAACTGTAGCATTTCAATTGTTGGTCATATAGAGTTGGCAATTTTGCGGCAACAGTCTTTGGTAGTTTGTTGCTAATTTTTACATGTTCAAAAATTCCGCTCTGTTGATGAAGCACCCAAATTTGGTAAATGCAGGGGAACATAATGAAATGACGTTGATTCTAAAATAATCTCGTTTTGAATTACACCCAATAGATTTTAATTTGACAAAACATAATTTCTTTCTCCATGTCATCAGAAATATAATCAACAAAACCCCCAAATTTATGCTAGGTGTAGCAGTGAACCCCCAAATTTATGGTGATTCCCAGTTTCATTAAAGTTTACGTTTTGTCTTTGATTTATTACACTTTGCCTGGATTCCTTCAATGTGATCCTTGAAAGTGAGTTTTTTGTCATACGTTAAACCTAAGTATTTAGCTTGATCAGACCATGTCAATTCCAAGCCATTCAATTTGAGAATGTGATTATTGTTTGGTTTAAGAAAAGAAGCTCTTGGCTTGTGAGGAAAGATAATTAATTGCGTTTTTGCTGCATTTGGTTTGATTTTCCATTTTGACAGATAATCACTGAAAATATTTAAACTTCTTTGTAGGCGACTGCAGATCACTCTTAGATTTCTACCTGTGGCTAACAGACTTGTGTCGTCACAGAATAGCGATTTCTGACAACCAACGGGTAGATTTGGAAGATCAGAAGTGAAAATATTATACAAGATTGGAGCTACACTCGAACCCTGCGGAACACCGGCTCGTACGGGTAGCAATTCAGATTTACAATTCTGATAGCTAACCTGAAGAGTACGATCAGTTAAATAATTTTGAATCATTTTGATCAAATAAATAGGAAACTGGAAATCAGACATTTTTGCTATTAAACGTTTGTGCCAAACACTGTCGAATGCTTTTTCTATGTCTAAAAGAGCAACTCCAGGGATAACCCAGAAGATTTATTTGCTTTTATCATGTTCGTTTCTCTGACAAGTTGATGAGTAGTTGAATGTTCATGACGAAATCCAAACTGCTCTGGTAAAAAAAATGAATTCTCATTTATACGAGACATCATTCTCAACAAGATAATTTTTTCAAAAAGTTTACTGATAAAAGAAAGTCAACTAATTGGTCGATAGCTTGATGTTTCTGCTGGGTTTTTATCGAGTTTGAGGATAGCAATTACTGTAGCGTTTTTTCCATTTTTTTTGGAAGTAAGCTAAAGAAAAACACTTGTTGAAAATTTTAACCAAGAGTCTCAAGGCAACATCGGGAAAATTTTCAATAAGAATATTAAAAATTCCATCATTACCAGGAGCCTTCATGTTTTTAAGTTTCTTAATAATTGACTTAATTTCATCAAAATTCGTCTCAATAATGTCATCTTGTGATAACACTTGAGTTGAAATATGATCATATTTCAGTGAGACTTCATTTTCAATAGGACTCACAACGTTCAAATTAAAAATGTGGACACTCTCGAACTGCTGAGCAAGTTTTTGAGCTCTATCGCCATTTGTAAGAAGTATTTGATTTCCTTCCTTGAGAGCAGGAATTGGTTTCTGAGCTTTCTTAAGAACCTTAAAAAGTTTCCAGGAAGGTTTACAATAAGGATTAATTTGTTCAACTTCTTTAGCGAAATTTTCATTTCGCAAAAGAGTAAATCTATGCTTAATTTCTTTTTGTAAATCCTTAACTATGTTTTCCATAGCAGGATCACGAGAACATTGATATGTTCTTCGACCGAATGAGCAGTTCAAGATTGTCATCGATGATAGGAGAGTTTAATTTAGTTTGAGCATTGAGAACTGAAAGATTTCTAGCTTCGATAATGTAATGATTCAAATTATCAATTGCTGTGTCGATGTCCGCAGAATTTTCTAAAATAGTTTCATGATCCACATAATTTTCTATTTGAGATCTGTAATCCAACCAATTAGCGCTATGATAGTTGAATATAGAACTAATTGGATTAATTATAGCTTCGTTGGAAAGTCTGAATGTTACAGGAAGATGATCTGAGTCAAAGTCCGCATGTGTAATCGGTTCACTACAAATGTGACTTTGATCCGTTAGAATCAGATCAATTGAAGACGGGTTTTTCACGGAAGAGAAACAAGTCGGATTACTGGGATGAAGAATTGTGAAGTAACCAGCTGAGAGTTGATTATGAAGTATTTTACCATTACTGTTATTTTGCCTACAATTCCACTGGACATGCTTTGCATTTAAGTCCCCTATTACGAAAAATTTCAGTCGATATCTTGTGAGTTTTTGTAAATCGTAAAGAAATTCAATTGTTCGCCGGTGCATTGAAATGGCAAATATGCTCCAGCGATGAAATAAATTCCATGAATGGTTTCAACTTCGATTCCCAAGCTTTCAATAACTTTAGTATTGAAAGAAGGTAAAATTTAATGTTTAACTGCCATAAGAAGAAGAAGAAGATGGCCGATCTACCTATTAATAAATTGTTTTCGTTAGAAGATGAACTGAATGGCGTTCCTGTGTTTTGATTGTTTACATTAGAAGAATTAAGTGGTAGTTGACTACCTGTTACCAAAGCGTAACTGTCGTTAGAAAAAGATGATGACGAGGTCGATCTACCTGCCAATAAATTGTATTCGTTTATTAGACGAATTGGAAGGCGTACCTGTTTTTTTTCTAAATTCGAAGAAATAAGTGTCTTAGAAGAATTAGGCGTGGCATTTGTAACTTTTTTTTTATTTTCAGGTATGTTCTATAAATTTAGGGTCGTTGATTTAACTTGTTGTCTAAGCGAACGAGCGTTTAAATTTGTTTCCCTGACAGGATATTTCAAATAATTGGTTTTATGATTTCCATCGCAATTTGAACACGAAAATTTATCAGTGGTTGTTTCATTCATTGGACAAACGTCTTTCGAGTGCGATTTACCACAATTCAAACACCGTATACCCATATGACAATTTTTCGTTCCATGGCCGAAGCCTTGGCAACGACGACATTGCGTTAAGTTTGCAATACGATTATGCCGTTTATAATGTTCCCAATGAATTTTAATGTGGGAAATGAAACGTACTTTTTCTAAAGTTTTCAAATTGTTTACATCACTTCGATTAAAGTGTATTAGGTAAAGTTCATGGGAAATTCCAGAGCGTGGTTTAGAAGTACCATTCGCTCTTTTTTTCATAAGTATTACTTGGGAAGGGGCAAAACCAAGCAATTCTTTTAGTTCATTTTCAATTTCATCAGTACTTTGATCACTTGATAAGCCTTTCAAGACAGCCTTGAAGGGTCTGTCTGATTTTATATCATATGAATAAAATTTATGAAGTTTCTCGGACAAATATCGGATAAGACGTTCATAATCTTCCGATCCATCAACCACGACTCGACATTCTCCTCTTCGTCCGGTTTGAAATGAGACTTTTACTACCGGGAGAAAAGTAGAAAGCTCTTGTTTTATTTTTTATATTCTCATTTGTTTTGCATTATTTAATTGTAAGGTAGAATATATTTGTCGTCAGTAAGTAGTACTTCAGTAAAGGTACACCGTTACATTTTAGGAAACGAAGTAGTAAAAGTGGCAAAGGTTACACAATCAACTAATACTAGCGATTATCTATATTCGGAAGTGTGAAAAAATAATATAAGTTTATTCGTGTTTAAGAGCTTCAGTTTTTTATTTCGGAAATTTCATGTAGCTCCCACTTTGGTGATTTTGAAAAATCGAAAATTTTCCAATCTTGACCACCACTACTTACTTATGTCTGATTCAGTTCCAATTTTTCATAGGGACTTTTGAAGGAAATACGTCTTACTTTAATATGGGGTGCCTTTTTAAAATTGACTCTACCAAAGAATGGGTAGAATATTTCTTGTTGTACTTAAATCAGCAACATAATTTTTCTCCATACCATCGGACATGTGTTCAGCAATTTATGTTAGTATTTTCGGTAGTATAATGTAGTATGTAATCCAATATTCAATTTCTTGTTCCAAATATGTGCATAAAATTAAATGTAAATTCAGAAAGTGATTTTATATGAATGTGTATTAAAAAACCCACAACTAAATACACTCAGGCCTTTTTATGCGGTTTTTCGTGTGGTTTCTTTCACGGGGTTTTACGCGGATTTTCAAAGCTAATCGATTTTTTTGCTCTGAGTTACGCGGTTTTGTCACAAATACGAATTACTTTACTATGCAGAACCTGTTCAAAATTTACCCTCTAAGAGAGTGATTAGTTTTTGATCGTGAATGTCTCTTGATGTATCAATATAATATTTGCTACATGCCATGAAATATGATCATAAATTTATAATAACATTATCAGTTGTGTGGAATAATCGCTGATGATTCAAAATTAAAGTTGTCTGAAATATGTCGTAACGAGTATCAAAGAGGAACATTCATAACGCTTTTCTCGTAGCTGGACAGGTATAAAAAGTTAACACTTGATATATTTACAGTTACAGCTTGCAGTTGACTGAACAGGAAGTAAAGCAAGTGTATCATTCCGGTTGGATCAGGTACAGTTCCAGTATGAATATTTCAGGTCAGTATTGAATCAATTGCGGGATGCTCGAAGAGCCAATTAAAACCTTTAACGAAAATCGATTGCGTCATCCAGCTGCTGGTCGTTTGTAGTGAAGCAAAATTCAACGAAAAATTGACAACGATGGGTAACATTATGCAAAATCAGTCCTCCTAATTACTCTAAACGTTCTCTAAAAAACTATAAAGATTGCTTCTTTGGAAATCGGAGGTTAAAAGCAATAGTTTAGTAAAAATTTAGTATAATTTGATTAGCAGTGCAAAACCCGAACTAAACGAGTGCGAACAAAGCCAGCATTTGATTGATTCGCATTCGAGCAAAATGCTCCGAGCAGTGTTTAATATCGTAGAAAAATCCGCAAATTCGCCCTTCTGAATGCCAGAAAATAAACCCATAGAGAATTCTGATAGTTTCTTATACTGAAATAGAAAATCCGAAATGAAATAATCGCCTTCAAAATTTTGCATTCTACTATATTTTTTACTCTCATTTGCTCTACGTTATATTTCTGGTAGAAAATATTTGTCGGAAATAAGTCAATCTTTAGTATAAATGCACCGTTACAATTCAGGAAGCGATATTTCAAACAATCAACTGTTACGAATGATAATAAGCTATCCACAAATTTGTCTTCCAATTTATGATAAAACACGATATTTTATTCAAACTAAAAATTGATACTTTATTGTATGAGGTTAAACTTGAGCATAATGAAAACCGGATGAAATTTAAGTTAATCCTTCACGAATTTCTGAACTTTTGATCGTACGCTCTTCATCAAGTTCCGGAAAAGTGTTGCATCGCATTTTTTGGACACTTGAGCCCAAATTTTTTTGAACTCCTGCATGTTCCCAGCTGCCTTACCAGTTTGTTTGAACACCCTCTTCACGATTGTCCAGTAACGTTCGATGGGTCGAAGCTGAGGAAAATTTGGTGGATTGATATTTTCCTCAATGAAATTCATACCCTTTTCCGCAAGCCAATTGAGAGCGGTTTTGGCATAGTGAGCCGACGCTAAATCCGGCCAAAACAGTCGAGGTGTACTATGATTCTTATATAAAGGCAGCAATCTCTTCTAGAGATAGATTTCTACATTTATAGTTCCGGTAGTTTAAAAAATGGTTGACTTCAAACCACAGGAACGTATTGCTTGCCATACCTTTCGACCGAATTTCTCGACCTGTTCGCATGCTCACATCCTCCCCAATGACGACAGTGAAGTATTGTGGACCTGGAAGGGATTTTGAGTTCTCCTTTATATAAGCATCATTGTCCATCAAAACGCTTGCATCAGGATACTGCAAAATACGCGAATACAATTTCCGGGCCCTTGTTGATGCACGATTCTTCTGTTCTACATTTCGTTTCGAAATTTTCTGCTTCTTGTAGGTTTTCAGGTGATCTCGCCTCTTGATACGCTGGATCATTCCGACACTCGTTCCTGCTTTTTTTGGCCAAATCACGTATTGATATTGATTTGTTCTTCATGATTAGAGATACCACTTTCTGGTCCAGTTTCGGGTTGGAAGAACCGGGTTTTCTGCCTTTTCCTGGTAGCTCATTCAAAGAATACTGTTCCGAACTTACTAATGATGGTTTTAACACTGGCATAATGAATTCCAAACCGCTTCGTCAATTTCCGCATAGTAATACCCTTCTCACTTAGCCATGTGTGAAGAACCTCAATTTTCACTTCCTTTTCCATACGCGACATTTTGAAAACGTAGAATTTCAATCGCACAAACAAGTAAACAAACGAAAGCTGACAACCAAACGCACAGCATGCTGTGATCTGAGCATGAAAAACCATCACAAATACATGCGTACAACACAAATGTATGTGAATAGCTTATTTTCGATACACTTCTTAGGTCAACAAAGCGTGCGTTAACTTTCATTTGTCTTTATTTTAAATCAATTCCAATTACAATTTTAAGACGATTTCAAGATTCGGCGAAATGACTCTTTCGGAGAAATGGCTTTCGGCGAAATGGCCCATTCGGTGAAATGTCATTCGGTGAAATAACCTTTCCGGCGAAATGACCCTGATCCATTTTAACAATTGAAGAGCCGAGGACTTTCGGGAACCTGATTCCGAAACCAGTATAGCCAAAGTAAATTTGTATGACCATCTACTAATATTACCTATAAATTTAAAAGATGTTTTCCGTTGCTCCATAATGACAGTTCCAGTAGAAAAGTTTAAAGTGCTAGTTAAAAACCATCGATAAAAGGCACACCAAGGATTAGGTACATAAGTAATCTTTTGTAACATTATTTTTTTTATCTAAAAGGCTCCTTCCGAAACGAAATCCTGGGTACAGGCCTGATTACCTCCGTATGTTTCGACAGGTCTGAAAAAGAACAGCCTAATGACAGTTTTCAAGCAAACACTATCACAATTATCTCATTCGACCTTTGACGTATGGGGTCCTGTTTGCGATCTTTCAAATTTTGGTCCCCGTGACAAAAGTTTGAGTGTTACATTCCATTCTGTTTCAACAGTCTTCGTAGTCGATTCGTTGCGTACAGAATCTACTGACACTAAAAATCCTTCCAGGTCGGAGCTCGAACATACGACAACTGGCCAACGTAAGACCAACGACTTATGCACGGAACCGCCTACCTCACCGTGGTATAACCATTTTGTAAAAAAAACTATAAAACCCTCCTGTTTAGTCCTCAAAACTGTCCTCAGAACTAATTCAACTTGTTTGCTTGTTAGTAGATGTCCAAAAACAAATTCACATCAGTTAGACCAGTAACCATGGAACGTCACTTCTCTAACAAGTCGGCTGTAAAGAGAATAAAAAATAAGATGCTTCGAATCGTTCCGTAGAATTTACACCCTAGCATACTCTGACAGGGGATAAATAATTTTGCTGGCATGAGTTTAATTGAACACTTAACACTTTCAGTAAAAACCTTCCTAGGCTCCTTTTATATGACTAAACGAAAAAGGGGAAAGGGCGCCTGAATTCATTCTAAAAGTCTGTCTCATATTTCTTCAAGAATTATTCGGTCTACAATCAACGGATTACATTGTAATCTGTATCTTTGTCTGGCATTCTACAATAAAAAATATCGTTACCAGATTGAAGTGAAAATATTTGGCGAAACCAAAATTCGAGTCGTAAGAACCGATCGCATAAAATAGAGTTAGCAGACGTCTCCAGATGGTTTATTGAATGAAAGAATTGAGATGAAGATGGGTTGGGTTACCATACTATTTCCCACCCGAAATTCGCAAAATACCGTGCCTGACAGACAGGGATGCGTGTTCAATTGATTCATAACGTAACCGGAATGATTGAGATGTCGATAAAAACAAATCACTAGTGGAAGTTCTATTCCGGAGAGCATCAATCGAACTGATAAAAGTTTATCGTAAGAAAATACATTCCCACCGTATCTTGGCAGCCTGTTGATCATTTTCATCTGTCTAGGATAGGCTCCGCTGGTTGCCGATTTGTGTACACAATTTGAAACTTCGCCGAAACCGATTTCGCTAGACGTCCTGGTGGCTTTGAGAGATATGTTTTAGTCGCTTGATTGATAGCAATGGAGGGAAACTTCAAACGGTTGAGATTATTTAGTAAATTTTAGACGAGAATAGTTTGAAACTTGTTGCTATAGTAATGATGAATGTGTCATTGTTGATACTAGACCGACTCAACGCTTAGAAATGTCTCCTATCCAGTTCAAACAGAACGGCATCAGCATTTAATAAAAAAGGAAAAACTTTCCCAAAGCTCCTCTTCACTGTTGGAGAACATAAGTAGCTTAGATAAGAGCACCCGTTTAGCGTAGTCGTCATACTGAGCGGATATTTTAGTGAAAAGAGAGGGAGAGAGAGAGAGACAGTGACAAAAGCTTATACAGTTTACAGAAAACCCTCCCGCCGGCAATGAACGTTAGACGAGGCGTCAAAAAGAGCTTTTCAGAGTGCTGTTCACCATTATTCCACCGAGCGGTCCTTTGGCCGGAAGATCTAAACTAGGGCCAGCTATTCGTCGGTTCGTACTGGCCTCAATTGCAATCGAGACGAGCCAGTAATCGTCCCACCCAGCAGAGGTGTCTACCGTGTTTGAATGCTGAATACTCGACACGGCTCAGCCGGCATGTAAGTAGATTAGCATCTCGTATCCATTCAGAAAACGGACGGCGGGAAAAGGCTACATCAGTGACCTTCTGATATTCGTTTCCGCCTTCCATTATCTTTTACATCGGATCTTAGCCTACCGTTGTCTGCTAGGGAACAGGGGTGGAGAATAGTCAATTCGGGATGTAATCGGTTTTTGGAATAAATAACTGCCAGAAATTGAATTATGGTGGTGATTGTGATTTACCTTTTGCTGTCTTTTTTCGCAAATGGAAGGGACGGGAAACTCCTCTGGGTACGAGGCTCGAAAGAAAAAAACAAAATTCGCTTGCCCTTTCAGTAGGGTAGCGTGATGGAAAAAAAAGTTTTTATTCTCATTTCTCCCAGCGTTTTTGATTATGAAAAATGTCCCAGCTTGCGTTTCCTAACTTGTTCACTGATTTTTTAGAGTAAAATGGATTCAAAAATAAATCTGCGAGGCATATTCGAAAAGTAAGGACCGTTTGCTTATGTTTAAAAATCGGCAAGTCGAAGCACACTTCAACTTGTGCCTATATCTTTCGTACGCGTACTATTTTAGGTGATTTTTTGATCCAGCAGTCATTTGCCCATCTGTGCGTACAGGGAGAAATGTCCACGATAATCTTTTCTTCCACTAACAGTAAAGTTCGTACTGTAATAGGACAGTAATTCGTAATGAGAAGGTTGGTGTAATAATTTCAAAAATGGCATGAGCTAATGTTATGTCCCGGGTTGGCGGTTCAATGCATAGGGCGCTGGTCTTACAACCCAGTTGTTGTATGTTCGAGCACCGACCTGGAAGGATTCTTAGTGTCAGTAGGATCCATAGTACTAGCCATGCAATGATTCTGTACAGTACGAATCGGCTGCGAAGTCTGTGGGAACAGAAAGGCCAAATTCCACAAAAGGAATGTAATGCCACGACTTTGCTTCAATGTTACTGACAAAGTCCCGAGTGGAGTGACTTCCTTACTTTGAACGCACTTCGGTCTATACACCGTTGGAAACTAATTCAACTTGCAAGCGGGGAGCTTCTATGCAAAGTGCTTTGTAAAGATGGTGTAGCGAAGCAAAAAATGCCTGGAAGTTATCGGTTATTGTGTGAAAAAGTGAACTTGCTTTGTAAAAAATTAAATGTTCCAATCAAACTTTTTTCTTATGATTATTTTTGATTTTTTGTGACAAAATTGTTCTAACTTTTAATATATATATCGTAAATCAAAATAATACTCACTCTTTATTTATAATCTAAAATCACCCGAATAATAAAAAATCAACGCAAAACCGAGAAGTCAATAAAAATGGGTTATATTTAACGTTATGAGGAACGATTCAAACTTTTACGAATACTATTCTGAACTGCAAGTGTTTTTTAAACGAACGAAAAATATGAATCCCATTTTTATTGTTATTATTTTTATTGTTACCAAATCACTTAATAAGTCGTGTTACTAGCTAAGAAGAACATTTTGTTCTCAAAAACTTGATTTTTGACATTTTGATCTTACTTGACTATGTGGCGCCTTCCCAAAATTCAATGTGTACAAAAATCCTAAATATCTTTTGTTGTATTCAACGCAGTAATATAAATTTTTACTCCATACCATCGTAATTCATGACAAAATTTTCAGTATTATGAGCTAACCACGAATAATTCAATGTTGAAGTTCTCTAATATGTTTGGTATGAACAAGAATTGCAGTGAAATTTAGTGCCAAAATAAGGTGCGTAAAACTCCAACTACTTGAAATGAACGAATCATCGCACAAAGCGTATCGTATAAAAACGATACATAAAAATACGGAATATTCTCAGTGATAGAGTGCAGTGGGTTTACGACAAGTTTCGTTCGTTAGTAGTTTCGGTTTACGGATATTTTTTCAAATCACTATATAATATGTAGTTTCGAAACGGGTTTGACAAGTGAGTGATTGAAATTAATGTCACATAAATTCCTAACTTAAATTTAGAAATCCTAGATGGTCTAAATTTCTTGTTGTGATTTTTCCTAATATAAATGAATTTTTGAATGAATTTCAACATTGCATTTTCAATGTCATTGTAATCGGTCTTGTCCTATTCAAAACCCTGTAACTTTTTGTTCTCACGTGCTCCCCTTTATACTGTTAGAATTCTTAATTCAATCAAATAGTACGTATGATTATATTATTCCCGTCATCCAGTTATGTTTCTGACATTACCCACCCGCCTTTTTAAAGGTGTAATTTCCTTCAAGATAAACACAATCATTCCAATGCTCATCTACCCGGGGTTACCAAAATAATAACAAATCTAACCATCATATCTTGTCTTGATGTTTCTGTGCTGTCATAGCGATACTTGAAATTTCATCGAAAGAATTAAGAAATTGTAAAATATCTGTTGAGCATCAAAATTAGTTATTATTTCTTATTTCGTTATTGATAAGATATTTCAATTTTATTAAGACCAATTGATTCCGTAGTTCTATCTTCAAATAAAATACTATCGAATAAACGACACCAGATCAGATAAGAATAGTTCAGAGTTCAGAGTTCAGAGTTCAGAGTTCAGAGTTCAGAATTCAGAGTTCAGAGTTCAGAGTTCAGAGTTCAGAATTCAGAGTTCAGAGTTCAGAGATCAGAGTTCAGAGTTCAGAATTCAGAGTTCAGAATTCAGAGTTCAGAGTTCAGAGTTCAGAGTTCAGAGTTCAGAGTTCAGAGTTCAGAGTTCAGAGTTCAGAGTTCAGAGTTCAGAGTTCAGAGTTCAGAGTTCAGAGTTCAGAGTTCAGAGTTCAGAGTTCAGAGTTCAGAGTTCAGAGTTCAGAGTTCAGAGTTAAGAGTTAAGAGTTCAGAGTTCAGAGTTCAGAGTTCAGAGTTCAGAGTTCAGAGTTCAGAGTTCAGAGTTCAGAGTTCAGAGTTCAGAGTTCAGAGTTCAGAGTTCAGAGTTCAGAGTTCAGAGTTCAGAGTTCAGAGTTCAGAGTTCAGAGTTCAGAGTTCAGAGTTCAGAGTTCAGAGTTCAGAGTTAAGAGTTCAGAGTTCAGAGTTCAGAGTTCAGAGTTCAGAGTTCAGAGTTCAGAGTTCAGAGTTCAGAGTTCAGAGTTCAGAGTTCAGAGTTCAGAGTTCAGAGTTCAGAGTTCAGAGTTCAGAGTTCAGAGTTCAGAGTTCAGAGTTCAGAGTTCAGAGTTCAGAGTTCAGAGTTCAGAGTTCAGAGTTCAGAGTTCAGAGTTCAGAGTTCAGAGTTCAGAGTTCAGAGTTTGAAGTTCAGAGTTCAGAATTCAGTGTTCAGAGTTCAGAGTTCAGAGTTTAGAGTTCAGAGTTCAGAGTTCAGAGTTCAGAGTTCAGAGTTCAGAGTTCAGAGTTCAGAGTTCAGAGTTCAGAGTTCAGAGTTCAGAGTTCAGAGTTCAGAGTTCAGAGTTCAGAGTTCAGAGTTCAGAGTTCAGAGTTCAGAGTTCAGAGTTCAGAGTTCAGAGTTCAGAGTTCAGAGTTCAGAGTTCAGAGTTCAGAGTTCAGAGTTCAGAGCTCAGAGTTCAGAGTTTGGAGTTCAGAGTTCAGAATTCGGTGTCCAGAGTTCAGAGTTCAGAGTTCAGAGTTCAGAGTTCAGAGTTTAGAGTTCAGAGTTCAGAGTTCAGAGTTCAGAGTTCAGAGTTCAGAGTTCAGAATTCAGAATTCAGAGTTCAGAGTTCAGAGTTCAGAGTTCAGATTTCAGAGTTCAGAGTTCAGAGTTCAGAGTTCAGAGTTCAGAATTCAGAGTTCAGAGTTCATAGTTCAGAGTTCAGAGTTCAAAGTTCAAAGTTCACAGTTCAGAGTTCACTGTTCAGAGTTCAGAGTTCAGAGTTCAGAGTTCAGAGTTCAGAGTTCAGAGTTCAGAGTTCAGAGTTTGGAGTTCAGAGTTCAGAATTCAGTGTTCAGAGTTCAGAGTTCAGAGTTCAGAGTTCAGAGTTCAGAGTTTAGAGTTCAGAGTTCAGAGTTCAGAGTTCAGAGTTCAGAGTTCAGAGTTCAGAGTTCAGAGTTCAGAGTTCAGAGTTCAGAGTTCAGAGTTCAGAGTTCAAAGTTCAAAGTTCACAGTTCAGAGTTCACTGTTCAGAGTTCAGAGTTCAGAGTTCAGAGTTCAGAGTTCAGAGTTCAGAGTTCAGAGTTCAGAGTTCAGAGTTCAGAGTTCAGAGTTCAGAGTTCAGAGTTCAGAGTTCAGAGTTCAGAGTTCAGAGTTCAGTGTTCAGAGTTCAGAGTTCAGAGTTCAGAGTTCAGAGTTCAGAGTTCAGAGTTCAGAGTTCAGAGTTCAGAGTTCAGAGTTCAGAGTTCAGAGTTCAGAGTTCAGAGTTCAGAGTTCAGAGTTCAGAGTTCAGAGTTCAGAGTTCAGAGTTCAGAGAGCAGAGTTCAGAGTTCAGTGTTCAGAGTTCAGTGTTCTGAGTTCAGAGTTCAGAGTTCAGAGTTCAGAATTCAGAGTTCAGAGTTCAGAGTTCAGAGTTTAGAGTTTAGAGTTCAGAGTTCAGTGTTCAGAGCTCAGATATCTGAACTCTAGGATCTGAGAGCTGCGTTCTTAATGCTGACCTCACAGTTTCTGATTTGTAGTTGTTAGGTTGGAATCCTGACTATCAAAAAATTTGAATTCTGAGTTCTGTGTGAACAGTTTTGATTTCCTAGTTCTTAGTTTTGACTTACAACCTAAGCTCTGTGATCAGTTCTGAATTCTGAATCCTTAGTTCTAGATTTTGAGGACCAAGAGAGTTTCCTATGTCTTAAATTTTTAGTCCTTTGTTCAAAACTTTGAGTAATTAGTTTTTAGTTCCGAGTTTTGATTTTGAGCTCTTAGATTAGAGTTGCGAGTTCAAAGTTTAGATTTTTTTTTGTGTAATCTTAGATTCCCGAGTTTTGAATTTTGAGTTCTGAGCTCTATACTCTGAGTTCTGACTTTCAAGTAGTGTGTTCATAGCTCCCAGTTCCAAGTTCAGAAATCTGAATCCAAAGTTTTGTTGTCTGTGGTTTGAGTTTTGAGTCGAAGCTATTGATACTGAGTTTTGTGCTCTGATATCTGAGTTTTGAAACCAGCGTTTTGAATTCTAAACTCTTGGTTTGGTGTTTTGAAATGCAAGTTCCGATTAGGTAATTTAAGTTTTAGGCTCTGATTAAAAGTTCCATGCTTTTTGAGTTGCGAGCTGTAAGTGTTCGGAGTTATGAATGTTGAGTCCACATTTTTGAAGTATGAGATTAGAATTCTGAGTTATCATTTCTAAATTCTGCGTTATCTGTTTCGAGTTCTTAGGTTTTAGTTCTGATTTTGACATAAGTTCAGTTCTGGGAATCCTGAGTCCAAAAGGGGGATTTATGCGTTCTGAAGTTTGAGTCTTCTATTCGACATATTGAGTTATAAACTCTAGGCTCTGAGCTTTGATTTAGAGTTTTCGGTTAAGAGTTCGGATTTCAGAGTCCAGATTTCCAGATTCAGATCTCAGATTTCAAAGTTCTAAACTAAGAGCTATAAGATAGTACTTTGTGTCCTGCATATTTCGTCTCTAGTTCGACATTTTGATTTATGAGATCTATGTTTTTATTGAGATTACTGTGATCAGAGTTCTGAGTTCAGAACTCTGGGTTCAGATTTCAGAGTCTTGAGTTCTGTGTTCTGAGTTCGGCCTTTTAAGTGGAGAGCTGAGAGTTCCGAGTTCAGAGTTCTGAAATCTGAAACCTGAAGTTCTGAAATCTGAAGTTTAGAGGTCTGAGTTCTGAGTTCTGAGTTATTATAATTAGTTCTAAGTTTGAAGTTCTGATTGAAATTTGAGTTCTGAGTTATGAGTCTTGAGATCACTTTTGTTTTCTAAGCATTCGCAGTTTTGAGTTTTGAGTTCAGAATCCACAGCTTTTAAATCTCAGTTCAAAAATCAGATTTATGATTTCTGAATTTAAAATTCTTAGTACTGATATTAGAGATCTTAGTTTAAAGTTTCGAGTTCTAATTTCCGTGTTTTGAGTTCTGAGCATCATTCCCAGCTATGAGACCTAAATTTGGAGTTCTAAGTTCTGAGTTCTAATTATGAGTTCAAAGTTTTAAGTTCAGATTACGAGTTCTAGGATTCAATATTTGAGTTTTGAGATCACTTGTGAGTTCTGAGACATCGGTGTTCGGAATAATGAGTTCTTGGTCCTCATTTTTTAAGTCTGAGATCAGAGTTATATGTTTTCGGTTATTTGTTTTGAGTTCTTTGTTCTTAGTTCTAAGTATAAGTTCAATTGATTCAATGATTCAGTGAGCTCTAGATACTGAGTTCCAAAAGAGTTTTCCGCATTCTGAATTTTGTGTTCTGTTCGACTTTTTGAGTTATGAACTCTCAGCTCTGAGCTTTGATTTCCAGTTCTCAGTTAAGGATTTAGAATTCAAAGTTAAGAGTTCAAATATCAGATTTCAGAGCTCTGACTTTTGAGTTCAATGCTCTAAACTTTAAATAGTACTTTGTGTTCTGAATTTTTCGGAATTCTGGGCTCAGATTTCATAGTTTTGTGTTCTGTGTTCTGAGTTCAGACTTTCAAGTGGAGAGTCCAGAGCTCCGAGTTTAAAGTTCTGAGATCTGAATCCTGAGTTTCGAGGTTTGAGTTTTGAGTTCTGATTATGAGTTCTAAGTTTTAAGTTCTGATTGTGGATTCTAAAACTTGAAATTCGAGTTCTGAGTTCTCAGTCCTGGGATCACATTTAAGTTGGAGTTCTAAGTTCACATTTTTCAAGTATGAGTTCAAAATCCTTATTTATGATTTACTAGTTCTGAGTTTAGTACTAGATTAGTGTTTTGAATTTAAATTTTTTAGTACTGAGGCTAGAGATCTTAGTTTAAAGGTCCGAGTTCTAGGTTCCGTGTTTTGAGTTCTAAGTTTCATTCCCAGCTCTGAGATCTAAATTCTAAGTGCTTATTTCGGAGTTTTCAGTTTATGCTTAGTTCTGAGGTCTAAATTCTTAGTTCCGATGTATGAGCTTTGTTTCAAAATTTGGAATTTTGAATTAAGGTTTCTGATTTCAAGTCTTTTAAATTATGGAATCTAAGTTTTGATTGTTACCTTTTTATTAGAATTCTGAGTTCAAAATTCTGGGCTCTGATTTTATAGTTTTGAGTTCAAAGTTCTGAGATCTGAATCCTGAGTTCTGAGATCTATTAATAAGTTTTAAGTTTAAAGTTCTGTTTATGAATTCTAAAACTTGAAATTCGAATTCTGAGTACTGAGATCACTTTTGAGCTCTGGGCTTTCGGCGTTCGGAGTCTTGAGTTCTGAGTCCACATTTTTCAAGTTTGAGCTCAAAATTTTAATTGATGATTTCTGAGTTCTGAGCTCAGAATTTTGATTGTTCTGAATTTCAAATTGTAAGTACTCAGTTTTGAGACTTTAGTTTGAAGATACGAGTTCTAAGTTCCGTGTTGTGAGCTCTGATCTTAATTCCTAGCTATGATGTCTAAATTCCAAGTTCTCATTTCTGAATTTTGAGTTAGTTCTCAGCTCTGAAGTTCCGATTTCGGAGTTCAGAATTTTGAGGTTCTGTTTTAAATTTTAGAATTTTTAAACATGGGCTCTAATTTCTGATTGGCGGAGGATGCCAAAAATGTTGATGCTAAATATTTTCTTCTTAGATTGTCAATTGTTTGATTATTTTCCCGCATCCCAGCGACTTCACCATTGTCAGACAATTCAATCATCGACAAAAATTGCTGTAGTGAAAATATCAGAGGAAACACAGATGCTTAAAGCTTCGGGATCAATAATAATTTCTCGTTTCACAAATTCTGCCGAGTAGGTTGTAATAACAGTCAGTGGCGTAGCGCTTCTCTGCCGGAACGTGATTCTTCGAGCGTTGGTTTTTCTGTGATCTTGCAAAAGAACGGTTCCATGATTTATCGGCGCAGGATTTTTTTTTCTTGGAGCGCAAAAGTCGAACAATCGTACTTTTTTGTAAGTTCTTTTCGAGCCGTTTCTTGCTCCCCGGTTTTATGTAAGAACAACAACAACAACAAAAAACAGGAGCAACAGTCAGGAGGAACACTGTTTGGCTGTGTGTATTAGTGCTTCGACATTGATTAACAAGCGAAATCACTGGCATCACAATGATGGGCCACGGTTCCGTTGGTTTTCCGTTTTGGCAGGACTGACGACTCTGTTGGGACTGCCATTTACGTATTTTCGGCCCCGCGATGAGAACATAAAATAGCGATCTATTTTTTCGCAAAATGCTAAGATAAGAGGGTTGTTTATCGTTTTATGGTTTTTGGATTTGCAAATTACTTTATCTGGAAAAAGTCAAAGCTGATGTGACGCGGCATGGCCTCCGAAATCCCATTTAATGCGAATGGATGGGATGGAGAGAGAAATTGCGATATTTTCTTTTTTGTCCCGAAGGCTTATTTTCATCGCTCAACAAACTTTAATATGGCGTTGACTGCTGAGTGTTGCTTTCAAGGAATTAGCTTTTCAATTCGCAGAATACCGACGGCACCGAGCAGAAACTCACGGGTGAATGGGGGGAGCAAAAGCTTAGAAAAGTTTTTGCTGTGCCACGAGCTGTCAGGACATTAACGGTGTTGACTGAAATGGAAACGATTATAAACGATGATTATAGAAGTACATCATGAATGATTAAGATTTGGAAATTTTGCTGATTATTGTTCACGGTGACAGCCAAGGAAGTTTGATTTGGCTCTTTACCCGTAAATGTTATTTGAAATTGAAGCGGATTCCTTTCTAATTTTTTTTTATTGTCTTATCACAGTTTTTTAATGTTCCTTGGACATACCAACAAAGGTAGTATCTCTGTCACTCAATCGATGAAATTCATTAATAAAATCTAATCAGACCCTGAATCTGAATTAATGGCGTGGTTGGCCAATAAATGTGATTTTTTTCAATTATTTGCCATCCACTCCGGCAATTAATCGTGTTTTTTTTTCTTCAGTTGCCGAGGGGTTTAATTATACTGTTTAGTTTCGTTTAGTCAGGTCATCCGTAGGCGAACTGGAAATTTGTGACCGTAAAGTCGTTCACCGTCCAAAAACGATCGTCATCAATTATGCGTAATTTCAACTGTCATCAAGTGCGTGAATGCTGGGCTTTTTGCTTCCTCCCGGAAAGCGTATTGACCTTTCAGTCGATAATTAAACTGGAAGTGTTTAATTTTCTCAGTGATTTAAGCCGGTAATTTCGATGGCGGTGTGAATCAACTGGTTTTATTTCCTATTCGTTCCCAAGTAAACAGTGGGGAGCCTCTAATGGAATTACACTTCGGCTGTTAGAATCGTTTGATACTCAATCATTTGGAAAATTTGGTTTCGCACAGAAATTTTTTTTTGTGTTGTTGCAAAGTTGATAAGCAAACGATTCCAATTATTTCTTTTATACGAAATAATCTAATCAATTCAGTTGGATGTGTCAACAATTTTCACCCCTTCCACTTGAACGCAAACCATTGCAGTCGGCACGCATTTAATTAATTGGTAGACTCTATGTTAGTTAGCTGTGATTTAAAACTAGACCAACTGCGAAATGATTGCATTAATTAAACCAGCGCTTCTTTGTACTAGCTGACTGGTTATTGCTAAAAGAGTCATTCCACTAACCGCTCAATAACCTAATGTTTGACAATGGCTACCAAGAATAAGAATGAGGAAGAAAGTTGCGGGAATATCTAAAGATATTGCATGTTTTTTAAATGCAATATATTGAGACTTATTCCATCGTGTTGTAAATGCAAAGGTGGGAAAATATTTGTCCCAACATATTTCAACTACAATCTAACACGAGATCCTAAAAGAAAAGAATAAAAAATTATACAGCATACTCAATGTAAAACGTTTCAAAAGGATCCATATAATCTACTTACCAATATATGCTAAACTTTTCAACTCGAACGTATATTGCAACAACATTGAAGTGTTTCAATACTACACTATTGAAAAAAACCTGTCTGATTTGACCTATATCAGCACCAGCCAATCAGAACACGTTCTGAGGAAGAGAATCAGATAAGGAGTGTATCGAAAATAAGCTATCCACAAATTTTTCTTTCAAATTATGATATTATTGTACGAGGTTAAACATGAGCATAATGAAAACAGGATGAAATTTAAGTTATTCCTCCACGAATTTTCGAACTTTCGATCGAACGCTCTTCATCAAGTTCCGGACAAGTGTTGCATCGCATTTTTTGGACGCTTGAACCCAAATTTGTTTTAACTCCTGCATGTTCCCGGCTGCCTTACCAGTCTTTTTGAAGACCCTCTTCACAATTGTCCAGTAACGTTCGATGGATCGAAGCTGAGGACAATTTGGTGGATTCATATTTTTCTCAACGAAATGTATACCCTTTTCCGCAAGCCAATTGCGAGTGGTTTTGGCATAGTGAGCCGACGCTAAATCCGACCAAAACAGTGGAGTTGTACTAGGCTTCTTATATAAAGGCAGCAAACTCTTCTGAAGACACTTAGATCGATAGATTTCTGCATTTATAGTTCCGGTAGTGTATAAAATGGTTGACTTCAAACCACAGGAACATATTGCTTGCCATACCAGTACCTTTCGTCCAAATTTTTCCACTTGAATCGACCTGTCCGCATCGCTCACATTCTCCCCAACGATGACAATAAAGTATTGTGGACCTGGAAGGGTTTTTGAGTCCTCCTTTACATAAGTCTCTTTGTCCATCAAAACGCATGCATCCGGACACTGCAAAAAAGCGAATACAATTTCCGGGCCCTTGTTCTGTTCTACATTTCGTTTCGAGATTTTCTGCTTTTTGTAGGTCTTCATGTGATTTCATCTCTTGATACGCTGGATTATTCCGACACTCGTTCCTGTTTTTTTGGTCAAATCACGTATTGATATTGATTTGTTCTTCATGATTAGAAGATACCACTTTCTGGTCCAGTTTCGGGTTAGAAGAACCGGGTATTCTACCTCTCTCTGGTAGCTCATCCAAAGAATAGTGTTCCCCAAACTTATTAATGATGGTTTTAACACTGTCATGATGAATTCCAAATCGCTTCACCAATTTCCGCATAGTCATACCCTTCTCACTTAGCCGTGTGTCCAGAACCTTAATTTTCACTTCCTTTTCAATACGTGACATTTTGAAAATGCAGAATTTCAACCGCACGAACAAGTAAACAAACGAAAGCTGACAGCCAAGCGCACAACATGCTGTGATCTGAGCATTAAAACCATCACAAATACATGCGTTCAACACAAATGTATGTGAATAGCTTATTTTCGATACACTCCTTATCTACTGCTGTAAAACTGCATCAGTATAAAAGATGATCATTCCAATTTTTCCCATAATTTTCTAAACAACGCTTGTTGAAGCAGGACATACGGTAAAGCAACATCGAAGACCTTACGCTTCTGGAATGAAGCGAGCGCCGAACAGCAGAATTGTACTGAAGAACAGTGTAAGACGAACACACAGAAAAACCAGAAAAGCCAATCAGTAGAAGTCGTCAGTCGTCATGTAAGCGCTGCTCAGTTAAATTGGCCGGAAAGAGGGAATTCATTGTGAGTTCCATTGTGAGGGAATTCATTGTGAGTTCCAAATGTACTTACTGATTCCGCCCGAAACGGATTGTTTCATCTTTTTCGGTATCCAATTGGAAATCACAAGGAATTCCAAGTAAAATTTCGGACGAGTCTACCAAGTGTACACGCCAAGACCCATCTTAGATCCAAATGCAAATGCTGGTGGTCGTGACATCAAGACATTTCTTTCCAGAAGCATCGGATTTATCAAAATGGAAGTTGAAAAAATTTACGCCGCTAGAAATTCACATTTGCTTACAAAGTGTTTTCCTAAATATATTTCTTGTTTCTTTTGCGGATTAAGAAATCAAGTGCGCACCCGACACTAAATCTCGACGTTTCATGCTATTCTAAGATGTTTGACATAAAAAAAATCAATTTCGGAAATCTCATGTACTCCACACTATGGGAATTTTTCAAAATTGAACATTTTCAAAATATACCCGCCGGGCAGCACCCCATACCTATGTCCGATTTAGCTCAAATTTTGCGTGGGGACTTTTTTCGAGGTGCTTAAACTCTTAAACTATAGCGCTTAGCAAAATTATAGGTGATCCAAAAATATTACCACTCTTACATTAGGGCGATACAAAACAACGTGTTTTGTCGGTTACGTCACTTATACCATTATATCTCCGGAACCAAAAGTCACAGCTATTTGATCTTTGAACTTGAATTTAAAAAAAAAAATTAAAAATTAAAATTTAACTTACTTCGATTTCTCAAAGATGGTGGGGCATTGAGGCATAAACGATTTTAATTTGAGCCAATTGAATCGACTTAGATTATAACGGCCATCAACTGGTTTCCAGTTCCGGAAATAGAAATTAGAAATTTTCCAAACGAAGATTAAAATAGTTTTTGATGTAGGACTACGTTGTTCCTTACTATGCTCACCTGGGTGCAGTGTAAAAATTTCACAACACGAAAGTGTAGCGAAATTACTCCAGATTTGATGTCCTAATATTTTTTCCCCTGTTAGAGTATTTTCTCTAATTCTTTCACGAAACGAATGCAAGAAGGTGTAAGATTGTTTCCAATACCAGGTTTATCACGTAAACATTGTTTAAATGGTGAAAAAATAGGACCAAGCACGAAACATCAAAATCAAACGAATCTAAATATAGACCCTGTTGCACGTTAGCTAGCGTCAGTCTATGATAATCCAAGAACGGAGACACATCGTGTACGCAGACTGCCATCTACGCCAAGACAATAGAATTACACCTCCGGGATTATTCAACTGGTTCTTCAGTCATTGGCGAATATGATGTTCTGTTCCTAAACGCAGAAAGACAACAACTAGCTCTCATGTGAGTATATCTACTGTTGGACATTCGCAGTGTGAGTTTCGCTTCAAACAAAAGCGGTTGCATCATCCAGAGCTGCTGGTCGTTTGCACTGGAAAAAAAAGAAAACGAAAAGTGGATGGGGAACATTTTAGGAAATCATCCGTTCTATTGGCTCTAAATGTTATCTGAAGAACTATTAAGATTACTGCTTTGCAAATCAAAGGTGCAAACCTAGAATAGATTGATTAGCTTTGTGCACTTTTCGCAGTGCTAAATTCGCACCAAACGAGTGCAAATAAAGCCAGCATTAGACTGCTTCGCATTCGAGAAAAATTCTCCGAACAACGTTCAATATCGTAGAAAATACCACCTTCTGAAAGCTTGAAATGAATCCCGCGATTATATCATTCAGCTGCTGGTCGTTTGCGTGCGAGTAACAGGAATAATACATTTAATCGGCTCGAAAAATGAAAATCGGTAATCCGATATCAAGTAATCAACCTCAAAATTCAATATGTTGTTATTTTTGTAACCGCTAGAACCGCTCTTTTGATCGTAGTTCTAAGCGCCATAAATGATAGTGTTATCATCCGCAATTACGGTCACATCATTTAGTTCCAAACCACATTCAGTGTCTTCACATAGAATCACGCAATGAGTTAATTGGATTTCCTTATATACATTAATTTGATTTTATAAAATCGAAGTTCAGTCAGAATAAGTGTCGTAGGATCGGACAAGGTTGTATGGGAAAAAGAAGAAAAGGTTTATTTCTCGCTCCACCAAACTTTTCGGTGTCCTTTTGTGTCCAATAAGCACCATGCAAAATTTTAGCTCGATCGGAAAAACTATATTTTCGCGCCCGAGGTATAAAGTTTGTATGGGATTCAGTATGGAGAAATTCACTTCTAACCAAAAAATCGGCTGGAGATCTACCTATGAACTCTAAAAATCAGCGCATGTGATATTTTCATTGGAAATTTAACGAGGAAGAAAACTTTAGAAAACCGCAACACAATCCGACATTTGTAGAAAAAGTTATTAAAAGAAAACCGACACAAGGTCCGAACAATGGCTCATTTCTTAAAGCTGCTAGTGAAAGTAATATGACGTGACTTCCTTTTAATGTTCTATAACGGTTGATCCGAGTTGTTTGATGTCTTCACGATAGTTACTCAGCAGAGTATAAAGATTATTTTTAGGTGACAAAACATGCTCCAAAGCTTACTATAAAGACACAAAAAGTCATGTAAATTGTGTTTTTGTTTTCATTAAATAATACCATCTATATCTTCTAAACTTTAGGAGATAGAGAGTTGATATATTCGGCAATGTTCTTGGATTTGAGTTTATCTAAAATATTGTAGAACACTTCAAGAACCTATTTCTTCAAATTAAAAAGTTAGTCTTTTTTGTGTCTTTACAGTGAGTTTTGGAACATGGCTTGTCACTTAAAAATAATTCTCATACTCAGCTGAGAAACTTTTGTGAAGGCATCAAACAACTCAAATCAACCGTTATAGCATAATAAAAGAAAGCACAATCATATTACTACCACTAGCAGCAGTGGTGCTAGATATATTGAGGAGTGAGCCATTGTTCGGATCTTGAGCCGGTTTTCCTTTAATAACTTTTTCTACGAATGTCGGATTGTTTTGCTGTCTTCTAAAGTTTTTCTGCTCGATAAATTTCCTACGAAAATAACATATGCACTGACTATTAGAGTTCATAGGTTGATCACCAGCCGTTTTTTTTTGGTAAAAGTGAATTTCTCCATACTAAATCCCATACAAACTTTAAACCGCGGGCGCGAAAATATAGTTTCTCCGATCGAGCTAAAATCTTGCAAGATGCTTATGGGACCCAAAAGAAACACGAAAAGTTTGGTGGAGTTGATATCAATATTTTGTCCCACCCTAAATTGTCCAACTTCATGGGTGCCGCGGAACGTTAGCGCTGTAAGGAAAGGCCCACAAGCAAGTGGCGGGTTGACTTTGTGCGCCGTTCACCAAACGAGAGGCAACGGAATTTTGTTGATTTGTGTTGAAAGTTGGAGAAATGGTAATTTTCGGTTCTCTTCAGAATTCAAAGCATTTTACAAAGACCTAAGGAGATTTGACTTGAAATGGATAATTTATTAAATGTGAATTTTTAAAGTGATCTGCCTCTTATCGGCAGCAGTCCTACGTCAATCTTGCGGTTATGTCTCTAATATTACCTACTACAGATTTTGTTTTATTATCTTGATTCTCAGACACGTGACTTAATTTTTAAACATCTATTTTGTTTGTCTAGCCTTAAGCTTTAAGTTTAATCCATAATGTTCAATTGAAAGAACCCGTTCAGGAAATAGCAATTTCTACAATGCAATTTTATGATCATGAAACCTCGTGAAACACCGAGCTCCACTGGAAAAAAAACATTTTTTCTAAAAATAGAATCGATATTTTTACCTGCAGACTTGCCAAGCTTGATCTTAAGCGGAAATAGATTGCTCGTCGTTTTCAACAAAAGCAAATAGTTTGCTCGGTATA
This sequence comes from Malaya genurostris, assembly GCF_030247185.1. NCBI lineage: Eukaryota > Metazoa > Arthropoda > Insecta > Diptera > Culicidae > Malaya > Malaya genurostris. Next base: position 246,742,565 of record NC_080572.1, on the reverse strand, counting down.
TTTTTGTTGCTTGAAAACAAACACAGCTTCCACTCTGGGTGTTCAATCAATGTGGCAAAAAAAATTTGGCACATGAAAATAATTGACGGAAAATTAAAACGGATAGAAGTAAATAAATCATCAACAGTGGCCGTAGATGGTAGGTCTCAATTTTACAATGTTCGAATTACAACTTCATTTCCCGTTCAATTCTACCAGACGCATACTAATTTCTTTCGAAACACTTAGTTTATTTCCCACTGTTGCACTCAAGCAAAAAATTGTCAATTTGCCAACTGCACAGTGTTCGGCACAGATTTTTTTTTTTTTGGTTCTTGTCGCAATCCTCACTGCGCTTGACAAATAAACGTATGACCCACCAGCTTACCAGCGTTTTATAATAAATAGACAAGAAGCGAAAATTGGAGCAGACCAACCAGGACCGTCCTCGGAAGCTCGCTTTCGCATTCACGATTTTCTGGCTCTAATGGTGAATTATGTTTGCTGCTTCTTAAAATAATGCAAACTAATGTTCGCATGGTTACGAGTGATTCTGAGGGGTTGAAGGGGAGGTGAACGGGGGTAACCCGCGTCCGCTGTGCTGCACCGGATTGGTGGTGAGGATGCTATCTGCTAGCTACAGCTCTGCCTTAAGTGTCACCAGCCAACGAAAGTGACAGCACTCGTTCGTTCTCATTAGTTGCGTTTTAGTTTAATTCTACCAGGTTGGCAAGGTATGATCTTTGCTCCGGCAGGGTCACAACTCAGGAACGTGCGTGTTGGTGTCTGCTGTCGACAGGGTAGTTATGCTAAAATGAAATTGTAGTCTCTAGGACTGGTGCGCGGGCACCGAAATTTGTCTGAATTTTGCTTTTAGCTACAATAATAGGGTCATGATATCCTGGAAAGAGCTAAGAAAATGACGACAAATGGCTCATCCTCACTGGATGCGAGGGACGATTCCTGATATTCGAAATAGCATAAATCCTAGATATTTTTTTTTGCGTTACTGATCTTGACCTATTCTGTAGGCGGTGGTATTCGATGGATTTAATTTTCTGTTCGGTGGTCACGTGATTGACGTTTGACATTGAAGATGATTTGCGGAGGGGGAAGAAAACTGATTTCACGGAAGCTAACTAAGGTCATGCAACGATGATCTTTGCCAGTCAGTCTCGGAATGCTGGTTGGCGAAATCGGTTGCGAATGGAGCAATTGAATTTCAAACGACAAAAATGTATATCGAAATTGAGCACGTTGAGATGGATTCTGATAGGAATGGAAATGAAAATATTTATGATGTCGTCACAGAGCACAGTTAAAATTCTCTTGGCGATCAATGAAAAATTAGTAGGAACATGTCACTGACATATCGTTTATTCAGTGTATAAAGTGTTTGTCTTATAAGCCAGTATGTTTGAGACCCGATCTGCCTGTTTTTTTAAAATCTCAACTTTTCTTTTGACAGGTTTGGATAGTTAACGGTAAAAGACCTTAATCGTTACTTACATACCAGAGACTCGAGTGATTATTTTCATTGATTTGTGGCACGGTACATTGTCTTGGTTAAAAATGAATTTTTTCTTCTTCATATGAGGCCGCTTTTTTGCAATTTCGAATTTCAAACGCACTTCAATAATTCAATGTAATAATCACATTTGATGGTACTTTCCTTTTCAAGATAGTCGATGTTAATTATACCTCAAACATAAAAAAACTGACGCCATGATCGTTCCAGATACCAGTCGCGATTTAGGACGAATTTCTCCGTCTGAGTACTGATATGACTCCGGAGCCAAATGGTGGATCCATGTTTCGTCCATTGTTTCATACCAACGCAAGAAATTGTGTTTTTTTGCGATTAATCAGTTTATCCATCACGATTATCAAAACTGGCCTCATATTCTCCTGACTGCTTCATTTTGCTTCCACAAATCTTGGTTTTTAATGGATGGGCTTGCATGGTCTGTTCCCTTTCCCTTTTGTCGTGAATACGACTTACTTTACTATGGGGTGCCTTTAGCCATATGGAAGAATGGGCAGAACTTAATCATGAATGTCTCGACTTGTATTAATGGTAACAACATAATTCTTTCACCATTTCATCAAAAATATGATCAGGAATTTAGGATAATATATTGAACAGTGTGAGATAACCACAAACAACTCAAAATGGAGTTTTCTCAAACTTTGAAAACAACGCGGAAAAATCTTTACTTTTGCTTGGGTTTTTCGGGCAAGGACGACGATTTTGAGGTAGTCAGGCACATATCTTCAACTGACTGCGTATAAAAGAGGAACCGTGGTCGAAAATCGATCATTTCTTTTCGTGCGTTCGATGGAAGCAGACGTCGTGGGAGTGAAATCATCAACCAGCAGCGACGGAGAGTGCACTTTCTGCGTGGTAACCTCAAACGCTCAGGTCGAGACTCTCATTTGCTTTTCGGTAGTCGTAAGGAGAAGTTTAACTTTCAGATTTTGGTTCCGCAATATAGATTTAGAATTCAGAGTCTGCGTTCTGGAACTGTATTCCGGAACTGATTTGAGTTTCGAAATTGTAGTTCTAGAATTGAAACTGGATTCTGAGTCTGTTATTGGTCTTGAAATCAGGGTCCAGTTCTTTATTCCAGACTTCTTCTATTCGATTCTTTTTATAACCATAATAATTATCTTAAAGATTTATGCGGAATTTTACTTCAGTGTACTCTATACAACCCATTTTGGTAGTTATGGCGCAAAATCGTCTTCAAATTTCAGAGATTAGTTCAGAGTCTGCGTGCTGATCTGGATTCTGGAAAATAATTACGGAACTGATTTCAGTATCGAAATTGTAGTTCTAGAATTAAAAGCCAATTAAATTCTGAGTCTTTTCCAAGTTCTGAATTTAGTTCTTGAACTCAGATCCAGATCCTAATTTCAGAATTCTTCCTATCGGTTCTTTTTAGAATCATAATAATCCCTTCAAAGAATTACGCGAAATTTTGCTTTACTGTACTTTATACGGCCCATTTTCATATCACAGGCCTATTGTATCATTGTTCAATCCAGTAATTTGAAGTTTCCTTTATTGGAAGATTGTAATCGGTTGCGAACGCCATACCTACACAAACCATATCAGTATCGTACCCACGGACAACAGCCTGGTCAGCCTGGAAACAGATGAAGGAAGTCAACGGTATCCATCGGAATTCGAACTCAACTCGTCACTCTCCATCACGAACGCTTTCATAAAAGGTTTTTCAGATCCACCATTATTTTATTATAAAAAACTATACTGTTTATTTCATTATATTTAATTGCGTTTCAGAATGTTTAATGTAACTAGTCTGTAATTTAGTTTAGGCGCATCGTTTAAAATTCTAGTAATGAAAAAGGGGAAAGTTGCACAATTCAAATAACCGATCAACTACCAATTCGAATTCGGAAGTATAAATAAACCGTGTCATATTTGTATTCACGACATCCAGTTATGTCTCTGACATTACACAACCGTACTTTTTTTTCATGACTGATTTTTAAAAAGGGCGTATGTATTTTTGCATATCACGAAAATTGCCTTTTTCAAATCGTTGTAACTCGGAAAACGATAATTGTACAAAAATGACGTTCAGGAAGAAGTTGTAGGGAATCGATTGGGCACTCAAACAAATATATACACTGAAAAAATTTTTTGATTTTTTTTCTCAATAATTTCAAAATGAACCAAAAAAATTAATTTAAAAAAATCAGGGTTTCGATTTTTTTTTAAATTTTTATTTTAAAGCTCTTAATAAAACCTACAGATTGATGGCTATCCCATCCGTGTCTTTTGAAAAATTAAAAAGTTACAGCTGAAACAATTTACAGATATTTTCGAGATTTTAAGCTCTCGTTGAAAAATAATCTTTTAAAAAGTAGAATATTAAATATAATCAAGAAATATTCATGTACATGTAATAATTGTAGATATAGCAAGCAATAAAACAATGCATGGAAATATAAAAAATAGTGTTATAATTAAATATCCAAGTATCTCAAGAACAGCTACTTTTAGAAGAAAGGATATCATGAACAAATTTTTTGCCTTTAACCTGTAGAATAATATTCTACTGTTTGAATGATTATCTTTCAACGAGAACTTGAAATTTCGAATATATCTGTAAATTGTTTTAGATGTAACTTTTTCATTTTTCCAAAGGCACGGATGGGATAGCCATCAATCTGTAGGTTTCAATAAGAGCTTTAAAATAAAAATTTAAAAAAAAATCGAAACCCTGATTTTTTTTATTTTTATTTTTTTGGTTCATTTTGAAATTATTGAGAAAAAAAATCAAAAATTTGTTCAGTGTATATTTTTTTGAGTGTCCTATTGATTCCCTACAACTTCTTCCTGAACGCCATTTTTGTACAATTAACGGTTTCCGAGTTACAACGATTTGAAAAAGGCAATTTTTGTGAAATGCGAAAATACATACGCCCTTTTCAAAAATTAGTCGTGAGTCGGATTGACCTCTCCATCCATTCAAAACTTATGGTTTGCCACAGGGGTGAAAATAAGAAAATTTTTTGATTCACAGTAAGTAAACATAGTCAGTATTATTTTTTCCTATCACATATTTATTGTAGATATAATAATAAATTTTGAAACGAATGATTTTTGATAACATAAATTTTGGTTTCACTTAGAGTTAAAAAAATGTCTTCATCGTTATCAGTATCACTGTCTGATAACCGGAACCAACATTTCAACAAAGTAAGGCTCGTTTTAACGCTACTCTGTGTTCATTAAACAGGTTTGATCTTCAAATGGCTGTCACTTACGGTTCCGGTGATATAATGGGATAAGTGACAAAAACGTCAAAACTGATTACCGCTCAGTTTTCCCGGATATGAATTATCCGATATTAATAATTTTAGGCTCGTTAAGTGAGTTTACTTTGTAGGTTGCATCGAAATTCCACGTTTCGTGATGTATTTGAAATTCACTTAGTGATACCGTCGTAATGGAGTAATATCATCAATAAAAGCAGCTAATAATATTAACGTGCTGCAATGAATAATAATTATAATGATAAGAAAAACATGCCCAATCACAAAGCGCTTGAGGCTTGAACATCATACACAGAAGTAACAGAAGTGCAGGATTTTGCTACGCCAATTCAAACGCACCACTCAAACTTTGCGCCAAATGCTGTGCTCTTGTTACTTCTATAATAATCAAATTCATGTCAAATAGCGTTTTATTAAGTTTAACCTAATTAGTGCACGAACATACCATGAAACCGGTATTTTTCCCAACTTTGGCGATAAGGACTGCTGAATGAGCATTCCGGAAAGTTACAAATTGACAATTTTCCCCAATTTGAGCATCCTCAAGCATATGAACTGACGAAAAACATTGATGTACATGCTCCTTTAATATTCCTTATCACCCGTCACTGAACTTTTGAAGTCTCATTGATACGCGTCATCCATAGTTAAAAATTTCTGTAGGACCCCTCATCGGGATCAACGATTTTAGACGTAAATCAATCGGCACTTATGTATGATCTTACTCATTTGTGATTTTCTTCCACAATGCTCAAAGCTGATCGAAAATCAAAGTCCTGGCATTACATTTCTTTCGTGGAATTTAACGTTTCTGTTTCAGAAGACTTCGCAGCCGATTCATAGCGGACAGAATCATTGCATGGCTGGTGCTACGATCCTACTGACACTAAGAATACCCCCAGGTTGAGCCTCGAACATACGACAACTGGTTTGTGAGAGACCAGTGTCCTATGCAGTGACCCTTCAACCCGGGCTATCGTCCAGTGATTTGATCTTACAGCAATCAGTGAAATAGTAGCTGAAAATCACTACCGATTATGTGTGACGGAAGATCGATGTGTTTCATAGATCACTGATCAACTGATCTTAAAAAGGATTAGATCAGTAGTGATCTTTATTGGTAAAGATCACAAGCGATCAGTTTCACTGTCTGTTGAGTTCAAGAATTCAACTGCAGGATTTTTTACATATGGGTATGGCTTTCTAATTAGATGAAAAAATGATGCCTAAACTATTCGTAGATTCTCAGCATAAAAATCGAGCTCGTAATATTTTTTGAATAAATTCCTGATTCTGTTTATTCATTCGACATAAAAGGTAATTTGAAATGTATGTGTGAGAGCAGTTTTGAAGATTTATAACCTTTGTGTGTGGAATTATATGCCAGTTTTATTTATTTTATTTTTTGGAGTTTTTCTGATCCGAAGAGTTAAATAACCATGAGGTTAAAAGCCTCATATATCAGAAATTGCAGAATCGGAAGTTGAATCTGAATAAAATTCAATTCATAATAGCTTTCTTTTGAATCTAAAAAAATCCCAATACACATATTCAAGTTAACATGAATTAAACATTAATTTCCAAAGCTTTCTATTAAAAAATCTCTGCGTGATTTTAAAAAGTGATTGAGCGTTATATGCACGGCTGATAAGTGCAACTTATCGTTGAAACCCCCTTTAATTAGTTTTGAGTACGAAAACCGAATTAATACTTTGTATGCCAAAATCGAACTTGAACTTTCCAGAGCAGAAAACGTTTAGAGCCATTTTTAGTTCAAAAACCGGGCATAAAGCTTTGAATAGGATTACCGGATAAAAACTTAGCCTGTACTTTCAGAGCAAATGTGTTGATTTTTACATGGAAACTTTCTACGATTTTTGAATACGGGATATTGATGACGAACCTTTCATTTTAATCTAATTGTATAGAAATCATTGTTATTATTATTATTACATTGTCATTTTAATTCACCCCGGATTTAACCATTAATGGTCATTCACCGGGTGGTTAAAGTGTTAAAAATTACTCCAACTATCGATATTATCAGGTTTGAAAAGTAGTTTATTATAATTAAAATTACTAACGTGATTACTCTCTCTTTATTCAAGATCATAAATTGAATGGGTAACGCAAACAATTTTAAATTAATTTTAAGGTGGTGTTGAGCAAGATCGCATCAAGATTTTTAAGAAATAGATAAAAGAAAACTTTCGAATGATACCTTATCCCGCTTATGAAAACCTAATTATTAGCAATATTGTGTCGTACGCCAAGGAAAGTAATTAAACAAATCTCAGAAAACACAACTGCTGAAAAATGTACGGTTTAAAATTCTTATAAAATTGCATAAATGTTATTAAACTGGACCACTCGAACCTCGTTCTTGGCTAAATGCGCTGAGAACGTATGAAGCGCTGTACATTCATTTCTGGTACAACCATAACATAGCGCATGGTTGTCTTCTGAGAATAAGAACAAATTTGTCTCAGCGCAATAAAAAGAGCGCTTATGCATAAGGTCTGCTGCTCAGTGCTGAAAACTGCTGACATTTTTTTTTGAATGTCGTGTGCTGGTAACTTTCATGTTGCCTACTATCTGGGCAGTCACACATGAATGTCGCGCGCAGAGATGGCATTTCACCAGAGAGATACACGAGTCAGATTTTTGCCACACCGAGGATGAAAAAAACGAAGCACCGCACAAAGCGGAAAGCGCACTTCTTCTCAGTGTCGAATAGACAGCATTTGAGTGTGTGCTTGTGGTTAAAGCAGCTGGCGCGAGTGAAACACATTCTCTTCGCATGAATCGCTCACACGCGCTCTCGTCTAAATACACCCAAGTGACCAATGGCGCGTGATGTTGAGCGAACACTTCTGTGAACTTCAATTAATAGAGAGTAGATCTGGCCTTGCTATGAAAAATTTGCAAGGAAAACCGAAAATTTTACGATAAATTGTTTTATTTTGCTGATTTTGCGTGTCCACGCTTCTACTACGCAAACCATACAGCAGAGTGCTCACCGGCGTGTACACCTCTGTGAAAGTATCTGCTTCCACCTCAGAGAATTTATTAGCTAATGCTCTAGCACTTTGGTGCGATTCAGTGGAAGAGGTAAAAGGAAATAAACAAACGCACTCATGATGCGTGTACACTTTACACAACAGTGGTGTATAAATGTGAAAGAGAAGAGCTCTCGTTGAAGTTGTCAGTGCGAGGGGAGAAATTTTGCTTGCTCTTCGTCACACAGAGGAGATAGACATCTCTGGTCGCGCGAACCATACAGATGAAAGTCGCATGTGACAGTCACGAGCGAGCACTTCATGAATGAAGTGGCGACAGTCTTACTCGTGTTGGACGATGAATGTAACGAAAGAATGATAGTCCTCAATGGAATCGGCTGCATTTTGTTTTCGGTGCGAATTTCATTTCTGGCAATAAACTTTCATTAAGAAATTCAAAACGGCGTCATTAGTGACGGTTTTCATATCCATACCGTTCCATGAAATGGTTGAATTTCAAATTGCTGCTGTGGAGGGGATCGAATATCGTAGCTTTTAACTTTGTTAAGATGCGTAGGGTTGTCAACGAATGCAAAAAGGAAATTTTTGAAAAATTATAATTGAATGATAAAATGAAAAGTTTGATGAGTGGATGTCAGAAAACGATGTTGGAAGCCGTTTCTAAATCCAAGACTTCCAGTTAATCGATAGTCGTTACAAACCATCACAATATGAGTATTTTTCGAACGGATTTGATGAGTAGATGTAAGAAAACGATGTTGGAAGTCGTTTCTAAATCCATGATGGCGACTTCCGGTTAATCGATATTCGTTACAACCCATCACGATATGAGTATTTTTCGAACGGATTCGATGAGTAAAAGTTAAATATTATGCTTACAGTCGTTTCAACATCCTAGATGGTGAATAGAATAGCTGCATTTTTATCGGTGCGAATTTCATTTTTGGTTATAAACTGTCATAAATAAATTCATAAATTGTTTTCATCTCGATATTCTTCCAAATCTTATATCGCTGCTGTGGATGCGATCGAAAATCGCAGTTTTGAAAGCAAACAATTTTTGAAGAAATAACATTGTAATAATATTTGGACTACAACGGAATTAAGGGATCGAAAATCATTAGAATGTGTACATAGGGGTTTATACCAACGAATATTCACCACTTTCGAAAAAAAAATTAAACATGAATTGAATGAAAAAGAACGTCAATATTGATCTATGATTACGATATGGCCCGTTTGCATTTCTGCTGGCTGCCAGTATTTTGGCACAAGCACACCAGCATAATGTAAACGCTTGTTAACTCAATTTGTTTACTTTTGTAAGATTCGCTCTTCTTTGAAAAAAAAAAATACTTTTAGTTCCGATGAATATTAATTGAAAAAACATTGCTTTTTGTGTTTCTAGGATATATACACAGTATAATCTTCCAAGAAAAAAATGAATCGTTTTGAAAACGGACTCCATTGCAAAATTTATGCTATACAATGTCTGAAATATGTTTGAAATGTGATCAATTTTGGTCTTGGAGTACAAACGTTATGTTCAAAAATGATTTCTGCAAACCTACACTAAAAAACACCGTAAATATTGCCTGTATGAACTTGCTTCGCATCTTGTAGCATGCCGTGAGGCAAAGTTCTTCATTCTCGTACGGTACTAACGAGAATGAACCCTTGGATTGCCATGGATTGCTTAGTTCATGTGTTAATTGAGACTGAGAGCACAGGCAATTTACCAAGCAAGGGAACTGGTCTACTCAGTAGCATATACTCTCACGCATCCTGATACTCTCTAATATAGGACTCTCATTCAGTTATGTCAAGCAAAGTGTTCTCAGCGGGTGTTTTTTTTTTGTTGCTTCGTTCGTTTGAGGATTCACAATACAAGCCCTGTATGCAGTGCTGTTATTTTCACGCGCGAATTTGACTTTTTCTCATCTACTTGTATGTGCGAGTTACGATGCGGACACGACTGGCAGCGCCATACTATCAAAAAAGCATGTCGCTAATGATTTGTTCGGAAAATATGAGAGCTGAATATCTTGATAATATGATGTCTTCTGTTGCTGTTATAAGACACGTACACGCTAATCGGAAAGTAAATCGATTTCAATTGGTAATATTAAGAATACATCGCAACGCTCCAGGTAATGTTGATTTGTGGTAGAAAAACATCAAACATTTTCAAATGGACTTTTTATTGATATAATCTGATTTCGATTTAAGGGCGAAATAAGAAAATTGTCGCATATTTTGATAACGTCTAATAAGTCAACAGTCATACCAATAAAAAACAATTCTTTTTTCTGGTTTTTAAATGTATACTCTTCTGTCTGTCCCAGCCAACTTCGTCTTTGCTTAAAATTTATCTTTGGATTTCAAAAACATAATCGTTGAACGCAATAACATATCATTCCAAAGTTATTACTTCTTAAAAATATTTTTGAATCAGCTTTTGTCATATTACAAACAATAAGAAATCCTATTTGAATCGTTCTAAATAGGATGTGCATTTGTTTTGATTTGATCTGGACGGGATGAGCATTTGTTTTGATGTGAAATTTATTGCTGCATTAATATATACTAATATTGCTGTATAATACTACTATCTGTATTCCTAATTTTTTATATTGTCTCAATTTATCGGAACAAATCATGAATTCCGTTAAAAAGTGCAAGATTTTCAATCTGTCGCTATCTTGAATTCGATCGAAAATTTTGATACTAATGACAACCAGCAGTAGGCAAGCGATTACATTATCTTGTATGGTGTGCTTGTGCCAAAATACTTCTTTTTGAAAAACCACGAAACTGCGATTTTTGATCGCCTCCACAGCAGCAGTATTAGATTCATAAGAGTACGAAATGAAAACAACCACGAATACGTAGTTATAAATTTCTTTATGAAGGTTTATGACCAAAAATGAAATTCACACCAAAAAAATAATACAGCTCATTCTCATTCTCGCCATCTTGGATGTTGAAACGACTGCAAGTATCGTTTTCAACTTCTGCTCATCGAATCCGTTCGAAAAATACTCATATTCGTTACAAAGAATATCGATGAACCGGAAGTCGCCATCTAGTATTTAGAAACGGCTTCTAACGTCGTTTTCTAACATCCACTCATTAAATCCGTTCGAAAAATACTCATATTGTGATTGTTTGTAACGAATATCGATATGCCGGAAGTCGCCATCTTGGATTTAGAAACGGCTTCTAACGTCGTTTTCAAACATCCACTCATCAAATCCGTTCGAAAAATACTCATATTGTTATGGTTTGTAATGAATATCGATATGCCTCAGGCCGCCATCTTGTATTTAGAAACGGCTTCAAACGTCGTTTTCTAACATCCACTCATCAAATCCGTTCGAAAAATACTCATATTGTTATGGTTTGTAATGAATATCGATATGCCTCAGGCCGCCATCTTGTATTTAGAAACGGCTTCAAACGTCGTTTTCTAACATCCACTCAATAAATCCGTTCGAAAAATACTCATATTGTTATGGTTTGTCACAAATGTCGATAAGAATATTCATTAAATTATGTCGAATAATGTACATAAGATAAAAATTATGTGGAAAATCTGAAATATCGTCAACTTATTTTACGTAATGAATTTTAAATTACATAAACTTTATTTGCTTCATGATTCGGTTGACGAATCCTCGATTATTGCGTAAATGGAGGTTTTGGTGTGATATTTGAGTTTTCACAGATATAGTTACGCTGTTGGTAAACCCTGTGCACTTTAAAAAGGGCATGATCCTAGCAATTTTATAACTCTATTGATTCGCATTTTCATTCAACTAACGCATTAAATTTTTTCAAAATTTAGATTTTTTTCTTGGTAAATTTCTTTAGATATTGACTTTACTTTGCATTGAAATAAAACTAGAAACTGTTCAAAAGTAGTAAATTTTTGCTGGTTGACAACTCTATGCACTTATAAAGTACATGAATATAGTAAATTTTGTACTCTAAAGACTTGCTTTTTTATTCAATTACTATTTCACATTTTTTTCAAAAATTGAAAATTTGAGCTGGTTGACAACCCTATGCATCTAGTAAATGTTTAAATGGTGTGATTCTCGATTATTTTTCACGTCTTTTGCCATTTCATTGACATTGACGTTCTCCTTTTGCAATAATAGTATGAAATTTGACCATTTCATGGAACAGTATCGAGATGAAAACTATCTCTAATGACGCCGTTTTGAATTTCTTAATGAAAGTTTATTGCCAGAAATGAAATTCGCTCCGAAAACAAAATGCAGCCGATTCGATTGAGGACTATCATTCTTTCGTTACATTCATCGTCCAACACGAGTAAGACTGTCGCCACTACATTCATGAAGTGCTCGCTCGTGACTGTCACATGCGACTTTCATCTGTATGGTTCGCGCGACATTCATGTGTGACTGCTCAGATAGTAGGCAACATGGAAGTTTCCAGCACACGACATTCAAAGCAAACATCTACAGTTTTAGGTACCAACATATGAATTTCACTTATAACTGTCACGTGAAGGGACCGTTTCCAGCACTGCTGCTGTTACGCTGTGTAATATACAGTTCCCACATTTAAAAAAAATAATCGAAATTTTTTAATTCACGGTGTTCGATTTTTTGATTCACAATCGAAAATCTTGATTCATATTTTCGTGCGCAAAATGGGCTTATTTCCACCTCTGGTTTACCATACTGAAGGAATGTGCAAAGTTTAATCCAAATTGGAGAAGGTCGAGTCTGATGATCTGCTAAGCATTTCTGGAATTGCTCGAATCCGAACTGTGTGATTATATGATAGAAGAAATTTACAAAATCGATCCCTTCCCTTTGACAACTTTTTGCTTCAATCTCTCAGTGTCCAATCGAAAATATGAGAGTATTTACTCAAATACTTTAATTGCTAATTACTTGCACTTACTCTTTAAAAAAACGAAATTTACTAAAGGCACACCTAGAACTAGATACATAAAAATCATCAGTTAGATGCATTATTTCTTATTGATGGGCCCCTCCCGAAATGAAATTCTGGGTACGGGCCTGCTTTACTTATATACATTTTTTTGGTTCAGACACAAACGCGGTATGACATTTCAGTATGCTTTTGCAACCTTTCATATTATATTGCGTATTCCTATGTTTATTGTGTCGTAATAGCACTTTTCGAGAACCAAACCAGCCCTTTTATTGAAATAGCTACAGTTTGTGGTTAGATTTTCAAGCCGGTTTTCTAATGTTTGTCTTTTAAACCAACTGTACAACTAGGTTGAGTATAAATAAATTCGCACGATAATTTAGCAGTTAATTATTTGTCTTCCGAGTTTTGCTATTGAAACTACAACGAAAGGGACGAGAAAGTATTATCAGCTTAGTAGTTGTTTTGCCACAAGTTTCGTTTCTCTTTCAAGGGACTTCGTAAAATGTGCTGGCATATAGCGAACCGCTACTTTTTATGTAGGGTTTCTTGCGGGAAAACTTTCCGGTGACTTAGTGATTCTCTAACATTCGGAATATAAAAGTTTGACTTGCAAAACGGGCACAGTTTTTTAGGCGGATTCGACGCTTTAATGTTTTTTTTGCATCTCGTTGAGCGACAACTGCTTCGTCACCTGCTGAATTCGGTCGAAACAAACCAGCCGTTGCTGTTGCTGCCTCCGCACGATGGGCACTTGTTTCGACAGAGCTGAAAGTATTTCTATTATCCGGAAACCACCGTTGCAGAAAGTCGCGAAACTCAACCGATTATAAGCGTAATGAAAAGAGTTATAAAAAAAAATTAAACTTTTTAACAATATAATCTTCATCGCTAATTATGTTACTTGCCAGGCGATGGCACCGCCTTACAACCAAGTTCGGTTAGTAGCGGGTGGCTTGCGTTGCGAAAACAGATGTTTTGCAGTATTTTGATAAAATTCCGCAACAGACTGGAAGTTCTTTTGGCTGTCGCATCCTTGGTCGCAAAGTTCGTGAGTGGTTAATTTGAACAAGAACTTACTGCAGCGTAGCAGATAATGTCCAAGGCTTTTCTGGTGGCAGTGATTTATTGGTGTTGATCATGCTTGAAATTCGTTAGTGTTTCATGAGTTGCATTTGAAATACGGTTGTTAATCCTTCTGATGAATGCCTGACAAATTTCTTCGTTGGCCGAATTAAGGGACAGTTTGGAAAGCTAATGGACTTCCAGTAAACAATGAAGCCATTCTGTGCTAATAAAGTAACCTATCAAAGGATAAGCTTGTCCAATTAGAAAAAAATCAATTGTTATGATTAATGAAATTTCTACCATTCATGCGTATCGTCACGTTGTCTCGCCCACGCAGCCACAGACTGAATGGGAATGTTCCTTCGAACGAAACCAATTTTACGGTGGTCAAATAAATCCCTCCTGGTAAACTAGGTCCCATTCATTAATTCAGTGGCCGTAAAAAGAATCCATTAACAATCGCCGGACGACGGATGCCGTGCCGTCTTGGAACCCCTTGCTATCCGAACGCGGCCAGAACTGTTTCCCGCAAGGACAATACATACCGAATAAACCATCTTTGCTCTAGTGGGCTTGGGAGAATAATTTATTCCAATTAATCCATACAACCGAGCTGTAGTCACGTGGCGTATCGAGAGAGAAAGACAGAGACAGAGATAGAGAGAGAAGCGCACAATTATTTTCCAGCAGCCCGATTCTTCTTCGGAAGCGGCTCAATTGGAATAAACAACACATGTTATGGTGTGTCGCTTTCACATCAGGCTTAGGCATCGACAATAGCCGGCCCGGTTCGGTACGGCCTCGAGACATAAATCCTGCTCATTAAAGGAAAAACTGAGCTGGTGCCGGCAAAGGAATTTTCCGTCCGCCGTTTCGTGTCTGCCCGCAACGATGGTCTCGCTTGAACCAGGCGTCGGTGCCCCACAATGGACCCGAACAGAAAGCATATCAAAATGAGCTTCATCATCTCGGTTACAACACACACACAGCCCAGTAACCGAACGGATTGGGAACCATTCGAGCGATCGAAGTTTACACACATGGTTTATTCATACGTTTCACAACCCAACGGAGAGACATATTCAGTGGTTTATCGTGTTCAGGAGTAATAACGATATCGAAATCAATACCGTAAACAATGGCCACAATCGTACTGTGATGTGATAGTACAGAATGTGAGCCCAGGAAATACATCCTCCGGAACCACCCGGGTCCTCCTCCGGCAGAATGCGTATGATGAGTGCACACATGACTGGACTGACACTGGCACATCTGCTACTAACAAAGACTTATCGCACAGTGGTCTCCTCCCATAGGCTTCCCGGAGAGAGACAGAGCAATGATAGAATTGTGTTAATTAATTTTGATACATTTCCTCTCAATTCTTCATATCCATTCGATTGAAATCCGAAAACAGTACCATTAGAAAGCAAAATGCGTCTGAAAATTCTGAGAAAAATCTCCCAAATTTCTTCACATATCCCATTATTCGTAGATATTTTGAGTAGTAGAATAATTTCCTTTCCGTACTCTTTTACTCTACCAAATCGGACCCACTGTGCCGTCGTCCACAGTAGGCTGTGGTAGGATTTGATTGAATTATGTCGACTAGTTTTCATCGTATGGACAACAACAGAGTATCCTGATGATCCTGATGGATTGTTCGATAAAGAAACAATGATTTTACTGGATGCAAGTTAATATTGTAAAAATACAAGGATGATTTCACCGGGGGCATTGTATTAAAAACATTGCTACGATGCACGGTGGGTTGAATCGATAGAAACGTGAATTTAATTCAGTAGCTGTCAAACCGTTTTTTTATATACATTAAAATTTACTTTCGAGAGGTCATTTACAAATATAACATATGGGATGAAAGTCCCGGGGATCACAAAGAAAACACCGTTCAAAACTAACTTTATTCATAGACGTAATCTCCATCAAGAGCAACGCAATCATTCCAGTGCCGCTCTAACATTTCAATACCACTTTTGTAGAACGATTTATTTTTTGCCTCAGAATAGGCCTCAGTTTCAGCGATAACCTTTCACCGGCGAGCTTTTTTTCAGGTCTGCAAACAGCCAGTAGTCGCTGAGAGGCAAATCTGGCGAATACGGTGGATGTGGGAGAAATTTGAAGTTCTATACATGTGGTTTTGCCATTGTTTTGATTGACTTGTGACACGGTGCGTTGTGATGATTAAACAAAATTTTAATGTGGAACACATTTTTGTTTTCTATATAGGGCTGCAAACTAGAAACTCATGAAAAATGCACGTAGAAATGTGGTCAGGTTTTGAACAATTACAGCTCAGTCAATTTTGTATCAATTATTAATATCTTGTCACCATTTGATTAGAAATATTTCTACGTATTGATTTGAATGTTCATAGCCATGTATTTTTTATTGTATATCATAGAAATGTTGATTAATAGCTAGCAGTGTCCTATTTTGTCTGCAAAAAATCTCCGGCATACCGGATTTCCCTGCCATAGACGACGCTTTTGAAAGAGTGAGCAATATATCAAAGTGAAAGCATCGCTCTGATTGGTCAATCGATGCAAAAGCGAAGCTGTTGGAAGCACGCGAATCTATAAATAGAAGCGAAATTAGAGCTAACGTTTCAGTCCTACACGTAGCTTTCTAGAGGTAGGTTGTTGCTAGAGAGCAAGACAAAAAGTGCCATAAAACGATTTGAAGCTTTAATTGCTAAGCTCTGATCTTGTGCCATGAAAGATTGGATGAAATCCCATGTTATGTCGTTTCGCCTGAGAAATCGACAACTACCCCAGGGTAAATTTTGAGTACATAAGATTAATTTTTTATTTATATAAGATGAACTCGATTGATAATGAGAAATATTTTATCGCTTCAACCGAAATCGCAGAATGGTAGTAATGGTAGAGAAACGCTATAAAAATAACTGCTTGCGTGCAAAACTTGAACACAAGCTTGGCGAAAAGAAGCTTAAATATCGATATCTGTATCGCAAGCTTGTATAAACATATAATTGCATACATTTGGGCTATTGATGTAATTTCGTCGGCTAAAAAACAAATACAAATCATGACAAATATCGTCTATATTCTGGATTCGCGTGTTCGGTGTTGGTTTATACTAAAGACTAAGCAGACTCTCGTGCATTTGCGGATTCAAAAGTGTGACGATTATTTGAAAATGTCGATCGTTAGAAATTTTGGTTGCCATGTTCCACATCAATGGCTCGAACAACCTCATGGAGCTGATCCTTGTAGTTTTTTTCTTTGCCATGCGGTCGTTTCGTTACAATTTCAGCCTTCAAACGCTCCAATAACGCTGTATAATATTCACTATTAATGGTATTTCCTTTTTCAAGATAGTCGATGAATATTACATCACGCACATCCCAAAATACCGAGACCATAAGCTTTCCAGCCGATTGTAGTGCTTTCGGGACGAGGTTCACCAGTTGCCGTTCACTCAGATGACGATCGTTTCGATTCCGGACCGATGTGATTGTAACGCACCTCCTATGTGCTTGCATGAAACAGTAACGTCCAATGTCTAGAGCTCAATATCTTTCAGCAGACTTGCGTGTCATCTTGCGGCCTCTGGCAGAGCTGCTGAGCGCGCGTTCGAAATAGCTTTGAGTTCCACAAACCGATCTCATCACCTTCGCAAATGGTCTGAAGGAAATGATAAAGATAGGCCAAGTATAGCAATCCCGAGCCGAAAACAATGAACTCTTGCGCAATGTATGGGAGACAAAGAAGGCCTCATTGAGATAGTAGGGAAGTGAGAAGGGATGGAATGTAGATCACATCCAATACGTATTGAGTATTGTTTGACTGCGAATTTGGGGCCTTCAGCCTATCATTGGGGAGTTGAAAGATCACTTGCCTGGAGTTTGTCAACCGAACGAGATCACCATCGTGAAATGTGGCCTCTGTAATTATTAAGCTTTGTTAGCATGTATAAAACGTTAAACCTTAGGCATGCAAAAACTTGTACACTGTATAACTAGTTTGTGAACGTGAACGTGTGCGACTATTAACTGGCAAATCCCACTGTTCAACGTGGGTGCGTATACCGGCGCTCGCACATCCATACGGAAACACTAGGTCGTTATCGACGCCATTGTTGGAAAATTCCGAAACACGTGGTGAACCCTTCGATTCGCCTACCCGCCAAGCCAAAGCCCAACGTTTGAGTTTCGACCGAGCCGATAGAGGTCTACCTAGAGCGAGGGCCTCTTGATATTCCGACACCCGCCGTTTGGTTCGATCTCGCCTGGGTCGCTCCCTGACCTGCTAGACGCCGTCTACGCCATCAGTTTAGTTTGGGTGTAATTCAGAGACACCTGGCTGTCGTCGGAGGACCTAACGAACGAGGAGCAAAAAACCGATGTTCCGCATGAATCGTCTATTCAGTCATCGGGGTCCACGAGGCGTTCTCCGGACGCTGCACAACGTGCTTGTTCACTACTCAGTTCGACCGCTAACACAAGCAACATTCAGGTCAGATTAGATATTAAGTGATTGTAAATTAGTCGTAAGCAGAGGGTGACGTCACCATAGAACAATGAATTCGTGAATAGAAGATGAAAGCTTGCATCGGTGTAATTGATTAGCCCTAGGTGATGATTCCTTGAAAGTGATCGAGGGTTTGAATTCTTATTGTTCGCACCGCTGATGTCATTTCATCTCCACTCATTAAACAATAGTCACAGTTAGGACATTTTCTTGGTAGACCATTTGGGACGACGGATTGTTATCGGGTGTTTGAGCACTGTTAACCCGCCTAAAGAGAGAGTCTCTAGCCGAGCCTCAATATCGCATCAGCAGCCTCTCAGAATCTGGGAGTGGCGCATAAGTTGCTGACTGCTAAGAGCAAAGACATTCATTACATGATGAATCCATGTTTCATCCATTGCCACATATCGACACAAAAATTCCGTTTTGTTACGTTTAAACATGGCCAAACACTGCTCAGAATCATCAACACGTTCTCGTTTTTGGTCAACAGGGGTCTAACATAAAATAAAATTTAAATTGGGACTCCAATGGACTTAATGAAATGATAAAGAAATTTCATGGACAAGCAAGAATGTCGCGAACTGGGACATTCGATAGTCTACCTTGGGTACGCAAGGAATTTATTAGTTGAGATCTGACATCACGATACTCCACACATATCCAAACGACATGATCAATATCGCGATAACCTTCGCCACAAGCACAATGATTAGTCTCGGAAAGTCCAATTCGAAGGAGATGTGCATCTAACGTGTAGTGATTGGACATGAGTCTGGACATCACACGAATGAAGTCCCCTTTGTCGATATTTTAGGAATAATTGAGTGCATCCACCGATCCAGATCATCCTCATCCCAAGAAACCAGCTGGCAAGTGTTCTTTGGCGTGACAAGCTATAGAATTCATTGAAAGCAATCGGTCTCTCATAAATTTCACCCTCAATAACACCACTATTTGGGTAAACTATCGGCTCTTTCATTGCCTGGAATGGAGCAATGAACCGGGACCCAAACTATTGTGATTTGATAATTATTATTCAATATGACGTTCAGGCACTCTTTTATTTTTCCCAAGTAAAACGGTTCATTTTTACCAGCAGCGTTTGAGCGAATGGCTTCAATTGCACTCAGACTATCTGCGAAGAGAAAATAATGGTTTGGGGATAATGTGACGATTACACTCAAACTATAATTGTTGAATATACCAAACCCAGTAGCCTCTTCTGTTCGTGAACCGTCAGTGTAAAATATTTTCTCAGAGTCAATATGCCTGAACTTACTTGTAAACATTTCTGGGATTTCCATCAAGCGAAGGTGTTCCGGGATTCCACGCACTTCGCGCTGCATGAATGTGTCGAAAAATAAAGTTGACGGAGGGACATTTAGGAGGCTGTCACGTATAGGAATATATCTTGTAGGGTTGATTTCCTGTGACATATGGTTAAAATATACTGTCATGAATCTTGTTTGAGACTGAAGCTCAACTAGTTTTTCGAAGTTACTAGTAAACAGGTGATTCAGTTCCTCACATCTTATTAGCAGTCGCGATGAAAGCTCCCAAAAACGATCCTTCAATGGAAGAACTCCCGCCAGAAGTTCAAGACTCATTGTATGTGTCGAGTGCATGCAGCCTAAAGCAATTCGCAAACAACGATATTGAATTCGCTCCAGTTTGATAATATGAGAGTTTGCAGCGGAACGAAAGCCATCACTGAAAGTATCGTTGTCTGATACAATTTTATTAGATCTTCCGGATGAGCACCCCACCAAGATCCTGTTATTGTTCGAAGAAAATTTACTCTTTGTTGGCATTTTGTTATCAGATACCAGATCCTCCCCACGTGCATTTGGAATCGAACCACACCCCGAGGTATTTAAAAGTCAAAACCTGTTGGATCATTCTTCCCATCATATGAAGCTGAAGCTGCGCGGGATCATGCTTTCTTGAAAAGATAACCAGCTTTGTTTTCTCCGTAGAGAACTTCTGGAGTAGTTGTCTTATCGCAGTCAGTAAATCTCGCTTGGTACGGCTCTACGAATTCCTTAGCTAAAAGTGCTAGACGACAGCATAGAATTTGGAAGAGAACCTTGTAGGCAGCGTTCAGTGATTGTAGTTTATTATTGATTATTAAATTGTTATTATACAAGTATTTCAGCCTTCATAAAGTGACATTTCAAATCATTATCGAGCAATGCATGTCCACAATTCTGTCCTACTGTCGGCACCGCGATTAGCAATTCATAGCTCAACTCTCGAATTATTTTCATTCTTTTCTCAAAAGTAATCCGAAACTATTTTCTAGCTAGGTCGGTGGACCATCACTAGTCATTCTGAGCCAGATCCATTGTGTTTCAAGAAACCCTGCACGGGTGAACACCGCAAATGAAGTCATCGTTGTTATGCGCATGGAGACATTCCTGGACGCACTGCGGTGCACGAAACGATGAGCTTCATTCCGATCACGTTCCGATGAGAAAGAACGAATCATCGAACTGCTCTGTTTAGACAGTCACGCTGCTGTCCTCCCGGAAGGTAATGTCGAACGGACAGACTGCACCGGCTCGAGCCACATCCCATCGGAACACCTGTAGAATGTGTACGGGAAAAATAGCAAAGCACTCGGACAATGACGCGCTGCCACAGCAACGACTCAGCTAGATGATGATTTGCAGAAACACCCCGGTCCTCACGCAGTCACTGTCTTGGTTCAGTCGTTTTCGGTTGAACGTTTCTTTTGCTGGGCATCCAACCGTAAACGATTCATGTCCAACGACAGCGTTGTCCATTACTAGTTGAGTTTATATGTTTTTTTTTCTTTTTGAAATCCGTTTCAGTGAGGAACGGATTGACACGTTGGCAACCAACGAGATGCTCCTGTGAAGCTGGATGTCACATTTTATGACAACATTACGAGTCCCTCGGGAGCCAACCGAAAGGCAGCAGGCAAGATGTCCTGTCATGATGGTGCCGCAGAGCACCAAACTGTAGTGCTGGCTACGTCCATACGTACACGTTACGAATTTGTAGCGCAGCACTGGCTTCCAGAAACACAAGTGCCACTCCAGCCGTATTGAATTACATTCCCCGGCATCGAATGTTCGTCCTGCATTGTTCGGGTCAGAGATGACATGTCCACTGAGAATAGTGTCATGTTTCTGACATGTTTGATTTGTGCCGGAGGGCTTTCGGGACCGGTTGAGTCATGACAAACAAGGTCACACCGGTGAAAGGATTTATTTTGGCCCAATATCTCTTACGAATCCACCGAGCAGAAAACCGATTTTCCTCCGAGCCAGACTCGGATTGTATTGCTTTTTCTTGATCTGTTTATTCCACAGGAATTGGATTCCTCTAAACCTCTAAATAATAGCAATGGCCCAACTATTGAACTTGTTGACTCATAAAGTGGCTACCGTTGATTGTGGTGACAGTGACGAATGAGTTGTACGCACCTTGAATCGAGTCTCATTTCGAGAAAGCAGTCGCAGTCCGACACTCCATTAATTAGAAGAAAGAACGTGACAGGTACAAGCATCCGCTAGGGCTGTCGAAACTTTCTGCCTGTGGCTAATGTCTCCTCGACTCGAACCATGCTTGCAGCCTTGTGCCGAATAGACGATAGTCTTCCATCGGCATGTTGGCATCAGAAACCAATTTCTGTGTCGTTCTTCGTCAGTTAATCAGACGTACACATACACAAACATACTGTGGTTTTCGAAACTGACGGGGATGGTGTCAGAACAACTTTCTTCAGCTCAACACATTTTTTTCTATTCTCCATCTGGATGGATCTTCAGTAGAGGCGGCACCCGTCGATTTATACGGAACTTGAACAGAAGGACTGCTTTTATGTGAAAAGCGAAGACAGTCTATGGATTTTCGCAAATATGATTCGTGCTTACTTCATTTTATCCAAATATGCTATGCTCATTTTCGGGATACATTTTGAGAAAAAATGGAACTTACACTCCTATAATAGGAGTACATCAATTGAGGAAACAATTAAATTTACACGAGATGTAAATCAGTAGTAACATGGAATAGACGTGTGTTGAATCGAATGTTTGTTTGAACACCTTCATCGATACAAAACAAAATCGGATTGCATTGAATTTCCAATTAATAGAATTGCACCTTTCAATAAACGATTGATTGCTCGAAATTTGTGCATGAAAATAGATGTAAATTTACAAAATATTTTTATCTGTGTAGTTAAAATCAAATCAGGCTTTAATTCAGTATCTTTATCATAAATCTTTTCTCTCGATAACATATTTTTCTGAAATAGTTCTTGACTGTCGTAGCCGAATGTCATATGTGTGATACTCGCGACTACCGTTCATATATGAACTACATACCAATAAGTTCTTGCTTTGTGGCTTTCTTGGTTGTACTCGGAGTATGATTAAGCAAAGGTTGAAATTCATTTCCTCCTTTTCGCTCTGCACTTGAGTTGCATAAATTACTAGAACAAAGCACCATGCGTTTCCTTTTAACAGAACTTAATGGGGACGCATGGTCGACTTTTAATTAATTTTGTAGAAAAAATCAAATATGTTGTTCGTTCACATTTTTAAAGAATATGAAAACATACCACTTTGCATGCCCAAAAATTCTTTATTTATCACTAAAAAATCCAGGGTGGTGCAAAAATTGGAAGAGGGAAAAAATATGTTTCAAAATTTCCAAGTATTTTTTAATAGAAGAATACCAAAATGTATTAAGTGTGAAGGGCCTCATAAAGATAATGATTGCAACAAGGAAATTGAAAAATGTATTTATTGTGGGGAGAGTCTTCATGATGATATTTCAGTATGCGCTGCATTTAAAGTTCACAAAGATAAAATTAAGCTTTCTTCTAAAACACGGTCTAAGCGCACATATGCAGAAATGCTTAAAACGGTCATCGTTGTCCCCCCTTTGTAAACCGAAAACGGGTTTTCAATTCTAAAGGAACCAGAGGACTCTGACTCTGACGAAAATAGTGAAGATAATTCGTTTATCACTACCCAAGGGTCAGTTAAGAGAAAGAAGTCCTCCTCCAAATTACCAAAAAAAAAACCTCAAATTTCATCTTCAAAAAAAGATCCCCGTGTTAAACAAAAAAAGTCAAAACCAAATACTGTGCCTCCTGGTTTGTCAAATTCACAAACCAATCCAGGATCTAGCACAGAAAAAGATAATAATCCAGTGGGCTCCATTTCACAGCCAACAACAGGATTACTGAAGTTTTCGGAAATTGTAGAATGGATTTTCTCAGCATTCAATATATCTAAACCCTTAGAATCCCTCATAATGGCATTCCTTCCAATAGCTAGCACCTTTTTGAAGCAGTTATCAGCTCAATGACCAATTGTCTCAGGTTTTGTATCTTTTGATGGATAATTTATCACCCGCCGCAAATGATACAATCACTGTCCTGCAGTGGAATTGTCGAAGCATCATGCCAAAACTTGATTCATTTAAAATCTTATTGCTATCTTATGTGATGTATTTGCTTTATGCGAAACATGGCTTACTTCAAACGTAGCTGAAAATTTTAATGATTTTAACATTATACGTCTCGATAGAGATTCTCCGTATGGTGGAGTGCTTTTGGGAATTAAGAAATGCTATTCCTTTATAGATTAAACATCCCTTCAACTTCTAGTATAGAAGTTGTTGCTTGCCAAATAAACATTAAAGGAGAAGATTTTTTTTATAGCTTCGATTTATATTCCTCCAAAAGCACAAGTTAGACAGCGACAGCTTGATGAAATGGTTGAAGCCCTTCTGCTCCACGATTGATTCTGGGGGATTTCAATTCGCATGGTATTATGTGGGGATTCGTTTACAATGATAACAGATCATCTTTAATACAAAACATTTGTGACAGTTTTAACATGACAGTTTTAAATATGGGTAGCATGACACGGATCCCAAGACCTCCTGCACGCCCAAGTGCATTAGATCTATCTCTTTGCTCAACATCAATTCGACTAGATTGCACCTGGAAAGTATTGCCTGATTTACACGGTAGCGATCATTTACCAATCATCATCTCAATTAGCAGTAACAAAGGCATTGCTACTTCAGCTAGTATTCCATGTGATATGACAAAAAATATCGACTGGATTAAATACCAAAGTAGTATCTCTAGTATTTTGAATTCAATGGAAGAGCTCCCTCCACTTGAAGAATATGACTTCCTCATTTTTCGATTCTGGAGGCCGCAGAACAATCCCAAACCAAACGCTTTCCTGGGCCAACGACTAACAGAAGGCCTCCCAACTCGCAAAACAAAATGCTTGCAAGACGTTTTTAAAACGGGAAGGAACTCCTCAGAATTTTTGAAAATGTATGGTTTTATGGCCAGACGAATGAGGAATCGTAACGTGGGCAATGAGAGTGATGAATACTCGAACCGATGGATATTTGACTTTGCTAGGAAAGTTTGGCCAGATTCTGTTCCTACGCAGAACATTATTCCTACGCAGAGCATCCTCCAAATAAAGGTTTTATTAATAACCCCATTTCAATTATGGAATTTTCTATAGCACTCTTGTCTTGTAACAATAACGCTCCTGGGTTGGACAGAATTAAATTCAACTTGGTGATGAATCTGCCCGATCTCGCAAAAAGACGTTTGTTGGAATTGTTCAATAAGTTTCTCGAGCAAAATATTGTTCCATCTGACTGGAGGCAAGTGAAAATTATTGCCATTCAAAAGCCGGGTAAACCAGCTCCCGCAAGGCTCATGTCTCAGTCCGCTCCTTTATAATGTTTACGTAAATGACATTGACAGCTGTCTAGTAACCCCCTGCATGCTAAGACAACTGGCAGATGATGGCGTTGTTTCAGTTACTGGACCCAAAGCTATTGATCTGCAAAAACCATTGCAAGATACCTTAGATAACTTGTCCGTTTGGAGAAAACGGAACTGGTCGTCTTTTCAAGAAAACATGATCCCGCCCAGCTTCAGCTTCATATGATGAGAAGAATGATCCAACAGGTTTTAACTTTCATATACCTTGGGGTGTGGTTTGATTCCAAATGCACGTGGGGAGGACACATTAGGTTTCTGATAACGAAATGCCACCAAAGAGTAAATTTTTTTCGAACAATAACAGGATCTTGGTGGGGTGCTCATCCGGAAGATCTAATAAAATTGTATCAGACAACGATACTTTCAGTGATGGAATATGGATGCGTTTGGTTTCGTTCCGCTGCAAACTCTCATGTTATCAAATTAGAGCGAATTCAATATCGTTGTTTGCGAATTGCTTTAGGCTGCATGCACTCGACAAATACAATGAGTCTTGAAGTTCTGGCGGGAGTTCTTCCATTGAAAGATCGTTTTTGGGAGCGTTCATCACTTCTTCTATTAAGATGTGAGGTGCTGAATCCCATGACTAGTCGAGCGTCGATCTCAAACAAAATTCATGTCATCAAAATATATTCCTATCCGTGTCAGCATCCTGAATGCCCCTGACTCAACTTTATTTTTCGATACATCCATGCAGCGCGAAGTGCGCGGAATCCCGGATCACCTACGCTCCTACCTACGGAAATCCCAAAAATATTTTCAAGTAATTTCAGGCATATTGACTGAGAAAATGTTTTACACGGACGGATCTCGAATTGAAGAAGCGACAGGGTTTGGTATGTTCAACAAAAATGTTTCCGCCTCATTGAAGCTTCAAGAACCTGCATCTGTTTATATAGCAGAGTTAACAGCAGTTCATTATAGCTTGAATGTAATCGCCACATTATCTCCTAACCATTATTTCCTCTTCACAGATGGTCTGAGTGCAATTGAAGCCATGACTGGCAAGAATGAACCGTTTTTCTTGGGCAAAATTAAACAGTGCCTGAATGACATATTGAACAATAATTATCTAATCACTATAGTCTGGGTCCCGGCTCATTGCTCCATTCCTGGCAATGAAAGAGCCGATATTTTAGCCAAATGTGGTGCTATTGAGGGTAAAGTTTATGAGAGACCGATTGCTTTCAACGAACTATATAGTGCATCTCGCCATAGAACACTTTCCAGCTAGCAAGCTTGTTGGCATAGAGATGATCTGGGACGGTGGATGCACTCAATTATTCCTAAAATATCGACTAAGGCATGGTTCAAGGGACTGGATGTGAGTAGGGACTTCATTCGTGTGATGTCCAGACTCATGTCCAATCACTACACGCACATCTCCTTCGAATTGGGCTCTCCGAGACTAATCATTGTGCTTGTGGAGAAGGTTATCGGGATATTGATCATGTCGTTTGGACATGCGTGGAGTATCGTGATGTCAGATCTCAACTAATAAATTCTTTGCGTGCCCAAGGTAGACTACCGAATGTCCCAGTTCGCGACATTCTAGACTGTCGTGACCTTCCATACATGAAACTTCTTTATCATTTCATAAAGAAAATTTTAGTTTCAATTTAATAGAATAGAATTAGAATAGAAATTATGTAATGATACAAATAAACTCGAAATAGATTATGAAATTATCAACAAAATGTCTGAAAATAACAGCTTATTTTATAATTTTCGGTAGGTCATCGATTGGTTCAAATAATATTTCCGAGTAGATTTCATAATTAATGACGAATTACCTAACATGATATTTAAGTAATAAGAGAAATATGTTTTAATAAATTTAAATCGTTGTGACTATTTTAGAATTATATTATAATGAGAATTTTATGTAAAAGTGATGCTACGGCGAAGAAAAACTTATGTAAACTGCCTTAAGAAATAAACGTATTTATGAAAAAAGCTCTGTTCAAAGTGGGTGCCGCGCTTGCTCGCTGTCGAAAGAAACGAGAACGCGGTGATGATTCTGAACAGTGTTTGACCATATTTAAACATAACAAACCGGAATTTTTGCGTCGATATGTGACAATGGATGAAACATGGATTCATCACTTCACCCCGGAATCGAAACGATCGTCATCTGAGTGGACAGTAACTAGTGAACCTCGTCCAAAGCGCCCGAAAGCACAACAATCGGCTGAAAAGCTTATATATTTATCGACTATCTGGATGAAGGAAATACCATTAATAGTGATTATTATATAGCATCGTTGGAGCGTTTGCAGCCTGAAATTGGAAAGAAACGACCGCATATGGCAAAGAAATAAAATTGGTGTCATCAAGACAACGCACCGTGTCACAATTCAATCAAAGCTCTGGAAACACTACATGAATTGAACTACGAATTGTTTCCACATCCACCGTTTCCGTCAGATCTGGCTCCCAGCGACTACTGGCTGATCGCAGATCTGAAAAAAATATTCGCCAGTAAGTAATTTCGCACGAATGAAGTGGTTATCGCTGAAACTTAGGCCTATTTAGAGGTAAAATATAATTCGGTCTACTAAAGTGGTATAGAAATGTTAGAACAGGGCTAGAATGATTGCGTTGCTCTTGATGGAGATTACGTTGATGAATAAAGTTAATTTTGAACAAAAGAAATCGTGTTCTCTTTGTTAGGACTTTTCAGCCCATGTGTTTACGTACGTCGTCCATCGCCAACTATTCCGGTAAGCCGAACGTTCGTAAAAAAAGGTTACGTTATTTGGCATTTGGTTCGTAAAAAAAGATTTTTTCTTGTAGGATTTGGTAGAAAATGTTACGTAAAAGAAGATAACATAGAAAAAGTCATTATTTTAGTTGTTGTTGCTCAATTTCAATTTAAGGGACGCCCACGATAAAAATGACACAAATTTACTCATCAAAATCGATTGTTGGATTACTTTGAAATTTTCATGGTTTGAAAAACTGCTGGATTTCAGGATGGGAGAATAAATTGAATGAAACAATATTTATAAACCGTAACGCTGGTTTTTGTCCTGCTGTTTTGCTTTTCATTACGGTTTAAGGCTTTTTGCACATTGTCAACATTAGATTACATGCACGCTTCATGGTTTTTCAGCACAAAACTGACTGAAACATTTGTCTTTTCAGTGACATCTAGAATTGATGTGTTTGCATAACTTTCTAGGCCATTTTGCTACCAATTTAATGACCACTTTCTTATTTTCTTTGGGAACTAATGCAATGACTCTATCTGATGAAAAAGAAAACAACATTTTTGAGAAAAATTAAGTACAAATATTTTGCATAATACAAACCATCATTCGAATAACATTTTCGTGGAAAAATTTTAATAAATAAGTCGGTGAAGAAGTATTGTCGAGGACGCGTTTAAGAAATCATGATTTGTGGTGTCCACTGTCCCGGGTTGACGGTTCAATGCATAGGGCGCTGGTCGTACAAACCAATTAACGTATGTTCGAGCCCCGACCTGGAAGGATTCGTAGTGTCAGTAGGTTCGTAACACCAGCCATGCAATGGTTCTGTACGCTATGAATCGGCTGCGAAGTCTGTTGAAACAGAAGGTCAAATTCCACTACAGGAATGTAATACCAAGGCTTTGCTTTTTACTCTCAGCGGAAAATTATCAGACGTTCTAAAACCAAGTTATTTAGTTTTAATAGATGTGTTTCTAGATCCCTACGTTTTATATCAGTTTTTTTTTAAATTGGTGGTTGTTTAGAATCAAAACTGCGATTTTCCTCGAAAAATCTGCATTTTACACTTGTAAAACCACCCCAAAGTAACAAAAAGAAAAAAGTAAAACGTTGGGGTCTGGTATTTTACATGTAGAAAGTGCGCGAAAAATTAAAAAAAATCGATTTAATGGTTTTCGAATGATGATGGACAGGGACTTTTTAAAACTTGCTTTCGAGAAAAACGCGTTGAACAAATCGTTTATAAGATCGAAAAAATCATATATTTTCTTTGTTTGTTGTCATAATAAAACATTTCAACAATGTTTTGTCAAATTTTCAAGGCAAATTTGATTAAATATTTTTAAAATGTTTTACTATAACAAAATACAGCAAAAATAAATGATTATTTGAAGGTGTTAGACCCTACCTGCCCCTTAAAGTTATTTATCACACGAGACAGCAATTTTTCACTGATAATTTCTTGTTCCGACGACATTAATGACGACATCAATTACCATGAAACATGATAGATGTAAGTAATACACTATGATTAATATTTACTGAAATTTTTAGGTTTCTTTACTCACACTATTTAAAAGTTACCGCAAATTTTCGTTGCGCTCGAATACATCTTACAAAAATTTCGTAATTTTATATAATTCCAAAATAGATAGATCGCTAAACGATAAATTTATTTCTTTACCCAACTGTCCAGGAAGAATATAAATTTTTTTGAGAGCACTCTTGCTAGGAGTACAGGGAGGTATAAGTTCAATGATGCAGTACTACTGCGGCACTGGACCGTTCCCATTACCGGGCCAGTTTCAAGTCTCTCCGAAAGCGATCCATCTTTCGAGACGGTGATTAGATTTCT
This sequence comes from Malaya genurostris, assembly GCF_030247185.1. NCBI lineage: Eukaryota > Metazoa > Arthropoda > Insecta > Diptera > Culicidae > Malaya > Malaya genurostris. Next base: position 246,712,866 of record NC_080572.1, on the reverse strand, counting down.
GTCCTGACTTGTGTTTTCTCGGTTCACCGGGTTTGGGGGGGAGGGGGGATTTGGATTGCCGGTTAAAGGTGCTTGTTCAAATGGTACGACCGGAACGAAGATACTCGCCAACGCGCGGACCATTCCCGAAAGCACATGCCGAATTTAAGATAAATTTGTTTTGATATGGCTACGTTTTACGATCTTAATTTAAAGCTTACGGATGGTCCAAATATCATTGCCCTCTTAGTCTTTATATGGTCCGTTTCGGATAGCACCATGATGGTGAGGAGGACGGAGGCGTGAAGCGCAAGGACATTAATTTTATCTGTCACTTGTGTGAGAAGAGCGCGAACTCGAAAGGCAATAAATGGATGCTGGAACAACATTTGTTAACAAGTGGCTTCTTTCGACTGTGGGTATGTATGTTTAGTTCAGAAGAAACATCTTGTGCTGTGTTTGGGTTGAAGATTTTAAAGCACCGACCCAAGGTGTACTTAATGTTGTTCTGTGAGTGTGGTGAATTTATTTAGTGGTGTTTTGTTTTTCTTTTCGGTGATAAGTAACCGTAACCGTAACCGTGTCCGTGGCTGCAACCGCAGGAGAACGCTCGACTGTTACCTGCTATTCATAAGGAATTAGTTCTAGAGGCTTGCTTTATTTAGTGCTTAAGGCGTATAACCGAATTAAATTTTCTGTACTTTTCGTCTTCAACTCATCAGTGCATAACTGCTTATGTTTAATTGTTATGACACCTAGCAGTGACAGCCAGAAGTTCCACAGTAACAAAAAATACACTTTCTTGCCATTGAAACTTACAGCAATGTAAGTAAATGTAAGAATTACTTCTGTGTAGTCGCTGAATATAGATACATTGTCATCTTTGTCATCAGTCTCAGAGGATTCAGAATCTGTGATCACCATAGCATCAGCAGAATTTTTCCTCACAGCGCAATGGTGGAATTTGCATCATTTCGTATCTTTTCCAAAACTGTATGTCATCACTAATTTTATGCTCACGTAAATCCTTTGCCCTAATTTTACTCGCTTTCTGCCTACACGGTGCACACGAAACATCATTTGCTTGCAAAAAATCGAATTTCTCAAGAAGGGAAGAAGACACCCAAAGCAACGAATGTTTTTGTTTTTTTTTGCTAACATGAGTCTTAAAGTTAAATGGATTGCAGCCACTCTTTTGGATTTTTAAGTTAATTTTTACACCGCAATCTTAACTGAAACGTTGCTAACAGTAAACTGTCAAAGTTAGGATTCGATCAGTGGCGCGACATGTGTCGACAAGTTAAGCCCGTATCCGAGCGAGTTGCGCTGCTTTACATTTCGCGCGTGCGGGTCATTATCGAAAAATTCACTACTTCGAAAGTATTAATCTTTCCACTCTGAAACTTTACCAAGATTGAGTTAAAATGGTAAGATTTCAACTAAAGAAAGAAAAAAAAAACTGTTTTAATCCACCTAGTGGTGTAATGATGCCTTCCTCATATTACTAATATTTTCAGAATTATCACCAGAAGATTTTGTGAAGAATTTTTTTTTAATCTTGAATAAAATCAGAAACTTTCTTTGGATATAAACTAACATAACTTTTTCAAATTGTATACAGTTGTGTCAAGTTGATAAGAATTTTTCTTTATTTTGCATCGCAGCACTTAATGATTAAACACACTTTACCCTATAGTTCTGGAACCGGCAATCGAACCCGGATGAAATTAAACAGCAACATATAAGACTGTAGAAACTTTTATTTGAGCCTGTTTGTGGAAATCGATCAAATCATCTATGTGAAAATTGAATGAGTCTCGTTTTGAACTTTTTGACTACTACTTCTGGTACTTCTGGAACCAGGAACTTGAAACTAGTATAACCAAAGTCGGTTCGTTTAGTAAGTAACTAATATAGCCTACAAATTGAATCAGTTTTAAGCCAAATCTAGAAGAATTGTACCCTTCGTCGCTCTAAATGACGGTGTGAAATTCAATAGCAACCTACAAGATTACGAGATTTTTTTATGAGTGACATTATTTGATACATACCCACACACCCACATACATTGCTCAGCTCGATGAACTGTGTCGAATCATATAGAACACTTAGGCCTTCGGGTCAATTTCCACTGGTCAATTTTTCAAGTGATTGTATAAACTTTCTTTATGAGAAAGGCAATAAGTGCACTTTTTTTGAAAAGCATCTCTATCATGATCTTGTAATAACACTAACAAGTAGGTACAAATTGAATAAAAGGATTAGAAATTTACATATTTTTCACCTGAAGAACACAATGTGGCAACCCAGTACGCTTTACGAAATTGAACAAAGCACGCTGTGAATGGAGCAAAGCCGCATGTACCGTTGCGTACCAGTTTTGCATCGCCATTTTTTTTCGATTATAGAGGTTTTAACATTGTTGTCATAAACCTCTTTGGACCAGAAAAGTTTTCTGACCCTATGTGCGGGGTCGGGAATCGAACCCAGGTGGGCAGCGTGAAAGACATCGACTTACCCATAACGCTATAACGTTCGTTGAATTTGAATGTTTTGACACTCATCGTCCTATAATTTCGGAACCGGAAGTCGGATCAGGATGAAATTTCACAGTATATTTAAAGACAATGAGAGCTTTAATTCGAATCATAAATCGTGAATAACGGCTTAACCGCAGCTGAGAAATCGACGAGAGATCCGTTTTTGGAGATTTTCTTCACTATTACCGGTGCTTTCGGAAGCGGAAACCGGGGACTAGTAGTCGTAAAGTAGTTTTATATAATCACTAACTGATAAGATCCGTCAACTAGATCAATTTAGCAGTAAGTTTTATAAAACTGTGCACGTCGTGTCGCCATCGCTTGTGAAAAAATATTCATGAAATTGAAAATTTTCACCAATCGAACTGTAATACCGGAACCGGAAGTCGGATCTGGATCAACTTCTCGAGGACTTTTTAAAGAATTTTAAGACCTTTTATTTGCTTCTTAGTTTGTGAAAATTGGTCAAGAAATTTCCGAGAAAATTGATTGCATATTTTTTCAAAAATTTTCAAATATTTCCTTGTAATTCCGGAACCGGAAGTGGGATCCAGATAAAACTCAGGAATATTGTATAAGGCTGTAAGACCTTTAATTTAAATCTAAGTTTGTGAAAATCGGCTCAGCCATCTTTGAGAAACGATTGTTACTATTTTTTTTTATTTTTTGGTGCATATCACCCTGTAATTCCGGAACCGGAAGTCGGATCCATATGAAACTCAGGAACTTTGTATGGGACCTCAAGATTTTTCATTTGAATCTAAGTTTGTGAAAATCGGTTAGGCTATCTCTGAGAAAATTGAGTGACATTATTTGTCATATACACACATACATACACACACTCACTCACTCACACACACACAGACATTTTCCGATCTCGTCGAACTGAGTCGAATGGTATATAACACTATGGGTCTCCGGGCCTCGGTTCAAAAGTCGGTTTTCACAGTGATTGCATAACCTTTCTATATGAGAAAGGCAAAAACCCTTCTTAGTCCACTTAGTGGAATTTTCATATATCTTGAAAAATCACCATAGGAGGGGGTACATGAAATTTTCGAAATCGAACAAATAATTTTGATGCCAAAAGGCTTAGAATTGCATGAAACGTCGAGATTTAGTGTCATCTCGAAAATATTTTTTTTTTTGAAAAAGTCGACTTTTTGGGACAAAATATCAAAATTCCCAGAAAGTTGATTTTTTCAAAAAAATTTTTTTTTGAGATGACACTAAATCCCGACTTTTCATGCAGTTTTAAGAGTTTCGGCATCAAAAAAAATTTTCGATTTTGGAAATTTCATGTACTCCCCCCTTTGGTGCTTTTTCAAGATCGAAAATTTTCAAACCTTAACCGCAGGGCAGCACCCATTACGCATGTCCGATTTAGCTCAAATTTTGCATGAGGACATTTTTCGAGGTGCTTAAAATTTTGAGCGCTAGCGCTTTACGAAATTAGAAGTGATCCCAAAATATTGGCACCCTTATATGTATAGGAGCGGTAAAAATCAACGTGTTTTGTCGGTTACGTCACTTATACAATCATATCTCCGGAACCAAAAGTCACAGCCATTTGATCTTTGAACTTGATGAAAGGCCCAATAGTAGCTTTCAAACGAGCCCAAGTTTGTTAAAATCGGTTCAGCCATTTCTGAGAAAATTGAGCGCGTATAAATATCTTCGAAAAGTTCACACAGACATTTTACGATCTTGTCGAACTGAGTCGAATGGTATATAACACTATGGGTCTCCGAGGCTCCGTTCAAAAGTCAGTTTTTCCAGCGATTCTGATACCTTTCTATAGAGAAAGGCAAATCTTTGCCCAAGTTTGACATTGTTTTTATTTGATTATTATTTTTTAACGTTTTTCATAAAATAAACTATAAAAGTTGTTTTATGGAATCGTTTATTTGACAGCTTAAGAAAAGATGCACATTTCATGTCTTGGACGAATTTTTGTATCTTTATTGGTTTTTTCAGTATAGGCTGTTGAAAAAAGGCTCTTTTTGTGAACGCGAAATTTAAAAAAAAAAAGATATCTCGAAAATGCCACGTACCACATATTGAAATAAAAAAATACATGTCGAATATTTTCGAGTTGGCGTCTTCACAAAAGTTGTTTGTAATCAAATGACGTTATTTTTGATGAAAAAAGTTACTAGGGTGGTCCTTATTTAGATTGAAATCTAAAATTTGACCTTCTTAATTGAACTCAAAAAAGATTTACCCGGGTTGAAGTGATTTGCAAACCAATAACAAATTCTGTTAATAAAACCAAACATCTCAATGGTAGAAATTAACATTATTTAGTTTGAAATAAGAGTTAAAATATCAAAAATCATAACACAATTTGCATGAGAAAATAGCTACAAAATATAAAATTCTGTCATTGTAATATGAAACAAAGAACAAAATATTTATAGAATTTCTCAATTATTTTGTATTCTAGCATTCAGAATAGAGTAATATTATAAGTATTTCTCTCATCTGATTCTGATGCAGTTTATTCAATAGTATTTTATTTGAAGATAGAACTACTGGATCAATTTACTTAATGAAATTGGAACAGCTCATCAATAACGAAATAAGCTATTATAACTAATTTTGATGTTAAACAGGTATTGTATAATTTCTTGATTCCTTGGATGCAATATCACGAAAATATCAAGTATCACTGTGATAAAACAGAAACATCAAGCCGAAATATGTTGTTATTATTTTGATCTTTGTTTGCTATTTACACCTACCCGGGTAGTTGTACAATAAAGTTGTAGGAAATTTTATGTTGAGTAACTTTGACGAAAAAAGCACCTCTTGAACATTTCATTTGATCGAGTTACCTAAATTTTCCCGAGTAAAAGTAGGGTGGCTCCTGAAAAATAACTTTTTTGTTCTAACTTTTTTGTGTTTCGCCTTCGGCTCGTCAGTGCTTAAAGCAGTTCAAGTAGAACTGCCATCTCCGCCTAGCAGTCCAACTTAAACCGCTAAGCAGACGCAAAGTCCACACTACTTTTGTGACCCTTTAAGAATATAACACTAGGTGCCATATCCTATCTGACGTCTCGGGCGTAAACCTTTGCAATGTTTTTGAGTTTTTTAAAGATATTTTTAAGACTTATTGAAATAAGTTAAAAAAACGTGATTAATCCACCTAGCAGTGAGATGATACGTTTTTTTATCAATCCGCATGTGTTTTTTTGCATGGATATTCTTAGGTGTTTTAGTTCTCATAACATTATTTTAATTATCGTCGTTTCAAACGGCAAATTGAGATTTTAATCACTCATTACCCTGTAATTTCGAATCTGCAAATCGTATCGAATTTCAATCTTAACGTGTGACATTCGATTGAACATTCCATGAGATGTCGAAGTAAGTTCCACTTTAGAGTTTTTCGTCATTATTTATGGTACTTCCAGAGCTGGTATTCAGGAACTATCATAACCCAAAATGATTCGAATGGCCATAAATTAATACGCCAAACAATTTACATCTTCTATATCGGTATGAATTTTAAAAATTCATCATCTGTAATTCCAGAACCGGATAAAATTCACCAATTTTGTATGGGACCTTAAGTCCTTTAATTTGAATTTTTGTTTTTGAAGTTCGATTTGGTCTTTTTGAAAAAATGATTAAACTATGAGAAACGTTTCGAAACTGGATCCGGAGTTCTAAGATCGGTGTAGCCGAAATCAGATAAATTCATCTTAGGAGTGTGTAGACATGTTTGAGAAATTGTAGTGCGAATTAAAATTTGGGGGTACATTCCGAATCCAAAAAAGAATACCGCTTAAACTGAAATAAATTTATTTGGTATTCTACTATTCAAATTTGCAAACCCGATAAACCTGATTAATTTATGTGAAATGGACATTTTTATACTAATCACCCTGTATCTTCTAAACCAGAAATCGGATCTGACTAATTTTTATAGGATTTTAAGACCTCTCATTTGAATCATAGATGATTCTTAGATCTCTTTTGAATCTTAGATCGGTTCAGCCATATACGAGAAAAATGAGTTACACAGTTTTAATTTCGTTTCATGTATCATCCTGTAGTTCCGGAACCAGAGGTCGAATTTTCGAAAGTTTGAGCGAATTCTATACCTATTTTGTATATATATATAAAAAGGTAAAAATGACACCATTTCAATTTTCTGTTCAATTTTTAATTTTATTATGACCTTCCTGCTTGACTAGTTTTTAATGAAAAACAATCATAACTTTTTACCGGTAGCTCATATGATAAAGCTTAGTTTAGCAAAATTGTACGCAATAATTAGTTCAACAACTTTTTGCATTTCTCATATAGAAAGGCTATACAATCATTATGAAAACCGACTTTTGAACCGAGGCCCGGTGTCATGTACCATTCGACTCAGTTCGACTAACTGAGCAAATGTCTCTGCGTATATGTGTGTGTATGTATGTACAGTGCAGGCCAAAAGTTTGAATACACTAAAAAACATCAGTTTTCAAGTTTATTTATTTATTTTTTATAATCAAATCTCGACTATTCAACCGACCATGCCTTTCTCCCCAAGTAGCACATGTAACTTGTTAATAAAAAATAAGAACAAAACAGATGCTGCATAATGGTCGCATGACAAATACGACGAAACAAGTCGCATTATGATGGTGATAATGGAGTCAAAATAATGTTACGAATTGACATCTCATCATACTAAGTTACAATAAGTTCCAACGTAACATTTCGGTAATCTAACTCTAATGACGTGCTCGCATTTACTGTTTTTAGTCGCCAACTGGTCATCGTAACAAAATGTGACAATGAACAAGTGACACACTTCAGTATAAAGTTAAGTAATGATTTCATATCGGTTACCGTTTTCGTTGTGATGCAACTAAGAAATACAAGTACAGTGTCGGTTGAAAGCTACCGTGCATTATCTCGGACAATGATATTAAATCAATGTGTAAAATAAGTAGAAAATTCCTTCAGTTTAAAAAATTGGCTAAAGTCGAATCTGCGCTTATACGCTATTTTTTTGCCGGTACATGTGCGAAGCAAACTTGATCGTTTTGAGAAGTACATTCGCATTACCAGAGAGAATATTTCTACACTTTGTCACGGCAGTGTATGCATGGAAACACTTATGCCATGACCAGGGAACCAAATATTCATTAAATTTAAAAAAAATGCAATTTTTAACTATTGCGATTGGTCAACTGTTTTAACTTTGGAATATGAAAAACTAATATTAATCACAAAAAAGTTCTAACTGAACACATTTCGACTTTTTAGCTGTAAATTTCATATAACGGGAATAAAAATATGAATATTATTTTGTATGCCGATGTTCTAAAACCCAAAATATCGAAGGCGCGCACGTTTTCAATAAGTACAATGATCAACTTCACCATAAATATCGAATAGCACTTAGATTTTGAGTAGATATAGTGAATTTAAGGAATATTAAATTCTATATTTTAGCTCTTATAATCGGATGCCAATTTTTGGTCGTAAATGTTGAATGGGAAAAACACCAACAAATTGTAACTTGACACAAACTTATATTTTCTGCTTCATTGTGACTTATTTGCGCGCTGAATCAAATCAAATATTCTTTACTGAGAAATTGTTTGGCAACCATTGGTAAGTCGCACAAGCTCCGCCTCTTACGCTTTTCAGGTTACATAGCAGTTATAATGCACGTAGCAAAGTCTTCAACTTGTTCCATGAATTTGTGTCATATAAGTTACTGTCATTGAAGTGTAATAACGTGTGCTACTTGGGTCATGAAGCCGGCGTTTGACAGTAGTTAATGAAAGCGGTGAATCCAAACACTCATTAATTTCGATTCGAATATCTGACGCAGATTTGCGTCCATCATCTTTACTAATAGCAGAAATCTCGTAGTCGTAGTTGTAGTTGGTTTTTGTGCTCGAAACGGTTCAAATTGAATTGCCGAGTTTTGCATAAAGCAGTTCAATTTGAACTGCTATGCACTGATGAGTCGAAGACGAAAAAAATGCACATCTAATGTCTGTACAAGGTGGAATACCGATAACTCATGTAAATGAAGTGATTTGATCATAAAACATAAACTTGAAAACTTTGTGTATTCAAACTTTTGGCCTGCACTGTATGTAAGTGTGAATGTGACAAATAATATCAAACGGTCGTCAAATGGTGAGATAACTAAGTCCTCACAAGTCTCTATCTCATGCCTCCCCGAGCATCTATGATGACATTTGGTCAATAGAACGGCGTCGACTGGGTGCTATCGCCTTCTGCGTTAGTAGCAGAATGAGAGGGTGCGAAATGGCTTGTAGGTTGAAGCCCATCCTAAAATGCAGTGTTTATCGTAGTATATTACAACATATAATTCTGTTGTTTATTACATCATGCATTATTATTATTATTTTAATTATTATTATTATTATTATTATTATTATTATTATTATTATTATTATTATTATTATTATTATTATTATTATTATTATTATTATTATTATTAGAAGAGCGTAACTTACACTGCGACATTAACTGTTATATTGTATTGCATTAATTCATATAATATAATTCATTGTACTATATTATATTGATTTTATTTTGTTATTTTCATAATTATATTCATTGCTATTATTATTAATTTGTCATCAATAATAATAACATATATTATTTTTCTAGATGTAGATATTATTATTGTTATTAGAAGAGAAATATTCTACTTCCTGCAGTATTGCGAAGATAGAAGAGCATAACTGACACTCTACATTAACTGTTATTTTATATCATGTTTTGTAATATATTATATTATATTGTATGACATTGTATTATATTATATTAAATTAAAATATATTATATTATATTATGTTATATTATATTATTTTGTAATCTATTATATCATTTCATGTTATATTAATTTCATTACACTATCTTTCATTGTATTTATCAATATAAAACATTTTGCACGGGGGCGTAAAGAGGAGGGAGCATCAGGGCATCGGACGAATTGATAACTGGACGAGAGATTGTGGATAGCCAGCCCAAGTCACTTGAAGGAAACTTGTTTCCTTCTGAAGGTTTGACATGAGTCTGACGCGCCCTTCTCAAACAAACCATCAGGCGGGTTCAAGCATGTATAGCGATATGCTTCATCCATCCACTGGATATTATGGTTGGAAGAGCATCTTTTATTCCCGCGGAATACGAGTAAGTGACTCTACTTACGTATCCGCCCAACCCTTTTTGTTCGCTTTTCGGTGACAGCTATAGTAAGAAGGTGAATGGATGAGTCATATCGGGGCTACTATAAGTCTACCCGCATCCACTGGCAAGTCCTTGAACTGATGGTGGCTTCACTTCACATCACATCACATCACATGTGACAAATAATATCACACGATTCTATCAGAGATGGCTTAATCGATTTTCACAAACTCAGAATCAAATGAATGGTCTTATGGTCACAAAATTCGAATTTTATCCCGATCCGACTTCCGGTTCCGGGATTACAGGGTGATATGCACCATGAGGGAAAAAATTGTCACTCACTTTTCTCGATTTTTAAACGAATGGTTTTATGATCTCATAGCTCGTTATTAAATTTTATCTTTTTCCGACTTCCGGTTCCGGAATTACAAGGCAATATGTGCCAATCCATGCGAAAATGCGCACTCAATTTTCTCGTAAATTTACTGATAAATGCATCTAGTTGGCAGACCTTAGCGGATATATAAATCTACTTTGGAACTACTAGTCCCCGGTTTCCGCTTCCGAATGCACCGATAATAGTGAAGAACCGATGTTGAACCGATTTTCACAAATCATAATTTAAATTATAGCTCACAGTGTCATAAAAGATACTGTGCAATTTCAACCAGTTACGACTTCCAGTTCAGAAATTATGCCAAATCGGTACGCATCGGTACGTGATGGTACGGAAAAAGAAAACGCCACCACCCAGCACACAGCATGCTTTGTTCAATTGTGTATAGCTTGCAGGGTTGCCACCTTTAAATCTATATTAACTTGACATAACTATTTACAAATTGAAAAGGTTATGGTAGTTTATACCGAAGAAAGTTTTCGATTTTATTCAAATTTGAAAAAAAAGAAACTCATTACCAGGGCTTGTATTGTGAATCCTCAAACGAACGAAGCAACAAAAAATATCTGCTGTGAACACTTTGCTTGACATAGCTGAATGAGAGACCTATATTAGAGAGAAACTGGATGCGTGAGAGTATATGCTACTGAGCAGACCAATTCCCCTTGCCAAGTAAATTGTCTGTGCTCTCATTCTCAGTTAACACATGAACTAAGCAATCTATGACAATGTAATGAAATGAAGGGTTCACTCTCGTTAGTATTGTACGAGAAAGAAGACCATGCCTCACGGTGTGCTACAAGACGCGAAGCAACGTCATATTTGCAATGTTTACGGTTTATTTTTAAAAAGTAGGTTTACAGAAATCATTTTTAACATAATGTTCGCATTCCAAGACCAAATTTGATCACATTTCAAACAGACTTTAAACATTTTATAGCAGAAATTTTGCATTTGAGCCCATTTCAAAACGATCCATTTGTTTCTTGGCAGTTTACACTGTGTACATATCCTAGAAACACTAAAAGCAATGTTCTTTAAATTAATATTCATCGGAACTAAAAGCTATGAAACTAGTTTCCTCATAGGCATCTACAATATGAGAACCATTCATCAAATGCTAACCTCATGAAGCATAGGTCTCAGCAAGCGGGCATATTCATGAACTAATGAACGAACGAAGCAGCTCTCCTGGCTTGGGTTGCGCTGTGAATTCTACCTGACATACGAATGTGTGTGAATAGCACAGATAGTGAAACCCTTTCGTTCATATTCGTTGCTTCAATATGCAAGCCCTGCTCATTACACCACTAGGTGGATTAAAAAAGGTTTTTTATCTTGATTTTCCCAGCCCTGATATAATGTTCGAAATTCTATATCTGAGAGTATGCTTTTAAAACAGGTTTTGTTCTTAAGATTTTGTTTCGAAAGCTTGAAATCTGAAAATAGAATAGTTTTCATATATTGAATAAATTTCTTAAATCTGGAACCCTATAACTAAACTTAATTCCATTTATCTCCACGCGAAGTTTCCATTTAAGTCCAACGTGTTTGACATGGTTTAAACTAGGTTTACTAATTAGGAATTGCTTGCAGAACTGCATTGGTCTCCGATGGATATCATTCCCGTACTTTATTGAGTATCACTGCATCATATTTTGAGTCATCAATATTGAATAGCAATCGAATGCAAATGATCGAAAACAAATTAGATTACATTCTAATGCAGAACACGATACCATAAACAACATCTTATCTAGCCCGGGCAAGTTGTAGCGCTATCCCGAGGAAGAATCTGACGGCCGTTGGCTGCCCAGTCCAAGGTGTATATCATCGTATCGTTGTATCGTCACTTCGATCCGGTACAAAGGTACAAATTCAAATGAATCAGGTACCGATCGTTGCTTCCGCTGGAATGACGACTGGAACCGGTAAATTGGGCAGTGCGCGTCGAGTTGTCGAGTCCGGAGTTGGGAGGTCCAAGTCAGCCCGGTGACAAATGGGCGGGAGGAGTGTCCGGAATTGAATTTCAATTTGTCATGTTCCGTTCGGGTACAGTACAGTATCTACAACTTTTTGGTAGATTCTCCGGTTACACGGGACCGGTTGCATTGAACCGATGTTGATTAGGTTTCGAAATGGCAAACGAATGAAGTGGCCTAATTGCTTTGGTAAACGCCAGTCGACCCCAGATTTACGGAACAATCGGAATTTGCTGTCGTCAAATAAATGGACTGAAACTCGGTACTTTACGTGACGATAAGGAACGGATAGGATGGGCCGCACTTCAAAAGCTGTATGCGGAATAAATAAGTTACGTTCCTTGTACAGCTTTTGGTCTGCAATCAGTGTAGCTTCTGATGTAGGACCGTAATTGCACCAGAAGAATTTTTCAAAGGGGGTTTCATGACCATATCTTCGTTACTTGTTTTGGTTTTCTTTTATCCATAAGGAACTTGTTTATTTGTTTATTTGTTTAATGGAACATCTATTTTGATGTGGACATTACTAACGTCGTTATTAGCAATGCATAAGTGGAGAATCGGACCAAAAAAAAATCAAGTGAACGAACAAATAGATAGACTATCTGAGTTAACTGAGCATTCTAGCATTGGAATTGGCAACCAAGCAGTACTAAATACATCGAATAAAGTCTGAGTAAGACCGGCTAACTTTGTTACTTTTTTCCGTCTTCTTTTTGTGAAACTTAAATATATAATATTATCACAATCGATGTTCAATCCCAATATTGTTTTTTCATGTTTATGATAGTGCATAGAACAGAAATGACTATTCTGCCATTATTATTCATTATTTTCACCAAAAGTAGTTTTGAAAAAAGTAATATCCTAGTTTTATTTATGTTTCATACACTTCTTGCGACTTTATCGTGTGATCGCCATATTCAAGCGAACAAAAGCTTTTTAGGTTGAGTACGCAAAATGTCTGTGTGTATATGTGTGTGTATGTCCCAAGTAGCAATCAGAACTTGTTAAAATTGACACACGGAACGACCGAAATTAGCTCTGCGCCTAATTCGTATTACTGTTTTTGAATTAGTTGATTTTAACAATAAAATTTCCAAAATAACTATAAAATTAGTTAAAATTGAGAATTTACTTTGCTGAAAAAACTCTTAGTTTTAGAGAATGTGTTTAGTTGGTGAATATCCTGGACTCAAACCAGCAATATTTCAATCCAACACGAAATTCTCATTGACAACTAATTTTGTTATTAAAATCAGAAAAATTGTTTCTATATATCTATTACCATCATTACTGAAGGACAGCACAAAAAACCAAAACTGAAATGGGTATTATTAACAAGTTTATTAGCCAAAAACTCATGAGAAGTGTCAAAGCAAAACGATCCATTAAAAAGCTAAAAAGGACAGTCTTATTGAAACTGCTTGAACATTGTTTTGATGTTTTTCGCATGTGTTCGATATATCTTTATTTAAATTTCTAAACCGATATGTAAAAATGTCGTAAACTGTTAGTGGAAATCGTATTTATTCAGAATTTGTGCGCACTTGAAGCGATTGTGCGTAATAATGTTTTTACGCGGAACAGTGAAGTGAATTTCGAATGTTTCACTCTAATTGTGATGAAGTTTTTTTGTATCTTCAAACCTTCCGAGCTGCGCCGTCCGGTGTACTATTTGTATTCGGTTTTTGTTTTCCGAGTGCTTAAAGTTTTCAGTGAGAATGAAGAAACAGTGATTTAGAAGAAAAAAAATTCAAAAAGATGTTTACGTTTCGTTTATGTCTTTTTCTCCAACACAACATCGTATTTATACCTGCCAATATAGAAAAGACAACCGCGTCTGAATTTTTTTCGGCAGTAGTGTGCCATCTAGTGGCTAGTAGTCATTAAGGTGTTACCGTTTCGGTGACAGGGCGCCATATAGCTGCAGATTGCAGAAGCCAATTCAACCATTCATATTGGTTGAAAACAACATTATATTTCTTTAATTCAACTAAAAAATTAGTTGACTGGATATGCCTTAGCTAAGAAATGACAGTACGTTTAATTTGTGAATTCAACTAAAAAAAATAGTCATTTCAACAAATATTTTATTATTATTAAGGGAATGAGAATAAAAAATCTAAATCAGCAAAAGTAAGATTTTTTTAGTTGTCTCAAAAAATAACTAACTAAAATCAGCAAATCAACTAAATTTTTCGCGAAAATGCTGATTTCGGTCGTTCCGTGCATGTTTCAGAATTGCTACTCTACGGATATTTTTGTTTGATATGTTAGACAAGTGATTCCACGTGTTTTTGTTACAAATGTGAAAATCATTCATAAGATTACTGCTTGTTAAATCAACTCAAAAATCTGAAAGAATTATGTTCCAGATCGGTTTTATTAATCGACTGTACAATATGCTCATTTAAACAGTTTCATTTCCAGTTTTCTCACAACTAATATTACTGCTGTGAAACATATGAAACAATAAACTTGTTGCATATCATGCAAACAAAGTGCGCTTTTCTAATCACACAGTAGTTGCGGGAAGAGTTAAGAAATCCAATACAAAAGCAATGTTTGCTACTGCGTATGTGTGTATGTAAAGTTTTTTTTTTGCTCTAACTTTTTTCGGAGATGGCTCAACCGATTTTCACAAATTTAGATTCAAATGAAAGGTCTTGTGGTCCCATACAAAATTGCTGAATTTTATTTGGATCTGACTTCCGGTTTCGAAATTATAGGGTAAAATGTGCAAAAATTTAGAAAATAAGTGAACTTTTCTCATAGATGGCGCGACCATTTTTCAGGTTCAAATGAAAGGTCCTCTGATCCCATACGGAATTTCATCCGGATCCGACCTCCGGATCCGGAAATATAGTATAAAGTGTGTTAAAATTGTTATACCATAACTGAAAAGTAAACGTAAAAAAATTTCTAAGTCGACCTCAAATCTTCTTCAATTGATAGTTTTTATCAGTAGTCGATCAAACAAACCGGTATTTGGTTATTCTTTCAAGAATCGAAGAAAATTATTTTGAAGAATACCACAGTATTAGATATGATAGTACGATTGATTTGAGAAAGGCATTACACCACTAGGTGGATAAAAACAGGGTTTTCAACTAATAACTAAAACCATAGTTGTGATTAAAAATATCTTAGAATCAAGTAACTATAACTTATAATTGATAGTTAGTTCAATGTTTATGTTGAAAAGAAACACTGCTGTCACCTTGTTTCAACCAGTAAAACATAAAAAAACATGTACGTGCTCTTGTTGCGACATAGTTGGGCTAAGTGGTATCAGAACCAGAGCTGCAAATTGTCAGTCATGTCAAATGACCTTGACAGACTGACTAAAATCATCGTCAACTGTAATCAGTACGGTCAAAGTGTCTGTCAAATGAGATAGTTCTATGACCAAGTAAAAGTATACTCAGTCAAGGACAGATGACTTATTTTGTTTTCTCTCTCATTCTCCTATTCCCTGTTGAAGTAAAAAAATTCCATGAAAGTACTAACACAAACATTAATTGATAAAGTTCATTGTGCTTTGCAAAAAATCATCGGACTTCGGAGTTTATTGGTGTAAATGAATTTAATTCAATGTTTATGCTGCTTGATTAATATTTAGTCACATCGTAATCAAGCAGTGACAGGAGAAATGAAGATAATATCAATCACATCGCAATCAATGAGCGTCATGATGAGTATAATATCAAAAGAATTTAAGTTATGACAAATCGGCTCTCAGACACTCAATATATGATGATTGGTAGAGCCTAGTTGGCAGCAGTCCAGTGAGATAAGCTTTCCCATCTTCGTCGTGTAATGTTGCTAGTTGACAGTGACATTTAGCAGCTCTAATCAGAAATAGTTACGGGTTGCTACTATTGAAGTCAAATAACTTATTTTCAACTAGTATCTAGTAGCATAGTTTTGATTAAAGATATGTTTGGATTAAGTTACGGTAGCGTATGAATTATAATTATTTCAATATGACAAAAAGATGTGGTGAAACCTTAAAAACTATTTCGTAACTAATTAGGGTCAGGGCTCCCTATTTCATCTCATTTGTAAGGACGTTACCTTAAAAACCTGGTTTAGCCACTAAAATCACTACAATTTTTTCATATTTCTGCTTAACTCGCCTTGTTCCACATTGGGAATTGATTCATATTCCTTGCAAACTAAAATAATATTCAAAAAATCAGATAAAAACACTTCTGATATGTTCACTACTGTGCTCCTAATTTCATCTCAAAGGTTTTTTATTCATCCTATCGTTGGTCCTTTGTTCATCCCATGAATTAGCAATGGAGACAGAAATAAAAAAATATATGCACTATTACACTCTCAGGCTCAAAATGTCAGAATTTTCCTTAAAAAAGGACCTAATGCCAACTATGAGACAACACACGATATTTTTAGAAACAGTTTGGAATCATTTCGACGTTTAAATTTTTTTGGATAGTTTTCGTTACCTTTCGATTTAAATTTAAAATTTTAATGTGCGGTTAATTTGGAAAACTTAAAAAGAACAAAAAAAAAAAAAGAATTGTTACTTTTTAATAATAAGCCCTTCTAAAAACAAAATGCAGAACCAGAGATGCCATTTATACAGATTTATCTGTATTGTATGGATTTTTGCGTTCGCATACTGACCTAAATCAGAGTAGGGTGACAGAGGTATTTTAGCCACTTTATATATTTTAGCCCACCTAACAAACTTTATGGATTTAACCGAAGTTAAATAACCCATGTTGCATCAATTTGAAGCAAATCACATTTAATTACCTATTACGGAAGGGTTTTTCAAAGATATTACAACATTGGTGAATATTTTTACAAAGTGGGCCAGAATAAAATAAATCCTAAAGTGGACCAAAATACCTCTGTTACCCTACAGTTTTTATACAGATTTTCTAAATTCAATACAGATTTGTAAAAGTTAATAAAAAGTGAGAAGTAAAAAGTTAGACTTTACTCTCTGAATATCTATTCGCATTTGATTGCAGTGATTCTTTAAAAGTTTATTAATCAACGAACAAATCACATGTAAAAATGGACATTTTTTGTGCAAATATTTGATGATGAACACTGATAAACATTTATATTAAAATTTTAAACCAATTTGAACTTTTAACGAATTATTAATTTTAGTTTGACGTAAAGCCGCCATGACTAAGTTCAGTTTTTGCAATGACTGAGCGGAAATATATATTGGAGAAGCCAAGTGATAGAAAAACTAACAGAAAAGATGAATTTTTGGAAAAATATACGCTCAGAGACAGGACTCGAACCTGCGTTCTTATGCATTCCGTGCATACGCGCTACCATTTAGTTTTTCTTTCACTTGGCTTCTCCAATATATATTTCCGCTCAGTCATTGCAAAAAAAAACCAATTTGAACTGATTCATTCTATTAGTGAAAACAGATAGAGCAGATACATATGTTCTATGAAAATATCTGGCATGAAGCACACACACTTAACAGCATTAAGTTGACATATAGCAGAAAGAAACCAGTGCTACCAGATTTGGCACAATGGTTATTTCAATAGTATTTAACACGCTATTTCTGGTAATATTCGAAGCCGAAACAATTTTATTGAAATATAAATATCAACAATACAGTTAAACTAATGTCACGGATACCAAAAAATACTTGTTGATGATAATTTGAAGAAGAAACTTTTTTTTTTGTACCATCATGAGAAAACTTGGCAACTTTGCGAAACCAAATGAGATGAAAACAAAGCGCAATCAAGTGAACTAAGTGAAAAACTTTCATCTCATATTGTTGAAGACTTTTATTGTTTGTCGGGTAATTTTTTAACTTTTTAATCGTTCATTAAATCAGTGACAAATGAACATTACTAATTAATTACTAACAAAGAGGACACGATTTTTTGGCTTAAAATTAACTTCATTCGTCAACGCAATCTCCATCAAGAGCAACGCAATCATTCCAGCGCCGTTCTAACATTTCAATACCACTTTTGTAGAACGATTTATTTTTTGCCTTAAAATAGGCCAGCGATAATCTTTTCATTCGTGTGAAATTTCATACCGGTGAGCATTTTTTTCAGGTCAGCAAACAGCCAGTAGTCGTTGGGAGCCAAGTCTGGCAAATACGGTGGATGTGAGAGCAATTCGAAGTTCAATTAATGTAGTTTTGCCATTGTTTTGATTGACTTGTGACACGGTGCGTTGTCTTAATGAAACAAATTTTTTCTTTGCCATATACGGTCGTTTTTTTTTGCAATTCCAACCTTCAAACGTTCCAATAACCCTATATAATATTCACTATTAATCGTATTTCCTTTCTCAAGATAGTCGTTAAATATTACACCACGCACATCCCAAAATATCGAGGCCATAACCTTTCCAGTCGGTTGATATGCGCTTCGGACGAGGTTCACCAGTGGCTGTTCACTCAGATGACGATCGTTTTGATTCCGGTGTGAAATGATGAATCCATGTTTCATCCATTGTCACATATCGACACAAAAGTTCCGGTTTGTTACGTTTAAACATGGCCAAACACTGCTCAGAATCATCAACACTGTTCGTTACAACAAGGATCACCCTAGATTACATTCCTGGCCATCAATAGTCGATACAGTATCTGCACAGCATCTATAACTACCTGATCCATTTATATACAACGTGAAGCACCATTGGAATTTACTAATAACATCTTTAACACAATGATACCAATGACGAGAGGGTGAGTTACCATCAACCCATCTATTTCACGATCGGAGTCTGGATTCTAGCCTGGTGATTACTCAAGATACGATCGAGAGTCAGTCGAAATTGGAGCCTTAGCAAGAAAGGGCGCAAGACCCGTACGCATTTTAACTTGTTAGAATTAAGAATAAAAAATAATCGTAGTTATATGAAATAAGTCTAAAATAACTGTGTTCCTTTTTATAAAGATGTTAAGTCAGTAAAAGCGCGAGTTTTTATTATGCATGCATGCATGGTTATTCCCGAGTGATTGTCCGGAGAAATACTGCAAGGCATTAACGAGATTACGGTGTTGGAATTGGCTATCCCAATATTCAAGCCGCTATCGAAAACAGAAGGAAGGTAATCGGCCGGTTCCCAACAAACACGTTCTCGTTTTTGGTCAACATTGAGCACCCAATTTGAACAGAGCTTTATCATAGTCAAATTCTCATGTAATGCAAAGTCAACAAGTTCTTTTGATTTGTTTACGATGTCAGCTAACTCACGCAACTTCACTTTTTGATCATTCAAAATCATCGGTTTCTCTACAACCACGTTTCAAGTTAGCAAACCAACGTTTTATTGTTGTTTCTGATGGAGTGGAGTCTTCATAACACTGTTCAAGCCATTGCTTCGCTTGAACGGTATTTTTTTCTTATCAAGAAGCAGTGTAAAATTAAAACACGAAATTGCTTTTGATCCATTGTTCTGAAAGTAACAAAAGCAGCGTCACTCTTAGCACAATAACTTACAAACTAATGAATAAAATATCATGAAACTTCAACAGCTGAAAAAAGGGTGACTGCAAAAAAAAAAACAAACTAGCGCCATCTATGTGTTAGGCCCGGGACAGTCAGCTCATGTGTTAGCATCGCTTGCTTAGAGCGAATTTTAGATCCCGTCGAAATCACCAACATAGCGTTACCTGTGGAAAAGTCTGATGAGTCCTCATCCTTCCTTAAAGTATGTGAAGCATCATCATTTTCTCACTATAACATAATTTATCCTTCCCCGTGAACGACGGGGTGGCAGATAATGGTGACTGTTCATGTTGTTGGGATGTTCGATCCGAATTGGAATGGTATGAATGTTCAATATCATTTTCTAAAAAAACTCTTTTCAGTCAAACATAAAAAATCACTTTAATATCAGTATGCAATTCGCCAAAAACAACAGATAGCGGAAGTGTTTACCCCCAACGTTGGATATTTTCCATTATTTTGGGCCTCATTCACACGGACAAACTACTAGAAGGTTGTTTTTATTACTCCATTAATCTGTATCGATTCCAACACATGCTTAATTATATATATTAGCTGCAATTAAAAGTTTCGCTCGTTAATATAATGCAAAAATGTCTTATATTTTGAATTAAATTTGCGGTGCTGAAATTATAATATAAACTCGCAAGAAATGTCCCCGAGTTCCATAAGCTTGTTAGCACCAGAAAAGCAGAATTTATGGAGAGTTTACTGAATGCTTTCACGCTTGAAAACAAAGTAACGAACTCGAATTAGCTGATTTCAATCAACAACATTGACAAAAGCGAGTCGGAATTGCACTGAAAGGCGCTAGTGTGAGCGAATAGCGATTATCAACACGATGGTAGAAAGACTGAACAAAAAATCATAACATTTTTGCCTTTCTCATATAGAAAGGTTATGCAATCACTGTGAAAACCGACTTTTGAACCGAGGCCCGGAGGGCCGAGTGTCATATACCATTCGACTCAATTCGTCGAGTACGCAAAATGTCTGTGTGTGTGTATGTGTGTGTGTGTGTGTGTGTGTGTGTGTGTGTGTGTGTGTGTGTGTGTGTGTGTGTGTGTGTGTGTGTGTGTGTGTGTGTGTGTGTGTGTGTGTGTGTGTGTGTGTGTATGTGTGTGTGTGTATGTGCGTATGTGTGTATGTAACGTTTTTTTGCACTAACTTTTCTCGGAGATGACTCAACCGATTTTCACAAACTTAGATTCAAATGAAAGGTCTTGTGGTCCCATACAAAATTCCTGAATATTATTTGGATCCGACTTCCGGTTTCGGAATTATGGGGTAAAATGTGCAAAAAATTGTGAAAATAAGTGCACTAATTTTTCTCAGAGATGGCTGAATCGATTTTCACAAACTTAGATTCAAATGAAAGGTCTTGAGGTCCCATACAAAATTCCTGAATATTATTTGGATCCGACTTCCGGTTCGAGAGTTATGGGGTAAAATGTGCAAAAAAATGAAAATATGTGTTCTAACTTTTCTCATAGATGGCGCGACCGATTTTCACAAACTTAGGATCAAATGAAAGTTCCTGTGTTCCCATACGTAATTCCTGAATTTTATTCGGATCCGACTTCCGGATCCGGTTATATAGGGTACAGTGTGTTAAAAATTTTATACCATCACTGAAAAGAGCGAAAACCGTAAAAAGTTTTCTAAATCGACCTCAAATCTTTTCCAATTGATAGTTTTTATCAGTAGACGGTCAAACAAATCTATTTCGATTATTCTTTTAAGAATCGAAGAAAAATAATTTTGAAGAATACCACAGTATTATATTGGTATGATAGTATGATTGATATGAGAAAGGCATCATTACACCACTAGGTGGATTAAGACAGGTTTTTATGCTCACATCCGACTAACAAGAAGAAGTAGGAAGCATAACCTAAGTTTACATATAAATCGTGCGCTTCGGAGAGATGGAACACGTTCGACCCCGTAAGACATCAGCATATTTTTTCTCGGCCTTCATTTAGATCGGTTTTTGTATTATTATTACGCCTTCCGGCACAGCGTAAACATGTGTGCGATGACAGCGAACTTCTTCCGGAGTGGGAAGACGGAATGGCAAAGCGGAATAGTCATTCGCACAACTCACCAGCAGCGCAGAGCAATAATAACAACCGGGAATTTTTTTTCCCCGATTGACCTTTTCGCCGGAGGAGCTGTCGACGACACAAATGACATTCAACATCGCTAGAACTGGGTTACCGTCTTTCACGTGTCAGATTAATAAACGGAAAGACAACAGAGAAAGGGGAGGGGAGTTACGGGGGATGGATTTCTACGATTGCCACATAAGCACTGGACAGTTTGATAGGGGTCAACTTGGAAGATAAGTGATTAGTAGGGGTTGGACGATTTCTTCGAGTCGTCACGTGACCTAGGGATAGGATTTATTTGTTTGTTTGTTCGTGTAATTGTTCTTTTTGTTATTGTCATACATTTCCTTTGTTGTGGTATAGTTATGAACGAAGTTTTTTTTATCATTAAATTTTATTGATTGACGAGTTGAACCAATTTTTGATTATTTCGACTATATAGTGAATCGCACTCCGACAAGAGCTTTTGGCAACGATCCGAACAAATGATAGTCTCATTGCCGTTTCAACCTTCCGAGCGAACGGACGTGCTTTGTGTTTACTGCGAAAAAAACCAGTGCCGTGTGTGATAACGTGACCGGACGATCAAAACTAGATTATATCGCTATTGTGTAATAGACAATAGTGCTTTTTTCTGTGAGAGGTTTTTTGTACATTATACACTGAAGCAGTGCATTGTTGTGAGCGGACGATCGAAACAGTACCGTTAGCCGGTGATTGTTTTATCGATCAAGGCCAGATTTCAGTGGCCATTGTGATTATACTGTGCGGATTATAAGTGAGTGTGCTTTTTCCTCTCGGAGGTTTTTTGCACACCCTCGAAGCGGCGATACGCCGATCGACGAGGGCTTGGCCTTGGTGGCCCCCGTTGGATTAAAAGTTAAGTACTATTATTTTGTATATTTTTTTTTCTTCTTCATTCGACCGTTCATTACCCCCCCCCCCCCCCCCCCCCCCCTTCGAATCATTTATTTCTGCGCGGAGGTAGCTCCGCGACATGTCAAATTTGACTCCCGACCCCTCCGTTCTCGATGATCAGATGGAGACTTCTGTTGGCAGCAATAAGTCTCGCATAAAGAGTTATCCCGATGGGCTTGCACTCTCGGCCGGGCCTTACTCGGTTTATTTCCGGACCAAGGCTAAAGAAAAAAAA
Organism: Malaya genurostris; assembly: GCF_030247185.1. Classification (NCBI taxonomy): domain Eukaryota; kingdom Metazoa; phylum Arthropoda; class Insecta; order Diptera; family Culicidae; genus Malaya; species Malaya genurostris. Next base: position 246,690,032 of record NC_080572.1, on the reverse strand, counting down.
TTGAATGTTTTGAAAATATCGCGGGATCTGTCCTCGCGATACAATACTATAAAAAGTATTGATAAAATACGACCAGATAAGCTCAGGGTTCTGTTCACCAGCTCAAAGCAGGCAAATGAGCTCGTTCAAAATGACCATTTTACGCGGGAGTACCGCGTCTACGTGCCAGCTCGCGAAGTAGAAATCGACGGTGTGGTCACCGATTCGAGTTTGACTTGCGAGGACGTTCTTAAGTACGGAGAGGGCTGTTTTAAGGACCCCTCACTTAAGAACGTCAAGATACTGGACTGCAAGCGATTGCATTCAGTATCGATCGCCGGGGATGGAACAAAGTCTTATCCCCAATCTGACTCTTATCGTGTGACCTTCGCCGGCTCTGCTTTGCCCAACTACATCCTCTTGGACCGGGTTCGTCTGCCTGTTCGTCTTTTTGTACCTCGAGTAATGAATTGTACCAATTGCAAACAATTGGGGCATACAGCTTCTCATTGCTGCAATAAGCCCCGGTGTGCTAACTGTGGGGAGGCTCATGCGGATGGCTCTTGCGGTAAGGATGCTGAAAAGTGTCTCTACTGCAAGGAGGGTCCGCATGACCTAATGGCATGTCCTGCGTATAAGCTGCGAGGAGATCGGATGAAGCGTTCCCTGAAGGAACACTCCAAGCGTTCCTTTGCCGAGATGCTTAAGAGTGCCACCCCTCCTAAACAGACAACGAACCCATATGCCTGCTTGTCAACTGACGAGAGCGATTCTGACGACCCTTTGGAAGGTCCATCATCGGCGGTCCCTCATAGCTGTAGGAAAAGAATGAATAAATCCTCTCATAAGCTACCTAGTAAGGGCTCGAAGGTGTCTTCCGAAGGGCTTCGAAAAGTTACAGCTAACGGGAATCGGGACAAACCACCGAAGCAAAAGGCTCCTGGTCTCGGAAAACTCAGTTCCGAGATGGAATTCCCACCACTTCCCGGGACAACAAAATCCCCAAACGTCCCTGAAAATCTATCAGAGAACCAACTAGGTGCTGGACTTATCAAGTTCTCTGATGTTGTGGACTGGATTTTTACAACTTTTAATATTTCTGACCCTCTTAAAAGCATTTTAATTGCTTTCATGCCAACAGTAAAAACATATTTAAAGCAGTTGACTGCAAATTGGCCCCTTCTCTCAGCGATTGTATCCTTCGATGGCTAAATCATCCATCGAGGTCACGGATCTAATCACTGTTTTACAGTGGAATTGCAGAAGTATTATCCCAAAAATAGATTCCCTTAAATTTCTAGTAAATAATCTGAAATGTGACGCATTTGCATTGTGCGAAACTTGGCTAACTTCTGAAATATCCTTAAACTTCCACGATTTTAACATTATTCGCCTGGATCGAGATGATCCCTACGGAGGAGTACTTTTGGGGATCAAAAAGTGCTATTCTTTTTATCGAATTAACCTCCCCTCGATATCAGGTATTGAAACTGTCGCATGTCATGTTACAATCAAAGGCAAGGATCTTTGCATTGCTTCAATCTATATTCCCCCAAGAGCCTCGGTTGGGCATCGGTGGCTCAGTGATATCATTGAGCTCCTTCCCGCACCGACGTTGGTTTTAGGAGACTTTAACTCACACGGTACGGGATGGGGCTGTCTTCACGACGATAACAGATCAGCTATGATCCATGATATCTGCGACAACTTCAATATGACAATCTTGAATACGGGAGAAATGACACGGATTCCTGCACCACCAGCAAGACCAAGTGCGCTGGATTTATCACTTTGCTCGACATCGCTACGGTTGGATTGCACGTGGGAGGTAATTCCTGATCCCCACGGTAGCGATCATCTACCGATCGTAATATCAATCACCAGCGGCTCAAAACCATCGAAGACAATCAATGTTTCGTATGACCTCACACGAAATATTGATTGGAATAGCTATGCGACCGCGATATCTGAGAAACTTGAAAGAACTCAACAACTTCCTCCGGAGGAAGAGTACACGTTTTTGGCTGGCTTGATTCTCGACACCGCGACTCAAGCTCAGACGAAACGTGTACCCGGCGCGAAAACTAACATCCGTCCTCCCAACCCGTGGTGGGACAAAGAGTGCACAAATTTAAACGCGGAGAGAGCCTCCGCGTATAAAATATTCAGAAAAAATGGAACACCTGATAATTACCGGAATTACGCGGCGTTAGACGTTAAAATTAAGAACTTGATTAGAGCTAAGAAACGCGGTTACTGGCGTCGGTTCGTAGACGGCCTAACAAAAGAAACATCTATGAGCACTCTTTGGAACACAGCCCGACGAATGCGCAATCATAACACAACGAATGAAAGCGAGGAATATTCTAACCGCTGGATATTCGATTTCGCTAAAAAAGTATGTCCAGACTCTGTTCCGGAACAGAAGATCACCCGCGCCGCGACACCAAATACAAACGAAACACCGTTTTCGATGGTAGAGCTCTCACTTGCGCTCTTGTCATGTAACAATAAAGCCCCGGGATTAGACAGAATAAAATTCAATTTGTTGAAAAATCTGCCTGACCCCGCCAAAAGGCGCTTGCTGAGTTTATTCAATAAGTTCCTTGAGGACAACATTGTTCCACATGACTGGAGACAAGTGAAAGTGATATCCATTCAAAAACCAGGAAAACCAGCCTCCGATCACAATTCGTATCGGCCGATTGCTATGCTTTCCTGTATCCGGAAATTGTTCGAAAAAATGATTCTGTTTCGTCTAGACAATTGGGTCGAGACTAATGGCTTACTTTTAGATACACAATTTGGTTTCCGCAGGGGCAAAGGAACGAACGATTGTCTTGCGTTGCTCTCAACCGAAATTCAAATGGCATTTGCTCGTAAGGAACAAATGGCGTCAGTTTTCCTAGACATCAAGGGGGCTTTTGACTCAGTTTCTATAAATATCCTATCTGAGAAGTTGCATCAGCATGGTCTTTCACCAATTTTGAATAACTTTTTGTACAATCTATTGTCCGAAAAATACATGTATTTCGCGCATGGTGATTTGTCGACAATACGATTCAGTTACATGGGTCTTCCTCAGGGCTCATGCTTAAGCCCCCTTTTATACAATTTTTACGTAAACGACATCGATAAATGTATCAACACATCTTGCACGCTGAGACAACTTGCCGACGACAGCGTTGTGTCCATTATAGGACCCAAAGCTGGCGATCTGCAAGGGCCGTTACAAGATACTCTTGCCAACTTATCCACATGGGCTCTTCAAATGGGTATCGAGTTCTCTACGGAGAAAACTGAGCTGGTTGTATTTTCAAGGAAGCGAGAACCAGCACAACTACAGCTTCAACTAGGGGGTGAAAACATAGCTCAGGTCTTCACATTCAAATATCTCGGGGTCTGGTTCGACTCCAAAGGCACCTGGGGATGTCACATTAGGTATCTGAAACAAAAATGCCAGCAGAGAATCAATTTTCTTCGTACAATAACCGGAACTTGGTGGGGTGCCCACCCAGGAGACCTGATCAGATTGTACCAAACAACGATATTGTCCGTTATGGAATATGGATGCTTCTGCTTCCGATCCGCCGCGAACACCCATTTCATTAAGCTGGAAAGAATTCAGTATCGTTGTTTGCGTATTGCCTTGGGTTGCATGCAATCAACTCATACGATGAGTCTTGAAGTGTTGACGGGCGTCTTACCGTTGAAAAACCGGTTCTGGGATCTCTCATATCGTTTGCTCATTCGATGCGACATTTTGAATCCTCTGGTGATTGAAAACTTCGAAAGGTTAGTTGAGCTTAATTCTCAAACCCGTTTTATGTCCTTGTATTTTGATTACATGGCTCAGAATATTAATCCTTCTTCGTTTGCTCCCAACCGTGCTCATTTCTTGGATACTTCTGATTCTACTGTGTTTTTCGACACATCCATGAGAGAAGAGATTCGTGGAATTCCGGAACACGTACGCCCTCGAGTGGCCCCTAATATATTTTATAATAAATTTAGAACAGTCAACTGTGAAAAGGTGTTTTACACTGATGGATCAAACATCGACAGGTCCACAGGCTTCGGCATCTTCAATCAAAACATCACCGCTTCTTACAAACTCAGTGATCCGGCTTCAGTTTACGTCGCAGAATTAGCTGCTATTCAGTACACCCTCGAGATCATTGAAACATTGCCCAAAGACCATTACGTCATTGTCACGGACAGTCTAAGTTCAATAGAAGCTCTCCGGGCAATGAAGCCAGGAAAGTATCCCCCATATTTCCTGGGGAAAATACGGGAACACTTGCGAACTTTATCTGAACGGTCTTATTCAATATCGTTAGTCTGGGTCCCTTCGCATTGTTCCATTCCGGGCAATGAAAAGGCTGACTTATTGGCTAAAGTGGGCGCATTGGAAGGTGATATTTATGAAAGACCAATCTGCTTCAATGAATTTTTCAGTATTTCTCGTCAGAAAACTCTCGAAAGTTGGCAAACTTCATGGACGAATGACGAACTGGGACGATGGCTACACTCCATTATCCCTAAGGTATCGACGAAACCTTGGTTCAAGGGGATGAACGTGAGTCGTGATTTCATTCGCGTTATGTCACGACTCATGTCAAATCACTATACATTCAACGCACATCTCCGGCGTATCGGGATCGTGGAGAACGGGCTCTGCACCTGTGGCGACGGTTATCAGGACATCGAGCATGTCGTGTGGTCGTGCGTAGAGTATCGCGACGCCAGATCGGAGCTATTGGAATCCCTCAGGGCCCGAGGTAGACCGACTGAGGTTCCGGTTCGGGATGTGTTGGCGAGTCGGGATAGTTCATATATGCTTCTGATATACCAGTTCCTCAAACACATTAATATACAAGTGTAATCTGTTACATCTTGCTTAGAAAGTTCCTCCTATTTATCGACGTTATTTCAACTGTGGCTAAGAATTATTTTCACCTGCAGGCTCGACACTAACTTCCGCCGATTATCCCGATTCCTCATCTGTCCACCATCTTCATCGGAACTAACAAGATCTTTTTGCTGTCACTAACCTTTTCGCTTCCCCCCTCCCCGTCTCTTCTCCATCTCGATGTCAACTAATTAGATCTCTGTCGTTCTTAGTCATTTCGTTCCCATATCCCCATTTTACTTCGTTTTCCGCAATATTTACTTCTCTATATTTTTTCGTTATATTTACATCACCATCATCGCCCACGGAAGGTCGCTCTAGTCATGCGGGCCACCCGCCGGGTATTCGTAGCCTGGGGGTGTTTCCCGCGGACCCACACAGACCGAGGGATGCGGCCAACGTCATCTGGAAGACTCATGATATATTCCACCCACCGGCCGGTGCCGATCGCCAGCTGAAGGTTGGATCTGCCAAAGTCGACCACTGCGACCCCAATACAACATTATCCAATCATACTATCCTAGTTTTAAGTTAGTCGTTAATAAAATTAGAAAAAGTCCTTGGCACCTTAGAGCTAAAGCAGTGTGCCTTAAAAATAATTATATTATTGAATAAAAAAAAAAATGATAGTCTGACTGCACTACTTTTGGAATATAAGGTGAGGCAATTTTTTTTATTCACCGCTATGTGGATAGTTCGCAGATTTGGTCTGTCTGCTGATTTTGACGCATGCTTCTCTGTATTGGAGATTGCCGTAATAATTTTACTATTTGTTTCCAGTGATATTATAATGCAAAATGCAAAAAATCTACCCGTTTTCCAATCATTTTGATAAATACCAATGTCACTGGCAAGTAATTTCCTGTATCTCGATTGATGAGACAGCGGGCGTTCCTTGAGATGGATTATTTTGCTACAAAGCCTTCAGTTCCTCATCTTAGATATATTTCCATTCTTGTATGTACATCCAAATTTAAGCTTACACAAATTATTCCGAGATGACTAGGACGATTTTTATAAATGTAAGAATGAATTCAAATGAGAGATCTTAAGGTTTCATTGATTTATGTGCTGTTTCAATCGAATGCGACTTCCAGTTTCTAAACGAGATAAGGAGTGCTTTATGTTTGAATATATCTCATATGTTTATGATTCCTTATTGCCTTCGATTAAAGTTAGCCTATCGCGTAGATATTGTCTGTGTAACTACAACTCCACAATGATCTACCCAGAACGTTGAAATTATTTTCATCCAATAGCATGGGTCATTCAATGTTATTAGTCAGCGAATTGAAAACAAACAACCACTGAATAAATAATCATCTCTTTTGGGCAATATGTTGGTTGATGAGAGAAATTGCAATTCCGTATTAAAGCATACCAAAATACTGCGTACAAGTGCGATGTAAACATTCTAGAGACAAAACACATCGTAGAGGTCTTTAGTGCTTCGTATAATGAGTCATAAAACTTTATGAGCTTTCGTAGTAACAAAAGTACGGGTCTGTAATGTCAGAGACATAACTGGATGTCGTGAATACGAATAAAACTGGCACGATTTCTTTATACTTTCGAATTCGAATTGATAGCTGATCGATTGAGTGAATTGTGAAACTTTTGACGTCTTATTTCGCATTTGCATATTTCATTGAAAGAATCTATCAAGATGCTGTACAGGATTCATTTTTATCTTTTAGAAGGACCAAATTGTGGAATTCTCTACAATATTTAGCACAGTTCGGAACATTTTTCTCGAACGATTTTTTTATAATGTTGTCCACATTTCTCTCCAATGCAAACGACCAGAAGCTCTGTAGTATGATGCAATCGCTCTTGTTTGAGTTGACACTAACTCTGCGCGCAAACCGCAACACATCCACTCGCAGTGCTAAATGATGCGAAACTGGTTTAATGCGCCTTCTCGACTTGACGACCGGAAGGCAAATGAGAACTACGACCTGAGCGTTTGAGGGTTTTAACCACGCAGAAGGTGTGCTCTCCGAAGCCACTGTTTGAATGTGTCTACTCGCCCCGATGTCTGCTTCCATCCAACGCACAAGAAGAAATGATCGATTTTCGACCAAGGTTCCTCTTTTATAACGTTCAGTTGAAGATATGTGCCTGACTACCTCAAAATCGTTGTCCTTGCGCGAAAACCCCAAACGAAAGTAAAGAGTTTTCCGCGTTGTTTTCAAATTTTGAGAAAACTTAATTTTTGAGATGTTTGTGATTATCTTACACTGTTCAAAATATTATCCTAAATTCCTGATCATATTTTTGATGAAATAGTGAAAGAATTATGTTGCTGCCATTAATACAAGTCGAGATATTCACGATTAAGTTCTGCCCATTCTTCCATATTGCTAATTTTGAAAAGGCGTCCCATAGTAAAGTAAGTCGTATTCACGACAAAAACAAACTGGATGATGCGATACACCACTTCAAATGACAAAAATTCACTGCATAGATAATTAATGAATAGTATTAGAAGAAGTGGTCCCAGGTGGCATCCTTGTTTCGACTCGTGAAGAGAAAGTCTTTTTACCGCGCATCAAAATTATTCCAATTTGTCAGTCACAGTTGATGGCATGCATATTAACTGAGGCGAAACCGAGGCTCGGAGAGCCGAGTGTCATATACCATTCGAATCAGTTCGACGAACTGAGTAAATGTCTGTGTGTATGTATGTATGTGTGTATGTATGGATGTGTGCATGTGATAAATACTGTCACTCGATTTTGCTAAACCGATTTTCACACACTTAAATTTTAATGAAAGGTCTTACGGTCTTCTAGATCGTTATAGAAATTTATCCCGATCCGACTTACGGTTCCGGAATTACAAGGCAATATGTGCACATTTATGAGAAAATGTGCATTCAATTCTCTCGGAAATTTCTTAACCGATTTTTACAAACTAAAACGCAAATGAAAGGTCTTGACATTGTTTAAATAGTCCCGAGAAGATTATCCAAATCCGATCTCCGGTTCCGGAATTACAGTGCGGTTAGTAAAAATTTTCAATTTCATTATAATTTTTTTCACAAGCGATGGCAAAGCGAGGTGCACATTTTTATAAAATTTACTACTAAATTCATCTAGTTTGCAGACTTTGTTAGTTTATGGATATAAATATCTACTTTGGGAATACTCCCGGGTTGGCGGTTCAATGCATAGGGCGCTGGTCTTACAAACCAATTGTCGTATGTTCGAGCCCCGACCTAGAAGGATTCGTAGTGTCAGTAGAATCGTAGCACCAGCCATGCAATGGTTCTGTACACTCTGAATCGGCTGCGAAGTCTGTTGAAACAGAAGGTAATATTCCACTACAGGAATGTAATACCAAGGCTTTGATTTTTGACTACATACACCAAACTCTGTGGCAATAGTGCTATCCGATGGAAAGTTCTTCAACGAACTTAGTTTATTTTATATATGTTACCGTAAATAGACAACAGACATCCCACCGTTGGAAATCAACGAGACTGACAATAACGATTAGACCAAATTTCCCTTGAAAAAGGCCATCAAAAACGGCCGAAACGTCGGGCAATTTTATAAACATATCGTTTGCCTATATCCATTTGACTGAGAAAGTCGCATTTTTCCGATAATACAGCAATTAATGCTAGAAGAACATAACACCCATATACCATTCGATTCAGTTCGTCGAGATCAGCAAATGAGTGAGTGACAAATAATTTCACTTAATATTTTTTCGGAGATGATTCAACCGTTTTCTACAAACTCAGATTCATATGAAAAGTCGTATGTTCCCAAACAAGGTTCCTGAATTATGTTTGGTTCCGACCTCTGGTTCCGGAACAACAGGATCATATGTGAAATTAAAACTGTGTAACTCATTTTTCTCGTAGATGGGTGAACTGATCTAAGATACAAATGAAATCTAAGAATCATCTAAGATTCAAATGAAAAGTTTTGAAATTCTATAAAACATTTTGTTTTTCAGTCAGATCCAACTTCCTGTTTCGGAGATACAGAGTGATTAGTATAAAAATGTTCATTTCACATAGAATAACATTAGCACATTTGAATAGTCGATAACCAAATAAACTTATTTCATTTTTGGTTATATTCAGTTTTCGTTTCGAAAGGCATCCAAAAATTTAATTCGCGCTACGATTTTCAAACATTTTAAAACAAATGTAAACTATGCAGCTTCTTTGGTGAATTTGTCTGACTTCGGCTACACCGAATTTTGAATTCCGGTTCCAGTATCGAATCGCCAAATCGAATTTCAGAAATAAAAGTTCAAATTAAAACAAATCCAATTTTATCCAATTCTGACTTCCGGTTCTGGAATTGTAGGATGATGAATTTTTTAAATTCAAAGCGATATAGAAGATGACAATCCCGAAAAGCATCAAAGTTTGACTCAAAAATATTCCAATTTATTCGTCATATGGCCATACGAATCGATTTGGGTTAAGCTGGTTCCTGAATACCGGCTCTGGAAATACCTTAAATTACCCTGAACTCTAAAGTGGAAATTACTTCGACATATCATGGAATGTTTAATCGATAGTTAAACTTTTAGATTCACATTCGATCCGATTTGCAGTTTCGATATTACATAGTAATGAGTGATTAAAATCTCAAACTGTCACTTAAATCGACGGACATTAGAATAATGTCATGAATATTCAAGCAAAAAACACATGCGGATTGATAGAAAAAGGTATCATCTCACTGCTAGATGGATTAAGCACGTTTTTCAGTTTTCAAGCGCTCCAATAATGCACACTTATACTTGCTGTCGGTGGTGTTTTTCCTTTTTCGTGGTAGTTCAAGAGAAATATACCATGACATTCCCAAAGAATCAGTCTCCCTAGACCGCTTCGGAGCACTCGTGTCGACATCAGTCCATTATCGGGTAATCTTTCTGTTCTCTGTGTGTATAAAAATTGATCCTGGTTTCGTCAGCAGTTTCCAACTGAAACCAAAAGTCCAACCGAATATAATCACCATAACCGAAAATGCTTCCGAAGCGTGCTCGCGTTCGTCTTTTTAGTTCTGAGTATGCATGTGCACCACTTCACGGTGTAATTTATCAAACTTTTGTTTCACAAAATGGGGTTTTTAAAGAACGAAAATCAGTTTGTCTTTCTCATATAGAAGGGTTATGCAATCATTTCACCAGTAGGTAGATCAAAACAGGTTTCAACAAAGTTGCTCGATTTCGTGAGGGGCCAAGGCTCCCTGGGCCTCCCTCTGGGTACGTGCCTGGATTACGATAATTTGGGTAAATATAATCTGTAGGTACAAACGGTGAGAAGGTTTTATGCCTGTTGGAGAAGGAGAATTAAAATCTCATCTCAACTGGACTTTTCCCTTGCTTCTAAATAGAGAAATATATAAATAAATAAATAAATAGATAAATAGATGAATAAATAAATAAATTAAAAATTATAAATTAATAAATAAACAAATAATTAAATAAATGACTAAATTAATAAACTTCAAATGAACTCTTTTAGAAAAAATTGGGATCATCACACCACCGACGAAATCAACAGCACACTAGACAATGGAGGCGTCCATTTTCTGTTGATTTTAAATCTAATATCCACGGTGATTTCGCCCGGTTGCACTAATCCGATTGATTCGATTTTGAATGATTTTACCAAATAGCTCCGGCAGAATTTGAGCGAAGAACATCGGCTGATACAGTCCACGTCACTTTTGCTTCCGAGCCTCGAGGGACACAGTCTGTCATGCGCGAATACCCTGAATGAGGCGAACAAACATCCCACGATAACTTACAATCTGTTTTCGTTTTGCCCAGCTCGGTTCGCTGTCACGATTAAGGGGATCAGTTTAAACAAAATATATATGCACTCATCTTCATTCCAGCCTCGGGTGTCACGACTCTTATTAGCAGTTCAGTCATCCTAACCTAACATTTACGAGTTTCTAAAATATGATTTACGCAAATATAACTGTATCCTTTCGGCCTTTTCACGCAGCGACAGATCGTTCTGGTTCGGTACAAATATGTTTTCCCTGGGACAATACTCCACCATTACCATAATTCCGTATTATCCGCTTTTTTTTTCTCTTTTCCAAACACACAGTTTGCATTCATCATCTCCGGCCGGTAGTCGGTTTGTTTACACTGCCGAGACAGCTTGACACCGATATCCTGCTGGGAAATCGGATCCTTCATCAGAAATGATGCGGGATAATATTCAAACATTTACGAGAAGACGTGCCCGGCCTTTCGGTTACTAGCCTTGATATGGTCATTTCATCGTTGTTTCTCAAATGAAAATCGAGATTCGTAATCCGGAAAGAATTGGCCTGCTTTCAAATTTATCCCCAATCTTCCAACCCTTCCTTGCTTGCAGAGATGCTGATTCACCCGGAAGCCTCACCAGAAGAAGAAAAAGACGAAAAAAATAGAATAACAATAACATTAAACGAGACAGGATCGTTTTTTTCTGTTTCTACTTCTTTTTATTGCGAACAAGTGTTGCAAACGACCCTTTAGAATAACGATGAAATAGAGATTTTTCATCGTCAACCGCTTATCGGCGGCTATTCTGCTTGCCAGGCAAAACGAATTCGGAACTTCTGTGCCGATAGAAGACTCAATCGAACGGATTGTTCCGAAAAGCAACACCCTGATTGGGAAATGATTATAGTTCACAGAGGTAATTGAATAAGCGATAAATAAAAGAGCATTCGATTTCTCGTTCGTGTTTTCGTTCTGTCTCAGATTTGAACGGACACCTAGTCCAAGTCGGATGTGGTTACAAAAAAAATATATAACACAAAGAAAATTCATCAACAAAGACCACATACCTCTCGAACGTTCACCCCTCAAAAGCCATAAACCATTGTTCGAAACTGTTTCTCGTCCTGACCGCTTTCGACAACAAATTCCATGCACAGCATTATGCAAAATGATAAATTCATTGTTACGGACTCCAATACCATGGACTCCGATCCAAACCCCCTCTCCAAGGATGACCAAGGATGTGGCTGTGCAGTTCGCCTTCGTTACTTGGTTAGAAAATCTACTGTGTCCGGTAGCAACCAGCCAGCGGAACCAGGAGAACTTTGCTGTGCACCAACGGGCAAAAGAATTTTTTGTTGGTCCAACGGAGATAGAGAAAGCGTCATTTTGCAAAGTGCTTCGGGCAATATTTTACAGAATTCCCGTTCAATCAGAAAATTGAAAGTTCATTCTCGGGTTCCGGACTCGGTGGGGTTGGGAAAGTTTTAAATTTGATGGCGACCAAGTTAGAATTGGCTCTGATATATTTTTGCATAAGTTAGAAATTTGGTTTGGCACCGCCCAAATTCTTTGGCTGCCTTTGGTTACCGCAGATTGCGGCACCTTGATGGGAAGGTCGGATGAACTTCGGCCGATATTGATTACTACTTGTTTCATTTATTCTAGATTGTTCTTTTCATGTTGGAAGAAAAACAATGTAAAATTTGTTTTAGTAAATCCAAAAACGTTGATATAGCTCTCGAAGAACACTCTTCAAACAAATGAGTAGATGAAGATTGTCGTCAATTATAGTATCCTGAATTTAGTTTGAACTTTTGCAAGAGATAGACTGATGCAATTATTTGTTAACTAAAATTGTCAATTACTGTAACGGAATCTGCATAACATTCTAACACATTCTTTCAAATGTGAGATCTTAAAACTAAACAGTAGTACTGTGCGGGTTGAATATATAACTGGATTCATTAGAAGAGAGAAGAAAAAATTAAATAATTAAACTGATATGCAACCAGAAGAAAGTTTATTATGAAGTTAGCGGATATTTTGATTACTTGCCGGTTATCCTACGATTTCCGATTGAGAAAAATTGCTAAAAATGCTAAAAATGCTAAAAATGCTAAAAATGCTAAAAATGCTAAAAATGCTAAAAATGCTAAAAATGCTAAAAATGCTAAAAATGCTAAAAATGCTAAAAATGCTAAAAATGCTAAAAATGCTAAAAATGCTAAAAATGCTTAAAATGCTTAAAATGCTTAAAATGCTAAAAATGCTAAAATGCTAAAAATGCTAAAAATGCTAAAAATGCTAAAAATGCTAAAAATGCTAAAAATGCTAAAAATGCTAAAAATGCTAAAACTGCTAAAACTGCTAAAAATGCTAAAAATGCTAAAAATGCTAAAAATGCTAAAAATGCTAAAAATGCTAAAAATGCTAAAAATGCTAAAAATGCTAAAAATGCTAAAAATGCTAAAAATGCTAAAAATGCTAAAAATGCTAAAATGCTACAAATGCTAAAAATCCTAAAAATGCTAAAAATGCAAAAAAAAATGCAAACAAAAGTTGAAAATGCCAAAAAACGCTATAAGTTCTAAAAATGCTAGAAAAACTAGAAATGCTAGAAATATGCTAAAAATATGCTAGAAATATGCTAGAAATATGCTAGAAATATGCATTTCGAGATACATGAATATCGAAAATATTATATAAGTTAACGAATAAATGACACATACTAGTAAATTGTTCATTGAACCCATAGTTCGTTCTAGCGGAAGGTAATCTTAAAAAGGGGTGATAACGCAGACTACGACGATGAATGTCGAAATTAATTAATTTTAAGAGTTCGGGACAATCGATACGTGATTGTAACAAATCGGCTACAAAAACTGCTTTTGAGACATTCCTACGAACAGATATAAGATATAATATGCTTGAATTAAGCTAAAAATATGCAAGAAATATGCTAGAATTATGCTAGAAATGTGCTAGAAGTATGCTAGAAATATGCTAAAAGTATGTTAGAAATATGCTAGAAATATGCTAGAAATATGTTAGAAATATGCTAGAAATATGCTAGAAGTATGCTAGAAATATGCTAAAAGTATGCTAGAAATATGCTAAAATATGCTAGAAGTATATAAGAAATATGCTAGAAATATGTTAGAAATATGTTAGAAATGTGCTAGAAGTATGCTAGAAATATGCTAAAAGTATGCTAGAAATATGCTAGAAATATGCTAGAAATATGCTAGAAATATGCTATAAATATGCTTGAAAAATGCTAGAAATATGCTAGAAATATGCTAGAAGTATGTTAGAAATATACTAGAAATATGCTAGAAATATATTAGAAATATGCTAGAAATATGCTATAAATATGCTTGAAAAACGCTAGAAATATGCTAGAAATATGCTAGAAGTATGTTAGAAATATACTAGAAATATGCTAGAAATATATTAGAAATATGCTAGAAATATGCTTTAAATATGTTTGAAAAATGCTAGAAATATGCTTGAAAAACGCTAGAAATATGCTAGAAATATGCTAGAAGTATGTTAGAAATATACTAGAAATATGCTAGAAATATATTAGAAATATGCTAGAAATATGCTATAAATATGCTTGAAAAATGCTAGAAATATGCTAGAAATATGCTAGAAGTATGTTAGAAATATACTAGAAATATGCTAGAAATATATTAGAAATATGCTAGAAATATGCTATAAATATGCTTGAAAAACGCTAGAAATATGCTAGGAATATGCTAGAAGTATGTTAGAAATATACTAGAAATATGCTAGAAATATGTTAGAAATATGCTAGAAATATGTTAGAAATATGCTAGAAATGTGCTAGAAGTATGCTAGAAATATGCTAAAAGTATGCTAGAAATATGCTAGGAATATGCTAGAAGTATGTTAGAAATATGCTAGAAATATGCAAGAAATATGTAAGAAATATGCTAGAAAAGTGCTAGAAGTACGCTAGAAATATGCTAAAAGTATGTTAGAAATATGCTAGAAATAAGCTAGAAATGTGCTAGAATTATGCTAGAAATGTGCTAGAAAAATGATAGAAATATGCTAGAAATATGATAGAAATATGCTAGAAAAATGCTAGAAAAATGCTAGAAATGTGCTAGAAATATGCTAGAAGTATGTTAGAAATATGCTAGAAATATGTTAGAAATATGCTAGAAATATGCTAGAAATATGCTAGAAATATGCTAGAAATATGTAAGAAATATGCTAGAAATGTGCTAGAAATATGCTAGAAATGTGCTAGAAATATGCTTGAAATTTGCTTGATTTATGCTTAAAATATGCCAGAAATATGCTAGAATTATGCTAAAAATGTGCGAGAAGTACGCCAGAAATATGCTAAAAGTATGTTAGAAATATGCTAGAAATAAGCTAGAAATGTGCTAGAATTATGCTAGAAATGTGCTAGAAAAATGATAGAAATGTGCTTGAAATATGATAGAAAAATGCTAGAAAAATGCTAGAAATGTGCTAGAAATATGCTAGAAATATGTTAGAAATATGCTAGAAATATGCTAGAATAATGCTAGAAATATGCTAGAAATATGTAAGAAATATGCTAGAAATGTGCTAGAAATATGCTTGAAATATGCTTGATTTATGCTTAAAATATGCCAGAAATATGCTAGAGTTATGCTAGAAATGTGCGAGAAGTACGCTAGAAATATGCTAAAAGTATGTTAGAAATATGCTAGAAATAAGCTAGAAATATGCTAGAAATATGCTGGAAATATGCTAGAAATATGCTAGAAGTATGTTAGAAATATGCTAGAAGTAAGTTAGAAATATGCTAGAAATATGATAGAAATATGCTAGAAATATGCTAGAAGTAAGTTAGAAATATGCTAGAAATATGATAGAAATATGCTAGAAATATGCTAGAAGTATGTTAGAAATAAACTAGAAATATGCTAAAAGTATTTTAGAAATATGCTAGAAATATGTTAGAAATATGCTAGAAATATGCTTTAAATATGCTTGAAAAATGCTAGAAATATGCTTTAAATATGCTTGAAAAATGCTAGAAATATGCTAGAAATATGCTAGAAGTATGTTAGAAATATACTAGAAATATGCTAGAAATGTGCTAGAAGTATGCTAGAAATATGCTAGAAATATGTTAGAAATATGCTAGAAATATGCTATAAATATGCTTGAAAAACGCTAGAAATATGCTAGAAATATGCTAGAAGTATGTTAGAAATATACAAGAAATATGCTAGAAATATGTTAGAAATATGCTAGAAATATGTTAGAAATATGCTAGAAATGTGCTAGATGTATGCTAGAAATATGCTAAAAGTATGCTAGAAATATGCTAGAAATATGCTAGAAGTATGTTAGAAATATGCTAGAAATATGCAAGAAATATGTAAGAAATATGCTAGAAATGTGCCAGAAATATGATTGAAATATGCTTGATTTATGCTTAAAATATGCCAGAAATATGCTAGAATTATGCTAGAAATGTGCTAGAAGTACGCTAGAAATATGCTAAAAGTATGTTAGAAATATGCTAGAAATAAGCTAGAAATGTGCTAGAATTATGCTAGAAATGTGCTAGAAAAATGATAGAAATATGCTAGAAATATGATAGAAATATGCTAGAAAAATGCTAGAAAAATGCTAGAAATGTGCTAGAAATATGCTAGAAGTATGTTAGAAATATGCTAGAAATATGTTAGAAATATGCTAGAAATATGCTAGAAATATGCTAGAAATATGTAAGAAATATGCTAGAAATGTGCTAGAAATATGCTTGAAATATGCTTGATTTATGCTTAAAATATGCCAGAAATATGCTAGAATTTTGCTAGAAATGTGCGAGAAGTACGCTAGAAATATGCTAAAAATATATTAGAAATATGCTAGAAATAAGCTAGAAATATGCTAGAAATATGCTAGAAATATGATAGAAATATGCTAGAAAAATGCTAGAAATATGCTAGAAATGTGCTAGAAATATGCTAGAAATATGCTAGAAGTATGTTAGAAATATGCTAGAAATATGCTAGAAGTATGTTAGAAATATGCTAGAAATATGTAAGAAATATGCTAGAAATGTGCTAGAAATATGCTTGAATTATGCTTTATTTATGCTAAAAATATGCCAGAAATATGCTAGAATTATGCTAGAAGTACGCTAGAAAAATGCTAAAATTATGTTAGAAATATGCTAGAAATAAGCTAGAAATATGCTAGAATTATGCTAGAAATGTGCTGGAAATATGCTAGAAATATGCTTGAATTATGCTTGATTTATGCTTAAAATATGCCAGAAATATGCTAGAATTATGCTAGAAATGTGCTAGAAATACGATAGAAAAATGCTAAAAGTATGTTAGAAATATGCTAGATATAAGCTAGAAATATGCTAGAATTATGCTAGAAATGTGCTAGAAATATGCTAGAAATATGATAGAAATATGCTAGAAAAATGCTAGAAATATGCCAGAAATGTGCTAGAAATATGCTAGAAAAATGCTAAAAGTATGTTAGAAATATGCTAGAAATATGCTAGAAATAAGTCAGAAATACGCTAGAAATATGATAAAAAAGCTTAATAAAATGCCAGGAAATTCTAAAATTGAAAACAAATTCATGAATTTCTAAACTAAAATTTTTTTATGTGCAATATTTTTCTATGTTACTAAATTACAAAAGAAGCGACAATGTACAGAATCTGAGTCCCCAAACATAACCTCATTAAATAGCCCTACTAAACAGAAACAGTTGTTTCATTCAGTAGTCAATCCGACAAAATCTATAAATTTCCCAAACCATTTATCATTAGTGCACTTTTGTTCGCCCTGCCCAATCTCTTTCGGCAGCGTTCAGTTCCGACAGGACACTCCACCCTCGAACCACATTGACGGGTACGGGCCGCGCGTGATTCGGCCAAGGTGACGATTCGCTTCGGGACCAGTTGCAGTGATGACGATGGCGATGATGATGATGATGATGATGATGCACTTGTTCGGGCCCAGTTCGAAGGAAACATTTATTTTCCATTACCCGGAAAGCAACTCGGGTGCGGAAGAGACAATACCAAAAGGTAAACCCCGGTGGCACCTGTACGACCTGTTCGGTCCTGCTGTGCTCTGTTCCGATTGTGTCACTAGTCGACGGTTTGTCACGGTGAGTAGGGGCTGGCAGGGGCATGACAGGCAAGGAGGCAGGCAGGCCCACGGACAGGCATTTCTCTAGAGCCGCCATCGCAGTGCACAATAGAAAAGGAAGAAATGTCCGCCGGGTGCTGCATCGCAGAAGATTAATGGAGGTAAGGAACTGTACAGGGTGCGCTGGAAAAATCTGAGACTGTCAGTAGTTTGAGGTTGGTTAGCTGTCGATTCGGGAGATTAGTATGACGTTAAAGAATTAGGCTGAAATGAAGAAAAGCTGTAACTATTTACTACCCTTGGCACTACTGTTGTAATAAATTTTTGCTTAAGATTAGTTCATGGTTTTTCAAGTGCACCCTGTACAATGTCGACAAGCGTGAAGAAAGTGTAAATTTTGCTGTGGTACATGATAAACTGCAAGTTTATGGTTGCCGTAACGAGAGAAGGTGGCTCGTTCCTTCGATGATGGATGAAGTTGCGAATGGGTGTTGAAAGCGTCTTGTTACTTTAATACACGAGGCATTGTTTGGTGTATGTAATATTCAAACAGATCTACACTGCAAATGTGGGCCGGTTGGCAGGATAGCAAATGTGTAACATTATAACCGGGTCTCATTCGAGTGCATTGAATATTGTAATATGTTTCCTTCGTATTTCCAAAGAGGAGTGCTGAAGCAGCATTCTTTCTTTTCAGGAAGTGTGAATCTCCTCGACAATGGCTTCCGGTCATTGAAATGAGATATTAGTTTTTGTTGCTGTTAGAACATTTGGTTGGTGGTTCCTAGTTGTTGAATTTGTTATTTTACAGCTTTTTTCTTCACGTATAGACTTCGACTCATCAAAGCATTAACAGCTCAAATTGAATTATCATTGTCACTAAAAAGAGGCAAGCTTTATTTAAGTTTTATTGTAAGGAGTAACTGCAGCAAAGCGCAATATCTTTCCTGATGTCTCGGAGGTAGAAGAGTGACCACTTACCTAGGGGTGTACTCGATAAAAATGGCACACCGAAAATTTTCTGTAAGTTATGATGAAAGCTTTACACAAAATCGGTTTGCATCGTGATAGTTGACGGAACTTGCGTCAATGCATCGTACACTTCGTTCAACTTACTGGGCAATCCAAGACTAAGTCAATGTTCTGGAAGATGATAAAAAATCCAAAATTATCGAAAATAAGCAAAAAAGTTGGGTGAAAAGTGAAAAGTGAAAAGTGAAAAGTGAAAAGTGAAAAGTGAAAAGTGAAAAGTGAAAAGTGAAAAGTGAAAAGTGAAAAGTGAAAAGTGAAAAGTGAAAAGTGAAAAGTGAAAAGTGAAAAGTGAAAAGTGAAAAGTGAAAAGTGAAAAGTGAAAAGTGAAAAGTGAAAAGTGAAAAGTGAAAAGTGAAAAGTGAAAAGTGAAAAGTGAAAAGTGAAAAGTGAAAAGTGAAAAGTGAAAAGTGAAAAGTGAAAAGTGAAAAGTGAAAAGTGAAAAGTGAAAAGTGAAAAGTGAAAAGTGAAAAGTGAAAAGTGAAAAGTGAAAAGTGAAAAGTGAAAAGTGAAAAGTGAAAAGTGAAAAGTGAAAAGTGAAAAGTGAAAAGTGAAAAGTGAAAAGTGAAAAGTGAAAAGTGAAAAGTGAAAAGTGAAAAGTGAAAAGTGAAAAGTGAAAAGTGAAAAGTGAAAAGTGAAAAGTGAAAAGTGAAAAGTGAAAAGTGAAAAGTGAAAAGTGAAAAGTGAAAAGTGAAAAGTGAAAAGTGAAAAGTGAAAAGTGAAAAGTGAAAAGTGAAAAGTGAAAAGTGAAAAGTGAAAAGTGAAAAGTGAAAAGTGAAAAGTGAAAAGTGAAAAGTGAAAAGTGAAAAGTGAAAAGTGAAAAGTGAAAAGTGAAAAGTGAAAAGTGAAAAGTGAAAAGTGAAAAGTGAAAAGTGAAAAGTGAAAAGTGAAGTGAAAAGTGAAAAGTGAAAAGTGAAAAGTGAAAAGTGAAAAGTGAAAAGTGAAAAGTGAAAAGTGAAAAGTGAAAAGTGAAAAGTGAAAAGTGAAAAATGATAGGTGAAAATTCCGAAGTCCTAAGTCCTAAGTCCTAAGTCCTAAGTCCTAAGTCCTAAGTCCTAAGTCCTAAGTCCTAAGTCCTAAGTCCTAAGTCCTAAGTCCTAAGTCCTAAGTCCTAAGTCCTAAGTCCTAAGTCCTAAGTCCTAAGTCCTAAGTCCTAAGTCCTAAGTCCTAAGTCCTAAGTCCTAAGTCCTAAGTCCTAAGTCCTAAGTCCTAAGTCCTAAGTCCTAAGTCCTAAGTCCTAAGTCCTAAGTCCTAAGTCCTAAGTCCTAAGTCCTAAGTCCTAAGTCCTAAGTCCTAAGTCCTAAGTCCTAAGTCCTAAGTCCTAAGTCCTAAGTCCTGAGTCCTAAGTCCTAAGTCCTAAGTCCTAGGTCCTAAATCCTAAGTCCTAAGTCCTAAGTCCTAAGTCCTAAGTCCTAAGTCCTAAGTCCTAAGTCCTAAGTCCTAAGTCCTAAGTCCTAAGTCCTAAGTCCTAAGTCCTAAGTCCTAAGTCCTAAGTCCTAAGTCCTAAGTCCTAAGTGATGGAGTTCAGTAATAAAATAATAAAGGAAATTGAATAAATTGAAATTATTCCACTAAGTGACTCGAAAACGCTAAACATGTACATAAACAGAGCTGAAGCAGGAAAAAATAGTAAAAGTAAAAACAACAAAATTGGATAAATCGAGTGGAAAGCTACGGGCGGGAATTCAGGACGGGAGATGAATTTTGAATTATGCAATTTTTTTCGATAATATTGTAGTAGTTTTTCCTTCCCTGAAAAGTTACAAATACTTTCGTAACTTTTCGTCTACCACTCAAAAATGTACTAGCAGTTCATTTTGAATTGCGTTTTCCACCTTGTGATTTCACAAGTATTGACATTTAATGTGCTAACCGCAAAGCAAAGTCTTGGTATTTCATTCCTTTTGTGGAATTTGACCTTCAAAAGACTTTGCAGCCGATGCAAAGCGTACAGAACATCACACGATCACTCTTACACTTCCAGATTGGGTCTCAAACATACGACTACTACTAGCTTATAAGACCAACGCCCCATGCATGGTTAGTTGAATGTTTTCATGAATTGCAGAAGATGTTTCGGAAAGGTATGGCAAATCTAGAAACAGCGCACCATACTAAAAGAGCACAAATTCACATCACCAAGAGAATCTACGATTGTGTGTGGCTGGGAGCACTACTTACGATACGATCACACTGAAGGCATGTCGACCACTCCTCACATCTCTTGAATAGCTCAATTGGTAGAGCATATCTACGTATTAGGAATAGTTTGCAGCATAGTATCTTTGGTTGAGTGGCTTAGTAGAATGATTCTTAAAACAAAAATCCGTACGATTATTCCCTTTAATTGAACTAGTTTTTAAGGAAACAGTTGAATTAAAGAAAAGGTTCTTCGGATTTTTGTTTTAAAGGGGTTTGCAGGTATTAGTTCTTCCTTTGCGGGATACTTGTTCGGAATTGCTTCGTTTTAGTTAGCTCATTTATTCATCTTTTTCCATCAGTCTCTCGTTGAGTATTGACAAGACGATATACTGTTAAATACAACAAATTTAAGATTATGACAGGTTGCAATGTAATAACATAAGTTACCAATATGTAGCTCTGTTTCAGTAGTCAAAGCGTCGGGCGGACAATTCTATTGATGTGAGAGTCTCAATTTGTTCAAGGTATCCGACTTTCCTGTCTCGATAAAAAAGATAATTACTGATAAAATAAATTTAATCACTAGAGTAGTAGCAATTTATGGTTGTCGTAATATTAAAAGAACAATATTTGTAATAAAATGAAAATGCAACCCGCTGCGAAATGCAGTATTTTACCCTTCTCCCGCACATGCGAAGCATTTTCTCGAGAGAGTATCCATTTTTACCCAAATCCAATTAGTGACTGGTACCTCATGATAAATCACAAACACGCATTACTACTACAGCAAAACATGTCCAATGTGGTGGCTCCATGCTGCAGATGTGCGTCCCGGTGCAAACGAGATATCTCCGTTCAGATCCTGTTTCTCGTCCATTGTCGGTGAGCTGAATCTTCTCCACTGTTCACCAGCACCAGAGTTCCAGAGTGCATTTAGATCCTGCGAAAATCAGATACGAACGCCAGTGGAAGTGGAAGCTTTCTGGGACCGAACGTGATCAGAATTTCACAGCAGCTGGCCGGGCTAGTGTTCGTGTTGGCTGACCCGGCCCGGATTCAAGTTATTTCTGGAAAGTGAAGAAGCAGTTGTTTTAGCTTTTCTTTTTATCTACTCACGGTGGTAATTGGATGTTGAATTCATGGTAGGAATTTGTCCGCCGATTAAATTATGGTGGTTGTTCGAAATTTTCTGTGGTCGTTTCGGTAATCGGATTAAGGTGAAGACGATACCTGTTTGGGGTGGGGAACTAACTAATCCAGTTGGTAACCGTTTGATGGAGTGGATTGGTTAGTTGCAACCTGCTTACCAAGATTTGATTCAATGCTAACTGCGCTCGTTGAGAAACATGCAGGAGCATAAGCAGCCAACCGTTTTGTTGTGTGATAGCATGCAATTTGCACGAATCCTCTTCGACCTATCAGCACACAGTTGCTAGATTGAACTGATGGAATGTCGTGTTCCATCTAACAGACGAGAAGAAATGGTAGAACTGCGGCCATGTTTTTTTTACTTGTTCAGATAAATAGCGAGACTGATGGGTCGTACAATACATTGAAACCGAAGGCCGTTAGCTCGGCAAAAGTGCCAAAAAAAAAAACTATAGGCCTTGAGGTCTACCAACGAAACCGATGACATTAGTGAGTTTCGTTTTCGTGACCCATACTCGTGGCATCACATTCAATTAATTGGATCATTGTGATGAGTTATTATGTAGTGTTTGTTCATCCAAAAACTACTTCAAGTATAGACGTTAAGATCTACCAGCGTAACTAAGTGAACTATCAAGATTCTGGTACACTCGGTCCATACTCGTGATAGCCCATGCAATTGATAGGTCTATTGTGAATGAACTACTCGATCCAAAAAACTACCCGCAGTTCAGACTGTTAAATCTATCAGAATAACAAAGTACATTAAAAAACCTAATCTTCACGCTCCATACTAGCGCTTGACTGGAGTCCTTGGATGACTGAAAATATTCCTGAAACAGATCAGAAAATACAAGAAAGCAATATGCAGCTTCATGACTATGAGTAGCATTGGAAAACTTTGAAAATTAATTATATGCTGATTGTTCGTAAACATCTTGAGACCTGTTGAACGTTTCTGGGTCAGATCTAAACAGACAAGTGGGTAATACATATATAGAGCTCCGAGACTATGAACAGCATTGAAAAATTATACATAAATTGCTGATTGCTCGTGTAGATCTAAAGATCTGTTATAAATATCCATCGGTTCCAGAAGTACCGGAAATAGTGGTTAAAAAGTCTAAAACGAGACTCACTCAATTTCCTCAGAGATGGTTTGATCGATTTCCACAAACAGGCTCAAATAAAAGTTCATATAGTCTCATAGGTTGCTGTTTAATTTCATCCGAATCCGACTTCCGGTTCCAGAACTATAGACTAAAGTGTGTTCAATCATTTAGTGCGACGATGCAAAATAAAGAAAAATTCTTTTTAACTTGACATAACTGTTCACAAATTGAAAAGGATATGTTAGTTTATACCCAAAGAAAGTTTCTTGTTTTATTCAAGATTACAAAAAAAAACTTCTTCGCAGAATCTTCTAGTGATATTTTTGAAAATATAAGTAACTAACTGACCCGTCGAACTTCGTCTCGCCCACAAATTATTTGTTCGAATTTATGTTTTCCGATAGCAGATTTGTCAAACGACTAAACGGTTAATGCTTCTCTTCATTATTTTTCTGATTACTTAACCTACAATCAACGGAATTCGACACACATTCGGTTTAGCTCAAAACGAAATATCACCCAAAATTTATGCTTATTTCATACTGCGAAGAAGTGAGAGTTCGGCGCACAGGTCCATTATTTCTGCTTCGATTGACCTAAAAACTTTACAAAACATTCTTGATATGTTTCATTATGACAAATTATAAAAGAAAAATCATGATTTTTGGAAAATGTTAGACCCTACGGGATCCCTAGAGTAATAAATTGTTTCCTTCGATTTTATAGACATAAAACTTTAAACGCGTTTTTCTCGAAAGCAGGTTTTGAAAATTCGTGTCCATGGTCATTCAAAAACTACTGCACCAATTTTTTCCAAATTTTGCACACATTTTCTACATATGAAAAACCAGACCCCAACGTTTTCCTTTTCGTTTTTCGTTATTTTTGGGAGGTTTTACTGCTGCAAAATGGTGGATTTTTTCGTTAAAAATCGTACTTTTCTTATTTCTCAATAGTTTTCCACGAAAAAATTACAAAATGTTGTTCGAATGATATTTTTTATCAAGCAAAACATTTGAATTTATTTTGATGCACTATAATTCTGAAAAAAAATTCTCTAATATAATTATTTTTTGCATCATTCAAATCCTACCCCCCCTTAAGCAGCATACAAAGCATTCTGAATAGTCCGTTTTTAAGGAATACTTGAATGTTCACCCGACGCAACAGAAAATACTTTAAAGCAGTTCTTTGTACAGATTTTATGCAGCGAGGAAGTTTTCTCAGAACTTGTTCTGTATGTTCAAGTTGCCTTAGAGTGCTACGCGTACTTTAGAGCTCTAATAAAGTGGATACTTTTCAGGTACTTCGGAATTTTTGGTTGCTTAGAGAGACTACGCTAAAATTTTAATTTGATATTATACCAATTTGAACATTCTTCACAGAATTGTGCGCTTAGTCTAATCTAAATTATTAGAAAGAAAAACGCAAGGATAATTTCTTAGTGTGACCTTAGCGCTTCTACAGCACAATCTTTTTATTGATTCATTCAAAAATTTTCTGATTTATTAAACTCGCGCCCGCGATGACCAATGAACTGGTAAATGACATCAGACCATTTTCTCCTGCCAACAACGGTCTTCTAGAACAAGTCATATGCATTCCGTCATTGAGTCATTTGGCAAGCAATAATTTAGATACCCAATTAAGCACGTGGCTCGAAATGAAGAACCACATGAATCAAGTTTTCACACGCACACAACTCGTTGCGCGCCAAAAGATTCTTTCAACGATCTAGTATTCCTTTCTTTCGACCGCCAAACACTTATGCAACTCGTTGCGCGCCAAACACCAATTGTAGATCTAGCAATCATTGGCGACTTTTTCAGTGGAAAATTCCATTGTCCATACAAAATAACTTTATTGGTTTTTCCCACTTTTCCGGTAAGTTTTCCTAATTTTTTTGATGTACGAACCCGGTGGGGGTAAAAACTGATCAAACAAAAAAAAAGCATCTCAATCCGTCCATCCGTTCTTACGTGATGCGATTACAAAGAATGATCTCTGCATTTTTATATATATACTAGCTGACCCGTCGAACTTCGTCTCGCCTGAAATTATTTTTTTAAATTTGTGTTTTCGAACAGCAGAGTTGCCAAACGTTAATGTTTCTTTCCATTATTTTACTGATTACTTGGCTTACAATAAACGAATTACGACAAATTCATATCCAACATCATGAATTATTGTGGATATGTTCAATGCTTTTGTTACGCAAAAACTAAACAAATGCACCAATTGCCATCTCATCCATCCTTCGAGTCAGTGTATTGAACAGAGATTGTATATCTCTCTCAAACTAAAGATTTGACATGTGGGATGATGGATTGATTGAATCATATCTGACTGGTCGTAGTATGACCGTGAAAATTGGCGACTGCGTTACTCCATCATTCATCGTGAGCTCTGGCATTCCTCATCTGGAAGCCATCTAGGACTATTCATATTTCTGCTATATCTAAATGATCTAAATTTCGCATGCAATGCATGAAGCTATCATTCGCCTACGATTTCAAGCTGTTTCATCTCATCAAATATCTGAAAGACTCAAACTTCTTGCAGTCTTGCAGTTGGATGTATTTTTTAACTGGTGCAACGTCAACAGAATGGTTATAAACGCCTTCAAATGTTTCGTTATCTCCTTCTCTCGTAAACGAACCACGATCATGTATGATTACACTATTTCGCAAGCTGTACTAAAACGGGAGACATCAAATAAGGATCTAGGAGTGTTATTGGATTCAAAACTTAGTTTCAAAGCTCACATAGAATCTCTAAAGCATTAAAGATGCTAGGATTCATCTTTCGCATCTCAAAAAATTTCAATAACATATACTGCCTGAAATCGTTATATTGCGCTCTAGTTCGTTCTACACTGGAGTATGTGCTGTTGTTGTTTGGGCACCATATTACCAAACTGATAAGCTGCGCATTGAAACTGTTCAGCGCAAGTTCATTCGTTTTGCTTTGCGTCGCCTGCCCTGGAGAGATCCATTTAATCTTCCAAGCTACGAAAGCTCGTTGTAGGCTCATACACTTCGATTTGCTATCTGTCCGCCGTGATACACAAAAAGCTGTTTTCGTCGCGGACCACATCCAGTGTCGAATTGATAGTGCAGATCTCCTACAACAGCTAAGTTTTGACATTCTTCGGCGTAATTTGCGGTTTAATCCCTTTCTCAGAATTCCTAGTGCTAGAACTAACTATGGCTTCAATGAACCGTTTTCGAGTATGTGCCGCGTATACGCAATACTTGCTCTGATGAATTTGATTTCAATTTATCTCGTAACACCATTAAAACCCGTTATCTCCGAATCTTTTCCCGCTAGTTTTATTTACATAATTAGACGATATGAATAGTTGTTAGTTAGCTTTGTAGTTTAAATAAGGGTAACTAAAGATTTCGTTATGTATCATTTGGTCAAATGTTATCTGTTGATACAAAAGATGAGAAGGTTTTATGCCGGCTGGAGAAGGAGAACCAAAATCTCAGCTCCAGCAGGCTTTTCCCTTGCTCCTAAATAAACAAATAAACAAATTAACAGATGGATGAAAAAGAGATGACCAAGATAAATACTTTAAATTGACCCCACAATACTTTCCAAAAGCAGCCCTCGGGGATGGTTGTTTGTCATTGAATGTTAAGACTTATTTGTACTGAAGACGTTTGAAAATTTAATAGCAAATCCTTAGGGATTATCGAAAGTAATAAATTAATTTTAAACGGTTCTCCATAACTTGCTTCACCGCTAGTGATAGTGATTTAGTCGTGTTTGATGAATGTTCGTAGCAGGATAATGACAGGATCAATTTTCGATTAACGAATTAGCGATAAAATGAAAAATACTTGGACATTCGAAAGTTCAAATTACCCGTTTTATTAAATATTGTGTCCATTAACTTTGACATGAACGCTGGATTCGTTCAAGAATTGTATCCAAAGGTCTCTCATTCGTCGAGCCACCACATCGTTTTTCTTAGTATTCAGTCCTGAGAATCAATATTCTGTTCTAGCGGAGTGAACATGAGGAGTGATTATACCAGTATTCTTCTTATCGTTAAAGCCAATGTATAAAACAGCAGATCTCACAACTAATGGTTCTTACATGCCACGATTTCTCCTTCAGATATGATATTCACGATTCCCATATGGTAATTCGTCAAATAATCCGGAAGTTCGGAAAATGAAATGATTTGACTTAAGCACCTTACAAATGTCATGAATACCATCCGTTTTGAAGTAAACCACTCTTGAAAACTCACCCGAATCGGCTGAACAAACTTCAGCATGCTAAATGCAAGGAACATATATTTTCATCTGAACTCATTATTTCAACAGCAGAATCCTATCATTGATACGTAAAAAAATCGTTACATAATTTTATTTGTTCAACTCACGCCCACGATGGCCAACATAATCGTCATCTAACTACATCTACTGGTAAATGACATTAGAACTTGTGCTTCTGTTTACGGTATAGCTAAAACAGTCATTTGGCAAGTAATGATTTTGATACCCACGATAAGCACGTGTTTCCAAATGACGAATCAATCATGCATGTAAAATCTCCACCCAAATCTACTCGTTGCGCGCCAAAAGATTCTTTCAACGATCTAGTATTCCTTTCTTCGACGGCCAAACACTTATGCAACTCGTTATGCGCCAAACACCTATCAATGATTTAGCAATCATTGGTGACTTTTTCAGTGGAAAATTCCATTGTCCATACAAAATAACTTTATTGGTTTTTCCCACTTTTCCGGTAAGTTTTCCTAATTTTTTTGATGTACGAACCCGGTGGGGGTAAAAACTGATCAAACAAAAAAAAAAGCATCTCAATCCGTCCATCCGTTCTTACGTGATGCGATTACAAAGAATGATCTCTGCATTTTTATATATATAGATATAGATATAGATATGAGAAGGCATCATTACACCACTAAGTGCACAGTTCGAAAAATTCTTGTGATTTCACATCTTATCAGATGCACATAAATGGAGCGTCATATTTCACAAACATTTATATTCAAGAAGATGTAAAATTGTGTGATTTGAAAATTACATGGCTTTAAAAGGAATTGCATAAAAATCAAAAGATCGATATCAACAACACGACTTGAGCCGAAAAACATTAGATCACAAAGCACACCAGTTAGTCGACTGAGCCACAGAAGCACTTATCTGCTTGACTGACAAATCGTGCACATAAATTCGTACAGTCTCACTTGCTAGCCGAGTGCAAATTACACTCGGGGCCAGTAAATTTCTGTACGAATGGAATATTGCGTCATTTGAGAAGTTAAGTAGTTATGGATTGTATCGTTTGTAGAATTATGTCATCTGTAAAATTCATAATTTCTTTCTGTGTGGATTAAAAAAGGATTTGAGATTTTTGGCTACAATTATCGGTCGTTAATCGGAAACCGGGAACCAGGAAGGCCGAAATTAATTTTTCAGGCCGTCTAATGACAATGAGTTTTGAGGCGAGTTTATAAATTATTCTACGTGTTTTACTTGGCCGCTTTTTGAGACGGCATACATATTTTGACAATCGTCACCCTGTAATTACTGAACCGGCAGTCGGATCCAGACGAAATCCAGGAATTCAATACGGAACTATAAGATCTTTCATTCTAATCTGAATTTGTGCAAATTGGTCAAGCTATCGCTGAGAATATACGAGGTCTGTTCAAAAAGTTCCCGGAACTTTTTAACTGCGCGCGTCTGGAGAGTCCGGTGGTCAAAAAAATTTTTTTATTGTGTTGGTACATATGTCCCTAATGTATGGTGAAATTTTCAGCTGTATTCATTGTTTACATTCTGTCTTGTAGCGGCTGGTGTAGACGGTTTTTTTTAGCTCGGCGATTTTTGTTAGTTTAAACAATGGAAGAATTGAAGAATTTGTATTAAATTTTGCGTGAAAAATGAAATAAAGTGTAACCAAGTGTGCGAAATGTTACAGAGAGCCTACGGTGTGTCTGCTATGAAAAAAACAAGGGTTTACGAGTGGTATAAGCGTTTCCAAGATGGCCGCGAAGACGTTGAAGACGACGAACGCTCCGGTCGACCCAGCACGTCAATAATCGATGAAAATGTGGGAAAAGTGGAAAAAATGAATCTGGATGATCGCCGAATCACTATTAGAGAAGTTGCTGATGAAGTTGGCATATCAGTTGGCTCATGCCATCATATTTTTTCAAATGTTTTCGGCATGAAACGAGTGGCAGCAAAATTCGTTCCAAAACTACTGAATTTTGATCAAAAAAACAAACGCATTACCATCGCTCAGGAGCTGCTAAACGACGTCAACGACGATCCAAATTTACTTGAAAGGGTCATAACTGGTGATGAAACATGGGTGTACGGTTATGATGTCGAAACAAAAGCACAATCGTCCACGTGGAAGCACCCAACGTCACCAAGACAAAAATCGCCGAGCTCAAAAAAACACGTCTACACCAGCCGCTACAAGACAGAATGTAAACAATGAATACAGCTGAAAATTTCACCATACATTAGGGACATATGTACCAACACAATAAAAAAAAATTTTGACCACCGGACTCTCCAGACGCGCGTAATTAAAAAATTCCGGGAACTTTTTGAACAGACCTCGTATAATATAACCAATACAACAGTGGTTATATAAGATTGTAAAACTACGTCACGCCATCTCTGAGAAAAGTAGTTTAAAAAAATATTTTTTTTACTGATTACTCTGTAATTCCGGAATCGGAAGCCGAATCCAAATAAAATTCAGAACTTTGTATGGAGTTATAAGATCTTTCATTTGAAACTAAGTTCACAAAACTCGGTTTAGCCATGTCCGACCCTCCGGGTTTCGGTTAAAAAGTGGCTTTGCACAATAATTGCATAACCTTCCTATATGAGAAAGGCAAAAAAGTGCCTACTTACACCTTTGCCTCGAAATAAAAACCTGTTTTGATTCTCCTAATGGTGTGATGATACCTTTCTCATATATAATACTGTAGTATTCAATTAAAAATGGTTCTCTTCGATTTTTGAAAGAAACCAAGGAATTGTTTGTGCATTAATTAGTATAACATACAGAATGAAACAGTTCTCTGATCGGTTAGACCATCCATTAGAAAACGAGGTGGGTTCACTATTACATGCACTTCCAGCACCGGAACCCGAGAACCAGTATAATCGACGTACAGCCACCAACTAACATGACGTACAAACTCTACTAGTTTTTATTACAATTTTCAAGGTTCTGTACGATTTTGCCATCGTACTCTAAGCGACGATTTTTGTTGTATCCGAAAATATGCAGTAATTTTTGGTAGGACCACAAGACCTTTCATTTGACCTTAAGATTGGGAATAACGGTTTGGAGACGAGTTTAGAATTTTTTTTACGGTTTTTGTTTCGCCGGTTTAAGTGACGGTGTACAATATTGAACACACTTTACCCTATAACTCCGGAACCAGAGGTCGGATCTGGATGAAATTCCGGAATTTTTTATGGGACCACGAGACCTTTCATTTGAATCAAAGTTAGTGGAAATCGGTCAAACCATCTCTGAGACAAGTGAGTGAGATCCATTTTGGAATATATGACCACTATTTCCGGTGCTTCCGGAACCAGGATAGCCGGAATTGATTTGATTAGTTACCTATTGAGTTTAGAAACTTTTTCACGGTTTTTGTTTCGCCATTTCAAGCAACGGTGCGCAGTATTTAACTCACTTTACCCCTATAATTCCGGAAAGGGAAATTGGATCCGGATAAAACTCAGGAATTATCTATGAAACCACAAGACCTTTCATTTGAATCTAAGTTTATGAAAATCGGTTCAGTCATCTCCGAGAAAAGTTAGTGCAAAAACACACACACACAGAGACATTTTGCGTACTCGACGAACTGAGTCGAATGATATATGACACTAGGCCCTCCGGGCTTCGGTTCAAAAGTCGGTTTCCACAGTGATTGTATAACCTTTCTATATGAGAAAGGCAAAACAGAAATCCAAAAATTTAAATAAGTGATTATAATTTTCACCGTGTCATGTACATATATATTTCTTTAGGTGCGGCGAATGACCATAAACAGTTAAAGCCGCTAATTAATAATTAAACAAACAAACAAACATAAAGAGAAAGTTCAATTGACTAGGAGAACTAAAACTGACCCAGGGTAGTTTCATCAAACAAACACGTTTCACGACACTTTGGAGATTTGAGCAAACCTGAGCTGAGCTGAGCTGAGCTGAAGTAGATCGCCCGTAGTTGCACTTCGTGATTGACCGAATGAGTGGAAATGTTCAATGAACCAAGAAAATGCAGCTTGGGAGAAGCAAATCATTTTCACTGTACATACCCACTCACTCCTAATTTGTTATTAAATGATGATGAATAGGAGATTTGTTAGTAGGGAGGAAAAGAGATCCGGATATGTTTTGGTTAACAATATGATCTCAACAAAACCTGATTTTCTATACTGAAGAGAAATATAATAAGTAAGAAAAATATAAAACATCTCCAAGGAGCGATCGCACCAGTATCCCTTTTCTCCTACTCACTCTGTTGTCAGCAACGCGGGATGAAACACGACCACTGAAAGAATAAAATAAAAACATTCGCGAATGGGTCCGCTGCAGACCAACCCTAGACCTTCAGTCTGAATGACACGATCGACTTGTAAACTTTCACACATTCCATAGAAATCCGACAACACCGACAATGACGTGCAGACGGCGCTTCGATCCGTTAACAGGTTAACATCGTTGAATTTTGGGGCGGCAAATTCACAGTATTCGCCGCTTGAGCATCTTTAGTTTCACGGAACAATATTATTCAATAAATAGCACTCTCACTGCTAAACAAACACTTGTCACACCTGCACTATCACTCAAAATAACTATTTCAACCAAATTTTTGGCTATACGTATCAGACAACACATTGAAATTATACTTTTTTGAGAGCAGCACCAGGACACCGCATCGCACTCCTAGTGATGCCAACTCTCCCTTTGGAGATTTGAGCAAACCTGATATAAAAACCAGGTTCGAAACTGACTCGATTCTCAGTTCAACAACGTTGGGACTAGGTTCGAAACTAGCTTCAAACAAACGGTTTGACAGCAGTTAGGGTGGAAACTGGGTTAGGTTTGGCATCAAGCGAAAATGACATATGCTTTCCTATTCGAAGCAAATATTTCAAAAGGGCCTAAAAGCAAATGACAGATTTTTTTGTTGACATTCTCTTGCGATTATTTCTGCATTATTATACATATTCTCATTGTTTATCCAGTAATGATAGCAAAACGAATAAGCTGTGTTTTGTTCTACCCAAATATTTGGCATATTCATGTGAAAATCAATGAGTTTTCAGCAGAAACTCTCTCTCTCTGGTTTATGTGACCTTATGAAATGCTCACGTCGTATTCTGCTTTACTGCCGACACTGATTTGAGATTTTTGTTTGTCTATTTTGCTACCTATGAGGTACACATCAGCGTCAAACAATTATTTGACGATCTCAGTTAATATATGATACACCGAAACCTACATTTACGAACTAAATGGGGGCTCGTAAATGGAGGCAGTTGAGTTATTTGGGATTTGATTCGTAAAAAAAAAATTACGTTTTTTGGAGTTTTCTTCGTGAAAAAGTTTTGTGTGATGAATGTAGAAACCTCTAATCATATGGCCATTTCCGGAGCTGATGTGATAAGTGGGTGCAAGAAAATGAAGTAGTCTCAATATCCAAGATGGTGACTTCCGATTTATTGATGTTCCTTTAAAATTCTTGCAATATGAGTATTTTCGGAACGGGTTTGATAAATAGGTACTGGAAATATGGAAGCGATAACAAATATGTCGTGATGAGAGTACAAGTACTTTTTTTATTTAATAGCACGTAAAATAAAAATATTAGAAAAAGACGATCATTGACTTGGAGCAAAAGATTTATATTTGATGTTGTTTTTAAATATAAGATTAAGATTTTTAGTGGTTCAATAATTTATTGAAATCATATAATACGACTATAACAATATAAAATCTTAATGCAACGCATTCGAACAAGCTTTTTGGATGTCTTCTTGTTATGCTTGTTACGATATTGTTCATATAGTACAATATTCAAACAACCTGGTGGTCTCCATCTAGAGTAAACAACTACTACTCATCAAACCCGTTCCGAAAATATTCATATTGTAAGGGTTCTTAAGGAATGTTAATAAACCGGAAGTCGCCATCTTGGATTTCCGCAATACCTCAAACATATTTTTCCGGAATGTACTCTTTAAACCCGTTCCGAAAATACCCATATTGTAGTAGTTTTCATGGAATATAAATGAACTGGAAAAAATTAAGGTCATTTGGGATTTGGTTCGTAAAAAGAGTTGCGTAAAAAGAGATAATGAGAAAAAAGTTTACGTAAACGGAGCGTTTTAGCACTGTACCGGTGTACTATATTCGCTCCAATTTGGGTGTAATCAAGGCATCCTTTTCTTTCCAACACCGGTGTAGTGCCACCGCTCAAAACGAAAATGCCACTAGTCTTGTACCCCGGCACGAATATTTGACATTTTTGTAAACTGTCGCCAAGCATAATACAGTCACTGCCAACAATAGACGCAGCTGCTATATTCAACAATAGCCATCTCGCAATGACACGAGAGCTTGGCGCTATCATGAGAGCAACGACACACGACAGCAATATTAAGAGCAGTGTTCGTTCATGCTGGATAGGTAGCTGCTGTATTCATTTTCAGTCACGGTTTTCGAGAATGTCATGAGCTCAAAATGTCATGACATTTTCATAACTGGACTGTAATATCCGCAGTGACCGCTCTGTGGCGATAAATTGAGTGCGATCGACGGTTTTCCATTACCGGTTCAATTTCGGTTTTGAGCATCGCTAAGTAATTCTCATGCGTAAATATATTATCATTACATTGATATCTGCTTTGGAAATTGAAATAAAAATTGTCATGGTTGAAAATCAATCGCAAAGCTCGTTCATGCAGATAATTCAAAAATATTACAACTATTTACATAAAATTTCATACACGAAGTGGCAGGAGCGCGGCATTTGTTTTTCTGGTGTGATGCAAAGATAAGAAATCTTACCGCATAAGCTGCGCTCCTGTTACTTCTATTACTACTAGGCTATGCTAAACGGCGTTAAATTGTTTGATCGAAAAAGAGCATTAGAGTAAATCAACCAGCTGGAAATTAAACCAAAATCACACGAACTGTCAAAACAAACCCACCATCCAAATTCTGGAAGTCAAAGCAATTAAAGCTTGCTTCATATGGAATTGGAACAAACTTTTGCTCATATTGTGGCGCTCCTGGTGGATGGATTTGGAAGTTCTTGGCGCCCACGTGTCGGGAATTTTGTCAGCTTCACGTATGATTTTTGACATTCCGCAAATCGACTGTACTTTGTATACAATCAACATGGAAGCCGAAAGAAGGGAAAAAATTATGTTGGAGTTATTTGGAAAATCCATTGTGGTCTGCATCAAGACTAGCTAAAGCGCTGAAATTGCCCAGCAATACCGTTTGGTGCGTTATCAAACGATTTAAAGAAACATTGACGACGATTCGGAAGCCTCAAGCCAATCGTCGAAGTGGAACAGTCGACCGGAAACTGCGTGGTAAGATTTTGAAGACGATTAAGAAGAATCCTATTCTGTCGGACCGTGATTTGGCCAGAAAATTCGGTGCTGACCATAGTACCGTGAGGAGAACTCGACTCCGGGAAGGAATCACGTCGTATCGAGCTAGCAAACAGCCAAATCGGACCATAAAACAGAATAGTGTGGTCAAAATTCATGCACGGAAAGCATATGACCAGATGCTGACCAAGTTCGACGGGTGTCTTCTGATGGACGATGAAACCTATGTCAAGACTGACTTCGGGTAAATCCCAGGTCAAAAATATTACTTAGCATTGGCTCGGGGGGATGTTCCAGCCAAATTTAAATTTGTTTTTGCCACAAATTTGGAAGAAAATTTATGATTTGGCAGGGCATTTGCAGCTGTGGCGAGCAAGCTGTCATTACAGCAAAGTCGTTCAAGAATGGTATGCAGAGAAAGGGGTCCAGTTTGTTCCGAAAAACCTTAACCCACCCAACTGCCTCCAGTTCTGCCCTATTGAGAAATACTGGGCAATCATGAAGAGGAGACTCAAGGCAAAGGGAAAGGTTGTTAAGATAGCTAAAACGATGGACGAAGAAGGTGTGCGCCGCCATATGAGCTGTTTTACAGGAGAAAATCGAGAATTCCTTCGAAATCGAAAAATTTTATCCGTATTTTTTCTTAAAAGTGATACGCTACATTTGTATAAAAAAAGATTTTAAATTCAATAATAAATAACTGAAATACAGGCAATTGTCTTTGTTCCAATTCTATCTGAAGCAAGCTTTATTCACTCTGCATTTCTCACTAAACCGCTTTCTTCCAACGGGAGTGCAGAGAAACAAAACACGAAAAGGATACAGAAAAACCCTTCTTAATCCACCTAATGGTGCGATAATGCCTTTCTCTTCTTTCAGATTGATTCAAAAAGTTCACAAAAGCATGCTTCAGTGTTTATGTCACACGCAGAGATGACATTTCACCAGAGTTATACACGCTAGAGTCAGATTTTTGCCACACCGAGGATGCAAAAAACGAATCACCGCACAAAGAGGAAAGCGCACTTCTTCTCAGTGTCGAATAGACAGCATTTGAGTGTGTGCTTGTGGTTAAAGCAGGTGGCGCGAGTGAAACACATTCTCTTCGCATGAATCGCTCACACGCGCTCTCGTCTAAATACACCCAAGTGACCACTGGCGCGTGATGGTGAGCGAACACTTCTGTGAACTTCAATTAATAGAGAGTAGATCTGGCCTTGCTATGAAAAATTTGCAAGGAAAACCGAAAATTTTACGATAAATTGTTTTATTTTGCTGATTTTGCGTATCCACGCTTCATCTACGAAAACCATACAGCAGAGTGCTCACCGGCGTGTACACCTCTGTGAAAGTATCTGCATCCACCTCAGAGAATTTATTAGCTAATGCTCTCGCACTTTGGTGCGATTCAGTGGAAGAGGTAAAAGGAAATAAACAAACGCACTCATGATGCGTGTACATTTTACACAACAGTGGTGTATAAATGTGAAAGAGAAGAGCTCTCGTTGAAGTTGTCAGTGCGAGGGGAGAAATTTTGCTTGCTTTTCGTCACACAGAGGAGATAGACATCTC
This sequence comes from Malaya genurostris, assembly GCF_030247185.1. Classification (NCBI taxonomy): domain Eukaryota; kingdom Metazoa; phylum Arthropoda; class Insecta; order Diptera; family Culicidae; genus Malaya; species Malaya genurostris. The sequence goes on along the minus strand of NC_080572.1, from coordinate 246,653,564 downwards.
TGGTCACACGAACTTAGAAAAAATATCAAAATTTTTCTAAGTCCCACTAAATTGATTTTTTCAAAAAAAATTTTTTTTGAGATAACACTAAATCTCGACGTTTCATGCAATTTTAAGAGTTTCGGCATCAAAAAATTTTTTCGATTTTGGAAATTTCATGTACTCCTCCCTATGGTGCTTTTTCAAGATCGAAAATTGTCAAACCTTTATCACCGGGCAGCACCCCTTACACATGTCCGGTTTAGCTCAAACTTTGCATGAAGGCTTTTTTCGAGGCGCTTAAACTTTTGAGCACTAAAGCTTAACAAAAATAGAGGTGATCCCAAAATTTTGGCACCATTATATATATAAGAGCGGTAAAAATCAACGTGTTTTGTCGGGTACGTCACATATACCATCATATCTCCGGAACCAAAAGTCACAGCCATTTGATCTTAGAACTTGATCAATGGTCCGACAGTAGCTTTCAAACGAGCCCAAGTGTGTCAAAATCGGTTCAGTCATCTCTGAGAAAATTGAGCGTGTTCAAATATCTTCGAAAAGTGCACACACACACACACACACACAGACAGACATTTTCCGATCTCGTCGAATTGAGTCGAATGGTATATAACACTATGGGTCTCCGAGGCTCCGTTCGAAAGTCGGTTTTTCCAGCAATTCTAATACCTTTCTATAGAGAAAGGCAAAACCGCCTACATTGGGGAGCAAGTCTTTCATGTGAATGTCTCCCTACACCTCATGATAATCGAAGTAAAATGAATTTCAAAGCAGAGCCCTGTCGGCAACCGTCTCTCGAATGTGGTTGAATTAGGAAGAAGCTACTGTTTATTGTGGCTAGTCATTCTCAGATTGAAGACAATAGAACATCGACCGATGAGAGCATACGGCGACATTCACGAGAGAAATTGTCATAAGACCTATTACATTTTTCATCGTTACTGTCACGGCGAAGTACAGTTTGCGACTGCTGCCATTTGTGCGGTTTGACTGTCTGCTGTTTGGTGTCTTTCTACAGTACCGTCTGCAACCCTGAGTCCCCATAGGTCGCAAAATGAACAAAAATTGAATCTTAATTCAGTGTCGGCGGCGAAGCAGAATAGGAAAGAATAGACTTGTAGTGCAGTGTGTGTTTGTTTTCTGTTAAATTTTTTTCCATCGATATAGGACTGTAAGTGAATGCTGTGGTGGCTAAGTACAGCGCAGCATGCTTGGTTCTTCTAGTCAATTGGACGACCGCTTTATGTGTTTTCATATGCAGCGTAGTTTAATTGGCAAAACATTTTCCCCGGTTAGGAGTTAGCTACGGGTTCGAGTCCCGTCCCTGTGGTAACATTTTCGCGATTATCATTACATAATTGCATTCACGTGTCATTTTTTCACCCTGTTTTCATCGTTAGATGGTGATCTAATCGAACTTGGGAGCAGCAAACTTGGTATTTGAATTACTTCAGATATTAATTAAAGATTCGATACTAGCATCAAAACATGGCGAAGTTCTCTCAGATTCTGATTTCTTTTACTAAAAGTTTCCTAAGTTTTCAGTTCGAAACTAGATCCCATTTGCATTGTTCATTACGTTGTACCATTAACAGTCATGTAAATATTCAATCGAAACTGTACAATCGTTGTGTGAGCTTCAAAGGATTGTGAAAGGGTGTCAATGTGTGAAATCGTCCTTCGGATGCATAATTTTTCTCTTCATTCAAACATGTTTTTTTTATTTCGCTTAATGAATGCAAATTGCATGGAAACATTCAACGGGTGTAATTGACAATTAACGATGGTCGATGTTCAATCGTTGATAACAATTAAAAATAAAACCCTTTCATGCGTTGTCACACAACCAATCGTATTGTTATAATTATGTACAATTTTAAAATAAAATTTAATAATTTGACCTCCCCACGATTCAGGACCAACTCTGACGATCCACAGATTTTCCTTTCACAACCAATCGAAGGCTGTATCTCCCGTTTCCATGGAAAATTCACTACAAGAAACGGCATGCTGCGATGTGTTTTACAGTCGAATCGATGATTCCCAGTGACATGTTTATCGTCTCTTCTCACAGCAGTTCACGGCAGATAATAAAGGACGTTTCGAGTGTCCCGGCCGCTTGGGCTTTGGATTGTTCGGGCAAAGTTCAAAGCGGGCAAATGGCATCCGACCTGCCGCTGCGCTGTGATGTGAGGTAATAAAAAGTGGTCTTTACAGTGTCGTGAAGTGAAGCTTACCGTCATCGGGGAAGCCAAACCGGCAACAAAAAGTGCCATCCGACCGGCTCGGCAGTAACGCCTCCTCAATTTTCTAAGCAACTGACTAGGTGAGATGTGGCAGGTTGCCGTTTCCGTAATGCTGACATTTGCTGGAACCTTTTTTTGTGGTGCAGAATAAAAACAGAAATATCAAGGTAAGATAGAGAATCACCTCAAATCTGTGTTCTTATTGCCGGAGCTAGATTTTTGTGACTCGCCATCATCGGACTGGTTTCCATGGCATGGCCAATCGGGTAGGTACCTTTTGTCACCGCCAATGTTATCTTATGAAAATTTATGGCGTGTAAAAAAAGACCCATCTGTTTTGCGGTTTGTTGACTAGAGAGCGGGATTATTTCCGGTACTCTTCGGTGCGGAGACTGCTAGCGGAATTGACACATTCCACAACGATGGACTCAGTTGGGCTGCTTCCGGAATTTCAAAACTTTACGAATCACGAATTGTGCCCAACCACGTCCTGAGCGTACCAAATCACACTCTGATCCGTACCGACATCTTTCCGGTCGCAGTGACTTTCTTTTGAAGTTTCGAATGCACAACATCCATATCAAAAAATGCGCATGGAATTTTCTTGTGCAAACATTTCCTCGCTGGAACCGCAAACTATGACCTAATCCCGCATGGTAATATTCCCTTTGGTGCCAACCAGCGCGGGAAACCAGAGCAAGTGCTAATATCCTCGTATTCGTACACCGACGCGTGAAGAGTGCTTTTAAGTGTAAATTACCCATGATGCGGGTTGATGCTTGCATGGCTTAACTTCCTACGTACTTCTTCCGGTGCCCTAATCCACAGTTCGGCTGGGCTGCATTATTTTGTGTGGTCCGCCGTTTTATCTTTCCTGCGAGTGTGAGCCCTGTTCCCGAACGGGAAGCTGTGTGAAAATCACTCTCTAATAGGGTTACCAAGTAATCTTTTTCTCCCTAAGCGGTACTTCTCACTACAGCATAAATCTCGCTTTTTGTTGCTGATGCTGCTTCTGATGCTGCTACTGATGCTGCTACTGCTGCTGTCGTATAATTTTTCCTCAATCCTGTCGGTTCATCTGCTCGGACGACCGTACCGACATTTCTGTCCGGTCAAACGCTTCCGAACGCCAAGTGTTCGAGCGAGAGGGAGCGTTTTAATCTAGATAAAGTTTGCTTTCTCCCTGCCGGTTAAACAAAAGACTGGAATTGATTTGTGGAAGTTGTGGAGAATTTGCTGACTCAATGCCGCCCTGCGATGCACCACAACGTACATATGCTTTGCGGCCGACTCAACATCTATCATCTTTCCCGCACACTTTGGCTTGGCCATATACCGGGGAGGAAAATTGAAAGATGGCCCGGGCTGAAAGTGTCGGACCGGGCTCGATAAATGCCTTGGAAGCAACCTCAAGCAGACAGACGGGTTCTATCGTTATTACCATTGCGCCTTGGTCCGAAGGAACCGGGCAATCTCCGCTGCGTTGCGACCGAGCGTAAGGAGCCGATTAGAGGTAATTTAGAAAGAGATATATGTTTCAATCAATGAGATCATTGGATAAATGGTACGCAACTAATAGGGGAAAGGAAATTGGGTTGTTATTTCGAGTAATACTAACTTTAGCAATAGGAAATGATGTATCTCACTTTCTTGTTTTTGTTTTTTTTCACGTGGAACAGACTTGGTTTTTTGGTATGAAATTATCTTCGGCTATTGAAGGAAAGTGTTGTAATAACAAATTTAACAACTGAGAAAATATTGACACTCAAAATTACACTGTTAAGCTACCATTTAACTCTACCTTTTCACTAAGGATAACAAACGTTATCAGTGTATTAAAGTTTTGAACACAGAAACTTCCGTTTACGTACACTTTTTTTTTACGTTACCTCTTTTAAAGTAACTCTTTTTACGAACCAAATCCGTAAGTAACGTAAACTTCTTTTACGAATCGATTCGTGATTTGTGATGGTTTTTTATGTTATGCTCAGATCACAGCATGCTGTGCGTTTGGCTGTCAGCTTTTGTTTGTTTACTTGTTTGCGCGGTTGAAATTCTACGTTTTCAAAATGTCGCGTATTGAAAAGGAAGTGAAAATTAAGGTTCTGGATACATGGCTAAGTGAGAAGGGCATTACTGTGCGAAAGTTGGCGAAGCGGTTTGGAATTCATCATGTCAGTGTTAAAACCATCATTAACACTCCTAATACCAAGCCTAAAAATGTTACGCGAAGCACCAAGCCTCAAAAAAAGTTGGAACGGTAACTTTGAGCTATCATAGCTCAGTTGCTACTTGACCAATTTCGATAAATTTTTAACCCTCGAATTTTGTGAAGTTTGTAGATTATTTTAAGTATATCATTATTGATGATCTTTTAGGAAAAACTAATGAAAATCTGACTTTTCCCGTTCCAAGTTTTTTTTCAAGCTCAAAATGTGCCCTATCTGCATTCATGCGGCACCTGCATCGCGAATCGGATATTGAGAACTTCAGCTTTACCGAGTCATAACTTTGTTGTTAGTCAACCGATCTTCAAAATTTGTTCACCATTGGAAAGGTAATACTTCCAGAAATAAAATGCACCGAAAAAAAAACTAACAATAGGGTTGTCTACCTAAAGTTATAATGAAAACTGTAGATAGATGACCTAAGAAAAGGTGAGACTTTTGACAATGATCGTAAATATCTCGGAATTCAAAGCGATGACCTATATATTTTTACACATCATTCGATTGCTAGTGATACCAGCTACAATTTTCGCTCAACTACCATTTCTGCACAATCGAAAGAAAACTTTAAAAAATCGATAAATTTATAAATATATATGAATTTTTCATTTTTTTTTCACATGTTTGTATATAACTCAAAAATTAAAGCGCTGACATGTACATTTTTTTGATTCAAAATATTGGAATCATTACTAGAAACAATGTATTGATGACCAAAATTGTATATCCGTTCAAAGAATTTCAAGAAATTTGATACAAACACAGAGAATTTGTATTATTGGGAAAATTTTGCCAAACAACATGAAATCAAAACTTTTAAATTTTATGACATATATTTTTTTAATATTTTAGATGGAAGTTTATTATGAACAAAATTTACAAAAAAAAAAAACTAAAACTTGGATTTCACTGAAAATTTTAAAAATTTTAGTAAATAACCTAAAACTCTAAAAATAGTTATATTTTTGTATTGGACGCAAAATCTAAACAATATTTATGCACAACCCAAGCGCAATTGATAACTACTAAAATTCTGATTTTGTTGTAGGTTTGCCGTAGAATCTCGAAAAATTGGTAAAAGATCAGAAATTTTAAAATTTCCGAGTTAAATTGCAATTTAGGGGGACAAAAACATTTGTGGCTTAACCTTATACTTTAGAGCTATGATGTCTTCAAAACAAATGATCAGTGAAGATAAGCCATATGTCGATGTACATGGTATTAGGGTGGCTCTTATTATTAAGGTGATCCAAAACTTATTTTCCGGATGTATTGAGGTAGAGGACAGCATTCTTCGGCAAATTTGTAGATAAACTTATATCGAGCAGCTTTGCTGAGGACACCATAGTAGTATCTGCAACGGTTTTAGTGTTACAACTATTTTTAAAGAGCAACTTAGGGTGTTCCTCGAAAAATCAGATTTTTTGCTCTAGCATTTATATTTTTCTCTTTTCGTATAGGTATCTTTGAAGATCTTTTAGAGTTTGTTAAAACCAATTTTTTAATGACTGGCGTATTCAGGTAGCGTTTTCTGAACCGAAGTTATGAGCAAAACTAGTTCAAAAACAGGTTATTTTTAAACTGCTATATCTAACATTAAGGCAAACGAAAAAAAAACTGTTTCTTGTATTTGACAGAAAATATTTTCGAGCATGTTTATAAAAAAGGCGGAGAAGATATTTAAAAAAAAAATTTTAAATTATGTTCATATATTGGGTGCAGAATGGTGTCGCTTTTGTAAAATCTCTAAGGCCTCTCGATGGTTTTAGGTTTTATCAACCGTGCATTTTGGCACCTGCAGATCGTTCAGCATCCTTTCGGGGATGCAGAATGATTTATTTCTTTATGTTTTGTGCTGTTTTCCCACCTCACCCAATTCCCAATTCCCTTCCATGTTCCTTTTATCCTTTCCTTCCCATCAGGAAGTTGATGAGAAGCTACGGCAAGGCACGAATCTCCAAATAACTAGGGGAACATGCCACTAGAGCCAATTAATTCTGATAACATAGGTGCAGGGTTTCATTCAGTAAAAAGCATTCAAACGAAGAGGTTGTTTTTTGAGACGAAGACAACTGTAAGCTGCAAATAGATTGGTTGGTTGGTGCTAATCGCAAAGGCTGCTGCAAAGCCAATATTCGGGGCGATTCCAGTTTCATAAGTACCTGAAATAGTGGAACTCAAAAATCAAACAAAACTGTTTGAAGAATACATATTTTATATGAGAATAAGAGAGATATGAGACAAGCATCATTGCACCACTAGGTGGATAAAAATAGGTTTTACTTAATTTCGTGTGATTTTTTGTGCTAAATTCAGAATTCTACTTTTTCTGAATTGTTTACTAATAGAAAATTCAAATAATTTTCGAATTCTGTACATTTCGAAATAATTCTAAATTTGTGATATTTAAATTTTAATATTCTATCGATTATAAGGATAGCGATGTTGTTTAGGATTGCGGAAAATTTAAGATTATGTTTTTGTTCTTAATAGATTGTAAAACAAAAATCAAGCAATAATTTTTTCTAGAATTGTAGTTGGTTTCTTTTGCCATGGGTTAGTATATGATATTCATATAATTTTACGTTCTATTTCTTATTGTACAAAGCCATTGAAATTATTTAAAATTTTCGTGTTGTCACAAAATTTATTTTATTAATAGAAACAAATTCTACGTCTCTTTGAAACAGATGAAATCAAAACGGATTCCAATATTTTCATTTTGATTTGCAGAAACGTTGGAACGCAATATATATCAGAAATTTTAAAATTTCCGATCTTCTATCGATTGTTTTGAGATTTGACGGAAAACATAAAACAAAAAAAAACTAACTTTAGTAGTTATCAATTCCGTTTGGGTTGTGCATAAAAATTGTTTAGATCTTTTGTCCACTACAAAAACATAATTATTTTTAGAGTTTAGGTATATTTACCAAAAATTTTAAGATTTTCAGTGAATTCCAAGTTTAAGTTTTTTTGTAAATTTTGTTCATAATAAATTTCCAACTAAAATAACAAAAAAATATATGTCATAAAATGTCAAAGTTTTGATATTTTTCTTTCTCAAAATTTTCTCAATCATAGAAATTTTCTATATTTGTACCAAATTTCTTGAGATTCTTTGAACGGATATATGATTTTGATCATCAATACATTGTTTCTGGTAATGATTCCAATATTTTGAATCAAAAAAATTTACATGTCACCGCTTTAATTTTTGAGTTATATACAAACATGTCAAAAAAAATGAAAAATTCATAGATATATTTATAAATTCATCGATTTCTTAATGTTTGCTTTTGATTGTGCAGGAGTGGTAGTTGAGCGAAAATTGTAGCTGGTATCACTAGCAATCGAATGATATATAAAAATATATAGGTCATCGCTTTGAATTTCAAGATATTTACGATCATTGTGAAAAGTCTCATCTTTTCTTAGGTCATCTATCTACAGTTTTCATTATAACTTTGGGTAGACAACCCTATTGTTAGTTTTTTTCAGTGCATTTTATTTGTTGAAGTAGTACCTTTCCAATGGTGAACAAATTTTGGAAATCGGTTGACTAACAACAAAGTTATGACTCGGTAAAGTTGAAGTATTCAATATTTTCTATGCGACGTTTATGCCAAAGGAAAGAAAATTGGAAAGCAGATAGGGCATATTGGGCGCGTGAAAAAAACTTGGAACGGGAAAAATCAAATTTTCATTGGTTTTCCTTTACCAATCGTCTGCTACAAAGTTTTGGAATCAATCTACGAACTTCACAAAATTTGAGTGTGTAAAATTTATTGAGATTCGTTGAAAAACAGCTGAGCTATGACAGCTCAAAGTTACCGTTCCAACTTTTTCTGAGGCTTGGTATTTGGAGTGTTAAAAAATTTGGGGAACACTATTCTTTGGATGAGCTACCAGGAAGAGGCAGAAACCCCGGTTCTTCCAACCCGAAACTGGACCAGATAGTGGTATCTCTAATCATGAAGAACAAATCAACGTAAATACGTGATTTGGCCAAAAAAGCAGGAACGAGTGTCGGAATGGTCCAGCGTATCAAGAGACGAATTCACCTGAGGACCTACAAGAACAAGAAAATCTCGAAACAAAGTGTAGAACAGTAGAAGCGAGCAGCAACAAGGGCCCGGAAATTGTATTCGCGTTTTTTGCAGCATCCGGGTGCATGCGTTTTGATGGTCGATGAGACTTATGTAAAGGAGGACTCAAAAACCCTTCCAGGTCCACAATACTTTATTGTCGTCATTGGGGAGGATGTGAGCGATGCGGACAGGTCGATTCAAGTGGAGAAATTCGGTCGAAAGGTACTGGTGTGGCAAGCAATATGTTCCTGTGGTTTGAAGTCAACCATTTCTTACACTACCGGAACTATAAATGCAGAAATCTATCGATCTGAGTGTCTCCAGAAGAGATTGCTGCCTTTATATAAGAAGCCTAGTACAACTCCACTGTTTTGGTTGGATTTAGCGTCGGCTCACTATGCCAAAACCACATATACATTTCGTTGAAAAAAATATCAATCCACCAAATTACCCTCAGCTTTGACCCATCGAACGTTACTGGGCAATCGTGAAGAGGGTCTTCAAGCAGACTGGTAAGGCAGCTGGGAACATGCAGGACTTCAAAATAATTGGGGCTCAAGCGTCCAAAAAATGCGATGCAACACTTTTCCGGAACTTGATGAAGAGCAAAGTTCGAAAATTCGTGAAGGAATAACTTAAATTTCATTATGCTCAAGTTTAACCTCGAACAATAAAGGATCAATTTTTAGTTTGAATAAAATATCGTTTTTTATTATAATTTGAAAGAATGCAATAACTAAAAAGTGCACTTTTTTCAAATTTAAAAAATATTTCATTCCCTGGTCATAATGGTAGACAATTGCATAAGTTTTTCCATGCATACACTGCCGTGACAAATGGTAGAAATGTTCTCTCTGGGATTGAGAATGTATTTTCTACCTATTCTACTTATTGATTTAATATTATCGTCCAGGAAAATATACGGAAGCTTCCAACCGACACTTTTTTTTTGTTTTTGATTATAGAGGTTTTAACCTTAAGGTCATTCGCCTCTTCGAGCCAGAAAAACTTCCTGGCCCTATGTGCGTGGTTGGGAATCGAACCCGGGTGGGCAGCGTTGAAAGGCTTCGACTTACCCATCACGCTACACCCGTCTCCGTACCGACACTGTAATTGTATTTCTTTGTTGCATCACACCGAATACGGTAACCGATATGAAATCATTACTTGTCTTTGTCTTATAGTGTGTCACTTTTTTATTGTCACATTTTGTTACGGTGACCAGTGGGCGACTAAAAACAGTCAATGCGAGCACATCGTAAGAGTTAGCACTTATTGTAACTTAGTATGATGAGATGTCAATTCGTAACATTATTTTGACTCCATTGTCACCATAATAATACGACTTGTTTCGTCGTGTTTGTCATGCGACCATTATGAAGCATCTGTTTTATTTTTATTTATCAAGTTACATGTGCTACTTGGGATAGGGATATTTTCGGAACGGATTTTGTGTGTAGGTTCCGGAAAGTTCATTTTGGAATACAATATGGTGACTACCGGGTTTATCTTTATTCTTGAAAATCCTTACTCATATTGTAAGGGTTTCCAAGGAATACCAATTGACCGAAAGTCATCTTATTGGATTTCGGATTGACTTCAAAGATTATTTTCTGTACACATCGGACGTCAGTTTTCTTTGATTGTCATGGCATGCTATTCATGAACTACATTGAAAAGCGAAAATTAAACCAGAGTATTAGCATAAATTAAGTAAACCTAGATTTCCCACTGTACGGTGACACTAACAGCGCTTCAAGTGAGAAACGGGTGTACTTTTTTCTATAAGCTACTGTGGTTGTGTTAAATGCGCAAACAACTTTGTACATGCATTTTAGGAGCATTTACGCACCCATTCTACACCAGACGGCGCTTTCGGTGTCACGGGTTGTTCAACTGCATTAATATTACACTGGGGAATCTAGGTTTATTTTATTTATGGTATTAGTGTGCATTATTGGAGCGATTGAATACCGAATATCGCTACCATGGCAACATAAGAGCAAAGTACCATCTACGAATTAGGGTTCCAATTGTTTCCTTATCCGCCTTATTCACCCAATTTGGCATCCTCGAACCATCACGATCTCCTTGCGTTTATTTGTTCCAAAATATCAATAAATCAATAGTTGCACTATTTATGTACCATTTAATTCCACTATTTCACTGTCACGTTATTACACTTTCACAAAGTCACTATACTCTAATGAAGCATAACAAACGTTACAATACAGATACGCGTATTTCGGAATGTTATTTTCATCCTTCTTCAGTGTATCGGTTGGAAAACAAACTTATAAAACCGATACACTGAAGAAGGATGTAAATAACATTCCGAAATACGCGTATCTGTATTGTAACGATTGTTATGCTTCATTAAAGTATAGTGACTTTGTGAAAGTGTAATAACGTGACAGTGAAATAGTGGAATTAAATGGTACATAAATAGTGCAACTATTGGATATATTCCGTTAACAGCTACAGGTAAAAATAGTATCAAGAAATCATGTGAGTTTCATTTTGAAGGTTTCGACCGTAAATCGTAAATCCTTGAGGATTGTGATGGTCTTCAAATGGAGAGGGTTTATATACATGTGTAACTGAAACGGCATCCAGATTGTTATTGTTGCTGCGAAAGCTGATGCAATTTTGGTACTGATCACACGCAACACTCAAGACTTTAATGATGTGTATTTTCTTTAGAATGTTTATGTTGCACCGGGCCTCGTATCACAATATTCACATCGATCAAATCGAAAGGGTACGAAAGTCAAAATTGTGATCTTCAAAGACTACCTCGGCTGAATCACTATGTTACGAGAATCACTATTATATTTCTTCAGTGGTTCTTTGCTTTCGATTCACTCCAGAGTTCGCATCCCTACTAATATATTATAATTTATTTAAATTGTTAATTATTTTCAGCGCTTACGATTCTAAGAAACAAGAGGTACTAAATGTGCACTAAGAACTAGATACATAAAGAAGTTGGCTGTTTTATGTTCGATCATGGCCCTTCCCGAAACAGAATCCTGGGTTTTCAAATATACTTTGAATATCTGTTCATTTACAGGTGGAGAAATTGAGATGCAGTAATGGTTTACAGTTTCAGGAATGAAATTAAAATGAAGAGTATTAACATACACCCCAACTTCAACCCTTAATTTTGTGTCAATTATTTCAAACAATGAAAAAAAAATTCTGGGTACGCTCCCATCACTTATGACTCGGCAATGTATGTTTTTTTTCTGGGCGCTTTTGCCGACCTAACAGAAAATTTTTGGAATTAAAAATGCCTTACTCTTCACTGAACGGGACCGGGTGTCAATCAAAAGTTTCAAAAATAGCTGCGTAACCTTTTTCTGTCATTATTTTGAATGATAATAACTCAGGCATTCGTTGATGGATTGATATAATTTAACAACCGATCGATTCAGAAACATTTAAGTGAACCGTGTATGGCCAAGTCGCCAATAGCATACTATAGAAAAAAATAGGTTTAAATCGACCTATGTTTTCACAAGCCAATCACAGCATGCCATCATGATGTCATCCGTTTGATTTCTCTCGCACGGCCGACGGTTTCGATCGTTGTTCTACACTTCGAATTTCCGTTCAGTAGCAGTTCTGCTTCGTTTGACATAGAGAAGCTTCGCGTTATGCATTAAAAATACCGCATCGTTCTCCTTACTATGAATGTTCGAACTAAGAGGTATCTATAAATATATGCCATTTTACAGTTTATATTTTAATCGCTTGCGGCTACAGATGTCAAATTAAAATGCCGAGACTGATCGGCAAAACGTAAATTTGCTGATTACTCAGAAATCAATACGCATGTTTCTGAACTTCGATAAATGCATTCACTGATACTTTGGTAAAATGCTCCGTTTTGCCGAAATTTGGCATATGTTAATTACTTGCTGAATTTATCAGTAAACAACAGATATGCCGACACTCGCAGAAACGTTTGCCGAGATTTCGAAATATGCGCTAGCTGTTGCTAAAATTCAGCACGACCGCTGTCATTTATGGCTGCGTTACATTTTCGCTTCGCATTGCCCGGTTATTTTCTGGTGAAACTTTCTAGTGACCAAATGGATATTTTAGAAACTGTTAGAAAGGAAGATGTAAGAATCTACGATCTATTCAATAAGTTCGATTACAACAAATTCATTCTTTTGTAGAAAGCAACTTCTATTACTTGTTTCTTTTTTTTTAATACTACTTGTTTTCAGGTAGAGGCTTTAAGCAGTTGTTAGCCTTCTTTAAATGTAGCGAAATGAATTTTTGAACCTAAATGTCGTGCTTATGATGTTGAGAAATCACAAGCTAAGTTAATCGGCTAATATATTTTTCCATTTCATTGCATTACTGAATATTCAGTGAAAGTTTCACTAACCAAACAATAAATCTTCTGCTGACAATTCCAACAAATTTGGCGTTTGACGAGATAACCATACATAACTCGAAAACTAAGTTTTCTCAGCCTTAAATAAACGAAAAGGAAAACTCATCACCTTCTCAAACAACATTAGTAACATCGGATAATCAGTAATCGCATCCAGCTTCTGAATACTGGATCAGGAATCTAGAATCTGGAACTGAATTTTTTGGTTGAATTCAGGAACCGAATCCTAGAACAGAATTATTAATCTGAATTCAGAACCTGCACGGAGAACCCTTCGATCATAAAATTGCGATATCGCTGTTTTTGATTTTTGCGATAGTTGATTATACTAATTTCTTTTTGATTCAACCAATATGGTTTTTTGATTTGCATATATTCAAATAGTTGAAAAATATATTGTCTTGAATGTTGTCAAATGCCGGAGACAGTTGAAAGCAAAACAATAATCGCAATGCAAAATCAACAACTTTTTTAGTTGAAATCTGTTCGCGTCGCTTCAAAATGTCAATGAAAACAACATCGATGGTTAAAGCGTTTGGTGAAATTGTGTTCATTCGATTTGAGAATTTGAGACAAGTGTTTATCTAACAGCGGTGTTGTGATAAAGTTAGTTTAAGATAAAAAAGATTTGGTGACAAATTAGAAAATGTTAATGAATGATCATTTCGTAATCTTTCAGGTGTGCGCAAATATTTTATGTTTCAAATTTGATCATTGATTTACTTCCAGCAGACTGTTTTACTTCCAGCTGTTTGATACCGATGATGATGTTCATGCATTAGCAATAAAACGCTTTTTGACATGAATTTAATTTATAAGAGTAACAGGAGCGAAGGGTTTCAAACACACAGAATCAGTGTTGGCATTATCATTCTCAAAATATCAAAAATCAGTTATTATCGCCGATAATAATTGTTGGTGATTATCACTTACAAAATCATCGCCGAACATCATGAAGAAAATCATTTGATATTCTGAGAATGATATTAGAAAACGATTATCACTTAATATCGGTGTGCGAAATTTTCAAAACATCAAATATCACCGCTGAGTATGGGGGAAATCATCACCCGTTCAATCTCACTTTAGCGATGTTTCGTAAACTCACACATGATTATCATTCAAAAGCATTATCACGATTATCACCCATGCGCGATTTTCACTACCACATGGTGATATTCCGTGAGGTGAGTGTGGTATTGAAAATCAATTTCAACCAAATCTTAACATGCAGTATGATTATTTTTGGAACGGGTGGTGTCGAAAATCATTGTCTGAAGTTATTTGAAATTGATGATAGTGAATTTCGGTTCGTAAAATTTTATCAAAACCCATGCAATATTGGTATTTTTGGAATGGGTATGATGAGTAGATGTTGATTATCGATGTCTGGAGTTATTTTGAAATCCAACATGGCGGCTCTCGGTTCATGAAAATTCAACTAAACCCATGCAATATGGGTATTTTTAGAACGGGTATGATGAGTAGGTGTTGAATATTGGTGTCTGGAGTCATTTTGAAATCCAAGATGGCGGCTCTCGGTTCATGAAAATTCAACTAAACCCATGCAATATGGGTATTTTTGGAACGGGTATGATGAGTAGATGTTGAATATTGATGTCTGGAGTCATTTTGAAATCCAAGGTGGCGGCTTTCGGTTCATGAAAATTCATCTAAACCCATGCAATATGGGTATTTTTGGAACGGGTATGATGAGTAGATGTTGAATATTGATGTCTGGAGTCATTTTGAAATCCAACATGGCGGCTCTCGGTTCATGAAAATTCAACTAAACCCATGCAATATGGGTATTTTTGGAACGGGTATGATGAGTAGATGTTGAATATTGATGTCTGGAGTCATTTTGAAATCCAAGATGGCGGCTTTCGGTTCATGAAAATTCATCTAAACCCATGCAATATGGGTATTTTTGGAACGGGTAGGATGAGTAGGTGTTGAATATTGATGTCTGGAGTCATTTTGAAATCCAACATGGCGGCTCTCGGTTCATGAAAATTCAACTAAACCCATGCAATATGGGTATTTTTGGAACGGATATGATGAGTAGATGTTGAATATTGGTGTCTGAAGTCATTTTGAAATAGAAGATGGCGGCTCTTGGTTCATGAAAATTCATCTGAAACCATGCAATATGGGTATTTTTGGAACGGGTATGATGAGTAGATGTTGAATATTGGTGTCTGAAGTGATTTTGAAATCCAACATGGTGGTTCTCGGTTCATGAAAATTCAACTAAACCCATGCAATATGGGTATTTTTGGAACGGGTATGATGAGTAGATGTTGAATATTGATGTCTGGAGTCATTTTGAAATCCAAGATGGCGGCTTTCGGTTCATGAAAATTCATCTAAACCCATGCAATATGGGTATTTTTGGAACGGGTATGATGAGTAGATGTTGAATATTGATGTCTGGAGTCATTTTGAAATCCAAGGTGGCGGCTTTCGGTTCATGAAAATTCATCTAAACCCATGCAATATGGGTATTTTTGGAACGGGTATGATGAGTAGATGTTGAATATTGATGTCTGGAGTCATTTTGAAATCCAACATGGCGGCTCTCGGTTCATGAAAATTCAACTAAACCCATGCAATATGGGTATTTTTGGAACGGGTATGATGAGTAGATGTTGAATATTGATGTCTGGAGTCATTTTGAAATCCAAGATGGCGGCTTTCGGTTCATGAAAATTCATCTAAACCCATGCAATATGGGTATTTTTGGAACGGGTATGATGAGTAGGTGTTGAATATTGATGTCTGGAGTCATTTTGAAATCCAACATGGCGGCTCTCGGTTCATGAAAATTCAACTAAACCCATGCAATATGGGTATTTTTGGAACGGATATGATGAGTAGATGTTGAATATTGGTGTCTGAAGTCATTTTGAAATAGAAGATGGCGGCTCTTGGTTCATGAAAATTCATCTGAAACCATGCAATATGGGTATTTTTGGAACGGGTATGATGAGTAGGTGTTGAATATTGATGTCTGGAGTCATTTTGAAATCCAACATGGCGGCTCTCGGTTCATGAAAATTCAACTAAACCCATGCAATATGGGTATTTTTGGAACGGATATGATGAGTAGATGTTGAATATTGGTGTCTGAAGTCATTTTGAAATAGAAGATGGCGGCTCTTGGTTCATGAAAATTCATCTGAAACCATGCAATATGGGTATTTTTGGAACGGGTATGATGAGTAGATGTTGAATATTGGTGTCTGAAGTGATTTTGAAATCCAACATGGTGGTTCTCGGTTCATGAAAATTCAACTAAACCCATGCAATATGGGTATTTTTGGAACGGGTATGATGAGTAGATGTTGAATATTGATGTCTGGAGTCATTTTGAAATCCAAGATGGCGGCTCTCGGTTCATGAAAATTCAACTAAACCCATGCAATATGGGTATTTTTGGAACGGGTATGATGAGTAGATGTTGAATATTGATGTCTGGAGTCATTTTGAAATCCAAGGTGGCGGCTTTCGGTTCATGAAAATTCATCTAAACCCATGCAATATGGGTATTTTTGGAACGGGTATGATGAGTAGATGTTGAATATTGATGTCTGGAGTCATTTTGAAATCCAACATGGCGGCTCTCGGTTCATGAAAATTCAACTAAACCCATGCAATATGGGTATTTTTGGAACGGGTATGATGAGTAGATGTTGAATATTGATGTCTGGAGTCATTTTGAAATCCAAGATGGCGGCTTTCGGTTCATGAAAATTCATCTAAACCCATGCAATATGGGTATTTTTGGAACGGGTATGATGAGTAGGTGTTGAATATTGATGTCTGGAGTCATTTTGAAATCCAACATGGCGGCTCTCGGTTCATGAAAATTCAACTAAACCCATGCAATATGGGTATTTTTGGAACGGATATGATGAGTAGATGTTGAATATTGGTGTCTGAAGTCATTTTGAAATAGAAGATGGCGGCTCTTGGTTCATGAAAATTCATCTGAAACCATGCAATATGGGTATTTTTGGAACGGGTATGATGAGTAGATGTTGAATATTGGTGTCTGAAGTGATTTTGAAATCCAACATGGTGGTTCTCGGTTCATGAAAATTCAACTAAACCCATGCAATATGGGTATTTTTGGAACGGGTATGATGAGTAGGTGTCGATTATCGATGTCTGGAGTCATTTTGATATCCAAAATGTGAACTTCTAGTTTATGAAAATTTTTCGAAAAATTTGAACTTAGTTTGTGTAGAACGCTCGTCGCGTGCGATTGTATTTCTTTGTTGCTCTGCGTTTTTTCGCTGTGTTTCGGTCGGATTTTTCTGCAGGTTCCAGTGTTGCATTCAATATTTTTGTTGTTAAAAACGGAGAAATGATGAATTTGAAAGAGGAAAGAAACTACAACTGATGCCAGAAGGGTGGACAGTGCATGGAAGTTCTTTTTTGGTGTTGGTATTTTATTCTCGTGAATGCAATCTATCACCGTGTTTTACCCACCAAAACTGTAGTGAAAACCACGGAGTTTTAACTTTTTCGGGAGTTGAGTGTCATCTAGCGGCAAGTAACACTCATCAATTAACCATTTACTATATATTAAATGGCATTAAGTGTGAATTGAAAATATTAAACGTCACCGTGATTGGTAGTATCTGCTACACAACCTTGTAATTTTGTCGCTATAATCTGCATCTCTAAATTCTAATTTCATAAGCTTGTAGGTCTACTAGAAGACAACTGTGCAGGCTATTGCGCATTAACGTCGATTTTGCAGTAATGTTTCCGACATTACTTACCGTTTGTTTATAGAGGTAATTTTTTTCAAATTTCGGATAAAAACGGACAATTTTCTTTGAAAAATTAGTGCAACACTTCGAGACGGTATTGTAGATTTGAATTCATTGTGCGAAAGCAGACATTTATTTAAGAAT
Source organism: Malaya genurostris (assembly GCF_030247185.1). NCBI lineage: Eukaryota > Metazoa > Arthropoda > Insecta > Diptera > Culicidae > Malaya > Malaya genurostris. The sequence continues at coordinate 246,635,660 of NC_080572.1, read as the reverse complement.
CACTATCAAACATTTATCATCGACAGTTCTGCAAATATTGCACTTGAACCAATACTACTGTTCTAAAGCTTGGGAAAAGTAAGGAACTCGTTTGTTGAGCATTCTGGTAGTCGAATTGTTGACATCAAATTGGTTGCTGTCAACCAAATGATTGGCGATTGAAAACTAACACAATCCAATTATACATATTTTCGAAAATTTGCTATGTTTAATCTATCACTTCAAACAATTTTCTTACTTTCGTAGTATATTTTTATTGCTGATCTTGGATTTCAAAATGACTCCAGACATCAATATTCAACATCTACTCATCATATCCGTTCCAAAAATACCCATATTGCATGGGTTTAGATGAATTTTCATGAACCGAAAGCCGCCATCTTGGATTTCAAAATGACTCCAGACATCAATATTCAACATCTACTCATCATACCCGTTCCAAAAATACCCATATTGCATGGGTTTAGTTGAATTTTCATGAACCGAGAGCCACCATGTTGGATTTCAAAATGACTCCAGACACCCATATTCAACATCTACTCATCGTACCCGTTTCAAAAATACCCATATTGCATGGTTTCAGATGAATTTTCATGAACCGAAAGCCGCCATCTTGGATTTCAAAATCACTTCAGACACCAATATTCAACATCTACTCATCATACCCGTTCCAAAAATACCCATATTGCATGGGTTTAGATGAATTTTCATGAACCGAAAGCCGCCATCTTGGATTTCAAAATGACTCCAGACATCAATATTCAACATCTACTCATCATACCCGTTCCAAAAATACCCATATTGCATGGGTTTAGTTGAATTTTCATGAACCGAGAGCCACCATGTTGGATTTCAAAATGACTCCAGACACCCATATTCAACATCTACTCATCGTACCCGTTCCAAAAATACCCATATTGCATGGGTTTAGATGAATTTTCATGAACCGAAAGCCGCCATCTTGGATTTCAAAATCACTTCAGACACCAATATTCAACATCTACTCATCGTACCCGTTCCAAAAATACCCATATTGCATGGTTTCAGATGAATTTTCATGATCCGAGAGCCGCCATCTTGGATTTCAAAATGACTCCAGACATCGATATTTAACATCTACTCATCATACCCGTTTCAAAAATATCCATATTGCCATGGGTTTAGATGAATTTTTACGAACCGAATTTCACTATCAACAATTTCAAATTACTTCAGACATCGAGATTCGACACCACCCATTCCAAAAATAATCATACTGCATGATAAGATTTGGTTGAAATTGATTTTCAAAACTTCACTCACCTCATTGAATATCACCATGTGATAGTGAAAATCTTTGCATGGCTGATAATTGTGAGAATGATTTTCAATGATGATAATTTATAATCATGTGTGAGTTTACGAAACATCACTATGGTGATATTGGACGGGGTGTGATATTTTCCATACTCACTTCGAGTGATCACAATTATCATTGATATTGTAGATAGTGATAATCGCTGTCGAAAATCGCGCATGATTTTCTGCAGCGGTGAGATTTGATTATTTGATATTTTCGCAACACTGCACAGAATGCGCTGCGATTGAATGGCGCGTTTGAATTGCCGTCGCAAAATTCCAATTCCCAGCGGTTGATGCACCCAAGCTCATATAAATTGACTAAAATTATCAGTGCATAACTTTAGTTCAACCGTTTGAAGGCATCATCTTTCAATACTTATTTTAGGTAAATTTAATAATTTCGATAATTTACTCGCCCCTCCGAGCACTTTTGCTGATTAAAAACGTTTTTCTACATCAATCATTTCCGATCGAATCAGAAGTATTTTCTTAGAATTTAGATCTTTACTGATCTCGACTTGACATGATCATGAACATACAAAAATCAAAATCACTTAGAGATCAGATCAGTTCTGATTTCGTAATGATAATTTATTCCTTGATTAAGATAACTTGAAATCAGCAGTAATCGGTGGTTTTCCCAGCCCTAATGATATCACATGTCAATATAAAAACCTGTTTATATTTTAACAACGATATTTATTTCATGAATCTCAGCATACCGTTCTTATTTCAAATTGATCATGACGTGTATCAGTAAGTATATTTTGATTATTTTCGCAAATCAATAACATAGTTCGAGTTGATTCAACTATTTGCAATGTCTAAAACAAATAAAACCGATTTATTTTTCAACTAACAGAATTTTGTTTCAATAACAACACCAGTTATTTCAACTAAAATATTTGTTGAAATTGAAAGATATGTGTCCTCACTAATTGACAGCATTTTTTTAAAAAAGTTAAATTAGTTGTTTCAACCATCGTTTCTGCTAATCAAAAAACAAAAATGACAGTTTAGTTAAAACAACAATCGATTAGTTTTTAATTTAAAATTTTAACCAATCGAATTCAGAAAATAATAATAACCAGAACTAATATTCTGGTTGAAATGGGATCGCGGGTGGTTTCGTGTGGGTTCTGGCTTACCTGACTTCTGAACTTGTTTTCAGGTTCAAAATACAGGTTTAAAAGTTAAAACTAAGACTCTGATTTCTTGATTATACTTTGATCTGGATTCTGAAACAAAATTTCTTATCTTAACTCCGAACCAGAATTTTGGAATTGACTTTTGAACAATAATTTATTTCTTGAATTCAGTTTCGGGTTTTATTTCCTGGATTCAGGTTCATGATTCAGAACCTGCATGCTGGAATTGATTGCGAAACTTGAGTTCTGACTCCACATTTTGATGAGTTCTTAAATTAAATTCAGAACCTGGATTCTGAAAATTAGTTCAGTTCCAGATTTCTAAAATTAAGTTTAGGACCTGAATTGTTGATTTGAACTTTAAACCTGAATTTTGCAATTGAATTCGGAGGTTACGAATTTAGTTCTTTCTTTCAGTTCTAGTTCGTGAATTCTTGAACTCAACGTTTGTAAACATCGAATACATTGCTCAAATCGGTTCTTTTTAGAACCGTTAAATATTCCCAAAGAACTATGGTTTTCCACCACTGAGTTTGTAAATCTACTAAAAAAAACAAATATAATATTGTTTGTTGTCTTGTTTCACTCTCATTTGTGTAGCAGAATATGTTTGTCGTCAATTAGTTATAGTTTAGTATAGATGAACCATTGAAATTCTGGAAACGAAACAGTAAAAATTCACACAATCAATCAACTGATGCGAATGGTTATTGAAATTCAGAAGCATGTCAGGTTTATTTGTATAAACGTTCTCCAGTTGTGTCTCTGAAATTACCCACCCCCATTTTTTTCGTGTTCGTATATATGGGCTTCGATCATTAATTGAAAGATTCTAGGAAACAAAATATACAAAAAGAGCTTGGTATTACATTAGATTTGTGGAATTTGTCTATTTTGTTTCAACAGACAACGTAGCTGATTTGCAGCACATAGAACTAATAATCCTTCCAGATCTAGGAAACACTCTCAGCGGACTCTGATCTAAGACTGTATCGTATTGAGTAATTGATTCAAAACTTCTAAAGAAAGAAGAAGCACGTTTATCACGTTTTCTACTAGCACACAATTAGTTTACCCCTGCCTAGCCTAGTATTAATTGGATTGCAGATCATTCTCTCCGGCCGGTGGAAAATTCTGAACCGTTTTCACGCCCTCAACCAGGTTAAAGTTCAACATTATCTCGATGCATCGGATTCCACGGATTGACGGTGATAGACTGGAGACAGGCGGAAGACCAGACATCAAACCCTCTTCATGCCTTATCACTTTTCGAGAAAAGCACGCCATGAAAGCGCTTTGATCTTCTGACTGGTGCTCGTCAAACGAATTTTTCATCAGCACACAGTCGCCTAGATCGGTGCCATCCCGTGGATAGTATCTGTCACAGGTAGCAGTGACAGAATGGCATTAAAGAAAGATTACATGAGTGATAAGATGGCATCGTGTCATGGAACAGATTATTTCTGGCCCGCGTGTTTCAACGCTTTAACGAACGACACCGGCACGACGGATGATGAGGTCAAAAGTTTTCCCAGGAATTTTCCGCTTCAAAAAAAAAAAAAAATCCAGTGAATGTGAAAGAGAGGTGGGATTGGAAACGGATGAAGAGGGGAGGGGTTAGTGTTGACGTGGTACGGTCCGGGTACGACACAGTGCATGTGTCGTTTAGCTGTTAATCGCTTCATTACAAATGGCAGCATCGTCAGACAGTACGCAGTGCAGCGTGATACAGTGAAAATCCGGCCCACTGCCCGGGTTAAAGGGCATGCCTGCTTGATGATGGGTTTATTAAAATCTACATGGATAATGTTTTTCATCCCGCTAATTAAATACGCTTGGTTGCTCGAAACGAAATTGCTATCAATCTGACGACACTATTTATGGGCCGGCACTGCAACCGCAATTTAATGCTGCAGGTGGGATGAACCGGGGAAGTTCTACTTTCGTGAAGGTGCGATGTGCGGTGGATTATTTCCAATTGGTAATTAAATCCTTTCGTCGGTGTACCAGCTTTTCAGCATTCAAAGTTCGTTTAGTTGTATCGATGGGATGAATGAATCGAAACTGTACTCCAATTTTCTGTATCAGCTTGCGTCTCCAAGAAAACTGGATACTTGTGTCAACTGGATACGATTCGGAAACCATCCTAATGACATGCCCTGCCCATCGAATGTCAGCATCCGTCCATTTTATTCCGGAAATATTAAGGGTATTTTGATCCTCTTCCAATGGAGTCGAAGGCTTGCGACGAGGTTTTTGGAAAAAAAATATTTACATTGAAATCATTCCGCGTCAAATCGTATTTGGAGTACTCTTTCGGATGTGAATCAAACTTTTTGGACATGTAGACTTTATCACAAAAAGCTACCTTGCATACTTTGTCTATCTAAAACTATTTCAAAATGTCTTTTGAGGAGGGTCCGACTTTCTTTCTTTCGTTTTTCGTCAAATAGATAGATAGATTCGCGTGCTTCCAACAGCTCCGCTTTTGCATCGATTGTCCAATCAGAGCGATGCTTTCCCTTTGATATATCGCTTACCCCTTCAAAACCGTCGTCTATGGCAGGGAAATCCGATATGCCGGAGATTTTTAGCAGACAAAATAAGACACTGCTCGCTACTAATCAAAGTTTCAATCATTTATAATTGAAAATACGTGGCTTGATACATTCAAATCGAATTTTAGAAATGTTTCCGATCAACAGGCACGTACCCAGAGGGGGGGCCCGAGGGGCCCTGGCCCCTCCCGAAATCAAAATAATAATAAATGACACGAAGAGAACAGTGTCAAAACTAAATATGAACTGGAGGTTAAATCCAGGGCACAATGAACGATAATTATAAAAAAGACACTAAATTGTACCGGGTGACCGGAAAGAGAAAGTTCGCGAACTTACCATAGTTTTGCAAGATTCTGCAGATAAGGAAGTTATCCTGCAGCTGGATGCCGCATATGCTTATTTAGGACTTAAAAGACGAACGCAAGTGCACTTCTAGTACATGTTTGGATGGATTCATTATTATACGCTAGAGAACAAAGTGATTACTCGATAATGGACTGAAGTCGTGCTTCGAAGCGGCACGAGTGCATGGGTCGGAAAGATTACGATGCTGGGTTTCTGGAATTGTCATAGTATAATTTTTATAGGATTACCTCAATACAAGTATTAGTGATAAAAGACCGAAATCGCTGTGAAGGGGCCTTACATGAAGTACATGAGCATCGCTGCTACGGTTAAAATCAACGGCATAGGGCTCCAGTTACTCGCCCATCCACCTTGTTTATCTGATTTGGCTTCTTCGAACTATTATCTGTTCCAAAACTTCAAGTCAACTCTGAAAAATCGATGTGAGTTTCATTTTGGAATTTTAGACCGCTACTTCCGCGACCTGATACCGAAACCTGTTTAACCAGAGTAAGTTTTTGTGGCCATTAACTAGTGTGATCTACAAATTTAGAAAATGTTTTTCGTTCTCCATGAATCTGAGTAAGGGAGCAATCTCGGAACACTTCCCGAAATCTTTCACAAGTCTTGTGGATTTTTGTGCTCTAGAAATGGATATTTAGAAGATCTTAGACATGTGCGACTGAAATGGCATGATAGTAAATGTTAAGAAATGTAACACAACAACCTTCTCTCGGTCACAGTTACAAATTTAATTTAAATACTTAATAATGATAGTTCCAGTGTCTGTTGGAAACACCGGTAAAAGGCGCACCGAAAATTATGTAGATAAGCAATCCTCAGTAACATAATTTTTTTTATCTTTGGGCCCCTCCCGAAATGAAATCCTGGGTACGGGCCTGCCGATCAAATAATGAAATAATAATAATAATTGATACAAAATATACTGAGCTGTAAGTGTTTAAAACCTGACCACATTTCTACGCGTATTTTTCCTTGAGTTTATAATTTGCACCCCTATATAGAAAATAAAGATGTGTTCCACATCAAAAGAAACTTCTGCAATTGTCACCTTTTACAAAATGGTAGCAAGAACCCAGTGGATCTATTCTTGGCTGAGAGTTTTTTTCGCCAGATTCCACACGGAATCTAGACTGGTCTTGTCCGGAGAAAGATAATAGGTACTATCAATCTCGTAGTAGACCTCAGCCCCTCTACAAATACAATTTTCATGTACAGATTTTTGATCCTCTGATACAGATTTACAAACTTTTCTCCTGAAAAATATATATTTATATTTAAACGTGAAAACCTTGGCTATCGTTCAAGCATCAATCATGTAAACCTAGATTTCCCACTGTACGGTGACGGTTCAATTTGAACTGCTGTGCACTGACGAGTCGAAGACGAAACAAAAAGAATACTTGAAATTCTTGCCGCAAATTTCGAAACATTTTGTCTCAGATTACTTCTGTTAGCAAACACTACTACATCATCTCAAGTGCAAATAATATCTGTACTTAGCAAGAAGTATCGTTTTTTTTGGAAAATTCCATCAACTACCCTTGTGACTATATTAGAATTTTTCAAAAAATATGCACGGTCTTCAAGAAGTATCGATGCTCTTCAAATTAGATCAATTTCGTCATCTCCCTTCTCCCAGTTGCTACACGAATATTCTTATAATCATATCTAAGTTGTACAAAATGTAGCCATGATCTTCAAAAACTATCGATTCTCGTCAAATTGGATAAATTTTGTCATGACCCCTTCCTGTTAAAGACACTTGCAACGCTTCCCTCCCTATAAAATACCCGTGTGACAATCTCTGAAGAGCAAGAAGTACCTGTGCTAAGTTTGGTGGCAATCCGTTCAGTAGTTTCGGAGTTATACCGTTACATACATTACCTCCCCTCTTATAAGCCCTTAATGCTTCTCCCCCCCACAGATACCATTACAATCATGTCTAATTTGTGAAAAAGTATCTGTGGTTTTAAAAAAGTATCGATTCTTGTCAATTCGATGAAGGGTGTAGCCGGGTTTGCTTATAAAAACTGCCCCGAAACAAAAAAAAAAAATAAATACGTTTTGCCTTTCTCTATAGAAAGGTATTAGAATTGCTGGAAAAACCGACTTTCGAACGGAGCCTCGGAGACCCATTGGGATTTTGAGATCACCTCTATTTTCGTTAAGCTCTAGTGCTCAAAAGTATAAGCACCTCGAAAAATGCCTTCATGCAAAATTTGAGCTAAATCGGACATGCGTAAGGGGTGCTGCCCGGTGGTAAAGGTTTGACAATTTTCGATCTTGAAAAAGCACCATAGGGGAAGTACATGAAATTTCCAAAATCGAAAATTTTTTTTGATGCCGAAACTCTTAAAACTGCATGAAACATCGAAATTTAGTGTCCCCTCAAAAAAATTTTTTTTTGAAAAAATCAACCAGAAAGGACTTAGAAAAATTTTCATATTTTTTCTAAGTCCCAAAAAGTCGACTTATTCAAAAAAAATTTTTTTCGAGATGACACTAAATCTCGACGTTTCATGCAATTCTAAGCCTTTTGGCATCAAAAATTTTTTTTCGATTTCGAAAATTTCATGTACTCCCCCCTATGGTAATTTTTCAATATATATGAAAATTCCACTAAGTGGACTAAGAAGGCTTTTTTAGATTAGCATCACTGATTACAAATAGGCAACGCAAATGTCAAGTACTAGTTTGGAAAAATGATGCTGACTGTGTGACATAAACACTGAAGCATGCTTTTGTGAACTATTCGAATCAATCTGCATCAACTGTTGTCAAAATTAGTGTCCAAAATTATTTAATAAAAGTATGAAATATATTTTCATGAGACTGTTATGAAAGAAGAGAAAGGCATTATCACAGCACTAGGTGGATTAAGAAGGGTTTTTTAAAAGGGTTTATATTGGAGATAATTTTCCCAAAATTTTAACCCATTAACTACCATATTGGTGGAGTTAGGGTGGTTCTTCTGATTTTCATTTTATTTAAATTTTTCAAAAACCTCTTCAGCAAAAAAATTGAAAAAAATCAGGAATATTTTAGGATTTATGGGAAGTCTATCTGATTTTTTTTTCTGAATTTTTCAAAGCGTAACCATGGATCAATAAGTCCCGAGACTAACAATGGAAACACCATTTTTTTTGCAAAATTTTTTTTAATTCATCAACATAATCACCTTTTAGGGTGATACAATGGTTCCAACGTTTTTCCAATTTTTCAATACCATGTTTATAAAAAAAGTATCTTTCGCTTCAAATTGAGCTTCAGTTTCAACGATGACCTCCTCATTTGAGCCAACTCTTTTTCCCTGGAGCATTTTTTTAACATCAGCAAAGAGCCAGTAGTCACTGGGGGCTAAATCTGGCGAGTATGGGGGGGTGGGGAAACAGATCAAAGCCCAATTCGTTCAATTTCGCCATTGTTTTCATCGACTTGTGGCAGGGTGCATTGTCTTGATGAGAAAAGATTTTTTTTCTCTGCATGTGCGGTCGTTTTTTTTTGCGATTTCCTCCTTCAAACGCACCAGTAAGTCAATATAATAATCACTGTTGATCGATTTACCTTTTTCGAGGTAGTCAATGAAAATCACGCCATGCGTATCCCAAAAAACTGACGCCATGACTTTGCCAGCTGACTGCTGCGTTTTCGGACGCTTCGGACGGCTTTCGCCAGCTGTGCGCCACTCAGATGACTGCCGCTTCGACTCTGGAGTGTAGTGATGTATCCATGTTTCGTCCATGGTCACGTAACGACGCAAGACATCTTTTTTGTTGCGAGTAAATAGCGATAAAGTGCTTTCTGAATCATCGACTCGTTGCTGTTTTTGTTCCATCGAAAGCAATCGCGGCACCCACTTGGAAAAAAACCTTTTTTATGCTCAATTTTTCATGAAGGATAGTAAACACACTTCCATATGATATCTGTGTCATCTCAGCAATCTCACGTAGCTTCACTTTATGATCTTTCATTATAATTTTTGTCACTTCACTCACATTTTCCGGTGTTACGGCTTCCACAGGTCTACCCGAGCGTTCCGCGTCATTTGTGTCGGTACGACCACGTTTGAACTCGGCGAACCACCGACAAATCGTTGCTTTTGATGGACAAGAGTCCGGATAACATTTTTCAATCCATTGTTCCGCTTGCACGGTGTTTTTACCCATTAAAAAACAATGTTTTATCAAAACACGAAACTCGTTTTTTTTCCATTTTTTAAACAAACTACAAAACGACTTTACTCCAACCTCGATAATTCAGCTGTTTCTGGTCGGATCGACTTAAAATTTTGACCCGTTTCAAGCAAAGGTTAGTACTCTAGAAAAAAGTGGTTACTGGTTTACTACGAGCGCCATCTCTGCTTTAGTCTCGGGACTTATTGATCCATGTGTTATTTCATGTGAACAAAAATGTTCGAAATTTTCGAATTTTTTCTTACCGCACTAACAATTTTGGTACCACTTTATATTTTACATAAAAAATAAGCCATTTTTGAATACAATACGCTGTAGTTTTTTCATATTTTAAAAAAATGTGGACGGCATGGTATTTAGTTCTAAAATTATATATCACATGTTCTTAGAACTAAACACCATGCGTTTCCATGTACAACTTGAGTTCAGGGCTTAAGAAAGAATTTTCATAAGTAAGAACCAGTGGAAGAAACAAGAATCAGAACTAAAGAATTGACAAATATTTAGGTTTTAATATACGGCTTAAAGATTTTATTTATGAACTGATAAGTCATTTTACATTTATTTTACATTTATTTTATTCAAATCAAATAATAGCTATATTTATTAAAAATTCTAAAATAAAATAAAATTATAGTTCTTTTGCAAAAAAAGTATTCCTAGATACCAAGCGCAAAGTCAAGGAAAATTCGAAATCAAGCGTAATCTAAAAAAACTATCAATTTTAAGGTAAAATGTTTGTCGACGTTCTGTATCACATGGTATGAATAGCCAAGCTGCCTAAAACTGCTCAACAAGACGACTTAAGCTCATAAAGACGGAAAAGGCTTTAAAATATAACACCTTCCCACTCGAATAATGGTGCGTGGCGACGATATCGTGGTGGTTCATGAATTCGTGTATTCATTAATTTACGACCGCGGATAAGGATACAAGAAAAGTAATACGTCACCAGAAGAAATTAATCAACGGCGTATAAACCAAGGTTTTCAACAGATGCTTGGAGATCCACCTATTATACGTACAGCTGAAATTGGACAGCTACGATCGGCAGGGCATGTCATCAGGATAACAGACGGCAAACATTTAAAAATGGCTCTAGAATGTGATTCGGAAGGCTCAAGAAAAATTGATGCATAGCGAGCAAGGTGGATTGATCAAATGGATGCAAAGAGTGATCATAGTCGAAGCTGTATGGAGACGACTTCTAGATACATGATAAACGGGCTTGAGCCGATACGTGAGAAAAGTAATCCACGAAACACCAGAAAAAGACCACTAAGTGCAAGTAAATTCGATGAACTATATTTGCGAAAGCGTTTGAATTTCAATTTTTATACATAGCTCAGTTTCTCATTCATTCTTAGTTAATACATATTTTGATTAAAGCAGTAAAACAATACGATTTTCCGAAACTGTTCAATAAAAGACCCCTTTATTGAAATAACAAAAACCTGGCAATATTAAGTTCAAAAGAAAATATTGTTTGTATAGAAGAACGACGATGCGAATGTATACTTTCTTTTTGGGTCTTCGGGATTTGCTGCAGGCGCTTCGACTTGATTTCTAGCTGGTTTATAGTATTTCTTAGGACTGCTAATCTCGAAACCTCTAGACTATTCCGCAAGATGTTGAAGTTAGAAACGAATGCTGGCACACATGGTCCATCATTGCTTGGTAAATCGAGCCAGGTGTGCGGCCGTATGTAAATAACATAAGGAATAAAATTTTCTTATCATTATTAATTACGTCAACACTCATGCCCCGAGCTCAATTTGTAGATGGAAACGCATGGTATTTAATTCTAAAGGCATTTGATATATGATTTTAGAACTAAATACCATGCGTCTCCATCGGATGATGACAATTTGATGGAGACGCATGGTTTTCCGAATGATTTATTTTGTTAAAGTCTGGAATAATTACAGCGTGATGTATTCATAAATGACTAATTTTTGATGTAAAATCTAGAGTGGTACCAAAACTGTTTGTGCAATTAAAAAAGAATTCGAAAATTTTGAACATTTTTTTCACATGAAATACGCTTTGAAAAACTCTGAAAAAATCAGAAAGATTTCCCACAATTCCTAAAATGTTCCTGGTTTTTTTCAATTTTTTGCTAAAGTCTTGCGTTACAATTATGTTTTTGAAAAATTTAAATAAAATGAAAATCAGAAGAACCACCCTAACTCCACCAATATGGCAGTTAAAGGGTTAACATTTTGGGAAAATCATCTCCAATATAAACCCTTTCAAACAGCGTGTATCAATTTTTTTCTGTTGGGGGGCAGTTTTTATATGAAAACCCGGCTACACCCTTTAGTCATGATCCCCATGATCTTAACAGAGGACTCTTGATACACTCCCCTCCCCAAAAAAATACCCATATGACCATCCCTTCAAAGCAAGAAGTATCTGTGCCAAGTTTGATATCAATCCGTTCAGTAGTTTCGTTATTCCGTTAAAATGGGCTAAATGTCATGAATAGCAAATGAAAATTGGAAATATTATTCAAAAGTTTGGTTTTTAAGGCCGTGGACCATCTCGAGAATTTTTTTAACTTTTGGTTAAAATTTGACAGTCGGTCAGTTATTTCTTATCGAGTAGTTAAATTTAACTAAAGCTCCGACCAATTTCAAAGATTGATAGATGGAAAGTTGTTTGGGTTTATTTTACACTGAAAATAAAATGAGTGGTTTATCAATTGCAATACAGCGAACGCAAGAAGAACTTTGAGATGACCTTACTTCGTTTGAAATGTATTGAAACTGCAGAAAAAGTGTAAAAAGAATTTACACACAAAACATTTTTACTAAATGTCTGAAATTAGAATTTTTCTTCAATATTTCTTTCAGTGTCGGAAAATAACCCTTGTTTTCGAGCAGGGTTATTTTTGATAACATCCAAATAACCGCTAGAATGTAAAATTTTAACTGAAAGGTAAAATAATTCGGCCTAAGAATTTAAAAATGACTATGAACTGATACAAAAGTTAGTTACCTTGCAAATTAATTTGAGAGGAATAATTTTTTATCTTAAAACAAATAAAAACGCAAAAAACTTTACAAACAAAAGCGTTAGTTGAAATAACTAAACTAAGCCAGGTTCATTTACTCCAACTAAAAATTTTGTTAATTGACTGCGTTACAATTACTACCTTTAACTAGAGTTCGCTCACTTAAAACTAATTTTTCAAAATGGATTTACTGTGAAATTATTGGTCAAGAAATTGACAGGAAAATTTTTATCTGAATATTGATCCACTGAGAAAAATCAACTAACATATTTTGTAGTTTCCTGTAGCAATATTTGCTATATAAAACCAGATTTTCTTTTGCCATTATTTCAATAAAAGAAAATCGTTGCATCAAACCCAAATTTAGTTATTTTTACATTTTTTTTCTCTGCGTGCAAAAGGTTATAAGGATCAGTGTGTAAGTGTCAGGTTTTTGGTGTATCAGGAATCAGAACACATTGGCTCAAATGGCACGTTCCCCTTGATATTTGGAGATTTGTGCCTTGCCATCAATTTGTTTTTAGCATCATTTTCCCGATATATAAGAGGGAAGGATTGAAAGGAAATGGTAAGTGTTGGACTAGGAGGATGGGAAAAATTCACGGCACAAAAACACATAAAAACAGAAGTAAATTCTGCAACCCTAAGGGATTCCGAACAATCTGCTGAGGATCACATTTAGTGGAAGCAGAAGTAAATTCTGAACCTCTACGAGGTCCCGAACAGTCTGCTATTAATAAAACCTCCAACCCCCGAGAGGATTTAGAGATCTTACAAACGCGACACCATTCTGCACTCCCGGAAGAATGCAGAACGATTCGCAGTATGTACGAGCAGAAGTAAATTTGGTACCCCCTAAAGGATGCCAAACAATCTGCTAAACCCTATTTAAGGTGAATACAGAAGGGATTCATTCACTTCAGGAAGAACGATTAGCCCTTCTGACTATAGCTCCTTACCACATTGGGTGAGAAACGAGAGAATATCCTTCAATTTTAGCTCCGCATACACAGACTCAACCATGTATGGAGAACCAAAAACCCGGATACGTAGCTGCGTCAATGCGGGACAGTTACATATCAGATGATATGAACTTCACTTCATCCAACTAGTTGAAAGTGGTAAAGCTGGTTCAGGAACAACGAAATCATTCGTTGCACCAGCTCTAGCCAATTCATCAGCCCATTCATTTCCAGTAATACCAGAATGGCCAGGTACCCATAAGAAGTAAACAGCATTTGAAAAGCTGAGGTCTTCAATTTGAGTTCGACATGCGATCACTAGATTCGACCGTGAGTCATTCAAACTGAGTGCTTTTAAGGCTGCCTGACTGTCGGACCAAAAATAAATTCGTTTACCACAGATCCTCTGCTGAAGTGCCGATTGTACTCCACACAGAATTGTGTAGATTTCTGCTTGGAACACAGTACAGTATCTACCAAGTGAATGAGACTGTTCCAGCCTCATTTCACGACAGTAGACACCAGCACCAGCACGACCATTCAACAGAGAACCGTCCGTATAACAAACTATGTGTTCATCAAGTTGTCGTTCCAGACAACCAGACAACCAGGATAGCTCACATTGAATGTTTTGAAAGGAAAACTGCATGTGAGAGTTAGGTCACTAGGAGCGAGTAAATACTCATCCCACGGAACCATTTGAGACCACAAGCGAGTGTGACTGGTAGCATATTCTAATGGGTTACTGTTCCAAAGCCCTGTAACCCTAAGACGGTATGCACAAGATAATGCTTCTTGTTTTAGGAACACATGTAGTGGTTTAATGCACAGTAGCGCCTCTAGAGCAGCAGTAGGAGTTGTCGTGAATGCTCCTGTCATCGCCATTAGGACCATCCTTTGGAGATGATTTAGCTTTGACTGAACTGTCGCGACTTCTCCTTTCTGCCACCATACAAGACATCCATATGCTAAAATTGGTCTAACAATAGTTGTGTAGATCCAATGAATATATCTGGGTTTGAGTCCCCATGATTTTCCAAAAGCTCGTCTACATTGGCCGAAAGCCATGCAAGCTCTTTTAATTCTGAAGTCAATGTGAGCAGACCAATTCAGTTTTGAGTCAAGAATAACCCCGACGTATTTAACTTGTTCGACCACAGTGACCTCTGAACCAAAGAACTGCAACGGACGAGCTCCTGTGATTATCCTACGATGAGTAAAAAGCACCATTGATGTTTTGCCAGGATTTACAGATAATCCAACCTGACAACACCATTGTTCAACAGATCGCAGGGCTTGCTGCATTAAATCAAAGAGAGTGTTAATGCTAATACCGGTCAGCAACATATGATAATCGTCGGCAAAACCGTAAGTCGGAAATCCAAGGTTATTAAGTTTCCTTAACAAAACCATCAGCGACTAGATTCCATAAAAGTGGGGATAGTACACCACCTTGAGGACACCCACAGACACTCAGCTTTCTAATCTCTGCTTGCCGAAGCGATGAACAAAGAAGTCGATTGCTAAGCATTACGTGTATCCAATTTGTGATACTTGAAGGTATGCCATGACTACGGGCTGCTTCCAGAATTGAATTGAAAGACACGTTATCAAAGGCACCTTCAATATCTAGGAAAACTCCCAAGCAAGATTGCTTTTGTGAGAAAGCTTTTTCAATGTTGTACACAACATCATGTAACAGGGTTGTAGTGGACTTTCCACGCTGGTAAGCTTGTTGCATTCCATGTAGCGGATGCACGCCCAGACTAACATTCCTGATATAGTGATCGACTATGCGTTCCACTGTTTTAAGAAGAAATGAGCTAAGACTGATAGGCCTGAAACTCTTCGCTTCCTCATAAGTGTCGCGACCGCCTTTGGGAATAAATTTGACAATTATTTCCTGCCAGGCTCTTGGAATATATCCAGTCGCAAGACTAAAAGTAAGTATTTTCTTCAAAACATGTTTGAAATGTTCATACCCTTTCTGCAGTAACACTGGGAAAACTCCATCCTTTCCAGGAGATTTGTACGGAGCAAAACTCTCAACTGCCCATCGTAACTACCTGAAAAAGTGTCGGGAAGAGCTGTCGGTGATGGATCCATACATCCTGGAAAGTGAGTGTTAAAAAGGCAGTGAAGTACATCACTTTCATCAGACAAGTGTTCACCATCTGAAGTTCTTAAGAAACTGACATCAAAGTCCTTAGACTTCGAAAGTAACTTATTTAATCTGCTAGCCTCGTTGAGACTAGAGACATTTGTGCAGAGGCTTTTCCAACCACTTCGCTCAGACATCGAAGAGCATTTTTGTAAGCCCTTCGAGCCGACACGAATGCCCCCGACCCATCTCTGCGTCGGTGGTTCCAAGCTCTTTTGCATAGTTTCCTTAGTCTAGCAAGTTCAGCATTCCACCAAGCAGTTCCTCTAGTAGCTCGCACAATCCGAAGTGGACAAGCCTCTCCATATGCTGCAACTATGAGTGAATTTGTCTCGTCGACAACATTTTCCAAATCAATTGGGGTTTCAATTGTTGGTTGGTACCCGTTAAATCTGGTCGCCAAGCCCTCTTCATAGAGGTCCCAGTTTGTAGATTTGGGATTACGATATGTGGTAAAAAAGGTTTTTGGTATAAGTGTGGAGGTTGACACACTCCTGGTCATTACGGGTGACGAGAGCAGGAGAGAGAGAAAGAGAGATGAACACAAGCGAAGAGAAAACGTGGCAGAACAGAATGGAGAGTTAGTGAAGCTAATACCGTTTTCGTTTATTGATCAGAGCAGCCCGAGAGCTGACCCAGAGTCGCCCAAACAACTTCTGATGTGTTTGTTTTAGCAACCTGGGGTCGCTCTAGATCGGACTCCAACCGCGTAGTTTCGCTCTGAAAATTTTCTCGGGTTTCTTTTTTTTCATGAGTTGTTGTTTGGGGCGCTTACCACGTGTTCGTTTTACTCGGAGTCAGAGTCGCCCGCGTGTAGGTTCAAAAACGAAAACGGTATAAATCGAACAGAATAAAATTGTTAAAAAATAAATGAAAATAAATAATCACAATAGAACAAATTGTTCAAAGAAAAGTTCCGTCTATCAAACAATGCATCACTATAATACATTTGGAAATCATCTTGACTTATACCAAAAAATCAAATTAAAACTCAGATTTACCATAGAAATAATTTTTAGTATAAGTAACATTTTAAATTACTTACATATTGTCTACGTTTGTTTGACAAATTAAATAATTAAATTTTTTGTTGAAACTTGTTAGGTTGTCATCTCGATAATCAGTTTACAGATTGTGAACCTACTTTGCACATGTAAATATTACATTCTAAACTAGTTTTACTCGAACATTCAATCAATTTCAACGAAAGCGATTGATAGTTATCTGATCTAGCTTGAAAATGGTTGAGGATCAAGAGTAAACCAAGTTAACTTGTGTTGGTAATTTGTGTATTACGTACATTTTATTTGGTACGTATGCCATAGATCTGTGTATTCATATACCTTATGATCAATTTTCATTTTAAAATTCCCGCGCTTGTCCAATCGGTAAACTTTTATTCTCTCAACGTTGGCAACACTTTTATACACATTCTGTCAAATTTTGACGCATATCGTACGATTAGTTTTTGTTTGGCGTCCATACAAAGAAGTTGAAAAATTTTCGTGTGGCGATTTTTATAATGGATGAAAATTTAGAACAACGTGCGTGCATCAAATTTTGTGTTGCAAATGGATTTAAGTGTTCCGAAACGTTGAAAATGTTAGAATAGGCCTTTGGTGAATCGTGTCTAGAAAAAACACAGGCATACGAGTGGTATAAACGCTTCAAAGGTGGTCGTACAAGCTTGGATCATGATGAGATCCCTGGCCGCCCAACAACATCTCTTACTGAAGCAAACATTGAATCGGCGAAGCAAATCGTGTTGCAAAATCGTTCTGTACCGATTAGAGAGATTGCTGTGTTGTTGGGCATCTCTTATGAATCAGCCGAACACATTTTAACTGATGTTTAGGGTTTGAAACGCGTCGCATCCTGGCTGGTGCCAAAAAGCTGAATTTCACGATAATGCGCCGGCTCACAAAGCTTTGGTTGTGTCGCAGTTTTTGGCTAAAAACTCAACCAATATCATCAACCAAGCACCGTACTCTCCAGATATGGCCCTGCGTGACTTTTTCCTCTTCCCCAGACTCAAATTGCCATTGCGGGGAACGCGTTTTGAGACCATAGAGACCATAAAAGAGATTTCGCTGTGTGAACTAAAGGCCATACCATCGGCGGCCTATAAAACTTGTATGGAAAATCGGATCAAGCGTTGGCATGCATGTATTGCCGCAGGAGGAGAGTACTTTGAAGGCGATAAGAAAGAAATTTATTAAAAATTGAAATTTTGCGTTTTGCCTTTCTCATATAGAAAGGTTATGCAATTACTTGAAAAACTGACCAGCGAAAAAGTTTCATATACCATTCGACTCAGTTCATTGAGCTGAGCAATGTCTATGTGTGTGTGTATGTGTCAAATAAACTCACTAGGTTTTCTCGGAGATGGCTGAACCAATTTCAACAAACTTAGATTCAAATGAAAAGTCTCATGGTCTCATACGGAATTCCTGAATTTCATCAGGATCCGACTTCCGGTTCCGGAATTATAGGGTAAAGTGTGTTCAATATTGTACACCGTCACTTAAAATATTTTCGGATGCAACAAACATTTAAATCGTAATTTAGAGTGCGTACTAGTTGAGTTTGTATGTCATGTTGCCTTTCGCGTGTTAAATTCAAGGTTTCTTTTTTGCCGGATTACTAATAGAAGGTAAATCTTTATATCGCTATAATTTTAAGTTTTAAGAAAAGCGGAAGAGTTTTAAACTAAGATTTTCGCTTTTCTTGAATTGTAATTTTAAGCAGAATGTTTCGATTGGTTTATTTTTCAACCATATGGAAGATTTATTGATTAAAATCAGGAAAAGAAGCGCCGGAATTTGTTGTTGACATTACTCATACGCTTGCAAAGAGTCTTGCTCCGTAATAGCCTTAACTAGGGATGTACGATACCGAGTCGATACTTTGAGGTATCGATACTTTCTTTTAAGAATCGGGTATTTTTGGTATCGATATCGCATCAGAGCGATACCGTTAGTATCGATACTTTTGGTCTCGATACTTACAGTATCGCAACGGATTGAAGTCAATTTCTATTACGACCGAAAATTTTTGTTTTTTTTTCAATTATACAGGATTCAACCTTAAGGTTATTCGCCGGGCCAGAAAAGATTGCTAAGGCTATGTGCGGGAATAAAAATCAAACCCAGGCGGGCTGCGTGAAAGGTATCGATTAACTCATCTCGCTATACCCGTCCCCAAAGGATCCTTTTTTTACTACGGATTCGACAAAGCGCCAGGCTCCTGCATGGATTGGTATGACGTGGATTAGCCGTCGCACAGTGGGGAAAAAACGATCAAAAACGCGACTTTGCTTAATAATTTCATAAAAACATAAGCAAATATTTTCAAAATGAGTATTTCTTATGCAAATTTTTCTGTAGAATCGATTTATGATAGTTAGAAGATCCGCAAAATTCACTATCATGCCCGTTTTGCTCCAATTCCTCTTTTTTCTGACTTTACTTTGAAAACTTACTGTGAAACACAGGAAAAAATTCAATTCAACCAATCGGAAGGTATTCCTGACATGCTCATAAGTTAGATAAATGGATTGTTTTTAATAAGATTGACCGCAAACAACTGTATTCTGTTTTACCCCCAGTCATCTTTTTCCATGAATTTACAGAAAAAAATGTTTTACTGATCGGTGTTATGACCAATTTTGGTTCAACAAGACAGTTCTATGTTTCGCATATAACCTCAAATAATAATTCACAGATGATGTTCATGATTGCATGCTACGTGCTACATCGTTTTACCCCAATTTTCCCACTAATATATTTTTATGTTGAATTCAGATTTAAAATCCCGAAGCAGATCCAATATGACCTACCAATATTGGTTCATATTACGTGCAAAACATCTGTTATCCAATTCAACACAAAGGAAAGACAGTACTAGCCTGTTTAACCCGTTTTACCCCAATCTATTTCTCAAGTCGTATTTCTGGTTAAACTTTCTTTCGCATACCGAAAGCAGGCTGATTGCGGTTGATGAAAATCGATTGATATTACGAAGAAAGACCTTTCGAAAGAAGCTTTTGGTATGCGAAAGAAAGTTTAACCAGAAATACGACTTATGAAACAAATTGGGGTAAAACGGTATAGCAAGATTCGTGCGGTCATTGAATTCATTTGTAATCCTATTTTCAGGTCTTTCTTCGTAATATCAATCGATTTTCATCAACCGCAATCAGCCTGCTTTCGGTATGCGAAAGAAAGTTTAACCAGAAATACGACTTATTAAATAAATTGGGGTAAAACGGTATAACAAGATTCGTGCGGTCATTGAATTCATTTGTAATCCTATTTTCAGGTCTTTCTTCGTAATATCAATCGATTTTCATCAACCGCAATCAGCCTGCTTTCGGTATGCGAAAGAAAGTTTAACCAGAAATACGACTTATTAAATAAATTGGGGTAAAACGGTATAGCAAGATTCGTGCGGTCATTGAATTCATTTGTAATCCTATTTTCAGGTCTTTCTTCGTAATATCAATCGATTTTCATCAACCGCAATCAGCCTGCTTTCGGTATGCGAAAGAAAACGGTATAACAAGATTCGTGCGGTCATTGAATTCATTTGTAATCCTATTTTCAGGTCTTTCTTCGTAATATCAATCGATTTTCATCAACCGCAATCAGCCTGCTTTCGGTATGCGAAAGAAATAAATAAATTGGGGTAAAACGGTATATCAAGATTCGTGCGGTCATTGAACTCATTTGTAATCCTATTTTCAGGTCTTTCTTCGTAATATCAATCGATTTTCATCAACCGCAATCAGCCTGCTTTCGGTATGCGGAAGAAAGTTTAACCAGAAATACGACTTATTAAATAAATTGGGGTAAAACGGTATAGCAAGATTCGTGCGGTCATTGAATTCATTTGTAATCCTATTTTCAGGTCTTTCTTCGTAATATCAATCGATTTTCATCAACCGCAATCAGCCTGCTTTCGGTATGCGAAAGAAATAAATAAATTGGGGTAAAACGGTATATCAAGATTCGTGCGGTCATTGAACTCATTTGTAATCCTATTTTCAGGTCTTTCTTCGTAATATCAATTGATTTTCATCAACCGCAATCAGCCTGCTTTCGGTATGCGAAAGAAAGTTTAACCAGAAATACGACTTATGAAATAAATTGGGGTAAAACGGTATAGCAAGATTCGTGCGGTCATTGAATTCATTTGTAATCCTATTTTCAGGTCTTTCTTCGTAATATCAATCGATTTTCATCAACCGCAATCAGCCTGCTTTCGGTATGCGGAAGAAAGTTTAACCAGAAATACGACTTATTAAATAAATTGGGGTAAAACGGTATAGCAAGATTCGTGCGGTCATTGAATTCATTTGTAATCCTATTTTCAGGTCTTTCTTCGTAATATCAATCGATTTTCATCAACCGCAATCAGCCTGCTTTCGGTATGCGAAAGAAATAAATAAATTGGGGTAAAACGGTATATCAAGATTCGTGCGGTCATTGAACTCATTTGTAATCCTATTTTCAGGTCTTTCTTCGTAATATCAATTGATTTTCATCAACCGCAATCAGCCTGCTTTCGGTATGCGAAAGAAAGTTTAACCAGAAATACGACTTATGAAATAAATTGGGGTAAAACGGTATAGCAAGATTCGTGCGGTCATTGAATTCATTTGTAATCCTATTTTCAGGTCTTTCTTCGTAATATCAATCGATTTTCATCAACCGCAATCAGCCTGCTTTCGGTATGCGGAAGAAAGTTTAACCAGAAATACGACTTATTAAATAAATTGGGGTAAAACGGTATAGCAAGATTCGTGCGGTTATTGAATTCATTTGTAATCCTATTTTCAGGTCTTTCTTCGTAATATCAATCGATTTTCATCAACCGCAATCAGCCTGCTTTCGGTATGCGAAAGAAATAAATAAATTGGGGTAAAACGGTATATCAAGATTCGTGCGGTCATTGAACTCATTTGTAATCCTATTTTCAGGTCTTTCTTCGTAATTTCAATCGATTTTCATCAACTGCAATCAGCCTGCTTTCGGTATGCGAAAGAAAGTTTAACCAGAAATACGACTTATGAAATAAATTGGGGTAAAACGGGTTAAACGGACTAGTACTGTCATTCCCATTGTGTTTTATTGGATCACAGATGTTTTGCACGTATTATGAACCAATATTGATAGATCGCATTGGATCTGCTTTTGGATTGTAGATCATAATTCAACTGAATGTTATAATTAGAAAAGAAATGGGGTAAAACGGTGCAACGAGTTTTCTGCTGTCAATAAAACTATATGCAATCGATTTGTTAGACTTTTTTACATCGGAAACTCTCTATTCGCTCTTCTGCAAGTTCTTCGGTTTCATGTTATATAGTTAAGCTTGAATACAATGCAGTATCAAAAGGGAACTTGGGGTAAAATGAACATGATAGCGTTTCGTGCGGTCCTTCTAAATACATGGAATCGATTTTACTGACCATTTTACACCAAAAAAGTGCTTTGTGGTCAGCTGTATCATGCCTCCAAAAAAATCGTCGCGTTTTTGGTCCATTTTTCCCCACTGTGCGTCGTTTCAATTCGTTCTCGACAATCTCGCTTCGTCCCACAAGTGCATTGAAAGAGAGTGAAATGAGCGAAAACCATCAACAAAATACGCACATAAAGGCCATACTCCCAGAGGATTCAATCATTTCAATTTTTCACACCCATTGCACTCTCTCTCACTGCGCCTATGGGATGACGCGAGATTGTCGAGTACGAATTTCAACGACGGCTAGTCCACATTCTACGAATACATGGGCGAGCCTGGCGCTTCCATTCCGTCCGTCCCTGGTCCCATCGTAATAGCAACAGGAATTGTTTCTATTTCTTCGTGTTTCGCCTTCGACTCATCAGTGCTTAAAGCAGTTCAAATTGAACTGTCTTCTTGCGCCTAGTAGTTCAATTTAAACCGCGAGCTTAGTAATGGTAAGTCGAAGAAATAGAAACAAAATACATATGTGCTATCATAGTATCAATTGATACTTACAGGTATCGATACTTTATTGCCTTTTGATACCTTGTATCGATACCCAAAATTTTGGTATCCCGATACCCTAGGTATCGATACTTTGCCTTCCGAGTACCATCCCTAGCCTTAACCTATTATTGGATTTGTTCCAGTTCGACGACGTCTTCAAGATATACAACCGTCGACAATAATTATTTTCACTCTTAAATATAGTCAGCACTTGGTCTAAAAATCTATGCTTCTTTAGCGGCAATATAAAAAAAACGGAATCCCAATTATCCGATCCGATAACTGCTGATCCACTAGGAATAAGTTGTACCTCGCTTGTAACCCCTTATCCTGTCAGTCTGTCGTTTTTCACCGCATACACCCCTTCCAAGTGTCATATTATGTTGTCAGTTCGAATCAATCATCAGATTCTTTGAACGTGATTCGTTATCCTGTTCGTTCAATCACTGTAGCCCATTATTCGATCGTGATTTATTTCCATCGATAAACTGAGCAATCGAAAGTGGGTGCTGTGATTGCGCATCTGATCCTCGCATGTGGTGTGGGTGTCATTTCTTTTTTTTTTTGGAATGGATTTCGG
The DNA here is from genome assembly GCF_030247185.1 of Malaya genurostris. NCBI lineage: Eukaryota > Metazoa > Arthropoda > Insecta > Diptera > Culicidae > Malaya > Malaya genurostris. The sequence goes on along the minus strand of NC_080572.1, from coordinate 246,612,315 downwards.
TGGCATCGGGAAAAAGGGCTAGGGCGAACCTGTTTAGTTTTGACTATCAGTTCGTCTTCTGACTGTCACGCACTCGTTCGTGTAACGAATCGCAGCTCATCAGACGAAAGTTTTCTTCCATTCCCCTCGCCCCCGGGTGCCAAAAGACGAAGGAAACACGAAGGAGAAGTCTGATCAAAATTCATCTGATGTTCTGAGAGCCGCGAGAAAAAGGAAGAAATAGAGTTTATTTTTCTTTCCCTTCTAGATATTCGCATGTTTGCATCTTATTACGCTAAGATTCTTCTAACGATAATGTTTTCTCATGGAAAAAACCGTCGAAGAGGGTAAAGTTGTTTGCTGTCAACAAGTATTACCGGTTGAAATGTGATTTGCATTCCAATCGGGAGACCGACAGACTTCGAGAGTCGATAGGAAAATGTACATGCCAATTTTGCTCCGGGTCACGGTATCATTCTACGGTTTTGATTTACTCCCCAGCACGCTAGTCATAAATATAAATAAACGCTTTCGTGCTGACTGGGAGCAGCGGCAGGTAGCGCGGAATTATGGGGAGTATGGAATCCTTTTGACGATTTTCTGCAAATTTATGGCAGCGTTATGATAAAAAATGATGATGGTGATGATGATGATGATGATGGGATTGTTCCTGACATGGATTCATCAAAATAACTTTTCACATCTACCGTACGATTCAGCTAAATCTGTCGCGACTATTTTGAGCCGCCGGTGTGGGCTTTTATTGGAATTTTTTTGGAGAATGCTACTCGAATCGAGATGAACTATGTGGATGATAGAATTCCGTGAGTGCTAATACGCACCACCTGGCAGTCGGAATTAATATTAAATTGAAAATGATCCCAATAAAATTAAATAGGTCACATTCTTCCATCGACAGTACCTAGAAGATCCGGTGTGTTTCGATGATAAGTTTCAAATTGAATTTATTGAAATAGCACAAGCGCATTTGGTTTTTGTGATTATCTGAGATAACCGAAAATAGACTGTGTAAGCTTCAGCCCATTTTAAAAAGCTACGAATACAATCAAATAGAAGTCTAGAAGAAGGTGGTGGGGTCGACATCGGACCTATAAGCAGCTACCGGGCTGCCGGGCCGCAGTAAGACCGATGACTCCTGGAGATTAATGTCATTTAGTTTGTTATGACGTAAAGTAACCGTTAACGTAGCTTCACTTTTAATCATTACTAAACGAAATACAGATTGGAAATCGTTAGGTGATAAAACTGAATTGCGAAAAATGACAGTTTTATCTTCAGAAACCGGACTGGAACGAGCAAACGTTCTTCAATCACTGGAATCGTTAGAATCACTAGAAATTTGATAGAAATGATAATTTTGAAATACTTTAAATTTCCCTTGAATATAGTACTTCTTGCTTTCATCCATACGGTGAATTTGTTTATCTTTTCGCCCAAGAATCCATGGGTACGGTAGATTCGCGTGCTGTTATTTAACGCCAAAATTGTGTGTTGTTACGCCGGGGCTCTTCTTACAGTCTCTCTAGTAGGCTTTCAAACATAAGTTTAAAACTGAAATTGAAAAACTGTAAGATGAAAACGTTTCTGGCTTGATTTGCTATTACTTTGTAGTTAAGTCCGAAGTGATAAAAATCACAATCACAGTGGGATACCTGAATTGAAATTTTATCAGGTGAAATATGTGTTTAGATGGTTTTTACATATTGTGAGTCCCAAGCACTGCCAATTATACTGATTTTTGTACTCGATACAGGAATACAAAAAATACTGATATTTTCTTATCATACAGATAAATACCGATCTTCAGTTTGTGTGTTTGCTTCCATACAGTTAAACCAGGTGGAGTAACCTTTTTTTTTGCTCGCAAAACCAGTCCTCACCATATAAATTTTTCGAGATAGATATTGAACAGATTGATTTTTCCTCCAAATATATATTTGAATTTTGAAAATTACTAAATATTCTAAAATGGTTTTTGGCTGTATGGTTTAACATAAAATAATTTTGGTCAAGATATTATGATTTTCCAAAACATGTTGAAATGAAGCTTATTATTTTAGAGTAATTTTATCGAAACGAAGTACAATTTACTTGATTTACATTTATTCTGTCAAAGTAAATGTAAAACTTCCGATCTGACGAGAAATCAGATCAGAACATTATAGGGGATATCATTTTTATCATCATTTTTGAGAAAATAAAAAGCATCATTGGAACAACATTTTGTAGTTTTTTCGTGGAACAATATGAAGAAATAAGTCGGAGAAAAGGTATTTTGGAGAACACATCATAGAACAAAAAACCCTTCTTAATCCACCTAGTGGTGTGATAATGCCTTTCTCTTCTTTCATAACAGTCTCATGAAAATTTGTTTCATACTTTTATTAAATAAATTTAGATACTAATTTTGACACCAATTGATTCAGATTGATTCGAGTAGTTCACAAAAGCATGCTTCAGTGTTTATGTCACACAGTCAGCATCATTTTTCCAAACTAGTGCTTGACATTTGCGTTGCCTATTTGTATGAGAACAGTGATGCTAATCTGAAAAATCTAAAAAAAGCCTCTTAGTCCACTTAGTGGAATTTTCATATATCTTGAAAAATCACCATAGGGGGGAGTACATGAAATTTTCGAAATCGAAAAAAAAAATTTTGATGCCAAAAGGCTTAGAATTGCATGTAACGTCGAGATTTAGTGTCATCTCGAAAAAATTTTTTTTTGAAAAAATCGACTTTTTGGGACTTAGAAAAAATATAAAAAGTCCCAGAAAGTTGATATTTTCAAAAAAAATTTTTTTTTAGATGACACTAAATTTCGATGTTTTATGCAGTTTTAAGAGTTTTGGCATCAAAAAAAATTTTCGATGTTGGAAATTTCATGTACTCCCCCCTATGGTGATTTTTCAAGATATATGAAAATTCCACTAAGTGGACTAAGAAGGCTTTTTTTAGATTTTTCAGATTAGCATCACTGTTCTCATACAAATAGGCAACGCAAATGTCAAGCACTAGTTCGAAGATCGAAAATTGTCAAACCTTTACCACCGGGCAGCACCCCTTAAGCATGTCCGATTTAGGTCAAATTTTGCATGAAGGCTTTTTTCGAGGTGCTTAAACTTTTGAGCACTAGAACTTTACGAAAATAGAAGTGATCCCAAAATTTTGGCACCCTTATATATAAGAGCGGTAAAAATCAACGTGTTTTGTCGGTTACGTCACTTATACAATCATATATCTGGAACCAAAAGTTACAACCATTTGATCTTCGAACTTGATCAATGGCCCGCCAGTAGCTTTCAAACGAGTCCAAGTTTGTTCAAATCGGTTCAGCCATCTCTGAGAAAATTGAGCGCGTTCAAATACAACGCTTTTTGTCGGTTACGTCACTTATACAATCATATCTCCGGAACCAAAAGTCACAGCCATTTTATCTTCGAACTTGATCAATGCCCCGATAGTAGCTTTCAAACGAGCCCAAGTTTGTTCAAATCGGTTGAGCCATCTCTGAGAAAATTGAGCGCGTTCAAATATCTTCGAAAAGTGCACACACATACACACACACACACACACATACACACACACACAGACATTTTCCGATCTCGACGAACTGAGTCGAATGGTATATAACACTATGGGTCTCCGAGGCTCCGTTCGAAAGTCGGTTTTTCCAGCAATTCTAATACCTTTCTATGGAGAAAGGCAAAACCTGTTTTAATCCACCTAGTGAAGTAATGCTTCCTTTCTCATGTACAATATTGTGGTATTTCATTCAAAAAATTTTTCTTCCATTTTTTAAAGAAACCAAGAGATTGTTTGTGCATTAACTAGTATAACATACAGAATTAAACAGTGCTTTGATTGCGTAGGTCATCCTTAAGAAAACGAAGTGGGTTCACTATTATATGCACTTCCGGCACCGGAACCCGAGAACCGGAATAATCAAAGTCGGTTCGTACAGCCATCAACTAACATGACATACAAACTCTACTAGTTTTAATTCAAATTTTGAAGATTTTAAACAATTTTGTCGTCACACTCTAAATGACGATTTAAATGTTTGTTCTATCCGAAAATATGCAGAAATTTTTGGTAGGACCATAAGACCTTTTAATTGACCCTAAGATTGGGAATAACAATTTAGAGTCCAGTTTATAACATTTTGTACGGTTTTAGTTCCGCCAATTTAGGCGACGGTGTACAATATTGAACACACTTTACCCTATAACTCCGGAACCGTAAGTCGGATCCGGACAAAATTCTGTAATTCCATATGGGACCACGTGACCTTTCATTTGAATCTAAGTTTGTGGAAATCGGTCAAACCATCGCTGAGAAAAGTAAGTGAGATCCTTTTCGGTATATATCACCACTATTTCCGGTACTTCCGGAACCGGATACCGGGAACCAGGATAGTCGGAATCGGTTTGATTAGTTGCCTACTGATAATGACTATCGATTTGTGTAGTTTTGAGACCAGTTTAGAAATTTTTTTACGTTTTTTGTTTCGCCGGTTTAAGTGACGGTGTACAATATTGAACACACTTTACCCTATAACTCCAGAACCGGAAGTCGGATCCGGATGAAATTCAGGAATTCCGTATGGGACCACGAGACCTTTCATTTGAATCTAAGTTTATCAATATCGGTTCAGCCATTTCCGAGAAAACCTAGTGAGATTATTTGACACATACACACACACACACACACACACACACACACACACACACACACACACACCAATTTTCACTAGTCGGATTTTCAAGTTATTGCATAACCTTTCTATATGAGAAAGGCAAAACATGATTTGCGGTGTCCACTGTATCCTAGCGCAGACTGATCAGAAGTCAATAAATCGAAGCAGTAAAGATAGAGTAGATGTTTTTCTAGACCCCAACGTTTCTGTTTGATTTGTTTTTAATTTTTTTTTATTTTTGGTGGTTGTTCAAAGTGAATAGTGCGATTTTTCACGAAAAAATCCACCATTTTGTAGCTGTAACATCTCCCCAATGTAACACACATCAAAAAAAGAAAACGTTGGGGTCTGTTTTTTTATAGGTAGAAAGTGTGCGTAAAATTTGAAAAAAAAAATGGTTCAGTAGTTTTTGAATGACGATGGACACGAACTTTCAAAACCTGCTTTCGAGAAAAATGCGTTTAAAGTTTTTTGTCTATAATGTCAATGGAAACAATTAGGGGGCTGGGGTCCACTAGGAGATTGATAGTACCTATTAGCTCTCTCCGGACTGTACCAGCCTAGATGCCGTGTGGAATCCGGCGGAAAAAAATGAACCAAGAATAGATACACTGGGTTCCTGCTTCCATGTTGTAAAAGGTGACAATTGCAGGAGTTTCTTCTTCCTTTCAGTTATCAGATATTTTCAATGTTTTACTTCTGATTACTCTATTTTACTAAATCATCTCTATTCAATCTATCAATTTCCGTCTAGCTTCGGAGAAAAGTTTCATTAGGAATGATTTCTTCTTCCGTGTTATTGATTGTCTTTCAGGATTATAAAATGAATGATAAAAATCAACCATGGCGCAAATCCGTTTATATTACAAAGTTAATAACAGAGATGACATGTATCGGTATATTGAATACATAGTAAAAAACACTTGATATTAATATTTCAAACAGTAAATTAATATTTTTCTCGGTAGCCGGCTGCCCAGATCAACTAATATAACCAAATAATAATTTCAATAAATAATTAAAATAATAAAGCGGAAATAATAAAGAATCAAGACGCGCGTGAAATCTGTTGACCTTTGTTTGGTGATTTAAAATGATTTTATAATAACTGTTTAGAATATTTCAATGCGATGAATCAACTTTTTTGTCTAAATCCTATTCGCTCGTTTATTTTGTATCACGTAGTTTCATTTATAAAAACGTGCTTAATCCACCTGTGAGATGCATACCAGCAGTGAGATGATACCTTTTTTTTTATCAATCCGTATGTGTTTTTTTTTGCATGACTAAAAAAAAAAGCGAAAGGTAGATGCATAAACGAGTGACTGCATACTCGACAGCCGGCTGTTCGGAGTTTTGTCAATTTCGGAGATTGACTGTTTCGTGCATTATATTGCCAGCACAAAGTAACACATAAAACGATAATACTTAAAAACATTCTTGGTAGCCGGCTACCCAGAGCAATAAACACATGATAACATTATTAAAACATTTACTAACAAAGTATCCTCGGAATGCAAAGGATTCCTCGGTTCTTAGTAGCAACATGCATCGAACTAACAATCCTTTCCCTCCCAAGTAGATCTGCATTCGGACGTGGCCGGCGTCGGTATTGATCAGCATGCATGGTTCAATACAGTTTGCACAGTGTGAAACAATGTGTTATTCCCAAACATGTTACTTCAAAAAATCATTTTGCAATTTCAATTGGTCCAGATCAATAACGGAGTAGCAACACACGGGCGGTCTCTAATGCTAATGCTAATGCTATAATGTCAATGGAAACAATTAATTATTCCAGGGAGCCTCTAGGGGCTAACATTTAAAAAAATCATATTTTTTCTTATATAATTTGTTATAATGAAACATTCAAGAATGTTTTGTCAAGTTTTTAAGTCGATCGAAACAGAAATCTTGAGCCGGTGTACCGTGCTCTTACTTCTTCAGATATTTATTGCTAATAGTTGGCATCCCTGCCTCGATTTATTACGCATTTTCCAGGAATCTCGGCTGTTAATGAATTTATTAAACACAACAATATTTCATTATGAACTACCAATATGAAGATTCGGAGTGCCAGAAGCGAAGGATTTTTTTTTTCATTTTCGCACGATACCCATACTAGTATAAAAATGTGTTCAACAGCAATACTTTTATTTTCTCAATTCGTGTGAGCGTCGCCCGTCGTAATTGAATGTGTTAGTGACGGCGCAAATATTTTTTAACTTTCATTTCAAATAAATCCGATGCTTTTGGTAAGAAATTTCAAATAATTCTTGATAATTATCTGCGGAACTGAAAAGTTGTTATTGTTATGACCTACGGAATCTGCATTTAGACATACCTGAGATGGCTCCTGTCGTCCCAATCGGATTCAAATCAACTTATTACAGGCGGAATCAGTAGGTACATTTGGAACTATTAATGAATTCCAACTCAAATTCCAAGCAACTTAACGGAGTGACGGTGTTTTTAAACACAGCGGTTCCATGAAGCTCTGACAACTTTCACAGCTGCACACTAAAAATGTAAACCGCCGTTAAAAAGTGTTCTCCCAATGAAGTTCCTTCACACCATTCTTCTGCTCGCTTCATTATAATAGGGTTAGCAGTGGTGTGCTTTTACTGTGTGTCCTATTGCGACATTTCTTCGGCAAATTTCACTCCAAAAGCGTGAGGTCTTCGGTATGTCTTTCTTCGACAACCGTTGCACAGTACCATTCGACTCAGCTCGACGAACTGAGCAAATCTCTCTCTCTCTCTCTCTCTCTGCTCGAGATCCTCCGTCTCTCCTTCTCTCTCCTCTCGTGTCTCTCTCTCTCCTCGTCTGGGGGTGTCGGGCGAGAGCCGCGCGCCGCAGCGCGGGCTCTCTCTCTCTCTCTCTCTCTCGCTCTCTCTCTCTCGTCTCTCTCTCTCTCTCGGTCTCTCTCTCTCTCTCTCTCTCTCTCTCTCTCTCTAGCTATCGGTGTGTGTGTGTGTGTGTGTGTGTGTGTGTGTGTGTGTGTGTGTGTGTGTGTGTGTGTGTGTGTGTGTGTGTGTGTGTGTGTGTG